>NC_034420.1:8354126-9009373 GCF_002078875.1 Numida meleagris
CCCCCCCACCCCAGTCCCAATGAGTCACTTGAGAAGCCCAATGCAGAGGTCCAACGTCTGAGTCAGCTTCAGCATCGTGTGCAGATTACAGGACTGAATCATAATGGTAACAAGAGTAACTGCCTCCAAAGGGGGAACGAAAGAGCAGAGTGAGGGGAACCCTTTTATTTCTCTATTCCTTTTTTTTTTTTAAAAAGAAAGAACCCAACAAATAGGAGCAGGGGGAAAAATCTATGGAAATAAACACTTTTCCACTACTATATTTATATATATATGTATATCTTCATATACATATATATAAATATATACAAAGCGGGATTCGCAGTGAACACAAAACTCTATAAAACTACCATTGATCTGTGTGATTTTCTCCCTGTTTTTCTTTTATTTTAAAAGTTGATTTAAAAAGGATAAAAAGTGCACAGACACCCTTATAAGGCACAAACAGATCTTCTGTACAAATCATGTATCATCAGACTGCTTAAAAAAAATAGCAATACGAGTACTAACAATTAAATCTGTAAGAGGCTGCCTTTTCCTGGAAATCATTTTGAGAGGCCTCCGCCACCTCTTTCAGAAAATCCCTGTTGCTCTCTGACCGGTGATGCACCCACTGCTGCCTGTTCCCCACTCTGCTGGATGCTGGCTCCAATAATTCCCCACAGGAGCTCTCTGCTTGCTCCCCTCCTGCTTGCTGCAGCAAAGACCATCCCTGTGCAGCCTGGCCATGGTTTTGCTGTTTCTCCTTGCTGGCTTAAAATATAAGAGCTGCACCAGCAAATGAACCAGGTGTGCAGTGAGCCCTGCTTGTTAAAGACCTGAGGTGTCAGCCAAGCAAATGGGCTACGTGCGTTATTGCAGCTGTGTGCCAGCTCCAAACAGAGCAGGCAGCCCCAGAACAGGGAGCATGGGGACAGCTGCTGGCATCTGCTAGTCCATTGTGATCCCAGCCAGCATCGCTTGCTGTGAATTCAGCTTTCCTTGAGCTCCTTCTCATGGAAAGGGTTTCCACTGCAGCCCATGCACAGCAAGGCACAGGGCAGCCCATCAGGGTGAGTGACATGCCACAGCCCCATACCATGTCACCACAGTTCCCTGTGCTGTGCCCACGGACCACAGCCAGGCCTCAAGCTATGAAGGCTGGACAAGACTAGGGGAACCAAAGCCAGGCAGCCTTGAGGTCGCTGCAGTGCTTCTGCTGCTGGAAACCTGCCCTGGCCCCTGGATTATGCAAAGATGATGCTGTACAGCAGGGATGAGCCAAGTTACCCAAAAGGGCTCTGCAATACCAGCAGGCTCTCGTGTCCATGCAGCAGGGGAGTGGCTGAGAGATCTCATTCTAAAGCAGCCTCTCATTTATACACTTAATGGAAATGCTCATTAGGTCTTCAAGTTTAAAAAAATTATATATGAAGTTTTCTCCATGCCCTGTGAGCTGGCATGTCTGCCCTGCATGCTGGGTGTACGTGGGACAGGTCATTGAGGAGGAGAGCAACCCCACAGCCCCCACTGGGGCAGCATAACCCGGCCACCAGCAGCAGTGGTAGCAGAGAGGCAGCAGCACACCCACAGCGTGGAGGGACAGGAGCATCCCTCTGCACTCAGCAGCCCTGCAGCACATGGGTTGCTGTTCTCCGTTTTTGGACTGAAAGGTGGTAACTGCACCTTTCTTACTCACTTGGTGGCACACGATCACCGAGCTAGAATGACATCAGCCCCTCTCTCACCCTCCAGTTTGAATCCTGGAAATGCAGCCAGGCTTGGGGTGTGCGCAGGAGGAAGGAGCAGGGAGGAAGCCTGCAGGGGGGCAGAGCATGGGGGAGCTCCTGTGGGAGCATCAGGGAGGACACTGAGCCCTGCACAGCCCCACTGCCTGCCCATGCACATCCCACCTCCTTTGGGTCACTGCTGCTCATGGCTATCTAACATCACAACTGAAAACCATTTACCTTTTAAGTCTAATAAAAGCCTCAGAGCCTTTTTCTTTCTGCTTCCCATGCAAAGCCAAGTTTGTTCCCATTCATCCCAATGAGTTCTTGTCTGTGGCTAAAGCCTCCCATAGGAGCCAGTGTGCGGGCAGCGGGAGCTGTGCTGGGAAATCCAGAGAGGCAGCAGAAATATGGCTCAGTCCCCAGAAAGAAGGTGAGCCCGCAGGGACTGGGCCAAGGTAAGAGACATGGGCCTGGCAGGACTTTGTGAGACCGCAACTGCCCCGTGCTGGGAGGAGCAGAGCAAAACCTGGGCTCTGTTCTGCCACAAAAAACAAGAGCTGCTGCAGCCAAGCCCAAAGCAGCTCCTCCGCATGCCCCAGAAGCCTGCTCAAAACCCAAACAAATGACAGTCTGGTTGTGCTACTATTTTGGCCTTAGCTAGTTCCCCTTAAATGGATGGGTATTAAATTTTCAAATCAATTTTGTCCACTCTAAACCCTCCCACTGGGCCACATTCTAATTTTGCTCTACCACAGCACCAAGCTGTCTGAGCTTTGGGGCTGGGCAATCCAGTGGCACCCAACAAATGGCAGCGTTCCCTCCTGACCCACACCACGTCAGCCTCATCCTCCAGAGGATAAAAGAGCTTGGCACAGGGAATTTCCCATCTGCAGCTGGGTCAGGTCCCTACCACAATTCACTCTGTGGGCACGCTGCCCGACAGCACGGCCCCATGTGATCCTTAGCTCAATTTGATCCCTGAATTGTGCCCTACCAGTCAAATAAGGAAACACAGATAACGAGCCACTTGATAACAACTGACCAGCACGATAACCCATAAGCAGGGACGGAAAGGCATGGGTACTGCTAGCGGCGGTCTCCCTTCCCAAGCCCGAGCCGGGCGCTACGGGCGGTAGATCTTAATAACATCTTTGATGACCCGTCGGCAGATGGGGCAGCAGGCGTTGAGCTGCTTCTTCAGCTTAAGACCGCAGGTGTTGCAGAGGCACATGTGTCCACAGGTATAGATCACCGTGTCCACCTCGCTGTCAAAGCAGACGGTGCATTCCCCGTTCTTGCTGCTGGATGGCTCCGGAGGGGGGAAGACAGGAGAGATGGGGGGGCTCAGGGGGGAGCTGGGAGCAGTCACTGGAAGGAGGAGGAAGAACAAGGTCATTCAGACACCAGGGTGGTGCAAACCTGCCTGATAATACACAACATGTGGGCACGGGAGATGGGTTAACGGACTAGATGATCTTAGTGGTCTTTTCCAACCTTAATGATTCTATGATCATCCCCATATCTATGTTTAAGGCCCTTCCTTCCAAAGCCTTCCCCATACATGGCCCAGCATCCTCCACCAGCTGGCATCCGCGACCCAGTGTGCCACCCACTTGGCAACCCCGTGCTGAGCCCTCCTTACCAAGTGAAGACTCGGAGGCAGACGATGACCTGTTGACGCTGAAGGCCATGTCAGAGTCGCTGTCGTACTGCGAGCCACCGGGGGACCCTGAGGGCGAGACGGTCACTGGGCTGGACTGCACAGTGCCTGCAAGCACAGGAGAGGACTCAGCCCCCTCAGGACAGAGGGACACGTGGACACATGGAGCCCTCTGCTGAGCTGGTGCCACCCCGAAGCATCAGAGCTGCCCTCACAAAACCCATTGCTCTTAACAAAGGCAGGAGTCTAACACCTGCTGGCTAGAACCATGGGCCTATAAAGAATCTTCTCTACATGCAGCTCCTCTGAAAACCAGCCAGCCACGCACACAGCTCTTCTGGCTTCCTTACATGCTGCTCATTTTACCTCTCAGATCTCAGCCCTTTCTGGAGGGCTCACAAAGGCTGCACAAGTCTGTGACAGCTGCCACAAATTGTTCCCTCCTGCTTGCCAACACAAGGTTGGGTCAGGAGCTGCGTGTGCTCATCAGTGATCACCTCGCACAGGCAGGTGATGACAGCCTATAGCTCCCTTTCACCAGTCAGGTGCTCCCTGCTATTCTTTCCTTCAATAACTTACCCAGTATTTTGAGCTGGTTGATTACACCATGGAGGGTAAAAAACACCCAGAGAGACTGCGAGGTATCCACGCACATCAGCATGCCGCGGCTTGCTCCGTTCACCCCATGGTGCACCTCGCCGTTTGGCAAGACCATGAAACTGAGGATGTCACCGCTGCTGAGGACCGGGAAGGCCCGGTACACCACCCAGTACTCTTTGCGGTCCAGGAGAAAGTCCGGATCTGCCGGGAGCTCGTTTGTCCTTAAAGTACTCGGATCACAAGAAGTGACGCCAAACGAGAGGGCCCCATAGTACGGCAACCCAAGGTGTCCCACTTCCACAAAGAGGCTCTCGCCGATGTGCAAAGGGCGGTCAGAAAACACTAAAGTCCTGTTGCTCTCTTGCCAGTTGGTGCAGGCAACCATCCGGTCCTGAGAAAAGGTGACGTCAGGTCCACGGGTGGGGTGGAATCGCAGGTCTGTGTCCAGGAAGGCCGGGACCCCCTGGACACGCGGCCGCCGGTTCGGGCAGCAGGGGATGATGTGGTTGTCTGTCGCGAGTCCCGGCACCCGACTCAGGTTTAGGTTTGCGATTTTGGCCACCACTTGGTTATTCTCCAGTTCATTGTTATTGAAGTTGGCTGAGTCGTGGCTGCTCTGGGGAAGGCAAGTGCTGAGACGGGCGGTGCTGAGACAAGCAGTGGTCATGGTCTCTGCAAACATGCTATCTGTGAGATTAACCCAACAATAAGGGGCGTTAGAAACAATTGGCTACTTTTACCACTACTTGTGTTATTATTTCAGCCTATGGATGACCTGAATTCTGTTCCTCCGTACACAAAAACAATGGAAAAATTAGATAGAGGTCAACCACTAAAGAACAGATAGCGCTCATGTGGAGCAGGCAGAGAGGCTGCATCTTGGCACCAGCTGAGGTGTTGTGAAATACTCATCTAATCTGGGAGCTCCTTGCACTGGCGAGCCAGGAGGAGTTGCTAACTAGCATGGTCCTACAGCTTTCTTAACCTTGGTCTTTCTTAGGTCTAATAGCTTTGGGGCTGCTCTTTAAAGGAGGAAAAACCTCAATATCCCGATGTCCAAACCTTGTGCAAGCCAAGCCTGCAACACAGCAATGGGTGAAGGAGCAGAGGAGTGACTATTCATTTTGCACTTGTTGTTGTTGCCTTATGACTATGATATGTCTAGACACAGGTGAGCCTAAGAGAGGTCATTCTACAAAAAGATTTCAAGCTTCATAACTCAGGGGAGTTCACAGCACTGCAGAGACTTTGAATTGAGAGTTGTAACACTATAATGTGATAGAAAGTACCACCATAATAGTGGGGTGGCAAAGTCCTTGGCTGCAGTAAATGAAGATGAGCCCAAATGCAGCAGCCATGGACGTGGAAATGAAGGAAAAGAGCTGCTTACCTTTGGAAAGCCTAAGGTAGACAGAGATCTCCAGTAAGAGATAACCACACCTCCACTGCCCACCCTTAAATGAGGCCTGGGAAGGGTTGAATCCTGGCTCCACCCCTTCTGGTCACGCAGGAGCACTGCATGCACCTGAGCTCCCCTGGGTTGGCCCTGCCTTCCCACCAGGTGCTCAATCACTGGTTCAGGCTGTGACTTAGCATTTCCGCTACAAGATTTTGTCACAATAGTTCCTTGCTGCTGGTGTCAGAAAGATTTTTTATGATAACAGTTATTTTCCCCTTTTACAGCAAAGAGCTGATCAGGATGATGACTCTTAACTCATTTCTTCACCTTGGCCATGCCAGGCCCAGGACGGATTTCTGGATTTGAGGAGGTTCAGGAGTTACCTTCCTTCTCCAGCACTACCTGAAGGGGCATCTGACAAGGAATGCTTCTTCAGAGCTGCAAATCACATCCAAGCTTCATGATGCTAAGGGGTGAATTTTTGTGCATCTGTATGTGGGCTGTATTTCACAGCTTTCTCAACTTGCAGAATTTGGGGAGGAGGAGTCAGAGAGATGAACAGGTCTGCTGAGGCACCACAACATCTGTAGGAAGGAGGATGCATCTGCTGGTGCTCAATAGCTCAGCATCACCCTGGTGCCTGGGGCAGCTTATGGGCCTTGGTGCCCTGATCCAAACCAAAGCAGAACACAGGTGCCCCTGGCACAGGCTTTCACTGTGTACTTGGCCTCCACAGGTAAGGTGGAGTGAGGGCAGAAATAAGCAGCATTTTATCTACCTAACTATAACATACTGAGGAAGAAGGGCTGCTCTGGTGAAGCAGCTGTACAGCAAACACCTCCTCACCTCTGTGATGAGCACCAGAGGCTGGAGAGTGTCATGGTTGCAATTGCAAGATAAGCTGCTGGAAAGGTTTAATTACACATTTGAGACAGAGCAGGCAGGGCAAAGTGTTGTTTATGCGTAGCTTTCTCAGCTGTAAAATAATTGGTACCATTCTGAAGAATCTGTGTCAGACCTGCCTGCCCCTAGACTAACCATTTCGCAGCCTGCAGCTGGGACCTGGCTGTAAAGCAGCACCGTGTTTTTCCCCGCCATAGTAGCACATCTAGCTCAGTGCAAGCTGGGGAAAGTTATATTTAAAGATTTCCATCTAGTCCATCACACGGCTGCTATGATGTACAATGGAGATTTAGATTAGATCTCAGAAGGCAGTGAGGCACTGGCGCTGCTGCCCAGAGCTGTGGGTGCCCCATCCCTGGAGATGCCCAAGGCCAGGATGGATGGGGCTCTGGGCAACCTGCTCTGGTGGGAGGCAACCAGCCCACAGCAGGGGTTGGAACTGGGTGACCTTAGAGCTCCCTTCCAACCCAACCCATTCTGTGATTCTATGACTCTTAGGACTCTCTATGACTGACTTCTCTGAAATGTCTTGCTTTCTGCGTTCCATGCCAAAAGAAAAATGGTTAATTTGGTGAACAAAACCAAACGAAGTTAGTTGTTCTTAAGTGTCCCACAGAAGTAATCAACCAGACAAACCATGCATTTGTTCTCCATGAAGATGCTGCTGTGGAAAGAGCAACCAGAAGAGCAAGCCATGGGCCCAAATACACACTTACCTAGTATTTGCACTTCGTGGGTAATTCCATAGACATCTATGAGCGCCCAGAGAGGACCAGAGACTTTAATACCACAGTGAAACAATATTGGCTCCTCGTCATTAATACTGTAGAAGACTCTCCCATGACGGTCAACCCAGAAGGCCAGGACGTTGCCCCTGACAGCAAACCTCTCTGGCAGGGCTTTGGCCCAGTAGCCGGGCCGGGTCACTAGGTCTGGGCAGGCGTACTTTGGTATGTCGTCAGAGCTCATCTGCGACGGGTCGTGAATGGTGAAGCCGAAGCGCAGGGCCCCGCTCCAGCCGTGGTGCACGGCCAACAGCTTCAGCCGCACCTTCTCGTAGAGGTGGATGGGCCGGTTGGTGAAGGTGACCCCGTTACAGAAGCTGTTCCTGCGCATGGCCCGTCGGGATTGGGCGTCCAGCCGCACGTTCTTGCCCTTGGCGTGCGAGTGGAAGCGCAGCGGCTCCGTGACGGCCAGGACTGAGCGTCGCTCATGGCTGCTGTTGGGCAAGCTGTAGTAGGGACGGCTGGAGACTGAGCGGGTCTGGTGGCCTGTGTCTGCAAAGGGAGAAAACAGCAGGCTGTCAGAAGGGCCTGAGCATGGCCATGTGTAGGCCTGGCCTTGAAACTCCACCACCAGCCTTCCCCAGCCTGAACTATGGATTGGGAAGCACAATACTTAGTCTTAAAATGCTGTGCTCACCCACAGCCTGCTCTTTGTTACAGAAGTTTGGGCCTCCGCTTCATGCAAATATAAAGTAAATGTGGCCCTTGGGTGGAAAGGTTAGTGGCTTCCCTCTACACCCTGCAAAGCTGGACAAAAAACTTCCTTTTGTTCTTGTCAAGCGCATCCGACTGCATTCGGAAAGGCCTGATACTTCCAACTGCAGCTCTCCATTTCCTATGTAAAATGCACGTGTTGTTAAATCATCGCTCCAGCTGGCTGGGGCCAGATTCACACAATCTCTGAGAAGCAGGCTTGTTAAGATCAGAGATGCTCAACATGAAAGGCATAGGGAGGATTTTTGCGGGACGTGCAGCCACTGGCTTCTCTGCCCCTTAATTTTGTAATGATGAACAGGAGCTTTTGAGCAACACAAACAAACCAAGACATTCAGCAGCTGTAGGACTACCTCTGCATCACCAGAGTGTTCTTCCAAAACTTTCAGCCCAGCCCTTGGTTCAGATATCAGATCCAACTGGCACAGGAAGGAACATTTCATCCCGCAGAGGCTCGCCTTTACACAGAACCTCCCATTTGAGCTCAAAGCACTTCATAAACCATGACTGTTTGCAGCTTCACAGCACCACAGATGGCACAGAGATCCTGCCATCCTCCTTTTACAGATGGAAGAAGGAGAATTTATGGGTGAGATCTTGCAGCGTTTGAAGTCAATAGCAATTTCCAGACCAATTTCAAGAAAAGCAGATCTGGGGCCTAAAGTGGAGTTCAGACAAGCATGAAGCAGAAATGAAAAAAGGAACACTTTCAGTATGGAGCCCTAGCTGTTAAGTTCCCGGAGGCTGAGACCCTCCTTTTGCACACCCTGAAGGCAAGTCCCTGCTCTGGGACACCTGTGACCACCACCACGGTGCCAACACCACTTTGGTGTCCCCTCTCTCACCCTCATCTTCTTTGTAGATTTTTAAAGCAAAAACAAATGGCGTCCTGGGAGCCCCAAGTCACGCTATTGAATATAACACCACATCACACGCGCGCATTTCTTGAGAGACTTTTTGCCACGTTTGAAGCTTCAGAAAGCGCCTGCCTGGCCCTTCCTTCAAGTTGCTTCCTCCCTGTGTGCAGCCCCTGGCTTTGCTCCGGGACAAGGGAAGGATTTTCTGACGCCTTCCTCTCGTGGGAAGAAACATCCAAAGACATGGGGAGCTCAGCTGGGAAAGCTGACAGGGGAGCTGGGCTGGGGCACCCTGTTAGCAAGCAAAACCAGCTCTAGAGGCAAGAGGCTCCTGTTGCCACTAAGCACGACGGGGCACTCCTGAATTATGACAGGCAAATGCAGTGGCTAAATAAAAGCTCTTTTGTGTTCTCCTCATTCGAATTGCATGTGACAACGACTGCTTAGCACAAGGTAATGGTTAATCCCATGTGCACGCTCATGTAAATAGATACATCCCTGCCCTTCTGCCAGTACGGGATTTGCCACTGCAATGCCAAGGACAAGGAGTCCTGGGGCAGAAGGGGAGGGGAGCCCCCAGCTGTGACCATCCCCACACAGGACTTTCCCCAAGCACAGGGCAGTGTGGGAGCTCCCAGGAGAAATCCCCCCCGTCTGCTCTCACCCTGCCAGCAGGGAACTTCAGGACGGGCTTGGGGGATTTTTTTTGTTGTTTGTTTGTTGTCAAAACAGGAAAGCACATTGTGACTAAACAATAGGAAAGTCTCCAGAAGGAAATGAAGGGATCATTTATTTATAACGCCATTCCTCCCCCCCCAGTCCCGTGTGAACACCTGTTGGCTGCCACCAGCAATACAGCCTGACACAGCCCGGGGCAGCGAGGCACGGCCTGCCCACCTCAGCGTGCTGCCATGTGTTTTGCTCATCGTGTCCTGGAGGGGCCGGCCAGCCCAACAGGATGTTTGTGCATCGGGACTGCCCTCATTTCCTAGCTCGCATCATGTTTCAGTCCTGCTGCTACTCCACCAGTTTCCCCTCTCCGACCCGTGCATGCCCACCCAAAAGCACATCAGTGGGATAACAGCCTAAAAGGGAGTCCGAGTACTCCTCCAGCTCAGGGGACGGTAAAGGCACTACGGACACTGATGTTCTCCGATACTGCAGCCACAGAGCCTCGCACACGCCAGCAATTTGGCTGGGTGATGCCCTGAGGTCTCACCCGCTGGTTGCTGCTCCTCGCTCTGCAGTTTCCTGCTTTCCCTTTCTGCTCTCACCAGCTGCACGCACGGTGCTCGCAGCACTGGTCTCCAACACACAGAGGGGGATTCAGGAGGTGGAAGGGAAAGCCAAGCTGAATAACTAAGAAGAGTTTGGTGGGGCTCCCTGCTGACACCGTGGGGTAATGGGGACCCACACTCCCAACTGTATGTGGTTATCACACATTGGAAGCCTCTTCACCTTCTTTCCAAAAGCCCAGCACTCTTATTTCTTAGGTTGTGCTCACCTTTGGAGATGGTTTTTAACAGACACTCACTTCACATTTCAGAAAGATACAGCAGGCCGACCCTGGACAAATTCCACATAATTATCATCGTTCCAGTTTGAAAAATAAACATTTTTTACCCATTTATTCACTGCATCAAGTCTGCCGTGACCCTGTAATCCCATTGACAGCAGCAGGCAAAAGCCAGAGCAGAGCTCCCCAAAGGCTGCCCAGAGCTCTGAGTGCCCCATTGCTGGAAGTGCCCCAGTCCAGGTGGGATGGGGCCCTGGGCAGCCTGATCTGCTAGGGGGCAGCCAGCCCACGGCTGGGGTTGGAATTGGATGGGCTTTAAGGTTCCTTCTAACCCATTCCATGATTGTATGATTCTATGAAAGGCTGCTGTACTGCAGTATGAGGCAGAGGGCAGCCCCATCCCGACTCCACAGGCATGGGGTAGCTAGGTGGGGGGAACAGCACTGTCAGCCCCAAAGCAAGGAGAGGAGGACAATGCTCTGCATTCCCAGCATGCCCCAGGTTTGCATTAACTGTACAATCGCTGCATCAGGATGTGTTTGCTGGGACCCCCTCTGAGTAAAGCCATGACAAATGAAGCTTGGGATCACAGGGGAAGCAAGTGATGGGTCAGCGGGTGCCCAACAGGAATGCATGCTGGAGAAAGCAAGGATGTAAAGGGGACAGAAAGCACTGGGGCCGCTACTACACAGCACAGCTCACTAGCATGCATGACCACCCCATGTTGTTCATACAAGGGGAGAGAAAAGGCTGAAGGGTGGTAGGCAGCATGAAACCTATCCAGCAACACTCGTTGCATGAGCAAAAGGGAATTCACCCAGTGCACCATGCCTTATCTTTATGGTCGCTGCTTTATCAGCAACATTAGGACTTTTTCCTATTACAGTACATAGGTTGCTGCTGCAACGACCCCGTTGAACATTAAACAAGGCTTCTGGAGAGCGGAGCAGGTGGCTTTTTCTTTGAAACAGGAAAATGCCAACAGGTGGGGACAATGCAGACAAGCTTAATGCCCCTATTGTACATCTGTGGAGCCACCCTTGTGGACCTAACAGCATCCATGCACTACCCGGGTCCTGCTGCCTGCTGCTGCAGAGCCCCAGCAGCGTGCTGCTACGGTGGGATCTTATCTGCGCTACAGTGGGATCTTATCTGCTGAGAACAAGAGATAAAATCTGGTCACACAGAAATGTAGTGCACTGACTTTTTTTTCTTTTTCTTTTTTTTGCTTTTTTGAATACAGAAAATGTGTCGGAGCTCTCTGGGAAGTGCCAGGTTTCCCGTGTTCCATGCTCAACTGCGTGAATGTGTAGTCAGGCTCCCACAGGCGCTGTACGGCTGCTGCACAAAACCAGCCCTGCTTCCAAACCCCTGACTGATTCCAGCGTGCACCAATTGGAAAATGCAACCGTACAATTAATAAATATCCCCACTTAAATTCCTGCGGTTTGCATGAGCAGCCCAGAGCCCTGTGCTGACAGAGGTCTCAGCCTCCCACCAGTTGTTCTGATCCTTTTCTGCAGGCAGCAAGCACGAGTAGGGAGTGTGTCAGAGCCCTGCAGAGCCACCAGCATTTACTTTAAGGCTATTCCTTAAGGCAGTGAGACCCTGACACTGCTGCCCAGAGCTGTGGGTGCCCCATCCCTGGAGGTGCCCAAGGCCAGGTGGGATGGAACCCTGAGCAGCCTGAGCTGGTGGGGGGCAGCCAGCCCATGGTAGGGGGTGGAACTGGGTGACCTCTAAGGTCCCTTCCAACCCAACCATGCTGCGATTCTATGACTCTCATCACTAAACTCAGTGTAGGTGTGACTTTGATGTGTGGCATTTTCAGAACAGGGTTTGCCGCCCCAAAATCTCCTGAGGGGTCTGTGGGTATCAACAAGTCCCCCTGCACCCACTGCATTCTCTCCTGCTGTGCCTCTCACTCTCACTGCATACATGCATGAGTTCTGCTGCAAAGTTGGCCCCATCTTTATTACAGGTTTTTAGTTCTCCTGCATATAAATAGCACTAAGAATATACAGAAGCCAACGATTAAGCAGAGAAAAAAATCTCCTCTCCCCCGTATTATTAGTGAATCTGGGTCAATGAGTCTGCAACTCTAGTAACAAATTCCTAGACTCGGTTAAGGAGAGACAGAGCAAGAGCAAGCAGGAGAGAGCTGGAGAAAAGGCAGAGTTCGTGCCATAATCCCTGCTTAAGCGCTCCAGTGCACATGCTGAAAGCAGCAGTGTGATGGATGGGAGCCTTGAGGACAGCACTGCTTGCTGCACCCCAGCCCAGGGCTTGTGCCACAGCCACGCTCGAGAGCCAGAGAGCTCCAAAAGATGTCCACGATCTGAAAGCTGTAAAGCATGAGATGCAAAACTAGGCTCACTTCATCCGCCGGTCCTGAACTGCGAGTCCATAGTGTGGTTTTGGGGGGTAATCGAAATCAATGAGAAATAAGTAGTTGACAACTGTCTAAGCAACTCCACCAATGGTTCCTGAGGACAGCTGTGTGTGGAAACAATGTTTTCTGAGTCGGAATGCTCTGCTTGTCAGTTAGCAATTAAAGTATGGATCATTGTGATTTATTATTGCCACTGCTTCCCAGAAGCAGACAATAAAGTGCACCATGAGGCAGGGAGCAATGGAACTGCCCAGCACCTGGAGCTGGGCAGCAGTGGGCTCAGCTGGGGACCAGGGATGAGATGGGGGCAGAGGAGGGGTGGAAAACCCCCTTATTCTGCTTGGTTTTACTGAATGCATACAGAAATTGGGTATTAACATCTAATCTCCATAGATCTGCAACACTAAGCTATTTTTGTTTCCAGTGGTTATTACTTTGGGCAAGGCTGGAATCCACTCCCATCTTCTGATGAATCACTTTTGTTAGACCCAGCTTAGGCCAACACCCAAGGATCTCACTTTCAGCAGCAGTTCTGCTGTTACATCACACACCGCTTTCCCTGTGCATCCTCGTTCTCCACAGCCTGACTTGAGAACGGTCCCACAGGGCTTTCTTCTCCAATGACTCCTGCAGTCATTAGACTTTGTCTTGACTGTGCAGAACAGCTCAAGTATGGATTTTCAGACAGACATTCTTAATTTTTATGGCACATTGTGTCACTGGGGTCTGTCTCACACGTACAGACCACAAGCATAGCCTAAGTGCAACCCAAGGACTCCCAACCCAAGGACCCTAATCCAAGGACCCTCAATGCCGGCCAGAGGAGCCCCGTGCTGTGTCTGTGGGACACCTCTTGTGTCACTGCTTCATCATCCTGCATGAGATCCTACTGTGAGTATTTCACACAGACTAGAACACAAACGGGTTTTGTCTCCTTGCCCCCACTTTCTCTCCACTCATTAATTCCTAATTTCCAAGACAACTCTTTTCCTCCCCCATACAGCACAAACTGCTCAGAATTCTTTTTCAGAGCCATGCCTTATGTTTGAAACCCATTGCTTTGAAGTCGTGTTTTCTTTCCCCAAACACGACAGTGATTTGTTAAACAGTTACGGGCACACGTGGCCGGCGGAACCGCTGACATTGAAACGCTCCACGTCCCCTCGCCGCCGGCGGAGCGCATAATGACCATTAATGCGAACAGCCTCCCTCTTTCCATCAAACCTCCTTTCTTCTGACCAGCTGTACCAAGTCATCTGCGCTGGGGGTTTATAAATAGTGGCCATGTCATTCCAATGCTAATGGCTTTTAATGAAATCGGAGAATGAAATGCATTCCCTTCTAATACTCTCAGAGCAGCAGTTTTATTCCATCCCAGAGCTGCAATACGGGGCTCATGGAAAGAGCGCTGTAGCTCGGCACATCCTTCCCATTGGCCCATCCAGCACAGGCAGGAACAAAAAGAGGGAAAGAATTTTGTTGTCTTGGACGCAGGAAACCCACCCATCCCCTACAGACCCACCAGGAGGGCAGCTTGTACAACAGGAAGCAAACAACACGTGAAAAGCTGTAGAGGTGCCTTAGCCTAGCTTTGATTCCATTGTTCCCTGCAAACACCCAAAATGTCGGTGTTTATATTGCCTTCAGCACCGAATTCGGGCTGTGTACAATGCACACTTATCCCCTTCCCATCCCTAAGCCACCCGGTTGGAGGCCGGCCAGCACCCGATGTGCTGCCGGATCCCGGCTCCACGGAGCAGTGCTGCTAGCAGGGCTGAGAGCACAGCCCGACTCCTGCTCCCCAGCAAAAACACGTGAAAACTTCTCCGTAAGCACTGAGATTGTTCAGAGACAGGGCTGCACAAAGGAAGAAAAAGTGCAGGTGAAGAGTGAGAGCAGCACTCGGAGTGATGCTACGGGAGCAGAAAGGAGAGCCAGGCCATTCATTTCAGCTTTCATTTTTTTTTTCCAAGATTGCTTCATGATAAAGGGGAAAACCTGCTATTTTCCTTTGCCTCTAATTTGTTATTGAAGCCACTGTCATCTTTATCTCCGCTGTACACAGTGCTTCTAAGAGTCCTTTTTTTTTTCCCTCCCTAATTACAACTTCTCTAGACAGAGGACAGGAAAGAATTCAGTTAAAAACGATGGAGCTATTTCAGTCCAAACGGGGATGGATAACCATCAGACAACACAGTGGCACCCGTACAGGGCTTTCATCTGTCCTAAGGGAGCCACAAAACCACCGGCAAAGGGGAAAAAAGGCCTCTAGGAAGCTGTGCTCCCAGCAGCCCTGTGCCCAACATGTCCATAGCTCCCTTTATATTTACACACAGTTTAAACAGTGATCTGGCAGAGAGAGGGGAAAATGCTTTGGGAGGAACGCATGGCTGAGGAACCTAAATAAAGAAGTGGCCAGGTCTTCAATCATCCTATATTTTATATATACAAAGGCTGTGATTTCACTAAGCTTTTCAGAAACAATATGTAAAGAATCCAAAACAGGGCAAAGAAATGGGAATAACTGGTTACAATTAAATCCAGGGGGGAAAGCGCCGCTCTTCCAAGGGGCCAGGAGAATCTCCTGCAGGATCCACGAGGCGGAGGGGGAATGTTGGTGGTGGGAATGGGTCCTTCTGGTTGGTGACTGAGGCCACCACATCCCTCCAGGGAGCTTTACATCAACTGATATTGGCTGAACCCTGATGCTGGCCATGGCTGAGCACGCCCGGCCTACATCCCTCAGTGCCACATCCCCGCAGTTCTTGACCACCTCCAGGGACAGTGACTGCACCACCTCCCTGGGCAACCTGTGCCACTGCATCACCACTCCTTCTGAGAAGAAATTTCTCCTAATATCCAACCTTTCTTCCATTCTTTCTTGCTCCTCCTCCTTCCCTGTCCTGTCACTTGCTAGATGTTTTAGTAGCTGCTCTAAATAAATTCAATTCTGCAGCACGGAAATGAATATGGGAGGGCCCTGCTTGCCCCTACTGTTCTTGGTTCTCCTTCCTTCACCGCCTTTATTCTGAAGCCATTTGATGCCTCTGCAGTTTTCCATGGTTTTTATGATCTCATCACAGCTGGAAAGCAGGATAATTTGTTAATTATTTTCTTTACCATTCAACTTGGGGATTCTTTTATTTATTTTTTATAACGAGTCTTTTCCTTGCCTCTTTTTGAAATAGCTCTTTTTATGGCATCGTTCCCAACTGCTCAAATCCCAAAGACAGAGATTGGGTTTAACCACAGCCCCAGCAGGACTGGAAGAAAGGGGCTCTCAGGCCAAGCAACTGAAACTGCTCCGCAGGAAAAGCTCCAGCAACGCAACTGTGGATAGACACCTTGTCAGGGATAGGGAGACTTATTGCTGGAGAATCCTTTCAGATATTCCAAGCAATGTAATGCTGAATAAAAAGAGCATCTGCCTTTGCACGCTATGCCACGATTCTGCAGTGTTGCATTTAATTGGAAAGGTCTTCTGAATGTTTGACCTCCCCATCACAAACGTGCAGATGGGACTTCACTCAACTCATGTACAACTACGGTATATCTTTTGCTGGCTGTTTCGGTTCATGTTCAGCTGAAGCTACAGCTTTTTCTAAATACACACCTCCAGAAATAAAGCCAGAAGTCTTTAAAACAAACAAACAAACAAAAATAAAAGAGAGAGGAGAAAAATAAACAGTGGAGCATCCTTTGCTGGTGCAGAAGCAGAGGAAAGCATTGCAGGAAAAAAGACCAATCCTTTTTTCCTCAGCTGAAGCTCTTTGAGATGTGCAGCTCTGTGCAGCGCTGCAAAGCAGTGTGAGATGGACGGTTGTGCAATGCTTGGCTGAGCTGTGAGATCCTTTTCCATGATATTTACAGGAATTAATAAGAGGAAACACGAGCCACTTCAAGACATTAAACTGTCCAAACAAAAGAAAATACAGTCATACCAGTACTGGACACACAGTGACCTCAGCCCCTTTCTTCAGCTCAAACGCCTTCAATTATTTCAACACAAGAAGGATTTGAGATAGAGAGGTTTATTTTTAAGCCCCCATGTCAATCTTACTGCCAGCGAGATTGGATCCCAGCACACCTCAACCGACATTTTTCCCCCTTTTCTCTCCCTTTGTGGTACCACATCCCTGGAGGTGTGAGACGTTCCCTCCCCTTGCTGACGATAAAACTTTTTTATTTTATTAAGCCAAAAAAAAAAAAAAAAAGGCCAAAGCCCTTTGTCACCCCCTCCTTCTGAGGGAGGAATCGTTCCCGAGAGATGGGAGCTAATGTGTGAATTACAGAACGCCCTGCAGCCTCAAGGCCCGGAGCTGCAGGCAGAGCACAGCACGGCTTTGCATCGCGCTTTCCCACCTCTGGCAGCGGAGCTCGGACCATCGCTCAGCAGAGCACGCTTGGTGACTTCGGAACAGTTTGCTGCAGAGGTGCAAGCTGCCACTCTTTTTACAGCTGGTTTAAATTTATCGTGTTCATCACAGATCACTTACGCCGATAAAATCCCACTGGACGGTCAACCAGCACACTCCTTGCTAACTGCGGGATTGGGAATTCTAGAAATCACGAGTGAAACAATATAAACAGCTGTCAGAAACCTCCAGTTCCCACCCAGATGGCTCTTGTTTCAATTAACAGAATCAAACTTTAATTCAGAGTCAGTCACTGGCCCCATTTGGGTTTACTTGGAAAAACACACCTATAAATCACAAGAGAAAAACTGTGGAGGGAAAGAATTTATCCCTCTCTGGGTGTTGTTTTTTGGTAGAGCACAGTGTTATTATCAGACAAAGACTCGACACTGCTGCACTGACAGCTGGGGGCCTTGCTGGTACAAGCAAGGCTGTGGCACAGACACATGCTGTCCCTCCACTATTTTGACATTCACGGCACCAAGTGTGCCTCAAACTGCACGTGACACTCCCAGGGATTTCTGACATGGAAACATATGGAAAAAGGGATGCCAAACGCATGGAAAGCCTGAATCCACCAAAACAGGCCCAAACAGGGGCAGTGCCCAAACCCAGACCTGCAGGCCCAGTGCCATCGCTCCCAGAGCAGCACCCTGAAACCATCCCAGTGGCGGTGCCCTGGCAAAGCCCCACCAGGAGCGGCACTGGTCAGAGGTGACGGTGGTGGCAGGGGTCCGCAGGGGATGTCCAGCTTCCCCCCCGTACCCACAGCAGGGCATTGTCACCTTCATCCCGAGGAGCTGTCTGCCTCGTGGTGACACCTCATGCCCCACAGCACTCAGCACTGAATGTATTCCCTGCAGCAGCCCTTCTGTGACAGCGGGATGGGGCGTCTCCTCCTCCTGTCACTCCGACAAGATGCTCCCCATCAGGCAAAGCCCCTGTGCGCTGCACCCACCCACCCCAAGGCCACTTGAGTTCACCTGAAAGGAAGAAACACGGACTGCTGGGGTGGTTTAAAATGAGAAGTGGTTTAAAATGGAAGCACACCTCTGCCCCCCCGGGACGCCCAGCTGAGGGCTCGAGGGGGCTGGGAGGGCAGGGAACGTCTCCATGGAGCTAGGAAGCAAATCTCCATTTGTGTTTTGCTTCTAAAGCTCGCTTTTAATATTTCTAGGAGCACAAGATATTTCAAAAGCAATGTGATACCTTGAACATCAATTCTGAAACGGGGCTAATTTGTAGTGAAAATAAATTTTAGAAGGGAAAATTGCGAGCACTTGTACAACGTGACACATTCCAGCTGTTCCACGCGGGGCCTGCGTTGCGGGGAGAGAGCTCTTCCCAGTGCTCCCAGCCTCCTCGTGGGGCCGATGCATTGCACTCAGTGCTCCCACTGCTGAAACACAGCAAGGGGGGGGATTGCTGAGGGCTTCAGGGGGTCCCCAGCCCTGGCACCCCTATAACACCAATGGGAAATAGCCCCCAGTGCTGGTGGGAAGGGGTGTGAGCTGGCACAGCTCTTACCTGAGGGGGAAAGGGACTGCTTTAACCAATGAATTCATTATGGAGATGAAACAAATGACGTTTTGAGTTTGGTTCATAACTGCTCGAGCTCCCATTGTAGTTCTGCTCAGTGGAACCAAACTCTCCAGACAGCATCTGTCAGTCTGATGGTTCTGCTGTTAAATGGAGGAGAAAAAAACGGTTCTCTCCCACCTGCACAAAACTGCCTGTGCTTGGTAATTTGTTGCCTTGATAAATTCAATTTGCTTGAGTTTTCCTTTCTAGATTTGGCTGGTCAAGCTAAACCATCAAGATTATTCATGGAAACGCAACCACAGTTGGTTACTAGGATACAAAAAATCACTCTGTACGTTTCTCCAATGAATAATCCCAGCAGAACGCACACAAATTCAATAAATTATGAATTTCTCTTTCTCTTTTGCATAAGCAGTGCGGTTGCAGAGGTATTTCTTGGAACCTTTTACGATAAATTAATATCTTAATTACTATGCAATAGCAAAACAAACAGGAGCACCAGCCGAGCCCTGCAGGTGAGCCGCATCCCTTGTTGAGACATGCACGTTATTTTGGAGCAAAGCAGGGTGCAGACGGACAGCACAGCCATTGCTCCAGCATCTGCAGTACGTACCCATGTGCCTTTTCCGAGCAGATAACATAAGCAGGAGGCTGAGTTAATTTGGAAGAAGGCATTCTTGTTTTGGCAAAATCTCTCCTCCTGCACAACTTCATGCATACAAAAGGTCGCACATAAAACCATCTGCTGCCAGGCTGCTGAGCCTACAAGTGAAGCAGGAGAGAAGTTCTCCTGGCCGGGGTGGCAGCTGGCAAGGCGGTCCATGGGAGGCCAACAGCACCATCGTGGCAGCGGGGAAACACTGCTCGGAGCACGGCCAGAGCAAGGCTGGCGTCTGACACTCAGACACCCCTGGAAACAACACCCAACGTTAGGGATTGACTGGGGATACTGAACAGTATTTGGTCTTTTTTGGTGCGTGGCTGCATTTTGCTTTATCTTTCCCTCGCCTTCGTAATGTCCCCTAATAACAGCAGTCAATCCCCAGGCATGACCCGGTACAGACCGCTGTTCAAGGCTGCGGTATTTAAAGACACACCAAAGGCTCTGCTGGCTAAGATCAGTTTTTATAAACTTTAACCGAGATGGATTTCCTTGAAACTGTGACTTGTGAAGCATCTGTCCTTCTCCCCCTCTCCCTTTGATCACATTGGCAGCACTGCTGCTATGCTGCTGGCAAACCGCACGGCAATTGCTATTTCAGACTCACAAATCAGACGCCAGCGTGAAGATCTGCCTTGTGTTCTTCAGAGGACATCTCCCCTCCAGAAGAGACCAACCAAAATGCCTGGCATTCCGAAATGGCTGCAAGCCCTCTCCCGCCGCATTCTGTTTCCCAGCTGACGGGGTCTCGCTGTGCAGGTCCCGTTCCCACACCCCACGTCCCCAGCCCTACCAGCACACAGTGACACTTGCCAGTCACCGGCCCAGAAGAGCTCTGCTGCTTATGGCCAGGTAGTGCCAGGCCATCCACACCCTCCTGCCATTGTGCAGATGATCCCTGTGAATTATCGTATGGAAGTCACCTCTGTTTTACAAGCCCACCCAATGGACACCGCACTATGTACAGGTTAATGCTATAAGAGAAGCAACAGGCAGTTAGTAAATGATTTCAAGTCTCATACTTGGAAACCCTTTCACTTTGTAGGAGGAGCACATGAGGAGGTTTTGATGGCAACCCAATGAGAGCCACAGAACAGCCCTGGCAGCGTCCCTCGGGAACATGGTTAGCAGGTATGGTGGTGGTGGTCAACAGTTGGACTTAATCTTAGAGATCTTTTCCAACCTTAATGATTCTATGATTCAAAGACTCACCTGGCCCCACTCACCCCAATGGACTCAGCTAATGTGTGACTTGCTCTATGGCACTATGGAGTGACTTGCTCCTTAGGACCTCAGGGATGCAGATCACTCCAGTCCCATATTCCACCATAGTTTTGCTTTGCAGAACACGTGCTCTGAGCTCTGGTCCTGCCCCTCCCCAAAACTGCAATGTGCTGCAGCCTTGGTTCATCCCCTCCTCCTCTTGGCAGCAATTTGGTCACCATTGGGACACCAGTCTGGGCACCTTATGCCAGCCCCAAGGGCCGCCTGCAGCTGTGGGGCAGCAGGAGGTGTGGCAAGTTTGAGCAATGGGTCTGCAGCCTCAGCTCTGCTAAAGGGTTTTCTCTCACCAAAAAAGAGCTCTGCTCGACCGTGTCAAGTTCAAGACCCCAAGAAATTGCAATTTCCCCTCATTAGGAATTATGCTTTCAACCTCAGCATCGCACCGAGGAGATAACTTCTGAACTTCACTCCATAAATTACAAAGCACGTTAAGCTGAGAAGCCAGAGCCCCCGTGAGACCACAGCAGAAAGCAGGCTGAGAAAAGCTGCTGCCACAGCGTAGTTATCACTGAGGAAAGAGAGATAAACCTGAACGAAATTATTTCATTTCTGCTGCCAAATGGGATATTCTATCTTTTATCTTTGGCTTGTCAAGCGGGGTTTGGAAGATGTAACATTCGAGTTATGGAGGAGGGCAAAAATCAAACAGCTATTTTCCCTGACATTCGGAAACCTGACGGAAAACTTTCACTCGGGAAATTCTCCCTTGACTGCCTGCCTGCCTTCCCGTGTTGTTGTTACACAGGCTACGAAAAGCTGAGATTTGCTTTTATGTGGTCTATTTATTTCTCCCACATAGCTGTAAGACATTATGCCATCAGGAATGCAATCACAAGAAAACAGGAGTCACAGACAAGTGGATGGTTAAAATAGGACAATTCCTAAAATACAAAAATCTCATTATTATGTAAATATCCACAGTGGAACAAGAAAATGAAAGTGTTTTATGCAAGTATCTAGAAAACAACTCCACCAACACAACTGCATCCATTTTCCTCTCTTCAAAGAATAAGTAGCTCTTAAAAAAATCCTAAATGTGATTTCCCTGCTGTACTGAAAAGCTTTGAAACGCGCTTAAATGGCTTTTCTTTAAAAAGTCTTCCTGGGTAATTCTCAGCAGCAAGCAAGAAGTCATTGCTGATGTTCTGATTTGGTTTCTTCACGCCAGTGCTGTTGGAGCAGGAAGGAGAAAGACATGGGGCAGGGAAGGGATGGGGTCTGCTCCTCCTGGTGGGAGAGTTCTGAGCTGCTCCGCTGCCAGAGGGCTGAAAGGATGGGAGAGAAAACGCTCCCGGGAGCAAAGCAAGCCCAGCTTACACAAAGCAGAGGAAGAAATCTCCTTGGACACAGAGGGAAAAACAAATTAACAAGCAAGAAATCACTTTCCTCTCCCTTGCTCTGCCCAAAAGCCCTGCTTCATCTGTTCAGACACCAGGAATTCAGCACTCAGAGACAACAGGGCAACCGGCTCTGGAGAGAGGAGCTGGCAAAGGTATGCCGAGATGCAGCTTTCAGCCAGATGTCTCAGCACCAGTGATTCATGTTTTTTAATGCACAGGAGAAAAAAATACAGCCATCAACAAGATACGGAACAAGGCAGAGGAAACTGCACCTCCTCCCCAGCCAGCACACACCTTAACAAGGGACCCACGGGGAGCTGACACCCTGCCAGGCCCACTGCCTGTGCAGCCAGGTGGGACAGGGAGGTTCACAAGGCAGAGGCAGCAGCTAGGGGCATCGGGGCCACAAAAACAGGAGCATTGACCACGACCCTCCAGGACATGGCAAGCGAGTGATGCGTGGGTGCCTCTGGGTACAGCCTGGAGAACCAGCAGCCGTGCTGTGCTTTGATGTCAGGAAGCCCAGATGAGCCAGCAGCTTGTTAGCAGCCGGGAAGGTGCTCGCATGAGGCAGCCAGGAGCAGCAGCGGGCGCGGGGAGCCAAAACGCTGCGGGCACGAGACAGGCGAACAAAAGGGATAGGCAGATGGGAAGCCAAAGAGATGGAGGAGATTGTGCACACCTGCCCCAGGAGGAAGCTGGGATGAGAGCTGACGTGTGTTCCAGGGATCACATCTGGCCTCATCGCACCTCACCACCCCACACATGTCCCTGCTCGTGGCTCCAGCCAGCTCTGCCCCTGCCCGGCACATCCCACCTGGTGCACACCTGCCCTGCGTGAGCCCCCATGCACAGACAGGCTCCGTGAGCAGCAGGAGCTGCTGAGGAAGAAAACGTTTCCTTCCAAGGCCAACGGTGCAGCAGGACAGCGAATGTCTGAGACTGCAACTCAGAAACTCAATTAGCCCAAATGCTAGATGCAGTGGGGCTAATGAGGAGCAAGGTGCTTATTTTCGTTCCTAATTGAAAAGCCACTGAATGTGATATGCGAGAAGGATCCTTACTAGAATGGGAAGAAAAGCATGGCGTAAGCTTCCAAGTGACTCATCCTCTGCACGCCAAGTAAACATTAATTCCTGCACATTCAAACTTGACTGCCTAAAATTAAACACCTTAAACACACTTAAGCACCTCCATAGGTTGTCAAGCTTTCATGGGATGGGAAGCAGCAATTTCCTTTGCCTGCGGTGAGGGCTCTCCAGCAGCTTAGCCTACAGCCATAGCCCTCGGTGTAGCACAGTAAGGGTCTGATGGTGACACACAGGTCAGCTGTGTGCAACTACCAGAGAAATGAAAGAGGAAAAGTGCCATTTACCGGACACTACCTCCTCATTCAGGAATTCCCCTTCAGAGTAATAAGACAGGAGAGAAGGCACCTGCACAGCACAGCCCAGCACAGAGAGCAGCGAAGCGTGCCCTGCTTTGATGACACACTTGGCAACGTGCTGCCTGTGTCTGGCAGCCCCGAGGGCCATGGGCACAGCTCTGCGCAGCGCTGCCTCACCGAGTGCTGGCCTCCCAGCCCCAGTGCCACACCACCACAGATGCCAATGGCAGTGTGGAATTAATCATGCCAGTTGGCTGTGGCAGATTTTCGGATATGTGCTGTGCGAGGCTGGTTAAAGATAGTCCTCGGTACGAGATCAACCTGTTCCAGCTCTAAATCACGGCGAGGGCTGAGCAGTTTCACAGGTTTCCTTTTGAAGAGTGGAAAAGCAGAAAGCTACAAAGGCAGCAGTGAATTAATCTATTCTTTACACTTCTGTGACCTTTCTCCTGGAGATGCTTCATGTCTGCATGTTAATTAATTAACTCTCGTATGCCCAAGCGAGCCGGCGCTACCTCCCTCCCTGAGTACAAAGCAAGATGCAGGGAGATAAAGCCACTTGCTCAAAGGTCGCACAGGGAGTGGGCAGCAAAATCAGTGACAGACTCCAGAAAGCTCCGCTCCCAGGATGAGAGAGGCAGGAGGGCAGGCAGAATGGGGCTGCTATGTGGGGCAGCTCAAACAGGCGTAACCACGGAGATGAACCGGACCCAAACCAAGAACTGGGCTGAACAAGCACCTTCTGCACTCAGACTCCAACAACCTGAAGTGTTATTTTGTAGTCTTCCTGAAGTCAAGCTGGAACAGAACCAGAAACCTTACGGAGCTGCCACAGCACTGATAACTCCTCCTACAGTGTATCACTGGCAACTAAAAGGGGAGGAGAGACAAGGGAACAAATCTACACAAAAATGCTTTTTGAAGCTGAGATTTTACCCCTGGAAAAGGCAGGGGGATTTTTTGCCATCGAGCAGTCATTGCTACTCATTCCATTCAAAAGAACAATGAACATTACGATAACAAGGAGCAGGATACTAAAAAGGATGCACAGAAACAACATCTTTTACTCTCAGGCTAAGAATTCCTGCTGCTCTGCTGTACCTGGGGCCCTCTGACCATCACCTCTTGGAGCCCATTCAGAGATGGATGCATCAGCCCGAAATAGGTCAACAATCCAGATTTCTGACTTGCTGGGAAAGAGTTAAGCG
Organism: Numida meleagris; assembly: GCF_002078875.1. Classification (NCBI taxonomy): domain Eukaryota; kingdom Metazoa; phylum Chordata; class Aves; order Galliformes; family Numididae; genus Numida; species Numida meleagris. The sequence goes on from NC_034420.1 coordinate 8,378,502, forward strand.
TTAAAAGCATTTTTCTTAAGAATACAAAATAACATCTAGAAAATAAGAAATTGAAGCCATTTCTCCTAAAACAAGCCCCATTCTCTCTCGTGTTTACCAGACATAAATGCCACTCATACTTGGTATTCCTCGCAGTTGTGGGAGAAGCGCTGCACCCAAATCCCAGATGGATTCTTAAAAGGGAATTTGGCTCCTTTGTTAAATACCGATGGCCCTATTTGGGCCAGGATCAACAACTGCATCCCAACTGCAGTGTCCTCTGCTCGCCTCCTGCCCAGCTGTCCCCTGTCCCTGGTACCACTGCAGGACACTTGCCGCTCGCTAGCTGTCACCCCTTCTATCTCCCACACCTTCCAGCTCCATGTAAGGGCTTCTCCAGGTCAGGGCAATTTTACCCTCTCTCATCCTGCCTGTCCTCGTAGCGATCCCATTTCTTCATGCCCTCATCCAGCTGCTAACCCAAGGCAAGCAATTAGCATGGAGAAATTAGCACCATCTGCAGCACCCCCAGCATCCGCAGGGCCATGCAACCCCGCAGCGGGGTGCATTGCTCCCGGTTTCCCCGCCCGCCCTGCAGGTCAGGACAAGTTCCACCCATCGGCTGCAATGCTGCACGGCCCGTTTGTCACCTGTAGGAGACAGAAAAACGACGTGCCTCAATCACCAAGAATTCTCTCTTGCCCAACCGCCTGCCCGCAAATTATCCTCAACAATGGGCAAGGGTAAGGAGAAGGAGGCAAAAAGCCTATGGACATCCGAGTGTGAATTCCCACGGCGAGGTCACAGCGCGCTCCAGGAGGGCTGGGAGCAGGCACCTATCGAGGAATGTCACCCAGCTCCCGGCTGTCACCACGATAAGAGCACTTCCACCAGCACGCACCCCGGGGCCACTGTGAAGCGTGTCTGACACATCTCAGCCCTCTTCCATCCCAATGCCTCCTCAACTGGTTCAAATATAGAAGCTGCCTCTCGTTAGCCCATGCCTATTACTCATTTCAATGCCACTCTGGGTAGAAGCCTTGCTGTTAATTTGACAATGCCTTCATCCATTGTGTGTTAACCATGAGGCACTTGGCAAGCACAAGTTTCCCCAGCTCCCGATACAAATTTCTCCCACGTCGACGGCGTGTGCTCTTCTGTCATTGAACGGAAATGTGGACAGAGAGGATTTAGAGCTGCAACGAGCACAGAAAACCTCTTTGAACAAATTTGTATTTAAAAATGAACTGAACTGTGTTCAACAGGATTAAAAATTTAATTCCGCTATTTGAGAAGAGCATGTACACTTACGCATAAAACCCAAACTGTTGATTGTTTGGCTTTTTCAGGAGCCTAAGGACAAAGGCCCCTCCACGTTTCCTCTACAGCTGAACAGAAACAAAAGTCATTTTCCACCTTCACCTATTTATGGTGAAAGAAAAAGCAGAAGTGGAACAACACCTGTACGTTTCATCAGTTAATCAGTGTAACATAACAAGTAGGCAAATATTAGCTTGGAGGAGTTTCATTTTCATGTTATGTTTCCATAAACTACTGAATGCCATTGGACTGGGAAGAGCCATTCCTCTGTTAGATAAAACGAGAGTGAAAATGCAGAGCTCGGCTTGTCAGGGTGAAAAAGGAGGTGTACTTTGGACAAAGAAGAGGAGAGCCTTAATTCTGACTGATTATCTTTGAGTAATTCTAAACAGCCATAGCTTTTATAAGGAGGACTCCATCCAGTCGTTCAGTCTTCCGGAAAAAACGACACAATTTTCAGAACGCCTGTTCCAAGAGCAGCCCTCACTTCCCTCCTAATGATATTTGACTAATGAAGACAAACAATGCATCCAGGACCGTCAATATGAAAAACTCCTGAATTGTGTCCAACTCAACAAAACACATTCACGCTCTTTAAAATGGCCAAGGTCCAGAATCTCTTCTGCAGCCATGGGCTAGCAGCTTCTTCTGACCGCCATTACTCCGTGACAACGGGACGCGGCTCCACGTGGCTTAGAGACACGCGCTCGGCATCTTTCGGCAAACAACATCCAAGTGTCCTGCGTGGCGTTGCACAACTTGACAAATGGCTGCAAATGGACCCTCCCCAGTAAGGCAATGCTCTGCAGACAGCCTCCACCTGGCAGGACGGGGCTGAGACTTTCTAGGCTGCGAGAGCAATGTCAGGGTTGGGAGGTCTGCATAAATCAAGCCGTATGGTTCTTTTTCCATCAAACTTTTCCTCTTTCTCAACGACTTCTAAAAGCGCCACGAGGAACTCTTTCATCGCAGAACTGCGGTACCACTGATGTCATCCCTTTTTTTAACTTCACGTGTGTGAGGCTGTGCATGGGAAGGCTGCTCGGCAGAGACAGCTCTAGCAACGGCAGACACAGCGCTCAGCTCCTGCACAACAGCTCGCAGCAAGACCCCGTCCCCGGCAGGTACACAGATTTTTCCCCTGGGAAGTCCCAGCCTGACCAGGGGATCCTCCCCTGACCCCAGGACGCAGCCCTGGCTCTCCAGGCTTTTGGCGTACGTCCTTCGGCATTGCCTCCAGATGAAAAGCTGACCCACAAAATGCATTTTCTCCAAGGTCATGCACTTCTTACAACACCAATTTGTGAGGTATTTTTAAAAAATGTAAACTTCCTTCTCATGAAAGAATCTGATTTCCCACTCAAAGGTAACAGAGAGTGAGAGCAGATGCACAAGCTTACAACCAGCAATCTAATGACAGGTTCATAGCCAAACCACAAGCCAGAAGCTTTCTTTTCTGTCTTGAAGGTCCCAAGTAGCCCCTATGCAAGGCTCATCCAAATGCAAATCCATTCCTCCCTTTATTTCTATATTCAGCTCTCTGGCTGATAACAGAGAGACATGTGTGTGTGTTTGATAGGTCCTCCTGCTTCTTAAATAAGTTTAATAATACCTTTCTTATTCACGGGAGCCCAAAGTACAAAGGATGCAGTGCAGGAGCAAAGAAAAGCCAAGCAAAGTAGCTGAAGATAGGGACAGGCAAGGGCTCAGCGATTCTGAACTGCTGGTTCTATAGAGACCACCGACTTTGAGGAGGAAAAAGCCCAACAATTACAAACTTGCAAGGGAAAAAGGATCTGCACGGCTCTTGTGTAAGGGCAGAATTTGCTAAAAAAGCAGATTAAAACCGGGGCGGGCTACCACGTATTTCAGTGCTGCTTTCAAACAAATGCTTTTCCTCCGGTGACTGTGAACAACCGGTGGCTCCCCGCATCACAAAGTTGCGTTAAAAGAAGCAGCAGCAGCAGAAGAGGAAGAAAAGGAGGAAATGAAGCAGAGAGGCGCTGACAGGAGCCGCCGGGCAGGCAGGGATCGCTAGCGGAGCAGCGACAACAGCTCCGCTTCGCCGCTCCGGCGGCTCTCCCCCGGCCGAAGCCGTACCCCGCCGCCCGAGCATCCCCGCGCCGTGCCCACCCCGCCACCCACGGAACATCGCCGCGGCTCCGTCCCCGCTCCGAGCGGCTCCGCCGGGGGCCGGGGGCGGCATCGCCCCGCCGAGCGCCTCCCGCCCGCCCCCGGAGCCTCCAGCTCCGGGACGCCCCGCAGCCCCCCGCTACCTGCCAGCGTCTTGTTCACCGTGTTGCCCATCGCTCCGCTCGGCGGCGCGGCGGAGCCCAGAGCTCGGCAGGGCCATGGACAGCGCCCGCCTCCTCCCGCCGCCGCGCTCCGCTCCGCGCCCAGCCCGGCCGCGCCGCCCCCCGCCCCGCGCCCCGCGCCGCCCCGCCCCGCCGAGCCCCCGCTCCCCGCCTTCCCGGGACGCCCGGGGCCACGCTCCGCCCCGCGGGGAAAGAACCGGGGGTCAGCGGGGCTCGGGGGCTTCCCGGGGGGCGGCGCCCCCAGGAACCGACTCGGCGCCTCTGGCCCTTACGGGGAAAGTAAACGACCGCTGTACGGCGTAGAGCGGGGCACGGCTTTCAGGCTCCGTGCTCGGGGCCGACCCTTCTATCGGCGGTGGCTTCCCGAAGGGGCCCAGCCCCGCCGGAGCCCATCAAGCTGGGCGGTTTTGCCCTCCGTGCATTTGTGACCCCGGGCGAGGCGCTCTGCGTCTCGGCGACACCGCTTCCCCAGCTCGTGGCACTGAGGGTGCTAACGGGAATGTCGCGTGGGCAGCTCATCGCTAGCGTGAAGCCCACCGATGCCATGGTGACGGAGGACAACGCAGCCCCAGCCTGGAGCGCAGCACTGCCGAGACTTGCGGTGCAGCCCTTCTGCCTTCCCAGCTGAGCCGTGACAGCGAGCGGAGGGCCCCGCTTTCCTCCTGGCCCCGCTCCCGCTGAGGGGTGATGCTGCCAGGCCTCTCCTCCCGGAGGCTGTTATCTTATTTTAAGGATGGAGAAACGGGAGGATCAGAGCCGCAAAACGCGCTGCAGCTGACGCCGGGCTGACACCAATGTGCGGTGCCTGTGAAAGGCCAATGCTGCCCCGAGCAGAGGTCAAGCTGCGGCCCATCGCGTGTCCCGACAGAGAAAGTGGGATGAGGGGGAGAGCCCGGCGCCAGCAGCCTGGCAGAGAGCAGGCTCTGATCTGCTGCAAGGAAGCTGAAACACCACCAAGCCTTTGATCCCTAGATCGTGCTGAACGGGTCACGCGTGGCTCAGGAGCTGAGAGGGGACAGAAAACCCTGATTTCCAGTATTTTGTGCCATCGGAGGGATTTGTTAAAAATGGGATTATCAAAGGAGACGCTAGCAGCTGTTCTTAAAAGCGCTTGCCCCCATGTGCTGTCGTCTCAGGTTAGCGCGTGCCTCCCAGCGCTTCGGCGCAGGAGCTGTGGGAGGGCAGAGCTGTGATCCAAGCACGGGGCTGCCCTGCAGGGAGAAGGGGAGGGCAGCAGAGCTGGGCGCGCAGCGGGGAAAGTCCCGAATCCCGAGCAGTTTCCCTCGGCGGGGAGAGGCAGTTGTTCAGGGCTTAACCGAGGCTTCGGAGCCAGCAGCACCGAGGGGTTCCCGCAGCGCGGCTCTGCGGCTGCCAGGGCAGCGGGCATGCCCGCCCCGTGCCGGCTGCGTGCCACCTCCCACAGCCTGGCCCCAGCAACCCAGGGCAGTCGCTGCCTGTCCCCAGGGTGTTCCAGCCCTTCCTGCCCCCCAAAAAGGGACAAAAATAGAAGACAATGAAATGGCAGTGCAAATCCTTAAGGACATGGAGGCAGCCTCCAGGAACGCAATCAGCACTCCTACTTCTTGGCATTGTAAGAACGTAGGGTTTGTTAAAATAAGCTTTGCACAATGCTAAACAATAAGCATGAGAAATAGTTTGGTGAGGATGACTTCATCCTCCCCAGAAACCACAGTGAAGAAGTACAAGGGAACCAGAGGATGACACCGAGCGGGGACTGAAAGGCAAAGTCACCACTCAGCTGCAGGAATCAGAGAATTGTTTGAGTTGGAAGCGACACTTACAGGCCATCTGGTGCAACCCCCTGCAATGAACAGGGACACCCACAGCTCCATCAGGTGCTCACAGCCCCCCCAGCCTGACTGTGGGTGTCTGCAGGGATGGGGCACCACCACCTCTCTGGGCAACCTGAGAAATGCAGAAAGGACACGGTGCCCAGAGCAGGGCACCACGGCTACGAGCTGATTAGCATGTTGAAATTATTTCTGCTCCAGCAAGTTTGGGTGACTGTTGATAACACACTTGAGTGATTTCCTCTGTAGGCCTGGCAGATGGCTGCTCCGCTGCAAAATCCCCGTGCCTCTCTCCCCCTCGTGCTGACCCAGGGACGGGATGACCTGCGTATGTGTCCTTCACTTTAGTACCCACATTCTCACTTCCAGACATAAAAAAGTAATAGCACCCAAGCTCTTCCCTAGTGTTTTTTATTGCTAGATCTTAAACCATTCTGCAGATGAGGTGAGTGACATTATTCTTTTTTTATGGGTGATGAAACTGAGGTGCAGGAGGCACACACAAGGTCGCCCAGCGGCAGCTCGGAGCACAGCTCTGACCAGAGCAGCCCCAGCCTGACCTGTGCAGGGTTCAGCCCGTGGGACCGGCCATGCTGAGCCACATGCTGTGCTGCTGCCTCTGCATCTTCTGGGCCCCCATCACAAATTCAAGTCAGGGTAATGAGGTGCAAGAGAAAAAGGATCTGAAAGGCATTCTGTATTACACTGATGTAAGATGTCTACTTCCCAGCTCGCTTTAGTTACCTCTAAATCATACTGTGTGTGGATGTGTAACCCAGGCCTCTCAAATCTGAGACAATAAAAGGAGCAGACAGACAACCTTCCTTCTGAATCAGAAATGGATGAATTCCACCTAAGGGTTGTTACGGGCAGGGATGCGATTCAAAGCCTCTTACACCACATCGACCTTCCACAAATGGCACGGGCTGTACCCAGTGGTAACTCACAGGAACATACTTGTACATGTAGTGACTCCAGAAATGGAAATAACTCAAAGCACAGCTACGTTTCCACCAATTGATACCAGCCTCAGGTGTAACTCTTCAAATGAGTTGTGTTGTCTGTATCAGTCCCTTCGGGGCTTGGGTTTTTTAGGATGAGGGACAACATGAGATGTAAGGTATGGCTGTTATCAGCTGTCATCAGTGCATATCTAACAAATGGCAGTAAATGATGACAGGCTCAGCTCTTTCAGCAGCAGCGAGTTAAACCTGGCAGATCTGTCCATCCCTGCCCTGCAGGGCAGCCCCCTGCTCCTGCTGATCCCCCTGCAGCCGTGTGCTGGGTGCTGCCAGCGAGCCCAGCTCTGCTCTTCTCTCCCATCTGGCCACTTCTGTCATGTTCAGAGCTGAACTCCACTGAAAACCAGACTCATCCCATACCCACATCCTTTTGCTCCTGTCACCTTTAGGGACTCCCCAAATCTCCATCTTTAATGGAGGTCAGATCGCTGCTTGCAAGCACTCACCTCCAGAGGTGAGTGCACCCCCCCACACCTTCAGTTCTGCTCTTTCCTCTGTGGCTGTGAATCTGAGTAGACACTTGGAGCATCCATTCCTTTTCATCCCCGGCTCTCAGGAGCACTGAGACTGTCCAAAGCCCTTCCACTTCCATCACATCTCACCCTGAGCCCTCCCACCATGAGCAGGAGCTCCTGGGAATTCTCAGAGGCTGCAAACAGAAGATACCCCAGAAAAATATGTGAGGCAATGGCCAGAGCCTCCAGCGCTTCTCCGGCATGCAAATGTCACCATGTCTAAAAGCGTACAGACCGGGACACTGTTACCCTGGGATGGCACCGGTGACAACAAGCATGCATCCAGCATCAACACACCAAGCAGTATCACCAAAATAGCTTCCTTCCTATTGACAGCACAGCAAAAAGCTTGTTTCTGTACTGCTGAGTGGCAAGACGTGTTTCCCCCTATGGAAGTCACTCCCATTGGCACCTTGTGCTTCCTCTCCCCAAACTGCTGGCTCAGGCGGCTGCCTGGGGACAGAGCACATCTGACTGATAAGAACAGCTATTTCACATCTCCCAGCCTCAGCACCTCTCCTTTGGAACGAGAGAACTAGCAAGCCTCACTCCCGCTCAGAGAGAAGCAAAAAAGCTGTTCCCTGAATTCCCATAGCACGCACTTTGGGAGGTATTTGTTTAGGAGGGATGCGCGTACAGAGCGTCCTCCAGCACGGCACCACGCCGTCCTGCCACCCACACGTTCCAACTGCAGCGAGCAATCGCTTTCCATTGCTTCCCTCCCTGCTCTCAGCACCAGCACAGGATGCACGGGGTCCCCGCAGGTCACGCAGAAAAGGGCTTTTACTTTCTTTTTTCCATTTAAGAAATCAAGGGAAGGGGGAGCTTCCAGCACTACAGTAGGAAAGCCTGCACCTTCCAAAGAGCTTCGTGAACTGGCCTTGACTGCTCGGCCATTGAAGCTGTTTCCTGATCCGAGCCCTTGCTGCCTGCTGGAGATGTGGTCACCATGAGGCTCATTCACCCCAGCTGGGGACGTTAAAGCACATTTTCTAGGAGGCAGAGCAGAATGGTGTTGGACTAGAGGTGACCCACAGGATCTAATGCAAACAGGGAAATGCAGCCCAGCCCAGCCTCAAGGCCAAGTAATCCCGCTGTGCCTTCAAAAGGAACAGTGTCCCTCTGCCCAGCCTGACAGTGCTTGCTGTCCAGAGCACCAAAACGCACAACCTCACATTGCTCCCTGCCCTTTCCGTAGGGCACGGGCAGAAGGCACTGAGGTCCCCCAGGCACAGCTCTGCTGGGGATGCCCCGTCTGCCCGGCCCAGATGGATGATGCCCTTTCCTTCGGCGGGGGCAGTGGGTGGGCTGGGCCCCTGTAAGGAAGAATTTCCAATTTAGAAATGAACAGAGGCAGTTCCTATTACTGCTAGTGGAATGTCGGCGGCTCTGGTCCCAAGCACCGCTGTCAACAAATATACTCACAAACGCTCCTTCAGCTTCAGCCAAAATAAAAATACCCCCCCACACCCCATTGCTTTGAAGGAAAGGATCTCTAATTCAGCATTCATCACACACATAACAAGCTCTCTTTTTTCTTTTTCAACCCAGTCTTGTCCACGTAATTTTAACATAAAGGAACTGGTTGTGGGCTGCGTTATCAAATGAGTCATCATTTTATGTGACAGTATAATATGATTTTGAGAATTCCTGGCACGCCAGCATGGGTTATGCATTATAATCTCCTAATTTTGACTGCACAGCAGTGACCGGAGCGGGAAGGAAGGAGCAGGTTGCCCAAATTACAACTGCCCTGCAGTTTGACCTCTGCAGACAAGTTACCTGCTGTGTGCCTTGCCTCCTCCAGCTGCAAGGCAGAACCATGCCCGTGTGTAGCAGCAGGCCGAGCTGATGTTTGCACAGGAAGAACATTACTGAAGTGCAAATTATTATTTTAACAGGAGGAGAAAAGCAGAAGCAGTTTGTTTTGGATGCAACAGGCTGATGGCCGGCAGTACTACCAGAAATTCCCAGGACACAATCTCTGCATGCTGTATACCAGTCACAAGCTAATTGGGGGTAATGAATGATTTTCAGAAGCATGAGGAATAGGAAGTGCTAACAGGAAACCCACTGATTTGCAAACTGCAGCTCTTGGGGAAATAATTTCTGACAAACATTGACACACAGAAGATAAATAAGAACCCTTGCAGAAGCCCTCTCAAACACTGCATGGTTAGGCAGTCCAGACTGGCTCTGGAGCCAAAAGAGGGGGAAGAGAGGCAGTGACAGAAGCAGGATGAGCTCCTGCTGCCCCCCAGGTGAGGGCTGCCCTGGTCGTGGGGGTGAGGAGAAGGGCTGGCTGCCTGGTTTGGCCTCACCTGCATCATTCCTCACAGTCAGTGGTCTGCAGCAAGGAAGAGGAATGCTATAAGACCTAAATACTAAGTGAGGAATTTGGGGAGACTGAGAAATCCTCCCAGAGAGAAAAATCCCATTCAGAAGAAATAAAAAACACAATCTCCATTTGTTGGCAGGAGGGCTTCTTCTGAGCTCTTTGAAAAGCAGCATGCTCCTGCCAAGGCAAATGTGTCAGAGCTGGGAGACATCTGGGGCGGATGGCTGCCCTTCGGGGCTCACCGAGCAGCAGCATTCCCAGCCAGCAGGCACGGAGAGGTCACCGTTTGGGAAGGGATGACCACAGAGCAGCACAAACATGGGATGTCCGTCCGTGCCTCGAGCTCTCTTCCATTACTCACTTCCCCAGCCCAGGGCGATGACATTCAAATGCAGTAGCTGGTAATAGTTTCTGTCTTAAGAGCTTGTGTGATAACAAAACAAAACAAACCACCCTTCTATACTACTTCAGATATATTCCAAACACAGAACCAACTCCTTAACTGCTTACTTGAGAATTATTCCTTTAAAACCAAATAGGAAAAGGAAAGAGGAAGGAGGAATACTGGATGGCCCAGAAAACCATCAAGGAAAAAAAGATCTTTCACTCCTTGCTCAACCTTCTCAATCTTTTCACACATTTTACAGCAAAAGGAAGCTGACCCTCAATGGCTGGCGTTCAGTGTATAAGCAGGGAGCTCTGTGCCCAGAGGATCCCGTGCTGCTGTGACAGTTTCTGGAGCAAGGCTGCCGCTGCTCGGGGCTGGGGCAGAGCAGAGCCCACCAGAACCCGCACCTCTGCACCCATTGTGCCTGGACTGTGCAGGGAACCACGCACGTCATCGCAGGAAAATACGCACACAGGAACCAGAGAGATGCATGGAGAGCTACGCAGGAATGAGCAAAGCCTTTTCTTCTGCACATCCTCTGCACCCTGCTCGGCGCATCCAGCACAAGCGAGGGGAGATGACTCATGGCTCTCACGCACTCTGGATGCTCTGCTGCCAGGGCTGAGCTCCCGGACAGCCCAGGAGGCAGAGCACGGCTGAGCAGGGGCAGCGCAGGGCACAGTGAGCAAGGCCAGGACTGAGAGCAGTGCCACCAAACACCCGGTGGTTCTGAGCCAGAACCCATGCACCGCTCCTGTAAAAAATTCCATTGGGATAAAGGAGAACCCAAACGAGACAGACTCTGGACTTTCCCTCAAGTGCGAACACATCGGGGCTGCGTGAATGTTGTTCTGCTGTCAGCTCCAGCACTCACAATTAATGTTATCTCCCATTTTCCACAAACTGTCCTTCCGGAGCTGCAGCATCGAGTCCTGACCCCACGTGCAGAACACTGCTGCCTTTATCCCTAGCCTGGAGAGCATGAAATCAGTTGACAAAGAATCCAAACTCAGCTGTCCTCTTCAGGGCAGAACAAGACATGATTTATAGATTTATATACACACATGCCCATCTATTCATCCTCTTAGCAAACAGTTCATGAAGTGTGCCTTAAGCCTTTCTGAATCGGGCAATTCTCTGTGTGGACAATCAATCCCTAACTGAGAGTCTGCAGGGAAAGACATCATGTTGCAGGAATGCTGCAGAAGCTGTTGCATATACTGTCCCCTTTGTTGAGAATAGCATCTTTGCCTTGGATATATTTTTTTTTTCTCCTTAGCCATTTAATTCCATGAAACGGGGCCCGGTTCCAGCAGGCAAGAAGAACATAGCTAGATTTTGCTTCTCCTTTCCTGAAAGGCTGAGAAACCAGATTTAAAAAATGTGTTTAGTGGGCGTTTGGTGGGACGAATTCTCTCCCATAGTTCGGCATTTTTGAGACAGAGCAAGCAATAGTTACATTGCATATGGTGCCTGGTTCTCCTTCCAAAGCAGGTAGCCTAGAGAGCTGTAGCTTCCCCTGCCCCCAAAAAATCACAGTAGCTGTTTTAATTCAGAAAAACAAATTTTGCAGGAGGCTTCAGGTTAGACCTCTTGTAAAAAAGGCTCAGTGCAGAAATGTCTAGAAATTTGTTTAATGTGCAATGTAACATGTAATGCCGCGTGTAATGAAAAGCAGATTTACCTTTGCGAAAACCCAAAGGGCAAGTGGGGCATGGCGCGTGTCTCTGTAGCCCAGTGCTGAACACCACGTGGATTCCTGGCACAAAGCTGGGGCTACTGCTCTCTTGTATATAACCATAGGAACAACAATAGTGAGAAACATCCAATTCATCTCTCATACGGACTTCAAACCAGATGCAACTCCCCTGCGTGTAACGTGGGTGACAGCAGGATCAAGGTCAATGTCCCTACCCACATACAAGCCTAAGGCTCTCATTCAGCGTAACCATCCCTGCAGAGCTGGCAAAATGGGCAATGTGGCCGGTCTGACCCCTTCCCTGCCCTCTGATGCCACCTGCAGCAGCGATGGTCCCACCGAGCACCCAGCCAAGCCTTTCTTCTGTGTACTCAGTATGGGGAAGAGGTGTTGGAGCTTGGGCTTAGAGACCAAGAAAAGCAGGGTGATTCCATCTTAAGCCACTGCAGCTGGCAGGTGAGCAGAGCTGGCTCGCTCCACATGCCGGACATTTGCCCACTCCATTTGCAGAAGCACAGATGGGTGCTGTGGAGAACTGTGTACCACTGGGAAAGGGTCAGGAGAGCACGTAAGGAACACGCAAGGGGAACAAAGCAGAAGGATTCCTAATGAATGATGTTCCTATTTTTGTGCATTCTTAGTAGCAAATTAAGAAGGGGAGAAAACAATTGCCAAGATGTGCTACATCGGCAGAATCGTCTCCAAATTAAATGTGTGTCCAGGTTCTAGAAAGCATTTGTAATTCTTAAAATCTATTGTTTTGTTTGGTGCCAATTTTAGAATCTTCCCAGGAGATTCAGACCTAAACCTGCTATCTCAGCTATTAAAGAAAAAGATGGGATAAAAAAAAAAAACAAAACCCACCACACACAAACAAGAAAGCAACACCCCTGGGACTCAACAACTTGGCCAGGAGAAAACAGCCCCGCAGCCATGAAATGCAGTTTGAAAAAGACTCCATTAAACAGCTCCAGTTCCTAAATCTTGCCATTACATTGCATCTGCTAGGCCTTCAGCTCACAGAGGAGCCCTCTGGCACCAACCTGCTGCTGAAAACCATCTCTTTGACCGACGCACACCTTCGCACAGCCCACCTTCATTTACGGCTCTTTGCCTATGTGACAATTTCTGGCAATGAATTCCAATCCCGTGACTGCCGGGAGCATGGCCAGCTCAGGCAGTGCTTAGCTCACAGGGCTGTGTCCCAGCCTGTGCTCAAGACATTGAGCTTGCCCCAGCTGAGACCCAATCCATGCACCCGGTGAGTCTCCCTCCCATAAACAAGGCTGGGATCTGAATCCTGATGCCTTGTTTTCTACGACCGGGAGCAGGATCCAGGATTCCTCTTGCGTTTGGAGATAGGCAGCTGATAGACAGCTACTACAGTGCCACGTGGATTTGGGGATGTTTACAAAACTGCAGAAACGAGAGCTGTCTAATAAAGGGAGAACACTGAATTCATTACGCCCCCAGACTGGGTTTGGGCTCAAAGACATTTCAGATGTAGGGGATATTACGAAATTTAATAGGACATTAAAGCCTTTCTGTTGTGGTGCCAGAGAACCAGCCTTTTGTCTTGACATTTAACCCTTCCCTTTGAGAAGCCCAAGCCCCATCCCAGGCTTTGTACCCACACACATAGTAAGACCCATCCCAGCAAGTCCCTTAGCCCATGTGTACCTCAAGAGGTGCACACCAAACCAGCACCAAAACAGCCCAGGGATGAGGAGCAAGGTGGTGGCCTGGCCCACACGCACTCCTGGCAGCTGATTTTCCCAGGACAAGGGCTCGGCCCTTTCTGGAAACTTGCCCTTTTCCAAAGCATCTCAGGTATTTTATGTGAAAAAAGGAGGAATTCAGCACCGAGGCAGAGGTTTTGGTAGGAGCTCTGCAGCCACCGACTCCCAGCAGCTCTGGGATGGGGGCTGTGTTGGTGGGCATAGCATGGGAGAGACATTCAGGCTCTGCACCTGCTGGCAGCTCAGCTCTTGCCCCTTGGACCAGCTACTCCTGGCAAGCAGTTACATGATGCCAAGTCCCCTGCTTGTGGCAGATGGATTTCTTCATCATGCACCTATTCCAGCTCACCTCAGTGGTGGGGTCCTTTGGCCTGAACTGAGTTTGCCTGGGGAGGAATTCAAAGAAAAACTGAGTTTTGAGAGGAATTCACCAGGAAAACTGACATTGATTTTCCTGTGGCCACAAATTCACATCATGAATTTTAAAACCGTGTTTATTCTTATTCGGAATGGAAGGATCCATTCTCACAGTGCACTTTGTTGCTGAAGGGTTTTATCTGAGGAGAAGAGGAAGCAGCATCTGTTTTATATCTCTGTGCTGTGAAAAGGAAGAGATGCCTTGCAATCCCGTGATACATCCAGGTATTCAAGAGAACAGTTTGCAAGACATCGCCTCCTCTGCCTGGCAAAGGCTGAGCCTGCTGCCTTCACTGTGCTCTTGGCTTACTCTGGCCCATCCATCACCTGCCTTTTTAACTTGCAGTGATGAGGAAACTGTGCATGTGGGCAGCCACGTGCACCACAGGGTGTAATTCCCAACGTCCCATTGCAAACATTTTTTCCTGGTGCCAACAGGTGTTCCAGTCCTTCATCTGGACTTTTATGAGCAGTGCCACTGGTATCAACCTCCAGTTGCTCCCATCAGCTGTGTGCCAGCTGGGAAAGACAACAGGGATGGTTTCTGGGGCATCCCAAGCATCTTGGGGTGCACTGAGGGTGTGCACTGCCACCACCATTAGCTTAGCTGTAGGGGCTGGGGGAGGAAGGGATGGGGTCGGTGGCTCCTCGCATTCCCTCGGACACGCTGGGTTGTGCGTGCACAGCCAGCACAGCACGGGGCAGCGTGTTGTAACCAGGCCTGGGACACGAAGCCATAGGAGGGTGGGACAAGAGGGTCATTCAGCTGTGGGTTCCACAGCAATGCTCACATTGGTCTGCGCTCTGCACAAACTGTGGTCTCCTTCTTTCTGCTCTGTGCTGTAGCAGCTGCTCACAGCCATCACAGATGCATCCAGCTTTGTGGGACTGAGTAAACTGCGCTGTAAGTAAACTGTGTGGCAAGGAGCATCATCTCCCAGGCTCACCCTGCAGCTCAGAGAAACAGATGTCAGAAGTGCTCAGGCTGTGCATTTCCAGGGAGGGGTTCTTCTTTGTGCACCTCAGTGCTTCATAATGTACACACAAGCCTCAGAGCACTGCAAGGAAGTGAGGGCTGTTGTATTGCATTTCTGCACAGAAAAGCTCAGCAAAGAGACATCACGCACCTGGCTGCAGCCCATAAGCCACTGGAAAGCCTCCCTACTTCTTTGCTGTGTGTGGAAAGGGCTCTGTGTGGGGGATAAGCCTCACATCAGGCTCCAAAACAATGCTCATCTCTGAGCTGAACCAACCCCAGAGGCCAACTCTCCAAAAACCAAAAGGTCAGACCACATGGCTCTGCAATGGATGGTATTTCTGGGTTTGCAGCTGTGTAAAGTCCTCAGCAATGAGAGAGGCAGGGCCCCAAGTCAAATCGCTGATTAACAAAAATGGCATAGGGAAAAACAGGATACGTGTTTACTTTCCTTATTTCTTTTGCTGTAATTGTTCCAGATCTGTCCAAGGAAAGCATCCCTCAGGGCTTATCAGAGCAACCACCGCAAAGGAGAACAAAGGAAACACCAATCATTTCCAGCAAATCAAAAAATGACAAGCTTTAACCTTCAGGAGGGAGCAGATTCCTGCAAGGGGTTTGGCTGCTCTGTCTTTGAGTTTCCTTTTCCCCAGTCCCAGTTTCCTAGCAGAGGTTTCTTTAAACAATGGAGATCGGCATCAAAAGAAAAAAGATATTAAAAAAAAAACAAAAAAAAACACCCCTCATTTCACTAATTGTCTTAAAATGGAAAGATGTGGCTTGTCACTTGGGAGCAATCAGTTACACTTTGGAGTTCATGTCAAGCATCGTGGCCCCGCTGTACCACCACGGAGGGCTCAGAGATGCTTCCTGGCTCGCTCTCCCTCCCTTTCTGTGAGCAGGAGGATGTCAGGGGACCAGCACGTGGCTGCTCACATCACAAAGCGGCTGCAGAGAACTGAAGACAGTTCTCCCTTTTTGACACCAAGTCCCTCTGCACTTTTTCTCAGCTCATGTGCATACGCTCAGATGTAAAACAGACTTACAGAGGTCTCTAAAAGCAAAAACAGCTAAATGTAGATAATGTGGCAATGAGGGATTGGCCCGGACACCATTATCAACCCTGTTCTCCTTTCAGAAACCCAGGAGCTGTTGAGCAAGATGGGCATGAATGGGAATTCAGTCCAACTTGAGAACACACTGATTTAAAAGTATCACCCGAATCAGGAGAGGTAAGTAAACTATACAGAAGTGCACGTCTGTGACTACGAGAAAAGAAACTCTGAAAGGGCTAGGTAATCAGGAGGTTCCTTGAGAGATGCAGATATGAGATACAGCTGGATAATAGCTCTGGCTGCTGTCAACCTGAACTCAAGGGCCTCTTCTTCATGGAGGACGCTTTTCAAAGCCCAGCAGAGAACAGAAAGTCCTTTCCACTTTACTCACACATCTTTACTCACCTAGGGAAAAAAATTAGAAAACCTCAAACCTTTTCTGGGGAACAAGGCTCCGTGGTGCTCCCACCAGCACAGTTCCTGGGCTGTGCAGTGGGGTCACTGCAGGCAGGGCACGCTCCAGGCAGCTTAGTTGCTCATCCCAGCTCCCCCTCCATTGCTTTGCCATCCTTTAATCTACCCAGGCTGGGACTGATAAGAAAGATTTGTTCTCTGGGAAAAAAAATGCCTCAGTTGACTGCAGCTGAAGCAAGAACTATGAAAGTGTAAGTGGCTGCTCCCAGGAATGTGCCCCAGCCTGAACAACGGGCTGTACAGAAGTCTGTGCTTAGACCTCAGTTGGAGCCAGGAGCTGCAGAGCGCTGTTGGTTCTGCTGTGCACAGGCAGTGATACTCAGCAGTGCATGCAAAGGGCTGCTCTGGGCAGGTCCAAGAGCCCAGCAGCTCAGCACCCTGCCTCGCAGAGGCTTGGGTCTGCACTTTTAAGAAAGATGAAATATAGGGGATTGTAGCCAAGTGGAACTTGCAGCATTTTCCCAGTTAACAGAAATCTTCATGCAGGGAACGACTGAACAGAAGGAAGAACAGGTTTGCTAAAGTGAGGAACAGATCAAGACAAGGTAAGAGACAGCACAAAGTTTTGTCTCTGCCTGCATGGGGAGGCCCTGGCCACAGCTAAGGGCAGCGATGGGCTTCCCTAGGAGAAGAATACAAGCACACTAACATGGCCTTATAAATAACCACACGTTTGTCCCCCTCCAGCGAGCTGAGCCACCGAGATCACGATGCCCTGAGCACTGATGTGCTGCACAGCCTGTTTGGCAGCTCCATGTTTGAGATGTGACTCACCAACGTGCTACCAGCTCACCGCATCACGGTCACCGCAGCCACCCAGCCTGCCCCACACCAGCGGGAAGCGTCCCTGCTGAGCCAGCAACAGCTCTGCCAGGACCTAGAGATGCTTTCAGAGTGGTTTTTTTCATTTTGAGAGGAAAAGATGATGATTGTGTGGCTTTGCCCATGCTCGCTGCAAGTACAGAGTGGATTGGGAGAATGAGAACAAAGCATTGGTCATGGAGACTCTTCATCTTCCCTCTACATCTCCAGGATAAAAGGGTTCAAGAATCATAGAATCATTAAGGTTGGAAAAGACCTCTAAGATCACGTAGCCCAACCGTCCACTTACCCCCAATACTGCCCACTAACCCATGTCCCTAAGTACTACATCTACCCTTTCCTTAGCCACCTCCAGAGACTTTGACTCCACTACCTCACTGGTTGACCTCCATGTTTTGAGGGATGCTTTTCAAAGACACTTGAGCTTCCCTGACCCATTTGCTATGGATGTAAGCTAAACGGCTGGAGGATCAATTCTTTGCTCTGGAGATTGGCCTTCACCAGAGTGATCTGTCCCAGTGACTTCCCCACGGACAGGGGGCAGTGACCCTGTCATTAATGCTAGGCTCCAGGAGGTCCAACATTACCAGACAATGGCTGTTCTCAGCATTATAGACACTCCAGCAGGTCACAGGCTATCTGCAGGACAGGAAAGCACTGGGAAAGGAATTGAACTTGTTTTGGGTAGTTGACTTGAACACAACACCCATATCTCTGGAGTCTGCTCCGATAACAGCTGCCAGCTCCTGAAACCCAGCTGCAGGAAGAAAAATTCACATGAGGGAACAAAGTTCCCACACTTCACTTTGCAGGAGAGTTTTGCAGAGTGTCCCAGCATCAAATTCAGACTCCCCATCCTTCAATATCCATCACCTCCAAAACCAACCACAGATCCGCTCTCTGCTGCTCAGAGGCCCCACACCTACAACCCCAAAGCCTCAAAAGTCTCTGACACGACGGTGCTTACACAAATAAATGCTACTCGTGGAATAAAGCCTTCAAAAGCAGGCTGCCAAATGACTCTGTGCTCATCTCCTTACCCGAGCAAGGTCCTCAGCAGACATGTGCATGGGGTCAGTGTGGAACTGAACTGACAGAAGTGAAATAAGATCTCAGGAAAAACTCATGCTTACATGGTAATTTGTTAGAGCACTAAGCCAAAGAGACACTTTGCTGACTGTGTACTTGGGTTTCCCCCAATAATTGTGCTGGAGTTAGCCATGCTCCTTTTCCTAGTTCAGCTTCAGTTCTCACTGAGGAAATGTTGAGTTTTTTCCTGCCAAAAGTTAATGAAAATGAGGTGAATTCCCTGTCAAAATGTTCAGCTACAAGAAAAAGCCATCCCACAACAATAACAAAGCTTTTGTTCGAGAACTCAGAGGCATCGTGGAAAGGAAAGGCTTTTCATCAGCATTTCATGCGCTCTGATATAAACTTTGCTGTTGTAAAATCACTTCTGCTTTGAAGTTGCTGTAGTCTCAGAGCAACCTGATGAAGTTTCTGTAGTCTCAGAGGAGACTTAATTATGCTAACGAGAAT
Organism: Numida meleagris; assembly: GCF_002078875.1. Classification (NCBI taxonomy): domain Eukaryota; kingdom Metazoa; phylum Chordata; class Aves; order Galliformes; family Numididae; genus Numida; species Numida meleagris. The sequence continues at coordinate 8,396,911 of NC_034420.1, forward strand.
CAGGGCACACGAGGAAGCCTTTCCATAGAAGTTTTTGTATTGTTTGCCCTGCCGTTCCATCAGCTGTTTAATTAATTAAGATAACCTCAAAAAGTCAGAGAGAGAGAACAAGCTGAAGCCCTTTGGTTTTGGAGCACCCTGGCACGGCATTGCTCAGCTCAGCCCTGTGCCCATCACTGCAGGACCTCACAAACACACAGAGCCACCCCACAACCAGCAGCGACAGTGACATAAATTCACCCTTCTTTTGATCTCACCTGTCCTTCCCTCCAGGTTGGCTTTAGCCCAGCTCACTTATCTGATCAGCTCATGCACTGGCACATACGGGAGGAGCCAGTGTGAGGGCAGGATGAATGGAGGTTGCTTCTTCCCATGGCAGAGGTGCCTTTTGGCCCTAAAGTGCAGGTGAAACCCTGCCCTTGGGTGTTTTCTGTGCCAGCAAAGGCACCCAGTGTAAGCCTGGAGGAGTGCCAGCATGAGAAGCAGCTACAGCCATCACACTGCTGTCCTGAGGGGTCACATCTTGCCACTCCACTGCTCTGGTTGATGTAAAAATAAGCAGTAATTTTTTAAATGATTTGTTGGTTGGTTGTTTTTTTCTGTTAGTTTTGTTTTGTTTTGTTTTTGCATGGGAACAATTAGTAATTTGCCTCCATCTCATTTCCTTCAAGAAAGACATTCGGAGACCAGCATGTGTCTGAGCCATTGCAGTGGAGAAATGATCCCTATACAGGAGACGGTAATAGTGGTGAACCAAAAAGACTCTTTTTAAAATTAAAAAGAGAAAGAGAGAAGCTCATGAATTTTATATAGATGGAACTCTAGGTTTCAGGAGGCTTTGAAATCCCATCCACTGAATTATTAGATTTACAACCTAAATGCTGTTCTCTGTTATTTTCCCCAGTATCCCTTTTCCCTCTTCAAGATGCGGCAATGAGCAACTGAGGAGCAAGAGCAGAAGTCGTGAGCAGCCCAGTGCATGAGGACAGGACACTCAGGTCCTTAATGGAGAGCAGACCCCTTGGGAGCATGGGTTGGCTCCTTTGATGTGCCATGAGCACCACAGATAGGCCCGAGTCCAAGAACAGAGTGCTAGGGTAGCTGCCAGCTTTATGATTTCTAGGATGAGGATGGTGTCCAAGAATAGTTCACTTTTCTCCAAAGGCCATCCAATGAAGCCACAGATCAGGAGGAGAGATGCAAAAAAAACAGAGAATATTTATATATATATACATACAAGCCCAGAAAGATGCGCTCAAGCCTCTGTTTATGGCTCCAGGAAAGGGCAGAGAGTTGGACATCTGGTGGTTTTGGTGCCTGGCATGCACTTCAGACTGAAAAGTGCCTGGAATTCATGGGCTGAGAGTCACCGCTCGGAGACATCAAGGGACTCTCTCAATGCAAACGAACCAGGTTCCTCTCTCCCAGCCAAGGACTTTCTGCTGTTTGCTCACCTTGCCATGGAGAAGGAAAATTCAGATGGCATTTAAACCATGCAGCCACCAATTAAGAATGACTGTCTTGCATGCTCCTCATCTCTGATGCCTTTAATTACAAGGTGGGGCCCTGAGATCCATTTGTCTACTCCCAGGATAAGAAAAAGTTGGAGAGAGTTAAAACATCTCTTCTGGGACAGGTTTCCCATTTTCCCTGAGCCGTTCTTACTTTGTGTGACCACCTACAGTGTGTTCAACATGCAATGTACAAACCTACATCTCCAAACCAGACAAGTACGGGGCAGTGGTGTGTCTGTGCGTCTATTCCTGCCCGCATACCAGGCTAACACCGCTGCAGTATGCCCCTTTTGGGACAGAGATGTGACTGGTATGCAGGGACAGGAGACGAGCAGTGCTGGTATGTGGCATCACCCAGCCCCTGCTTCCCTCTGCCAGCTCGCTGTTCTCGTTCCACCTCGGGGCTTTTGGGCGCGGGCACAAGGCATTCAGCAGCAGTGCAGGGTTCAGATGTTTGCAGCCCTTGCTGCTTGCTCCCATCCTTCTGCCCTGCCAAAACATGCCCATGCCCCAACCCAACTACTTCAGCACAGCTGCCCTGGGAGTGCTGTAAATCCAGGGAAAGAAAACTGGTCCAGCTTAGAAAAAAGAAGTCTCCACTCCCATTCACAGTGAAGGTACAGTCAAGTAAGACTTGGCGCAGAAGTGGGAATAACACAGTGCTGCCAGCCAACGGTTTATGATATAAATCTATTGCCTTAAACAAAATCTACAGGGCAGCCCATATGACCAGAGCACCTGCGATGCAGTCCCTGAGTGAAAGACATTTCCAATCCAAAACTTAAAGATAGAAAGGACACGCCTGCAAAAGGGCAATCCAAATATAATTCGTGAGGTAGGTAGATGTAGAATTAACCCAAAATGTTCAATCCTTGTTTCTCCTAACCCAAAGCATCCATCACCCAAAAACCTAGGACCAGGCACACACATCCCCCATGCCTGTTTTCTGCCCCACTCCTGACTGCAGAATCAGGGTTTAGAAGAGGATTTTTGCTGTGTCCTACAGAGGTCAGTGGAAAAGCTGAGGGTGAGGCCAGGTCTTCTATTAGTCTTAGGCCTAGAAAGGGCCATTATAGTAGGGTAGGGTCTATGCCTCCCACTGGGGCTTAGGAGAGGTATGAGACAACGATGCATTTCCTCACTCTACGAGGGCTGTATCCTGTCTTCATGGCACACACTTCCATATCTCTGCACCCTTTTATAGGTAAGCTTAGAATAAGTATTTGGTATTAAAATTAAGTCTGCAAGTATTGCTGGGCTTAAGACAAGATCAGAAACCATGCCAGATCTAGATGTTATCATATTGAGAATTAAACATGTGTAATTAACCTATTCTTAACCAAATAGTAAATTGAGCAGATGGGCTTCTCTTGTTCTGAGCACAAACCATGGCTGTAACCCTAACCCAAAAAGCTGCCTGAGGCTGACAGATTAACGTCAGTAGAAGGCAGAAGTTGGAATTTCTAGGGGGTCAGGGATTTTCCAGAAGACAGCATTGCCCTCACCTGCATGACAAAATTGAGTTGCATAACAGAGTTAACTTCATCCACCCACTTATTACATCTTTCAGACTATAAGTACGGATTCAGTGATGTGACTCCTGGGACAACGGGGTTTTCCCCTTCCCCACAGAGCATCCAATTTTCAGTGGAATTCAAAAGACCATTTCCTGAGCCAGTTCAGCCCATCCCAGCCCGGGAAGGCCAACAGGACGCTGGGGAATACGGCTCATTCCTACAGCAAACAGCTTGTTTGTGCTGGGGGAGCAAAGGCAGCACCGCTCAGAGCTGGGCTGGTGCCAGGCAAGAATGACTCGGTGGGGAGAAGATGCTCTGTGCTTCTACACATACAGCCTGTCGTTTTGCAGAGCTGCTTTTCAGACTTGTTAAAGCTGCAGTGCTCAAGCAGACATCCAAAAGATGGATGGATGAGCTAAGATGTGTGAAATGAATGAGCACTGCTCTCGTTCCTGAAAACGAGACACTTCACATTTGGCAGGAACACACAACCAGTCTCTCAGCTGCTTTCCCTATGGCCGTACCTGCTTAGGAAAACACCCACGCTGGCTGCAGAGTTTCAGTCTCTCCTCCAGAGAACAGCCACCAACAGAGCACAGGATGATCCCACACAGAACAATCTTTGTTTCATGTTGCTCTTCCTATTCACAGACAGATGTTTCTCTCTGCCATTCCTAACAAACCCTAACGTGCCTTTCTCGAGGCAAAATAAAAGCTAATGCAAGCTTTTAGCTTTCTTTTTTTTTTTTTTTATCTTACCCTTTATATAGAATATTCAAGCCTTCGCATCTACTAGCAAACAGAAGTGCCTTCTGGACACCAAGGCCATCTAACTCCCTTTGGGAGAGCTATCCAAACACAGCAGCAGCAGCTCGTGAGGGACACATCTGCATAGCTGGGGGACAGCAATGTGCAGAGACCACTCAACTTCAGCCACAGGTGAAGGGCTATTGGAAATTGTGTGCATCAGGGCATAAACTCCGTAACTTTTCCCATAATGGCAAGAAGAGGCTATGAGATACTGAACTAGTGTAACTATCAGGGTTTTCAAGAGGAATTCTATTTCGGGACCTAGAAGGAGAACTCCTTAACCTTTACTCTTGGAAGGAATTGTTGATGATCTCACTGCATGGCTATCAGTGTCCTGGGCCAAATACTCCTTATGCTCTTGGACTTCTGATCAGCTAAGAAAGCAGATGCGTGAACTAATTAAAGAAGCAGAGCCTGTGTCTTCTGCTTCTTTCAGCTCTATATTCAGTAGCTGGTACACGACACCTCGTGAGCTGATGCTTGTCTGTCTGTGATCTAAGATGAAAGAAACATTCACAAAATAATCCAGGGGGATGGGAGACCGAACACTCTTCTCGGCTGTTCCAACATATGGAGAAACAAAATCAATTACAGAATCCCAAATTCATGGGCTGTAGCTCTCAGAAATGCTATTACAAAAATAAGCCGATCTCCTCTGGCTAAAAGCACTACATACCTGAGATGACGTCACATGGTGTTTGTAATCTGATTTTGCAAGAGGACAGACTGCGACCAAGTTCCATGGGTCTTTTCGATTTTTAATAGCTATAGGATATTTAATCCTATGGCATATTCCATAGGAGACAAGAGACTATAACAAAGCTGCATTAGCTGGTTCTCTCTCTGAGAGAAGCACAAATGATTTCAATGCCACTAGCCTGTTGCTGTTTGACATAGGCTCTCAAAGAATTTTTATAGGGCACATGAGGAATATCATTAAAAATAAAGCAAACGAACATGCAATTTAAAAAAAGAAACCTTCTCTTCTCGGAGTTATTTATTAACCAGTTAAGAATCTGCCAAGGCCTTCCTAACCATTAACAAACAATTCCCAAGATCAAGACAGAATCTGAGACCCAATGGCACGATTTAACGAGATGAGATTCTGAAATTTATTGCTCTCCTTGTGCAAGCACTGATCTGCAGCTGCACACAACCACCTCTCCCCCAGATCTCCAAGAGGAGGGCAGAGCATGGGGTCCTGCTCTCCACAAACACTGCTGCGGGAGCTGCTCCCAGCACGGCAAGGTGAGGCAGGACTGAGGAGCCATAGAAACTGAAGGCAGACATAAACACCCGATGAGGATGACATTCTCATACACCCACTATTGAGAAACATACTTAGCTGAGGAAGATGTACGCGACTGCCTGCTTTAATACAGAAAACATGCCACACATCTAGCAGGAAGCCAACAGACATGACAGGCATGGCGGGGCACATCTTGGGTGAAACAGCAACCAGGAAACCAAACCTCTCTGCTGTAAGTGCTTCTGAACAAAGCAACCAAGAGCACTGAGCCCTGCACCATCGCAGCTGGGCTCTCAGATCTGCTCACGAGCAACAAGGCTGAAGCAGACGCTGAAGGTAATATGTCACAAGCAGCACTGGGTGAAACACAACCAGTGTAAGAGAAAAGCAAGAATGTGAGTTTGTATCACAGCTTCTGGAGTCTACATTTCTGGAGGTCAATTTAGAGAAACATGTCATTTCAGCTTTCTTTTGTCACACAGCCACTCCACGTTACAAGGGCTGCCTGAGCTGGACTCTGCAGCACGGAAAGGTCCCCAGACTGGCACGGACAGGAGCTGCTAAGTGTCACACACTGCATCACCCTCTTCCCAATGCTCCTTACAACCAGTTCACCATGTGGCCCAGGTTAGCTCTGAGGGAAGATGTCACTCTGGCCTCCAAATCCAGGCACTGCTTCAATCCATGCCAACTTATCCACAGAAGGAGCATGGCACAGGCGATAACTCAGTAGCCACATGGAGTTCTCTTTGCAAAGGCTTCAGAGATGGTGGGCATTAAACTCCCCTACGAAGGTTTACTGTTAATACTTCTCTCAAGATGCCCAGCTGTGCTCTGAGAAGCATCCTTCTGGGCAGCATCAGCACAGGAGAATGAATCAGAGAACCCGATAACAACCAACTGGCCCAATTTCATGTCCTGCATGATAATTGCTTGTATGGGTGGAAAAGAAAACTAAGTGCAATTTGTTTACCACTGGATAAGTTCTCTATGAAATAAAGAGGCTCGGTTCAACAGAAGACTCCTTTGGGCAAGGACATGGCATTTAAGTTATGGCTGTGGGCACAAAGCACATGTCTGATGTACCATAAAAATAAAGATGTTCTCTTAACCATTATCTACAGAGTGCAATGAATTAACATTGCTGGAAAGCTGTATTTTGACATTTCACTCCCCCTGCCTCTCTCATGGGTGTCCTTTGGGCTCATCCCAAATTACAACTGGAAAACATTCTCTGCTTCTTCCTTTTTCAGCCTTTTATTAGCGTTTGGATGTCTCTGTCCTCCCCGTGGGGCATGAATGATCTTTGACACGCACGTCCTCCTCAAAGCCTGCATCATGGCACAGTGAGCTATTGTGCTGACTAGCAGAAACCTGCCTTACTTTGGTTTGTCCCTAGAAATTTCAAGCAACATTATCCTAGATTTCACCTCTAAGTCAACATAATCCAACTCAGGCTGGATATTAGGAACAAATTCTTCTCCAAAAGAGGGGTAATGCACTGGAATGGGCAGCCCAGGGAGCTGGTGGAGTCACTGCCACTTGGAGGTGTTTAAGAACTGTGGAGATGTGGCACTGAGGGACATGGTCAGAAGCCAATATTGGTGATGCGTGGATGGTTGGGCTAGATGGTCTTAGAGGTCTTTTCCAACCTCAGTGATTCTATGATAATCAGTTATTTTCAGGAGCCTTCTGCTGAAAAATGCCCAGCCACATTCCTCTTGGAAAATGAGCTTTCCTCCCCATCATCTGGCATGTGTTCTCCTGAACTAGGAACAACTACTCTTTTCCCCATTGATTTAATGCCTTTCCCCTTGCAATATATCAGCTTGTGCTACTTCCTCCCCTTCTCAGGGAGGACACAGTTCTGCCTCGTTCAACTCCTTTTCCAAGAACATCATCAATACTTCCCATCAACAATAATGATGCCTGGAAACAGGACTTCTTAATAAGAAGGGCATGCTCTGTGCTGCTCACAGAAGAGAGCATGAATACTGCAGGATCCCAGCAATACTTGTTTGGACTGCTGAGATAGTTTGACTTCCTTAATACCAGGTCAGTGGTCTCTCCTTGGCTGTTCTAATTATGGATCCCATAAACTGCTGTAATCTCCCAGCTGTGTGTTTTCTTGAACCTCAGATCATCCCCTGGAATAAGGAGTCAGTCCTTGGGATGTAGCTGTTGTGAAGGCATAAGATGACGTGAAATCCAGCTGACAATTTTTGTTAGTTCACTAAGCAATGTGTCAACCCAGAAGAAAGGAGGGGAGCTACTGAGTAACAATAAAGTCATTTTTACAGTCATTTTCTAAACAGTTGCCACATCTTCCTTGTGCAGTTTGCTCCAGGCTCTTCATTACACTGCTCTAAGTGATTGTCACTCCCTGGTTGCAGCCATTCCCCACACAAATACCCAAGACAAACATTTCATCTTAACATCTCTCTCCTTCATAAATGGCTTCAAAAAAAACATATTTCTTTTTTGCTTATATTTTCATCAAAAACATTTATTTGATGCTTCTGCTTCTCTGCAGGCATCACCATCCCAGGGGCAGATGGTGCATTTTGCATTTGGGTTTGTCCAACACTTGTTCTCCCGCATGCAGCCCACCTTCCCTTACTGCCTTAAAGCACACAGGTGTGGGTGAGGCAGCACAGCCACACACCAGCTGCTCTGGACAACAGAGTTTGGAGTGTAACAGCTTCAGAAATGGGAGCAGAGAGCAGAAGGGCCTTATCAGGGACCCAGATTCCTCCTTAGGTGCTTCGTAAGAAAATATCACTCCATATACCTTTGTACTTTAACATCCAGCATCCTCATCCCACATAAAGGGAGATGGCAGATGCCCTTACCCCACTATGTAACTGGTGGACACCCACAAGCATCGATTCTTGGGGAGGTATTTTAGCTACGGTGCCTGCAATGCTGTTTTCTTGGAGCAAAAATCGGACCTTAGCTACACCTGTGCAGCTTTGACAAAGTCACCAGAGCTGCTTGGCACAGTGCATGACAGCAGTGTGTTGATTTACCAACTGTAAAATCCTCATTTGTGGAATGTATCACAGAAGACAGTTTCTAACTTCTACCTCTTACTTTCCCCAGGGGCATTCTTGTTCTCTGTATGAGAGACATGCCTATGGTTTTGGGAGATGAGGATGCTAATGGAACAAAGACAAGACACACATGTTTTCCTCCCTACAGTTGCCAAAGATTTGCAGTTCCTCAGGACAGAGTTTAAAAGCAGTTGGAGACCACATCCTGCTCCCCTTTCCATCAGGATGAACCCCAAGAGTTGCTTTTCCCAGGGAATTTTTTTTATTTACAGAGAGAAAAACAAAAAGCAGGACCAATGGCAGTGAATTTCCACCATGCTCCTGCATGCTGTTAGACTTTAATTTGTGGATGCAGGATTTTAGAATACCTGATCAATCACAGATGTAATCTGGAAGAGAAGTTCTAATTTCCAAAGCTCACGACCTCTGGGACCTGACCTGCCATTGATTATCTGTGCCTTCATGGGAGGGCACAGAGTACTAAGGCAAACAAAACACACAGCTGTTGTGGAAGAGAAGGATTCCCGGAAAGCAAGGCACTTCCCCACAGCCCTGTCCAGAAGGACTTTGTGCTCATTAAGTTCAGGTATTGCTGATAATTTCCAAAAGCGTGGGGTTACCTGGGGGACGCCAAGCAGAGGCACTGATCACCTTGCTGCCTTAGTCACACTGTTTATGAACCCCAGGATCAAGGCAATGAGAGCTAATGCAGGGCGATGTCAGACCATCTCTGATCTCTCCAGAAGACAAATCTTTTTGTAGTGTTACTGACATCCCTGACTCATTCTCCTGTGAAGGACACTGCTGCCCCACCCTGACTTCTTTTCATGAGTCTTAGTCACTTTATGGTAACACAAGGATCCTGCTTCAGGTCATAGATCTATGCAACTGTACTAGGTTTCAGAAGACAGCTTTTATTGCAGTCAGAAATGTTTGCTTTCATTTGTGCAGTGGCATTATGCTCCCCAAAACACTACCAGCCACCAAGCATATGGAGCAATCATATTCAGATTCCACCCCATCGGTTTCAGCCCTGGTTTGCCTACTGTGTTATTTTCTATTGCTTGAGAATGGGTCTGGATCTTGCTGATCCTGGGGTTTTTATGTCCTCTCTGCCCTAACACCACAGTTAAACCACTGGCCCTACTTTATCTAGTTGTATGCACCTTACACTTTTAGCCTCTTATAGCAGACTCTTCGCACACCACTGTACATCAGCTTGATCCACATTTGATCCTGTATTGCAGCTTTCAACGTGTTTGAAACAGGTTTGGGTTGGCAATCGCCAAACAAGAAGCTATGGGCAGGAAATCCACTTCATAGAATGGAATCACAGGATCATAAAAGTTGGAAAAGACCTCCAAGATCATCTAGTCCAACCATCAGCCCACCCCCATCATGCTCATTAACCACGTCCCTCAGTGTCACATCTCCACATTTCTTGAAAGCCTCCAGGGACAGTGACTCCACCACTTCCCTGGGCAATCGTCTTGAACATGAATCACACAGAAAAACAACTATTGTTTCACAAAAACAAACTAGTAGCAATGAAACCACCCAGGCCCACAGATACCTTTAACTTACATTTAACATACACATGCTTTTACCAGAATCCCACAGCTGTGCAATACTGTACTGAGGGTCTAAAAATCCAAATCTAACTTCAGAGAGCGGTTTGCAGATTGGACGCTATTCTCTGTGTTATTTTAACTTTCTTTCTAGCAAGACAGATCCTCATCCATCAAAAGAAACCCCATTTCTGCACATATTTATCCCTAATCCCCTGCCAGGACTTCAGAAATCGTTGCTGTGGAGACCGGCGTACGGCCACGAGCTCCAGCATAGCACAAAGAAAGGGACGAAGGCTGTGCTGGCCAGCGCTCCGTGCCGCTCGGGGCATGAAGCCCTGCCTGCTGGGAAGGCTGTGGAAGAAAGCTCTGGGCTGATACACAATATTAGGGACCGAGCAGAAAGGACAACTACCCGTGATGGCAGAAAGAGTTGCTCCCAGATGGCCCCGTCAGAAGCCCAGGGCTTTCTGTGGGATAAAACTTGCACAGCTGCAGAGCAGAGAGGAGCTAACATCCCTTGAAGTCAATGCCAGGCTTTACACTGGCTTCACTGCGCTTTGGATGAAAGCAACACGCAACTCTTCTCCTTCACCCCAGGGCTTTGAATTACCAGACTTTTTCTGAGGGGAAGAAGAAACTTGATTAAATTCTCTGTTAGGAAAGAGACCAAAGAAAACACAGGTTCTGAAACCCTACCGGTCTTGGGTGAAGGTGAATGTCTTTACTTCTGTGATGCTGTTCAAATCTGGAAAAGGAAAAGCAGGAAAAAAATCGTCTTCTAAAGAGTCATCTCAAATCAAGACCCATGCTCTCGTTGCCAAGGTATTTAGGATGTTATAAAAGACAGACTTCAGTGGGTGGAAATGAGCAGAAAGATCAGCTGAGACTCCAGTTCCATGCAGAACATAGTATGAGAGGAAAAAAAAGTCCCCATGCAGAGAAACACTGAAGACGTAAGCAAGCTGGCTAGGGAACAGAACGACCCTGACAACAGAAGATCACCTGCTCCTTAACACCAGGCTGAAGGCTGTATTTCCTATTAGGAATTACCATAGAATAGGAAGTATTCTAAATAAACAGATATATATATATATTATATAATAATAAGGTTATTTATATATTTTAAATTTATATTTTATATATATATATATATATTTGGAGGAGGGGGAAAAGAGAATATATGTAAGTACAGATCCCTGCAGCCAGTAAGGCTCAGAGCCAAATTCACTTCCTGCTGTGCTCAGTCACTGAAGCACTCAGGACTCCAGACTTGCTAAAATTGGGTACCTCCAAACTAACATTTTAACTAAATCCTATTTTCTAATAGCAGAATACATCTGGGACCTCAGCTGAAGAGCTGCCTCTTCTTTTAGCATATGCGAGTAGCTCATGGAAACCATGGGCTCCATCTTGGGTGTTCCTAGATAAAGGAAGCACTCTACAAAATAGAATTTGTTGTGTAAGTGAAACTCAATTTCATATTAAAGCAGGGGCAGCTGCCTTCTATTCCATACCATCACGAGCAACCTAAGAACCCCCTGCAAGCTAGCTGACACAGCCCTACCTCATATGGTTTTGGGATGTCCCTAGCTCAGATCATCGACATGCCCAGAGGGGTGGTGGGTGCTCCAAACCTGGAGACATTCAAGGTCAGACTAAATGGGGCTCTGAGCACCCGATTGAACTGTAGGCAGTTCCTGTTCATTGCACGGGAGTTGGTCTAGATGACCTTTAAAGGTTCCTTCCAAATAAAACAATTCTACGAATTCATGACATTTCAAGACTGGGGCAGCACAGTCACCAGGCTGCACCTTGATACAGATGATAAGGCAAAAAAAAAGATCTATACATCAAAACATCCGGTCATTGACTCAGTTTCAGTGACTGGGCTACTGTTTTATTGGCGACGGCAAACCCCATCTCCTTCAGGTCCAAAGTGTTGTGAAGGAGCCAACGCTGTGCTACTCACAAGCCCACTGGGAGACTGTATCAAGCTCTTCCATGGTTATTAATAGCACTGAGTCCAAACAAGGACTACCGAAGATGTTCAGCTCATTGACACTAGATTCAGCAGAGAAAACACTGCCTTTCTGCAGCCTTATCAGCATGCTACTGTCAACAGCAAGGGTAGGCAGAGGGGCAGAGGAAGAAGCCTTGCAATGGATGGTTGGAATGGATGATCTTGTAGGTCTTTGCCAACCTTGCTAATTCTATGATTCTATGAACCACCTGAGCCATTTCTTTATCAGCTCAATCTGACTGTATTTACTCCCCTTTATATTTAGTGGCCTCATTGTCTGGTACTGATGCGTGTTGTCAGGAGTGACTCTATTGGATGACAGAACAGTGGGTATCTCAAGTCCTCCTCCTCTGTGGTCTTTTTCTTCTTGCCTTCTCCCTAAAATCCTCAAATAATTTCTTGTAAATAACCTTACCTCCCCTCCCAAGCAATGCTATCAGCTGTCATCCAGCATCACGTGCTTCTGCCTTAACTGGATCCCTTACACACCCCACACCACCATCCCCAGGTCTGTCAGTTACTAAAACCTCCTAACAAGCTGCTTTGCATTTAATCCCATCTGTCATCAGATCCTGTTTAAACACCAAGAATTACCACTTTAATGCAACTACTTCCTCAAACGTGACAGCTTTCTTCCACTGATCTCAAAGCGCTCCGCAAGAAAAGCTGAGCTTCTCTGAGCCCCTTCTTCTGCATAATAATTGATGCAAAGAGAAATAGGGCAGCCCAAGCTCAATGAACAACCCGGTGCCAGGAGACACGAGGCCCAGATGAGATATCCCAGCCTTGACTGGCAGCTACTGCGTCCGGCTGCCTACAGTACACACCTCTCTGTTTCCAAACAACGGGACACAGGCAGACTAAGAGCATGTGAAAGCTGGAAATACCACAGGTCAAAGTTTGTATGCATGCACCAGAGAGAAGCCATCTTTCAGTGTCTGCAGAGAAACCATGTTGGCTCATGCAAGCACCCCTGTACCACTAGAGTCTATCCAAAGGCTCCCATGTCATGCCTGCAATGCAGGCTGAAGCAGCTGAACCCGTGTGGGAACTGCATCCCTGAGGCAGCGTGGAGGGCAAGTTGCAGAAGCAGCCAATAGTTGTTATTGTGTAAGAGAGGATGCAAAAAGAAAGCTGGGCAACTGCACTTGTTATTATTCATTACATGTACCGGAGATGCCTTATGTGCTAAATGTTCTTACCCTGATGATCTTACCAGCTAATTAAAGAAGACTGATGAAGTATGATAGCAGTAATGTGTTGGTACTTCCAAACCGCAGATGGAAAATTGAGGCAGAGAAAGAATATATATATATTACCTACATGAAATAGAGAGTATGAAATTCTGCATGAAAGCTGGCCCCATTCCTCCAGCTCGAAACACTCCTTCCTCTCTTTGAAACTCTGCACTAGCATGACATATCAGCAATGTCCTTGCCAGAGTAATTACCTGCTTTGTGATGCAGGCCAACGGATTTGAGGAGTCCAGGACTGCTGATCAGAGAAACTGGTATCTGGAAGCACGAAGGCTGGGAAAGCTTTGCCAAAAATACAGTAAAAGTTGTCCCCATAGAAATACTGGCCTGGGGCCACTTTTGGAATTGAACATGAATCAAGCCTTCTGGAAGGGCTTATTTATACAGAAATGGGTTGATGACACCAAGTACTGAGATACAGTGAGAGAGCTGGTTCTCATGGAGTTCTCCATCCTACATTTAGGTTGTTCCAGTGGTCCAAAACCCTAAGAAAGAAATCCAGCTCTGTAACCTTGGAGCTTTCTCAAAAGAGGAGAAACAGGGATATCTCAAGTTATAACTCCAGTTCCCAATATTCCATCCAGAAGAAAAATTCCCAGTTAGGTACTCAAAAGACTAATTCATAACCTGCATATCATAACTTCAGCCAAGGAAAAGTGTTCAGATTCCAGCTTCACTGTTCAGCCCCTACTTTACTAATGTTCCTGTATTAATTATTATGAATACTCAAAATGCTAGACATTACTGCAATGAAATCCTTGGCATCCATCCTTATGACTGGCCGTAAGTCTTGAACAAACTCCCTGTGATTTAGCTCCTACTTCCAGTCAGACTGGAATTCTCAGAGAACAGTGTCTGTCTGTCAGGAGTTCGACATCAGAAATTACAGATGCTTATGAAAATGGAAACAACAAAAAGTCAACTTAGATTTTTTGTTGGGTTGTGTTGGTCATTTTTTTCTGGATTGAGACTTCTCAAGAGATTAAAGTCAAGTCTGATTCACAAGTCTGGGCTGGCTCCTGCTTTATCCCAACCTGCTTGTCCTTAATATGGCAAAAGAGCTGGATCCTCCTTTCACTGACTTCAACTGTCACATTAAAAACCACAAGTCACATTATATCTTTGGATTCTGGTCCGTCAAGCCACATCATAAACAAAACTCCATCCACATTCAATGATGTTTGGACAAGCAGAATCACAGTTTGATGTTTATCAGCTATTTGATGGTTCAACAGCAAAGTTCCTCTAATTGCAAGCACCGCAGTGCTGCCAAGCTTTAAACAAAAGCCTGCTATGTGCAGCCTGGATAACGTGAAGTTTGGACAGGGCACAACCTGCTCCTTGCTGTGCAGCCACTGTGGCATCACTTGGCCTCAGAGCCATTCTAGTGCGGGGAAGGACCCTATGCTGTGCTGAAAGGTGGGGGACAAGGTCTCACCTTTCTATTTTTAACCCTTTTCTGGCATCCACTCAAGTCTGGGTATTGGTGGAGGAGACACTCTGCAAAAAAGCTATTCAGAATCCAACCCTCCCAAACCTTTCTGCCTCTCCAGCACCAGAAGGGCAATAGCTGAAATGGTTTTCCCAGCATGAGCCGTGTGGACTGGCACCAGAAGCCTTATTTACAGAAAAATAGGCTACGAATATAAACAAATCGCTAACGCTTTCAGAGCAGAGTCCTTGCCTTGGGGAAGCTGCCCGCCTCTCCATCACTCCCCAAAGATTCCCCAGCTCAGCGAGATCTCATAAAGTGCAATGACCAATTGAGCATTTCAGAGAAAGACTCAGACAAATATTTACAAAACCAAAGGAAGGTATGCTGGCTCCATGCTTTGTCTGATCCAGCACAGCATCTTTAAATGGAAGATGTTAAACTGTGTCCAGCAGAGTAAGAAAGCGTGTGTGTTAAGATACATCCATCCTCTGCTCATAGCTCCTGTCTGTCAGCATCTGAAGCTCCAATTTATTGCTTCCATGTCTGAAATGCCATTCTGGCAGCATGGATCCCATTGGGCATCGTGCTTTGTGCCCTGTCCCCTTTCATGTCTTGAGCACAGCTCTCACTGACCTGGGTTGGAGCTGAGGTGGAACCTGATGGTCTACATAGGACCCAGCCAACATCAGCCACACTCTGCTGCTGTGAATGAATCGTCTGCAGGTACTGGTTTGCATCAGTGCCAGGGGGGATTTAAACCCTCAAGCCTGAGGCAGGAGTGTCTAAAACCCGCTTAAAATCCCTGGGGCAAGAGAACAGCTCTCAAAGCAGCAGACTTGACTTGGATTTTAAAGTAAGATTTTTTTCCTGGGAAACAAAAATTCCTTTCTGCTTTCTTCTGCATCATTCCCAGGTCACAGCTGCATGATAATTTTGTGACAGGGAATTTGACCATGAAGGCTGGCACTGTGCTTACTCTGCTCCACACTTCCCTAACACCAAGCCATGGTGATCAGTGTGCCCTGCACAGCAGGGGCTGCAGCTCAGTACAGGAGTCTCTTCCTTCTCTCTCAACACTCCAAAGGGTATTTGCTTTTTCCCTTTCCACCTGCTCAGCCCTTCCACGGTGCTGATATGGAAGCCTCAGGTAGGGCATCATTTCCAAATCCAGGTGCCTAAAATACTTGGGCTGCTTCTCAGAGCTGTATGCACTGAAGGTGAGAAAAAGCAGTGGTAGGATGATAGGGAAAACTTCACCCTGAGGTGCAGGGCAATTTGTGTAGGATCCTGCATAGACTGGCCTTCAGGGGCTCGGCCCTTTCAGTATCTGGGTTATTCCCAGCTTCTTCTTCAAACTGAATAGAAGTTTCCAGCATTTGTCATTCCAGCTTAGAAAATGTAAACTGATCCCTTGGTTAGTTTCTTCTAAAGAGCCTGGAAGACTTCAGCTTCCTGAAAATTAGCTACCAGAGCTGGGAGGCACAGGAAGATGGGGACGGAGGATTGGAGCAGCGTTAAAATGTTAACAAATACAAAAGCCCTTTTCATCTGTAGACTGAAAGGAAGTTTACCAAAGCCTCTTCCTCCACTACAGATGGAAACCCTGGCAGCGCAGCGAGGGACCCGATCCTCCTGCTGCCTGTGGGCACTACACAAAGCCTCAGACCCAACAAAGGAGTCAAGAAGGGGCCAACACACAGCATCACTGGGGACTCAAAAACTACGGATAGGGGGCTGGAAACTATAGAAAATAGAAGCAGATAGATACATACACACAGATAGGGTAAATAATGACCTCCCTTCCCATTCGTTAGCTCAACATAAAGCCATGGGCAACCCAGCAAAGGAACAGAGGAGGTCTGGTGAGATCGTCCTTGGGTGAGCCCAGCTGAGGGGAAGAGAAAAGCAAGGTATCGAGGAGGGTACAATTCTCTCCAGGTTCACTCGTAGCAACAGTGCAAGTTTCTATAGCAACACCAGGCTTATTTTTAGCATTAGTCATATTTTAACAGCAACAACCCAGCGTGGATCTGGGGTGGAGGGCTGCATTTCACCCCCACTGCTTCTTCCTTTCCTCCTGGAGATGCAGAAGCACAAACAGAGAACTGCTTAAGTGCATGTATGGGAACTGCCTGCACTTGTAAATAAAGATGAAAGGCAAAGGCAACAGGTAGAAAACCCCTTCATTTTCCCCACCATTTTTGCTGATGTCCCCTCAGTGGGTCCCATAGCCCTGGTGAGGTGCTGACCCCAGCGACAGCACTGCTGGGCACCCAGCCCACAGAGGACAGTTCTGAGACATTCTCACATCTCCCTTCAGTCTTGATAAGTTCTAAAAACATATAGGAAAGAGGAGAAGAGTCACAGATCCTTCTGGTAGCACGATGAGATGCAAAGCGATGGTATTTCAGATGGGCTGTGTTCCCAGGGGTGTTTCTCCATCACGTTGGCTGCAGGCATTTGTGGCAGGAGGACAAGAAGGCAACTCCTGGGCATAGGAGGGTGCAGAGTGAAAGAAAAAGTGCAGAGCATCTTCCCCAGCATTGAGTCCATGGGATTAAACACAGCCCAGGTGTGCTGCCTTGAAGAGCGAACAACAGGATCAACCACAACCTGCAGCTTCTGTTTTTGATAGTACAGATATGAAGAAGGCCAAACAGACACAGTTTTTAGGCTCTACAGACAAGCAAGCATCCTTAGGCAAGTTTGGAAACTCTTTCTTGTTCTACAAAACCCAGTGCAGCACAAACAACAGTCTTGCTTAACAGTTACAGGAGCCGGCGACAAACAGAGCAGATCCATGACAGTCTTGGCCATGCAAAAGCAGGAATGCAAATTATAACATCTCCCAAGTATCTGTTATCCACCCACACAGCCACAGACAGTTCCTACTGCCACTCAGAGCAACCCAAATCATTAGCAATAAAAATACGTGCAGTGATAATTAATAATTTCCTTTGCACGCAGTTTCTTTCACGCAAAGAAAACCGAACGGTGTTTCAAAAGTCTCATCGTCACCGAACTGCAAGCAGCTTTCCAACAGGAGCAGGAGGCGTCCGTGCACACCTCAAAAGCGTACCCAGCACTGCAAGGCACCTGCTTGGGCTGGGACCTGCAGGCAAGACCTGCTTGGTCTACAGTCACGCCAAAGGAAGGGAAGAGCATCTTTCCCGCTCTGTGGGTCTCGACATACCTTAAATTCATCCCAGAATATTTTACCACACTGTTGCTTCCAAGACAATGCAAGCATGCACTGCACTTCAGGCTGGGAACAGATACAATGCTTCCCAGGCTCTCTTAACAGTGAATAAATTCCTTAGTGGAAACAGCTGCTAAAGCAACAGTGGTGCACTGAGCTCCCCAGCCTCCTCGCTGCCCTCCTGCCTCCTCATACTTCAGGCCAGGGGGTCCTGCTTCAAGGCTCTTGAATCCATGGGCTTATCCATGGAGTTAAAAACAGAACACCACCTCATAGGCAGCTTATTTACCTAGCAGGACCCCCTAAAGGGGGATATTACCCCCAGCAACACAAAACAATCATGTTTTAAACGGCTGTCAAGGGAGCCGGATCCTGATTGTATCCATGAAAGCATTCTTTGCTCATCTCCTTCTCAGACTCACTTCTGCTCATTCCTGAGCTGGTGCAGATGAAGGTCACCATGGAGCCCTGCTTGGAATAACAGGGAACGACCCTTGGAAATGGCCTTGTGAGCTGGAAGCAAGCTTTCCATCTTTATTTTCTGCACTGAATACAATGTTTGTCATACCGCCTACATTACTGCATCCAATTGGCCATCCCACCAGATAGTAAGTCAGAACCACCACTCACGGGCCCCAGCACCACTAAACATCGTGGCTGGCATCTCCAGAAGAGCACAATGCCCTGAATGACTGGAGAAATCCATCCTTTTTTGCCCACTGGCTTATGCAATCTGTGGATCCCCTGCACATTCTAGAACAGAAAGCAAGTACAAATGCCCTTGGGGAAAGGCCAAGTTTGTCTTGCGAGTTAACTGCCTGTATCCACGGCACCCAAAGAAACAGAGAAGTTCCTTAGAGACAAGCCTGCTGCCTTGTGAAATTATGGATGCTGCCTTACCACTTCAGTTAGTACTCCATGTCCCCAAAAAAGGGGAGGTTGATTAAAACAATTTGCTCTTCAGCCTTGGTCCATCTGCTAAAACACACTGATCTTTCCCCAAGAACGCTTCAGCACAAGCCAAGTCAACAGGAACAGAGAAGATGGGAAAAGCTCAGATAATTGGGCTGTCACCGCCATAAGGGAGCTGTATAAGCTGGGAGAGACAAAAAGGCCGCCTGGCTGCCGGCCAGCAGGGCTGTCATACCCGCAGGTGAGCTAATATTAGGCTCTGGGAATGAAGTCAGAAGAGGCGGCTTGCTCCGCTCTTATGCTGGCTTCCGCACTGCTCTCAGCCCCAGCCCACAGAGCTCAGCCCCGGGCATCGCATCGTGTCAGAAGCACATTATCCTGCAGCTATTTTCAGACGTGACAATGAAAAGCAGAAGGACCTGTGATGCCCCAGCTGAGTGGCAGCCAGCGGAGCTGCTGTCGTCACTGCATGAAATCCTCGGCACCTGCCACCTCTGGCTTTGGCATTTCTCCCCCAGGCTCCCTTACCAGGATGATATCATCTGCTGTTCTGACTGCGTTTCAACATCTACCTGACACTGAGTTATGTAAAACCCCACGATTGAGACAACTCGAGCAGGACCAGAGAACTTAAGGATGCTCCTGCTCTGGAAGGCGGGGATCACCCTGCTTTTAGGCTGCATTCCCTACCACGGCTCTTGGCTGCTGGCCTCAAGCTCGGCGCAGCAGGAGGCAGACCAGACCTCGTTAGTTTCTGGCGAGCACTGCAAGCACTCTGGTTGGAAACCACTGGAGAAAGACCAGGCCTCCTGGCATTTACCCCTTACTTTCCTTATTTCCGCAGGTCACCAGGGCTCTGCTTGCAAAGAATGTGCATTTTCTCCCTTTTAGCCTAGGGCAGATAGTGTCTATGCAGGGAGGTTCAGATGCACAGGACTTGAGGTCTAAAGGAGTCCTACAGTGCACTGCACCTAACAGGAATTAGTTAGAACTGAAGTAAAAAATACACAGCTCAGTTTCTACCTGGTACAGGTGTGTCACTGGGTTGCCTTGGATTTCCAGATAAGCAGAAATCCCCTGCCTGAGAAGCCTCAGAGAGCACTACCCACATCATCTGGTGCTAAACCCACTAAAACAACAGTTTGTTTTAGCAGCTAGCAAACTCCGGTCCTGTCGCAGCTCTCTCAGCATCCAGCTCTTGCTACTGGAGTTTGGCAGAGGCTGAGCTCCCCTGGTGCTAACTCAGAACAAAGACAAGAGCTGGGTTTCAGGCACTGGCTCTGGGCTATAGAAATGGCAAGAGAGAGGCTTGTCCTGGCCAAAGCTGTCCAGGGGGGACCGCAAAAGAGCAATGACAAACATTCTCCATGGGGCTGGCAGTAAGAAACTGCAGCTAGCTTCCATCACTTTGGATGGGCTGGAAGATACTTGCAAGGTTACAGCAGAGCTGACAATTCAGGAAGAAGATGATGAATCAGTGCAAGCTTGCACATGATTATTTCCACAAGATGTGCAGGTTTTGTGGGAAAAAAAAAAAAAAGGACACTATACAGACTGGTCTGCTGCTTGTGGGAAAGACCTGGAGGTACCATATTGACTGGCATCCAGTTTGTCTGCTCTGGATCTCAGCAAGCATGCTAACCAAGGAAATTAATTTGTAGTATTCTTTACTCATTCCTCTATTATTTTAAACACACACAGAGTAAGGGACTTTCTCATGAGCCTGGCAGAGTAAAAGCTATTTTCCAGAAAGAAAATCTACCTCTTGCTCAAACTGGGATATCCAAGGGTGGAGATCCCAGGGGATGAAGTCGCCTGACTGTCATCCAGCCTCCACTTCTTAGATACCCAAATTCAGCTCAAGCTCCCCGGTCTCTGTTGCCCAGAACAGAGAACAAAAAAGCGAGAAGCAGCAAACGTCTACGGAAGGCTCTGCTCTCCCGCGCTGCATTTCCATGGGGAAGCTGTGCTGGGCTGATGAGGAGCAGCACGCCTGGCCTGCCCTCAGCTGCAGCACATCTTGTCTTCCCTGAGGAAACAGAGAATTTTTCTAATTAAGCATTAAAGTGATTCAATTATGAGGAATGCTCTCTTGTTGAGTTAAAATCCATCTCAGACAAGAGTGCAGTGAGGCTGTGGACAACTCTGGCGAGGTTTTGCTGAGTGGTAGGTCAGGAAATATCGCATCTCAGAAAATGGAGGTTTTTTCCTTTAAGAAAAGCACTGAACTGCAGCCCCTGCAAATGTAGAATTCAGTGGAAAAACATGAGAAAGTGAGGCAAAGAATAAGTAAGAGACACAGTCAGGCTTCTTGAGAAGAAGCATACACCCAAGTATTTTGGGCTGCAGGCATGTGCTGGGCTGTGAGCAGGGGGTGTGCCCCAGTCCTTCCCAATCTGCCATGACAGGAGGAAGCTGGGATTTGTGCAATTACACAGGATAGCTTTTGCCAATGCAGTTGTCACAGCCCATCTCAAAACACTTGATGAAACTTGCTAACTGGCACATCAAGCCACTATGACTGACAGCTCCCAGTTAACGCAGCCCCATGTCAGCTCTGCGACATCCCATGGAAGGCACATCACTATTTCTGTCCTGAAAACAAGCAGACCCCTTCCTGCTGGGCTGCTGCCTCCAGCACGCACATCTCCCAGTGGCAGCAGCCCGGAGCAGCCATGGGGCTTGGTCCAGCCTGGGAGGAGCTGCTGGTCCTGTGTACATTGCGGTTCTAAGGGGACAGCCCTATGGCTGCTTTCCCAAGCAGGACTCAGTCCATGTCCTCTCCTCCCAGATGTGAGGGAGGCCTCCTGGGCATGCTCCCAGTGCTGCCAAACCAGCCTTCTCTGCAGGAGCACCATGTGAGTCCAGGGCAGGAGCCAAGGCTGCACTGACAAACCAGAGAATGCACACACTTTCAATTGTAATGTTCAATATGGACGAGGTTTGGGGAGGGGAAAAAAAAAATGTAAATCACAGACATTGTCTAGACAAACACAGGCACCTTCCAAGATCCCCCTTCCATCCATTGATTCCATTTGCCTTCACGCTCTCCAGCTGGCCCATCCAACATCCCTTCCCTGTCTGCTGCTCTGCATTAATAAGTCCCCATGTAAGTGTTGGGGGACTCCTTCCAAGCCAGCACACCATGCACTCGCAGGGCCAGTCAGCCAGCAGCACAACTGCAACTCATGGAGGCATGTCTGAGACAGCTTTGTATAGGCGAGGTGGTACTGATAGGAGCATAGCTGCGGCAGAAGCTGTGGCAGCAGAGCTCAGTCCAAAATCTGGCCAAGAAGTTGGAAAAAATAAAACAATTAAAAAACCTCTTGCAGGCAGTGTGCTGCGAGCTTCGTTAGCCCTTCACTGCTGTCAGCCTCCAGTGACCAAGGTACATAGAACATGCTTTTCCACCAGCCAGCAAACTGCCCTTGAAACAGCTTGGCCTGCAAAGGCACAGCTGGGTACAGCCAGCTCAAACCAGCACCACAGCACAAGCCCTTCCCCAGCTCTGTCCCCACTTTTTCAGTGAAGCTCATGCCCTGGGGCACCAGCGGGAAATGAGCAGTATGCAGAGGGCTCCGTAAGGAGTCGATAGCAGTGGATGACCTTCCAGGACCCAGGCAATTTGTGCCCTACTTAGATTAATCCCTGGAAATCCTGGACCATAACCTCAGGTCCTGCCTGCAGCACACTATGCTAAAATTAAACCAAACTTTTTCCAGTGAGGTTTGCAGACCTCAGGCGTGTATTTTTCTCCTCAGAAGCTTTGCAATTTAACTGTTTCCAGCCCAGAAAGGTGAGTTGTGAATGGGCATTGGCACATGCAAGACCTGGCTCTGTGGCAGCCTCAGTGTTGGCTGGTTGAACTCTAAGAGCTGACAGCCTCAGTAGTGCCACCTGCAAATGGAGGTGATGATCCTCCACCTTCACAGAGCATCTTACGGACCCCAAGTGAAGGCATGAGGAAATGTCTGAGGATTGTTATCCTGAAGTATAATTACCATAACAGAGGAGACTCTGAGACCATCACCTAGCAATAAGAAGAGATTATTTCTGATACATTATCTCATCCCTTCCTTTCTGCCTACCGCAATAATCCCTTGGCGTGCTGCTCCCAGTTTGGGCCTGTGTGTCCCTCCAGCCAGGACAGAGATGGTTTCCTTCCCAGCTGGTGAGTCTGCTGACTGAGAACCCTGCTCTCTTCCCCCCAGCAGGAAGCAGATGCCATGTTCTCAGGAAGGAAGGTACATCCTCAAAGTGACAAGCAGTATCAAACGAACAGTTAGACGAGCCACAGTTTGGCCCAGGTTCAGCTGACCTAAATTCTGCCTAAATTCCCAGCCTAGTGTGGGAAGACCCACAGCTTTCAGCAGCATCTGCCAATAGGAAACATCAGATGGAGACAAAGGTGGAAATTAGGCCATCTGAATCTGGGCCAGTGCTCTTCAGTCTTGAGATCCCATCCCCGCTGCTGGGGCAGGATGCCACCAGCCCAGCCATGTGCCATCGCAGGCCTCATGCTCTTCTCCTCCGCTGTACGCGACAAAAGCCAGGCACAGCAAGATGGAGACCTGGAACTTCAGCTGAAAATCAGAAGCTACCATTTACAAGTGAACTATTTCTCCATTCATTATTCATCCATCTCAAGCCACGCGTGCTACTCTTCCTGCCACTGTGCCACATTTCAATCATCTGCAGTAAAGCAAATCAATCACTTACGTGACTTACTACTTGGCTCAACCTACACACAGCTGAAAAAGACGAGGGCTCTCCCTGAATTGGGACAACGCATTACTGGAGTGAGGCTGACAAGAACAGGATCTCTTTGGCTCATCTCCTGCTACTTGCTGACAGCGATTTAGAAAGGGCTGTTTGACAGTAATTTCCCCTTTACATTCTTATGCTGCCTGACAGCAAATCTACCAGCACGGAAACAAAACATTCAGAAAAAGACAATCAACTGGTAGAGTCAGGTGCCTCTCATTTTGCCACCTGATATTTTGAGTAATTTTTGATTAAAAGAAGAGAAGACTGCAAGGCATGTTTGAGAAACAGGTCCTGAGCATCCTCCTCCTCTTCCCATGGATGCTGTGAGTGGTAGGCACGCTGCATGGTCACAGTGGGGCCACCTGCTTGGGAGTACCTACAGCACCAGAATGCTGCATGGATGGGGATGCACAGCTTCTTTTGGGACACGCTGCACTCCCTGGGCCAGCTACCTGCCTGCTCAGAGCACATTGCCCTAGGCTTGGTTAGATGATGAGAGCTGATTTTTGGAACCTGGCATATTCTGCAGATGCACTTCTTTCCTACAAAGTCTTTCTGGTGCTTTGCTATTCTTGAGATCTCACCTCTTGCAATCTTCTACCTAGGCACTAAGCCACTCTGCTGCTGAGCTGCCAGAGGATTTGCCTATACATGTCTTCTCCCTGGAACAGCCCCAATATCCATGTCAGTCATGATCACACAAATTCCACATCAGGCAGCTTTCTTCATCTGCCTGGAAATATTATTTTAGCCCGCTGTCACAAAGACACAGAGCGGTATCAATTTTAGATCAAGCTATTTAAAATACCCTGGTCGCCTTTTTAAAGCTTTCTTTCCTGTCTGACTAACTGCAGGCAACACAAACACCCTCAAGATGCCCGAACTTTTGGTGCAGATCATGGTACAAAACCCACTTCCTCCACCTCCAAAAATGAAGGACTGTGCATAAAAACGTAGCCCTTAAGCTGCATTGTTTCCACAAGGAGAATTACAGTGAGGGACAGAAATGGCTAGGATGACCAGGAAGAACAGACATGCTATGCAAGAAGCCCTCTTCACCACACTATGTGCCTGTGCAGCCCAGCATGTCTCAGTTACTTACAGATACTAACGAACACAGTGCTCCTCACTGGAAGCAGAGTCCTTCAACAGCGATCAGGACACAAGAGCCCTTACTGCATCTTTTATGATACACTTGGGGATGAAAATCCCTTCTCGTCTGCCTACGCCCCATGCCAAGAAGCTTTATCAGACGTCTATCTATAGCTGCAGAGGTTGTTAGATTAAACCTAGCCCTCTGCAAAAAATCCGCCCACTGTATTTTCCCCTTGGAGACTTGCCTGTCTGCGAGCCTGCTTGCGAGCTGCTTAGGGAGGAACCCTGCAGCCCCGTGCACCACTGGCACCGACACCAGCACCATGCACAGGCACGAGGGAGAGCACTGGGGACCTTGCTGCTGCCTGCAGTGCCTCGTCTCCTCTGTGCTGCCAGAGGATTTCCTGGAAGAGCAGAAGGAATCGATGGGGAGGAGATGAGTAATGGGAGACTCGGCAGCAAAGAGAAAATCTCCTTAACGCACACAGGAGGAAAGGATGGAAAAGAGCAGGAGAAGCTTTCCTCACTTGCGTACCTTTAAGGCAGACAGTCAGACTAAAGAGATGTCACATTCACTCTTTCTCTTTGCCCTTTTCAATGAAAATATTCTGGTTCAGTTCTGACGTTTAGCTCATCAGAGTGCAGAGAATACGGAGTGCAGCCATATCAGCCTGTCTTCCATACTCAGGAAAAGCAAACAGAAGGAAACCTTGAAAGAACATGCACGTTTCCAGGCTCCCCTCACATACTGCAAAGAAGGGCACGGAGCTCCACGTCCCCACTCTTTCCCCAGTCACCTTCAACACAAAGTGTGCAGCACGCTGCAACCCCGACTCTGCTATTACCCGATTTATGGGACCGCAGCGTTGCTTCTAGGCCAAACAACCAGTGCCTCAGCACAGCAACGCCTCGCAAAGCATTAGCCTCATTTTCTTCCTGCTGCCCTCCTGCTTGTGCAGGCAGGAGGCACTTCCTCCGTGCTCTGCTGTGCTTGGCAGCATCTTGGGAATGCTAAGTCAGGCAGATTGCCTTTCGGGCATGGGAAGATCTTGGTGGAAAACATAAATAAACTGTGCGTCTTCATCCGCTGCTTACACTGAGCATGTAAACAAAATGAGCAAACACACAAGCACATCCCCAGTGCTGCGGTGGAGCTCTCCCTGCACCATTGCTGCCACAGAGGGGGCACAGCATGCACCCCAGGCTGGGACCCAGCCAGGAAGGGCAGCAGAGCTCAGGAGTTCGTGCTGAGACTTTTTCAAAGGGTGACAGTGAGTGAGGAGTTGGCAGAGGAGCAGAGAAGGCAGGCAGCAGTAGAGGCGGGGCACTGCAGGAGCAGAGCCATGGCAGAAAGTCAGTAACGGCAACAAAATTTCTTCCTCCCTTTCTTTTTTTTAATTTATTTTACCCTTCTGCATTTCTCCTTGGTCTCATCTAGAGCTCCTTGCATCCAAGCCACATTTCTCAATCCCTTGCCTGGCATTGCAAGTTGCTCCTTCAGTTTCTCCCAGCTCTTTCTTCCAAACATTTCTCACAAACATCCTTTTCCCATTCAGAAGGCACTAAGAAAACACACGAGGGAATGCAGAAAAAAAAAAAATCTAAACAAAAACCAGGGCATCGTAATCTGAACTTGGGATCACTGACGCTTTGCCATTAGTCTTTCCAGTCCCCACCCTTTCAGCTGAATGTTTCCATTTCAGCTGCACTCTTTGGGGGCAACAATACCTTTTTCATTCTGCCTTTGACGCAGTTATTGGGAAGTGATTAAAATCTGAAGTGGATGGGAACAGATTTCTTGGAGTACACAAGAGCCCAGCATCTCCTCGCCTCGTACTCCACAGACGAGGGTGCCAATGGTTGCATGCAAAATGCCAAAAGCAAGATCGTGAGCTGAGCAACCAGCGAACCGGGGGCACGGCAGCTCTCACACACCATCTGGAGCAAATCACAACAGCTTGGAGCTGGAAAGTGCCAACTGGCACAAGCTGAGGCCCAGCCGTGAAAGCCGCGAGTGTGGCTCTGTCAGCAAAGACCAGGAGGTCAGCTCCCTTGGCTGGAGCTGGACACACTTGGCAAATAGATCTGCTGCAACAAGGAGCTCGTGGGGCTGTCCATGTGCTCAGCTCAATAACAAACTCTCCCAATTCCTTCCCTACTCATAAGCAGACCCAGTGGCATGCCTTTAATGGGCTGAAGGTGCAAACAAAGAAGCTGAGGACACATGGCACAGACTGTTTGCAGTGCAGGGGAGCAGCGACAGTTTGAAGCAGCCAAGGACAAGGGATATTGCGCTGACACAGGGATGCGTGTGCCTCTGTGTGCTCCCCAACAGCCTCAGACAATCCTCAGACTTCCCAGTAGCCACAGCACCTCGGAGGCAGCAGGACAAGGAGACTGCCTGGGAAAGAGAAAGCACCTTTACCACACAGCCTGATGCTGAAATCCCAGAGCTATCAACACTGGGAATCTAGCAATAAACAGACTAGCGTGCAAGGCTTTCTCCTGGCTGCAGCCAAGCATGAAGATCCCTGGAGGCACATGCATGCTCTTTGTAGGGTGCTTAATTTGTATGGCTTGTTTGTGGAAGGTCAGCTATGTAACACAGCAAATGAAAGTGGCTGAAGAGAGTTTTGCTGCTCTCAGCGAAACCACATCTAGTAGATACAGCTCTTCCTTCTACTAACAAGCATCCTTCCCAGCTCACACAAGACCAGTACTAAATCCCAGCAGCTCCATCAGCCTGTCCTAGCACTCGCCTGACCCCCTGTCACTCCAGGCAATCTGAGCCCTGGTCCCACAGCCGTGCACACATCGCTCCTCTCCCTTCATCTCCCTGCTGGTTTCCTTCTGACATGAAACATCAGCAAGCCATCTTCTCACCCACGCTCCCACAGCAGCTCCATCAGTTCTGATCTGTGATACGCTCTGCCATTGCTTTTCCCCTATTCCTTTTCCCTGGCACTTGGACAAAACACCTCAGCGTTGTAACAGCGTTGTTTATTCCTTCCTGGTAGGACTGCCAGCACTGACCCACATCACACACGTATTTCTGTCAGGCAGGAGTGTGGTTTTCGGGAAACCGATGCTATCTTCCCTCGTGATACCAAAACTGATAGGAGCACAGGTTCTTCCTAGGTGATATCAACTTCATGAGTTACTTAACATGACCTCCTGGATGTGTCAGATGGAAAGAAACACAGAAGAGAAAATCAAATAAGTAGTAAAAACCACCACCAGCCCACACTAAAGCCACTCCTCTGGGTGCAGGACTGAGCTGGCTCTGTCCCGTGAGCTACAGATGGTGACCAAGCACAGCAATAAGTGCAGCATGGACCCGTTCCAGATCTCAACATGACAAATTATGCCCTTAACGAGTGGGCCAGAAGACAATAGTGAACTTGGGACACACTGGATCCTAACCAGCTTTGACAGGACAATAGAAAAAGAAATCATAAATAGAAAATTGCTGGAATGTTTTCAATTTGTGAGAAACCAACAGAAGATTCTGAGTGACCTGACCCAAAACAGAGAGGAAACATGGATCAAGGAGGTTAAAAAGGACTGAAGAAATAACCCCGGTCTTCTGATACAGCTCCAGCTCGGGCAAGCCTGGAAAAGCCACATCTTGTATGGAGCATCTGCCTGGTGTGCTCTGTGCTGAGCAGTCACCGCTTCTATAGAAAGGATGGTTGGGAATCCAATTGCAGACATGTGGTGACATCAGAAAGTCAGTTTCTCTTATTGGTTTTGTGATGTTCAGAGACAAGCAAACTATTCTAAAATTTCATCCTAAAGAAAAAAAATGTATCCATCCTCATTCCCATGTTCTCTTATGCAAATTCAGTTTCCCCAGAGAAGCTACACAGTTCGTGCCATTGTTTACGTCATTTTGCAAAGCCAAGATGATAAAGAAATATAAAAGGTTTTTAATTTATCCTACACGTTAGGTTAAATTTGTCCTATGCTTTACAGTCAATTTAACAGCCAGGAAGATCTCAAAGATCCCAAACCAAAAGTATTTATCCATGCCATGGCAACAAAGAAAAGGCTGTGAAACACCTTCAGTGCGAGGCACAGCCACGGGCTGGAGCCCAGCATCAGGCTGTGATGTGTTCAGTCATTTCGAGTAAGTGAATTAACAAGCCGTGCACATCAAAGTGAGGTGGTCTAAATCTGGAGAGTTAAACACGCGCTGCAATACATCTTGTGTTCACCTCCACATCAAATCACGAGCCAATAATTCTTGATCTATGGCCTAGCATTCAATTTGCTCAGTTAATTTTGTAGCTTAAAAGGCTACTGAATACCTCGGGGAAAGAAAACTACACAGACAAATATAATCTCATCAGATCCTCTGCCCGCTGGCTGCATGTGAAGCATTAGCACAGCCAGTTCAGCTATTCCTGCTATGGCAGCAAGCTCAGAGCGGGTTAACCAACAAAACTGCTGTTGTATGCAGCCCCTCCAGCCAAACCTCGAAACCTTTGCTCTTTGTTCACTCCTACCTCATCCTTTTGCTGAGCATCCTCCTTGCAGAGGGAGCCCCAGTGCACTGCTGCAGAGACAGAACAAGGTCTGGCCCCAACTTTGGGCGCTGCCCATCACCAAGCTGAGATAGACAGAAGCTGCTCAGGATGCGCGGGCTCAAGCACATCGCTGGGATACCCAGCATGGATGTGCCTACAATGTGTCACTGTGTCACCAGAGGCCTTGCCCAGCCAGGCAGCGATCCAGGACCCAGCAGGGAGCCAGGCGCCCACGCCTTAGCACATCTAAGTGTCATCCACCATCTCTTGCACAGCAAGAAACTAACTCCAACTCTCACAAGTCTGCTTTACCTAGCAGGCCATCATTCCCCTCCAGGAAATGCTAGGCATATTTCCCAACTAAGTAAACTTGAACCCTTAGCACAAGGGAAAAGAAAAGAGGCAGCTCCCACCGGGCTTGGGGTGAATTCTTGGCAGGGATTGTATTTCTCATCGCCAACGCAGCCACAACTAATGTTTCCTTTAGTGAGTTATCTTTACAGCCAGGAAGTGGGTCTTTCCATCTGGACAGTGTCAGTCTCTTGGCTGATTCTGCCTAAATGTTAACAAATCCCTGCTGCTGCCTTTATTTCCCCTCCTCAGGGATACTTGGTATTTTTATTTTTCTCCGTAACCACTGAAGAATACATATTTCACAGAGTCCTGTGATCTTCTAGAAGGACTAACCGGGAAAGAAAGTCTCACTGGGTCTCAGGGTTATCTGCTTAGCCTAAAAAAAGGCATAATGCAGAACACGAAGCCAGAGGTTGCACAAGGAGATTTGCAAGGCCTTAGGGGACGGAAGATTCATTTACCAAATGGATTTCACAGAGAAATCCCACAAGAGAAAACAGATATAACTAGATATAAACATATTTGCACAAACAATGCAAAGCTCCTGTTATAAATGGGTATTTACACAGTTTGTGTGAAGAGAGATGGGGGAAGGCTTATTGGCAAAACCAAGTATCATGGCTGAGCTGTCGTGAGAGAGTAAGAACCCCGCTATTCTGACAGCAGCTCAGGCATAGGCTTCGCCCTCTGCTCTATCTGCAAGGAGGAACCATGGCTCCCGTTCTCCTAAGCGTGGGCCCAGAGCCAGGAGGGCAGTGATGGAAGCGCACGTCCGTCGTGCTCCTCCTGGTAGGGCTGGGGTGCAGGAGGGGAACGCTGTGAGATGATGGTGTTGCTGGAAGCGCAGTGCCTTGGGGTGTGGAGGAGAAGCAGCTGTGCCTGCAAGCTGCGAGCGATCACACTAATTAGGGATGTGTGAACTGCCTTTGCTGTCAGCCAGGCTCAGCTCCTTCAGAGCAAGGGACTGAGTATTTACACCCACAGCCCATCACTGCAGCTATTTTCTTCCCCGCCCTGGAGGACCTGAGGTGCTAAATCAGGAGGTCACACAAAGGCAGAGGAGCCAAACTTTCCTTAAAGCAGAGGAAAACTCACATCAGGTTCTAGCCTTTGCCATGAGCATCTGTGAGAAGTTTTCATCTCCCCCACATTAGCTGTCATTTAGCTGAATGATTCTCATCAGCATCCTCTCAGTTCTTCCATCCCTGCTGCCTCCTCAGCATTGAGGGACACCAGTGGAAGAAGACAGCTCCAGCTCTGCTACACCAAGCAGGGAGCATGGCTCTCCAAAGGGAAGTTAACAGGACTCTGACCCATCCTCAGGGCAACAGGCACCTGAAGGCCACGCGGTGTCCTGTCCCTCAGTCCTTTCAGAAGGGAAGTTTCTCTTTTATTTCCCTACCCAGTGGCTAGAGAGCTCAGCCAAGAGATGGTCCCATAAACACATGCATTTGGACCAGGAGGAACTTTTCATGGGATTCTTCATGGGATCCGCTCCCATGGGATCCTCGTCAAAGTCGCTTTTACACTTGGGGCAAAGGAACATCCATTAGGCAAATGAATAAATCACAAAAATGCATTTTTCTCTTTGCCATGGGCATGTTTTTCAAGCGTCTGGATGAGAAGGGAGCATCATTCAGTCCTACCCTTAGTTTCCTTTGGTTTCAGTCCAACTGTCCCAAACAAAAACATTTTGGAAATATCAAGAAATGTCCATTGTCTGATCAAATTTGTGAAAAGTTTAATCAGAGTCCAAGTCATTTTTTTTTCCCAGAGAGAAATGACTCAATAGGATCAAAACATCTATTTTTAAGTCAAGTTCATCTTCGCCACGAAAAATATTCCATTCCAAACAGGACCTAAGAGGGCAGGTAGTTGCTACGCAACTCCTGACAGAGGATGGCAAGTCAGAAGGGCACTTTCACAGAATTAAGATCTTTATAAGAAATCAAAACAATCCCATAAAGTATGATTTTCATTGTCTCACGTTCTATTTAATAATTATATAAAGCTGGCAAATAGACACAAATAACGAAGGGAGGATGTTTCTTGGGGCAGATGAGCCAGGATGTTTAACTAGGGAAATTCTGTCTTCATGGAGAAATATCTCTATTTTCACAAGATAAGAACTGCACTTTTCTAAAGGAAAAAATAGCAAACAGCCAAGATAACTGTCTTGCCAAGTTGGAGCACTTTGCAGACCCACTCCCAAGCACAGGGCAGTCAGCACCACTCACTCCATCAGCCTGTGCAGCCCAGAGCTCGTGGATGCATAACCCTAAAATTACATCCCTATTGCACTCACACTGCTGAAAGCACTCTGGCTCGTTTTGGTGTGGAAGCTGACAGCTCAGCCAGACTTCAACATCGAGGAACATAAAATACCCAGGCACCACTCAGTGGAAACAGAACTCTTGTCCATATTGTGCTTTTATACGCTAATGGGATTGCTTAATGAAATATAGCTGCTGTCTGCCCTGTAGGGAGGATTGCTGTCAGTGGTAAGGCAATGCTTCTGCTTGCATAGAGCACCATGAGCTTTCTGCATACACCGTAAGTCATGCCTACCCAGATGGAGGAGTATGCATTGCCTGAGCCTGCTGGTAGCTTCCCAGCTCCACGGGACTCTGCTTTGCAGAGCCTGCAGGCAAGGTTCCAGCAGAGCGCTGCATCCTGTGCCTTCACCTAACCAACCCTCAGGGAGCAGATAAAGACTAACAGACAGCTGATGACGGAAACCAGAGGTAACTCAGCGGGATTTGGGAAAGATAGGAGAAATGTGTGTTTAAAGAAACAAACAACACCACCGAAAAGAAAAACAACACAAGGCAGTGAGATAGCAGTGAGGAACTGCTCTCCAATGGCTGACACTCAGCCACTAACACATAAAGGTTTCCCCAGATTTACTCCAACCACGTGGACAACACCCACGGGCTCATCCTGGGCCTCTCTGCACAAGAGCTGATGGCAGGACACTGGGCAAGGAAACATGACCCCTGCAGATTTGCAGCAATTGGGAAACTCATCCTTTCCCAGACACTGTTCAGAACCTCGCTACCCGCATAGGACAAGGCTTTTCAGTGCAAAATCCTTTCAGTTCAAGGTCAAAACTCATTCCTGGGCATTTCTGTGCTATCTCCATGCCAAATTCAAGCTCTTAACTTTAATTGCCTTTCTTATTCCCTTCCATGAATCACAGATATCTATTCTCCGTCATTTCAACAGTCAGGCACAACATGGCATTGTAGACGTGACAGTTACTAGAAGGAATTCAGACTGATTTTGGGACAGGCTGACCCAGATTATTCATATCCTGAAGCAACAAAACCCCCCTCAGGAAATGCTGTCGGGGAAAGAGAAAATAGTGCTAGTTGCAGCATTTTAGCTCTCCAAGAAGTATAGCCACATTGATCCTAATGAATAAATCAGCTACAAATGGGCAGCGAGAAAATGTTAATGCAATGCAAATGGCTCCAAGTATGCAGGAAGTTTTGGTATCAGCACTTCATAAGACACTGATTGTGCCAGTACTTTCAGACAGGTAAGAGAAGGAGATCACTCATCTGATGCAGAGATGCCTAAGCCATTACTTAAACACATCTATGGCTGGGAAAGGAAAGGATTGCTGGTTTCTAATCAGTGCCCAGGACAGACTAATGCATTGCTCTTATTATTCCATCATGATGGAGCAAGTGCAAGGCCCAGCCAGGTCCCACCCCAGCCACCCCACCACCGCAGTGCAGACATGGATGCTCACACTCCCCAAAGCCAGCAGCTGTATTTTAAATAGTGTCAAAAACTGCGACATGCTGGACGTGCACAGCACAAGCAGCACAGGAGAGGAGACAAGTCTGTATCTTCCTATTGTCACTTGAAGCCCAAAGTGCTTCCCAAGGGAAAACAGGGCACCCCTCAGTCCAGTCCGACTGGGATTATTGGTATTTTCCTTACCCACTTGACACCAACCCCAGAACAATGAGACCAAGCAACCTCTCGTTATTTGGTGGAATGTGACTGATGTTTTTGAAGAAAGCAGATGCATCCTCTGCTCTGAAGAGTCGGCCACTAACGAGCATTAGGTCCAAGAATGCATGTTTTTGCCCTGTCCTATCTTGGAAAAAACTGGTCAGGAGCAGGGACAAGGAGACGTCGTTCTTGTCTTTTGTCCAGTGCTTCCCAGCAGAATCAGCAGTCCCAGGTCAGCCCAGCAGCACCACCAGCCTGCTGCTCTTCCCTGCTGCCTGCAGGAGAAGCTTCACCGTACAAGTGCAGACACTGGAGAGAACATGAGAATGCTTCACTGTGGAATACAAAAGCCACCCCACAAACCTGGGCATCAGTATCAACACTGGCAACAACAAAGAAAGCCATCACGTACAAATCTGGCAGGTAATCTTACGTTTAAGTTTGAAATAATTGGTTTGAGGCTGGAAGACGGGAACCGCATACAACAGGGAAAGGCTGGGGGCGGGGAGGCTGCAATAGCGTTATTTCTGTTCAGCAAACCATGCCATCCACATACTGTTATTCCCACAGACTTCAGGATGTCAGCACAGGGGAGCTGGACAGCTTTTTTTCCCTGCGAGGTTCTCAGAGGAGAAAGAGAGTAAAGTGAGAAGACACAGCCCAGCCTCGAATGCAGCTCTGCTGCCTGCTCCCAGATGGATTCCCAAACCTCCCAGCAGGATGCTGTTGTGCATTATCAGCAAGGCACAACTTTCCATGTACATTAATGAGAAACACTGCTGCGCTACCAATTTGTCTGGCCTGGTCTTGGCAGTGTTTCTAGGTTGGAAATCCCATAGTTCACATAACTGGTCTATTCACCCCGCTGCTTAATCTGTCTTCACTTGAGGAGATGAACTCCATATATAAACATGCAGTGCTGTGTATAAACAGCCCCCAGGCCCACAGACAGCAAGAATTAAGCTTCTCTTTGCATATATATGCGTACATGTATATGTGTGTGCTTGGGAAAGCGGCTATTTGCTCATTTATTATAGTACTCTAAATTGTAAAATGGAAAGTATCTGAACCCCAGGCTGGGCTCCAACCTCAGAGATAAACCCTGAGCAGAGAGGGGCTGCCAGGGGCAGACTCGCAGGCGGCAGGATCCTGCGCTGCTTGTTGTGGTTGGCAGGTCAGCAGAGATTTCACTCTAAAACAAGATTAGGGGAGAAAAAAAAATAGAAAAAAAAAAAATAATCCCACCCTAAAACCCAGAGATTCATCCTGACTTCTGGAGCAGGAGATTAAGAGAGGAGCACAGGCTGTGGGAGACACAGCTCCCAGGGCCTCGGCTGCCTGACACGCTGGGAAACACAGCTCCTCAGTGCAGAGCCCCTCCGGAGGGCACAGCCCAGGGCTCAAGCTGTTTCCCATAAAGAAATGACAACGGGGAAGATCATGTTTTCCTGCTCTGTATTTACAGAATTTGCCAACTTAAGTGAAAACAAATCCCCTCCGTTCCTTGAGGTTTTTTTCATGCTTTTTGGGTGGTGGTTGAGTTATTACTTAGCGCTAGCTTCCCTCAAAAACGTCAGAAACCATAAATAAAGAGGAAAAAAAGCCCTAAAAACTGAAAGTGGGAGGGTGGGAAATCCCAGGTGGATCAGGGATCAGAATTCACCTCGGTCACAATAAATGCAACTGGCTGCAAAGCCCTGCTGGTCCTTGGCCGAGGGAGGCAGCGCTGGCTGTGCAGTGCGTGCAGAGCACACACATCTCTCCTTTCCCCTCCACGAAGACTGAGAGGGGAAACAAAAGGGATGAGAAACTCCAAATTTGGCAATTCTGAATGCTCCGTATTTCAGAGGGGGAGTTACCGCAGGCTGCATCCGCTATATCGACACAGCTTCTCTGGGAAAAAACAGAAAACTCCGATGTAGCCCCGATTACTATTCTGGGGACAGAAAAGAACAAAACAAAATGGAAAGAAAGAAAGCAGCATGGTGACGGGTGGGAAGCAAAGGTTTTCTATTCACAGCCTAACCCTTATCACTGCACGCAGTGTTTCGGTGGTCTCAGCCACTGCCACGTGCAATAGCAAATTCACTAGAAAATAAATAAACGTAGTTGGAGATGTTGACTGACCATCGAGTGCACAGCCTGTACCGTGCTCCGACTTGTTCCCAAGGGTCTCCAGACAGCCTTCAACCCAACAAGAGCCCAGGCAGATGACAGAATGAATCAGTCAGACACACATGGCCTCCCGCCTTTGTTCTCTGTCTCTTCCTGCAGGAGCAGGAGCTGCGGTCACTTCAGCCCACGCCGCTGGGAGCAGGTGCCTGCAGTGAGGAGAGTGCTGGCCCTCCCTGGGCAATGCAGAGCTGGCCTGCCTCCAGGCCTAGCACCGGCTGCATCTCCGGGAGAGCCCCAGGTGTGACACGCTGCCTGAAGTCCAATTTCTGTGGTGCACATGGAGATGGGACAGGAGTTTGTCAGCAATTCAAGGGACACTTCTGCTGCTGTTCAGGGACTGTGGGAAGCAGCATTTTCTCCTTCAGAATTTGAGTTTCCTTAACAGAGCTTACTGTGTCAGGCTTGAAAGGGATTTGTTTTACGCTCTTCTGCAGAAAGAAGGCTATGACAAGCTCCAGAAAGGACCCACTCACTGTCCCAGCAGCAATGCATGTGGTTTCCCTTGCTCTAGGAGCAAAAAAAAAGTCCTCCAACAGCGTTATAAATCACAACTTAAAGGCCCAGTAAGGCAGAGAACTTCAGAAGATGCTTGTGTCTGTCTCCTTTCACACAGCACACGACAAGGCACTAGACCAACCCTCATTTGCCCCTTTTATAGTTGCTGTGCTTAACACAAACCTCCGTGTAAGTCATGACGACAAAGTGCCCTAATGCACAAAGCATGGCCCTGCCATGCTCTCCAGGCTTATTAATCCGCCCGACACCTGAACACTACCAGCAAAGCTCTTCTGCAGCAGGATGCTTGTCAGGAGCAAGGGTACAAGAATTGCCAAAATCCACCACAAACAACTTGTTCCTGAGTGCCTCCAAGCAGCCTTCCACAGAGTGCCAGTGGGGACCTGGAGGCAATAGAGGGAACAAACTGGTCACAAGCAGCGTCCTGCCCACCTCTCCCTGTCCCTTCCCAGGACAGAGGCTGCAGCCCAAGTGCATGCATCCATTGTTTAACCCGTGATTACTAAGATCTAAGCATCAGCAGTTTCCTTGCAGGAGCCCAGAACTTGCTGGAGAAGTTGAAGAGCAAGTAGCTGGGCCCAGAGGCCACAGCCTGACAAAATAACACAAAGTCGTGCTAGGAAGCTGGAGAAGCTGGCTCTGCTCCAGGAAGCCTGGCTGGAAGCGAGACCTTTCCACAACTTGCAGCACAGCCAAGCCCCAAGCAGCACCCAGGGAGAGCAGGCGGAGGCAGCCTTGGCTGTCTGCAGAAGCCAAAATCGCGTGCTTCAAAATAACCAGCCCAGCCAGCGGGGGAAAAGTGCAGCTTTTGCTCCACAGCATGTTTTAGTGCTTTGCAAAGAAGAATCTAGAAGCAAAGCAGCTCCAATCAGCAAACAACCAGACCTCGCCAGCTCACGTGCACGCAGGCAGCTGTGCAGCAGTCCACTGAGGCCCGTCAGCCTACCAAGTGTCATTCAACTCAGATGCATTACTCTGCTTCAGGTGCAGCATGCCCTATCTGGAGCATAAGGAGTGCCCTGTCCAATCTGCCCACCCTCATCCATCACAGAATATCATCAAGCCCCCCTGCACAAGGCATTTCCTACCAGAGCAGAAGGTGTCAGCTGCTTTAGCAGCACAGTCCAACTGCAAATGGAGGAAGCTGCAAAAGCAGGAGACATTACGTAGGAGTTTTTCCACCAAGAACTTAAGAAAACCTGAAACCATTAACATTTTTTGAGATTACCAGGACCTCACTGCTACTATAAGAAAAGATGCAGGGATTTTAAGTACCCTCTTGCAATTGTCATCCAACTGCTATATACACGGGCTGCACACATTCCCAACACGAGTTCTAATGGATAACCATCATGCCAAACCCCTGGAAGTATTAATTGCAGTTCTATGGCAGATTCAGTTTTCCTACCTTGGAAGCTGCCGTACTTCCCTCTCTTTGCCTCTTTCCTCAGGGACATCGTGCCATACATGTCCCAGTCCCTTCCTCTGTTGCTCACCACTGGAGCAGTGCTTCCCATCACAGCAGCCCCCGCTCTCGCAGCTGCTTGCCCAGGAGGGGCCCAGCCCTGGCTGTCACCTCACTGCTCCCGCATCACCAGAATCCCTCTGGAAACCCAACACTCAGGGTAAGACCAGGATCAGATCCCCACAGGAAAGCTGCGCTCCCGCCCACCATATGGGCACAGAGGGATTAATTACAGCTGTGCCAGGGGACAGAGTATTCATAACCCGAGCCAGGGCACTGGCAAGCGGATTTCTGCACTGAAGGGATCATCAATGATGCAAAGGGACACATCGTTAGTGTAGCTTGACCCACCCATGGGGTTATAACTCTCCATTTCATTAACTCCTGTCTGGGGTCTGCTGTCAGCTAATGCAGAGCAGCCTTGGCAATGAAGGTTTCCCATTTACAGTGGTTTTCCTCCCAAGGCTGTAAGGATCCGAGCCAGACTTCCACCTGCGTCCTCTATCATGGTGTGAGGGATCAGCCAGGAGGCAGTGGTACCCCTTGGGGAAGGACAGAAGCATTTCACATGCACAGCCGTGTCGTTACCTGAGGAGATTCAGCTGAGGTTACCCAAGTCTCACTGGAGCTGTCTAGAAGAAAGAAACTCCAACTCAATTTCCCAGTGCAAATACACATCCACCACAGAGAATAGGTTTGCATTAACCATTAGAGAGTTTCAGATATAAAGAGAATTCCCTGCAGCTTTTCCATCAGGTCATTAAGAAACTTCTTACTCTTACCACTGAACAACTAAGATGCTATTTCTGCCTTGGATGTCCTATGATTTTTATTTTATTTTTTTAATACAAAGTGACTTTCCAGATGTACTTAGAGACATTCCTCAAAAACCTCCCTGCCTCGGGAGATCTGGATCCAATCCCAGCTCCCACACCAATTCCCCCTGACCTGGAACAGTTCTGCCTTGCTGTTGCTCAGCAAGTTCTTTACAGGTCTCAGCGGTGCTGTGAAGGTTAATTATCTAAGGCAATGCGTGTTAGGAAAGAAGGGTATGGTCTGCATGTCCACCAGATGGTTTAGACATCAGCTTTTCAGGACAGGTTAAGATCTTACTATTATGTCAGTGAAAAATATACTGAGAAAGTATGTTTAAAAAAATCTTAATTGAGATAATTACTTAAAGCCTGAGCCATTTTTCTCTAATTCACATGGGTATGCTTATCAGTCAGATAAGCAGCAGTGCAAAGAACCTAAAATGAAAATCAACAGACACATAGTGAATAAGACAGACATCAAAAAACTTTGGCTACGAGTGTTCCAGAGACATTCTGCATGTCTGCCTTGTATCCTTGTCCACGAGCAAAGGTCCTGCTGTTGCTTCTTTGCAGCCAAAGCCTCTGCTCAGAGAGGAGGTGGGAGTATTGCCATTGATTGCAGGGGGTCAAGAAAGTCCTCCAGATGGGAAACTCTTTGCTACTCACATCACGTACTTTGATGAATGGATGTCCTGCAGCAATACGTTTGGACAGACCCATTCAGCTTCAAATGGGTAAGAGGGCTACACATCCCCAGAAATCAAAGTAATTTACATCTAGGTTGCTTGGATGCCCTGTAACTTCAGTATTACAGCACCCTTAGGAGCAGGGCTTCAAACTAAGCAGTGGCTTTGCTTTCCTGTGTGCATGTGGCCTGCAGGCAAACCACAGTGACAGGCTGCTGTCCAGGACAGTCAGACTGTACAGTGCTGATTCCAGTAATGAGAATCACAGATGTCACAGCTAAAATCTGATCAGTCTACCAAAATAAGGGGAAAAGAATATGCGTTTGTTTCTCTGTACTAACCTCACCATTTCACATAGGAAAGGCAAGGCAGGAGATGCACAGGCCAATATTCATATCTTTTCCCCCATCTTATAAAACCTACACAGTTCGGTTGAAAGCTTGGACTAGCTGAGTTCAGTAATCTGTGATTTGCAATCCCTGAGAACATTTCCAGCAGTGGTGTAGTTTGGTGAGCATGTATGATCACAAACATGGTCCTGTCCTCAGCCCTGCCCTACAGCAGCTGCCAGCATCTGCTTCCAGGCCAGGTATTGCTAGCGAGCATTCCTCTTCCCTCCCTTCCTTCCCTCTCCCCCTGCCCAATTCACCAACAAGACTTTTCATCCTGTTTTGTTTTGCTTTGTACCACTCTGTTCTGTGCTTGTTTCCTATGTGGGATGGAGGCAGGAGCCCAGGCCAGCGCATCGCAGCAATACGTAATTAATTGCAACTACTCTAACAGAGGCTACAATTTGGGCTGTTCAGCCAGACACATGCACTCTGGAAATAATGGTTCCAAATCACTACTCTTATTTAGCGAGCTGTCAAGGTCCTGGCTGTTCTTTAGCACATTAAAGCTGAGAGCGTAGCATGGTTTTTAAATCAGTCTATGATGCATACTACGGGTTAGTACAGCATGTAATACTTTATCTAGAGCAACACAACCCAGAAGAGCTTTTCAGTTTACAAGTGTAAGCTACTATTGCCTGAAGAGGAGAATTAAATCCATTAGAGCTGACTCAGAGGCAGGTCCTTATCCGTAATGCCAGCCGCCCACTGGTGAAGACATGATCTCTATACGTTCAGTGTACGTAGGTAGAACAAGGAGCGTGGCTGACTGTGGCGGATCCAACGTGCTGCCTTGCTACTACACAGAGTACAACTTCATTAAAACCTTACAGAAAAAGATAATATATCAAAATAATTTCACTCGAACCCCGTTTATTTTCAAGGTAGAGTTAGTACCCTAAGCAACATTCTGGTTCCTCTCAACGTCTAACCACCAGTTAAAGTAAGAAATAAATAGCCACGTCACAAGCAGACTTTGCATATCTAGAGCTCCAAGGTCACGGAATGATCCAAAGAATATATTCCTTTGAAAAAGTCTCATCTGTCTTCAGAGTTTTGGATTAAAACCTCATTCCAGTCATATCGCCACCAAGACAGACCAGTGCTTTTATCTGCAGCCAATATCCATATCAATAGACATACTACTTGTGGAATTAAGCCAAGGCTAGTTAGCAACTTACTTGTGCTTTTCATCTCATACAATTTCAAAGTAGCCTACAAAAGCTGCTAAGAGCTACCAGAGTTAGCATTCCACAGAAAAAATTGAGTTGCAAGAGCTGTATGACTTGCCCAGACTCACATGATGGATAACCATGAGATCTAGACAGTAAACTATAAAAAAAGCCAAGTAAGAATGGCACAAATACTTTTTATTTTATGAGTGCTAGACAATCTTACTAGTGAACCCTTGAGATTAATTAGTTACAGATGTAAAAATGTATAACCACTTGGAGACGCTTATCTTAAGCAACATCACATGTGTGATCTGCGTGAAAGAAACTGAAAGAAAAAATACCCAATTCCTATGTCCTTTGGAGAATTGGTTTGGTAAGCATGAAAGTACAAAGGCCTTTGCTGACTGATGACCCAGCGGCACAAACTCACATCACCACACAGATCCACTTTCAGAATCAGTTTCTCAAGGACAAATATTGCAGTACGGGGAGAGTTTTGTTTGAGTGGGGGGAAAGGTGTTGTTCTGAGCAGGGGTGAGTGGTTCTTCCGCATGTATGCTTTGTAGAGGGAATTTGCTTTTCTAAGTCTTAAGGATAGGACATGGAAGCAGCACATCAGTGAAGAAAGCATCCTGGTCTCAGGCACAGGTAAGGAGCTGGGGCTGCTGCTTCCCCAGATGAGAAAGTATTGGGAAGGACACCAGAGCTCTAACAAGGTTAGAGGTCCTGGGAAAGCAAAAGCAAGGAGCTGGAGCTTCCACTTCATTTTGCACCACCGCTATTCCCAGAAATAGTGATAACATCATGCATTAAACAATTAGCATCTTCCAACCACACATTCCCAAGCATCAGCTCAGTATCACCTTGGGCTGGAGGAGGCAGCTGATAAAGCCCCATTCAGGAAGCAGGGCACTATCTGAGGACAGAGCAAAGGTCTGGTGCGTGCCCCAGGGATGTGAGGGTTTTTCTGGGAACGGCAGGTCTCAGCGAGGTGGGGCAGCAGCACTCCGCACAGCCCTCTGGCTGCCCATCTGGAGACCTCCATTTCTGTCTGCTCAGGTCAGAGGCAAAATGAGTTCAGCAGCCTCATTCCTCCCAAACGCAGCCGGTACACCATGACACAATTTAGGATGATGGATTGTTCTCCTGGGCTAAAGCCCAGAGCTGAGAGCAGACAGAGTGCAGGTGACGACCACAACGTCCTTGAGCAGGGAGTGGAAAGCCCACGGCGGGGGCAGAACACCGCCTGAGCTTGGGGAGCCCGGCATGGGTGACACCAGGACAGAAGGCAGGAAGGACAGGCAGGCACAGTGTCTTCCTACGCCTGGCATCCTGGCCATCACCCTTCCTTGGGAAACTAAATCCAGCCTGCAGCTACTGCTGCAAGCGGGTAATGCTGTGGAGCCTCTGAGCATATCGCATGCGATTCCAGATCAAATTGTCCTTAAATTCGCAGAATGAGGACACAAAGGACCCAATGTCCTCTCATCTCTCCAGGAAACATTTCATGTGTTCTGTTGTTGTTTTTCTTTTAAATACTATGCGCCACCAAACAGTTGTGGTCCCAGGCAGCGTTTTGTTTCTGAAAGAAAATGCACAAGTTGAGGGCTCTGAGGATGCTCAGGATGGAGCGTCTGGGACTACAAAAATGCAGCTGCATCCCTCTAAAGTCACCACCAAGGTGATTTTCCCCAGCTGTGTGGCTGTGCTGGGAAGTTTGGGAGAGTCACCATGAAGAGCTGCAGGAAACACAGCAGAAGACACAGATATCCAGAGAAGGTAACTTGAAACTCAACAGCTGGGAGAGTTGCACTTTCTGTGCCAAATGGTGAAAAAGCAGAAACAAACAGGAAAACCAGTAAAAGGCTCAGCATGTAGATCCATTCACCATTTTTCATATAATGAATCTCACTGAAAAATGAAAAAGAATACCTGACTTGTGACCTGTTGTGTCTGTGTCTCATGAGACGTGTCTGGATTGCTCAGCAACTCAAAGTGAGCCTCATCTCATGCTCAAACCCATTATTGCTGGATTATTCTGGGACAGCCTCTCGCCAATGCTACCCTCCTCCGAGGGCACAGACAAAGAAAGCAGCTCTGGAAGATAAAGCTGAGGCCATCGGAGAGTGTCCCTGGAGATACACAGATGGAATGTGTCACTTCATCCCACATGGTCCTTGTCCTCAGGGGGTCACTCCCTAGGACTCCAGACAAGTCCTGGATATAACTGATGGATGAAGTCTCACGGTGGGTTGTACAGCAGCTGTTTTACACG
Source organism: Numida meleagris (assembly GCF_002078875.1). Classification (NCBI taxonomy): domain Eukaryota; kingdom Metazoa; phylum Chordata; class Aves; order Galliformes; family Numididae; genus Numida; species Numida meleagris. The sequence continues at coordinate 8,439,654 of NC_034420.1, forward strand.
TAGGGAAATTAGGGCACAAGTGCTCAGCTGAGTGCCCAGCTCCACATTGAATTGCTGGAGAACCCACCATCCAGGCTGGACTAGGGGGCTGTGATGTCCTGCAGGGCAGCACTCCATTTCCACAGCCCTCCAGCCTGGGAATTTGCACCTTCAGCCGCCTCAAGAGGGATGCAAGAGTCATCAGTATAGTAGCATCAGAAAATAACACTACCGCTCCTCTTTCCTGAATAATGGCAAGGAATGACAGAAAAGAGCTGATTATTTAAAATATCATTTGTTCTGCAGCACAATTGCAAAAGCGTCTGGAGCAGGCCCTGTTCTATCAATGGGGGAGGTCTCTCTGAACACCACCACAACCATTCTTGCCCCCACCCCCGAAAAAAGGAAGAAGGGGAGACAAAAGCAAAAGGAATAGAGGTGGAGGAGGGTTCAAAGGAAGCATCTATTTCAGATCAGAGCATAAAGCTGACTGCGAGTAGGACAAAAAGCAGATATGAGAAGTCATCAAAGCCTATTCATGAGCACGACCATCTCTCCTCAGGTCTCTTCCTCAGTCTGCCTCCAACTGTCCCTGGGGAATGCAAGAACACATCCCAGCCTGCACAGCAGTTGCACTAGGGCTCTGGGGTTATTTTTATGATAGAGTCATTACAGCTCTTGTGACTCACTGACTTGTAATGATGGAAGTATGTTGTTTGATCTGTGCACATCCAGGCATCCAAAGAAGAAAACAAAATAGGGACCCTGGGAAAAAAAAAAAAAAGTTCCACAGAAAACAGCAAGGCAAAAGGAAGATGGTTCAGCAGGGCAGAGCCTGGTGCTGACCCACAAGCACAGTGCCAGTTCTGCCCTCAGAATGCAATTTTCACAGCTCCATGCTGTCCACAGCTTCCCAGGGCCCTTTACAATGCTGCTCCAAGGCAGTTACTGCATAGTGGTGCATCAGAGAATGCGCAGTGACTGGGGAAGTCTGAATAGAACTGACTGAGATCAATCTCTGAAATGTGTTTCCTTCTCACCCCGAGCTCCCCTTCCACAGGGGCCTTTCGTGGACCCAGTTTGTTCTTGTTCTCCTTCACAACAATTTCCAGGGATGGTCTTGGGCTGGCTTTCCTGGGCAGAAGTGGTAATGGGAGGCAGCTGGTAAGAAGGACAGCCAGAATGAGCCCCGGGGTGCTGCTGTCTGTGCAAATACCAAGGCAGGCTCAAAGTATTGCTTAGAGCTTCCAAGTGACATTCCTATATAAGAGGCAGTGACACCATGTGCACTTCATCCACAGCATGACTTGAAGGCTGATTTTCTAATGTTGGCATAAAAAAGCCACCCAGAGACTTAGGCCACGGCGACTTTGTCTTTGATACTACAGAAGCACCCAGGGTTAAGCCCAGCACGATGAATTTTGCTGGTCTTTCACTCTTCTTCACTTACATAAAGCTGCAAAGCACAGCTGCCCTGGTTTCTGCTCCATATAAATCATATGGCCATGGAGTGAGGATCATTCTGACAATGAACTAATATTTCTGGGTTGCTATTTCTGTTCCTTTGTTTGTCCAGACACAAAGACTCAGCCCTTTGTAGTTCCCAGATCACAACGTCTATGTTGCATGAGATCATGTTTGTGGTTTTGGACACATCTTTTTTTTTTAACAGAGCCTATTGAATTCCCTCAACGCAGCGCTTTCCTTCCTCTTGCCCTCAGTTGATCAAATAATATCAATCAGAGCCAGGGGGCAGTGCATAAGCATGTCCCATGTGTTTTTAGAGAGGCCAGAGGAGGCTGCTTGCTCTGCATGCTGGCTTTTCAGGTGGGTAAGTGGAGGACAGAGCACCTGGCAAAAGCAGCCCAGGGCAGCTGGAATAGAGATAGGAACCAAGAATGGAGCAGCAGAACAGAGAAGTTCTGAGAGAGTTGGTAATGACAGCAAGGACAAATAGGATAAGATTTCATCTAGGCAAAGATAATGAATTCCTTGCTTTGTACATCACAGTTATCTGTCAAGAAATAACACTGGGCAAGGAATACAAAGCATAAGAAGTTCCAGCCCTTAAACAGAAATAATTTGCTTTCAGGTGGCTTTGAAGGAAGGGTATAGGAGATGCCTTGGGCAGCATGGTGCCCATGGGGTCAGGAACAGAGGTCCTGTCCCAGACATTCTGCTCATTCACGGCCACCCTCCTGTAGCCATGGGAGAGCCAAATTCTCAGACAGCTTTGAAGACCAAGGGCTGTTTGGGATGGGACTGATGGGACTGGGAGGCTCTCCCAGTGCTGACACCGCAGAGGTGCAGGGCAGCGAGCCAAAGCAATACTTAGCGTGCAGCAGAACGTACAGAGAAATGGGTTTTAGAAAGACAGGGGCTAATTCACTCAGACAAATCTCTGATTTCCTGGCCTTCCCACAGCTGGAGTTTTCAAGAGGAAAGGGGGTCACATAAAGCACTGAAGGAACAGAAATCTCCTCTCTGGATGCCAGCTCACATCCTCCCCATAGGACCATAAATACCATAGCCTCCAAACACAGCGTGCAAACAGGAAAACATTAAATCATGAGAGCCAATTAGCAGTCTCCATCCAACATGTTCTTAATGAACATTTCTCATCAGCATCTCCCCCTGTAGAAGCAGGGAGGTGCGCTGGCCCTGGCCCCATGCAGGGGCTGCCACCAGCATCGCACAGCGATGGGGATCATTTATGAAGAGTTGATGAGATTCTAAACAACTGCTACCAATAACTTCATCTCACTCCAAGTTTTCCACTTCAGTTTGTTTTCATTTAATTGATATCTTATTAAATTCCCTATAAATAGAGCTCGCGAGCATAGAGCTTCATGCAGGCGGGGGCTGAAGATCAGCACAGCACTGAGATGCCCCCAGGGAGGAGAGACAAGAGGCTCACAGCTGTGCAAGGGAAGTGAAGCACCCTCCACGGGGAGCGGGCCAGCCTGCCATGGGGAGCACTTGTGCAACTTGGGACGTTCTTGCTCTCAGTTTGCCCTGATGTCAGCAGGTCAGCTTCAAGCAGCCCCAGCCCTATTTGCGCTGAGATGCTGCTGGGGCCAAGCTACTGTCCTGCAGCTCATGGAGAAGTCCCACAGCGCTCGTCTGCAGGAGGGACTTGGCCTCCTCTAAGCGCGCGTCATTCATCTTGGCAGAACTCCAACCGACCTCGATGGATGAGAGACACAAAACATCTGCACCCAGTCATATACTTCTCAGCAAACAATTTTTTTTCCTTAAGCTCTGCGCTCCCATACCCAGGGCAGTGGCCAGGACAACTACCCTCTCCAAATTAACCAGCAGCTCCGACCAGCTTGCAACACTCATCCCACAGCACCTCCCCAAAACCTCATCACATCGGCTCCACGCTCAGGACAGGCCCATGCTGAGGAGCCATTTGGATGCTGGGCGAGAGGAGAGACATCATTTCACCTCCACCTTCGCTTTGATAAAGACAAATCTGTGGGGCTGATCTCTGAATCTAAGGGTGCAAAGCTGGAAACTGCCCGAGTGCCATTTTTTAGGTGGGAAATGAAAGGTGCAGAGGGAACGAGCGGCCCATCTGAGCTCCCAGTGGAAGCAGGAGGCAGAGAAGGGGCAGACTCACAACAGAGCATCCTTCCCCTCCTGCCTGCAAGAGCTCCGCACCCGCTTCCCATCCTCAGAAGACGAGCGCTAAGAAAAAAACCCAAACCAATAAATGCAACGGGACATTTTTGTTCCTTTGCAAGTGCAGCTGCCCTAGCAGTGACGGCAGCAGGGCACAGGCACGCAGCACCCGCTCGGCCCTGCGGTGGCTTCCACCCAGAAACTCCTCACAGAGTTTATAATACTTCTCACAAGGCGGTCAGAAAGCTACACATAAATAATCACACGGAATGTTAACTGACTGCAAATTGCTTTTATTCTCCCTAACCATTGTTGGTTTAGAGGTCTGAGTTTTTTTCTTTTTTTTTTTGGTCTTTTTTTTTTGTTTTTTGGTTTTTTTTAGGTTTTTTTTTTTTTTTTTTTTTACAATCACTATCTGATAACCGCATGGAAAACTTCAGAGCATTTTCCCAAATTATGCTCTGTGAAGCACTCACTGGAAATTAACATTACCATTAAAGTCATACGCAGAATCAAAGCTGAGAAATAAATCATTATTGCGCTAATTTGAGGTGGAGAACTGCAGCAGAGCAGGAAGTTGAGTGACCCGACCAAAGGCACGCAGTAAATCAGCTGCAGTGCTACGCAGTGAGCACACTGCCAGCTACACATAGTAAGCCAACTGCACAGAACTAATCGGCATCTTGGAGCAAAAATGGCTTCCTGGTCACCTCATCCTCCTGCTTCAAGATCCCAAGTTTATTCATGTTTGAAGCCAGTGGGGTATTTCCCCCCCTCACTGGGGGGGCCTCATAGCGGCCTCATATCCCCAGAGCACTGCAGATAAATGGGGCCCTGCTGTGCCATCCCTGCTGTTGGTGAGCCCACTGCAGTGCTGGGCTGGGCACACGGAGCAGCCTCCCCGCAGCACGGGCACGCACCGTTCCTCCACCAAAGGAGATGCTGAAACAGCCGGGGATTAATTGTGGCCCCAGAAATTCACACTGGGAATCTCCGTCCAAGCCAAACACAACAACTGACAAACGCTGACCTCCTACTGCTGCTGCTGTACAATAAATTCCAGTTTTGTGGTCGTTTTGGTTGTGTTTTTTTGTTGTTTTTTTTTTTTTTGAATGAAAATAATCTTTGCCTGGATACGCACAGATCACAATGCCATATCCAAACAAACACCCCGCTTGCAGGCAGAGAGTTTTGTTAACACAACTAAACACACCAGCTTATGCCCACGGGTTGCCTGAACACATGTCAAAGTTACAGCGATTGCCTGGAACCCTCTGTGCATTTTAAAACCACACTCTGCAGGCTGCATTCCCACTGCCCCACTGCACAGCGCCCAGGGGCGCACGGGACCAGGGGCAGCCACACAGCAAAGCCCCTCTGCTCCATGCACCTCCCTGGTGCAGCTGCTCAGGGAGGGAAAAAAAAAAAAAAAAAGAGAAAAGGAGGAAAGGAGGAAAAATGAAAGGAAATGTGGCAGAAGCATTGATCAAAGGGTTTTCCTCCACTTCCAGCCTAGTCTTCACAGTCCCCAAGCTGCTTTGCATTTATGGAAAAGCTCCTTGTGCTGAATCACCCGCTCCTCTGCCACGCCGGAGCATGAGGAGGGATCGGAGGCCCCAGGTCCTGCTGAGAGAATCACCCTGGGTCTGTGGACAAGTGACTCACGTTTCCCTTGACTCCCTTTTCTCCTTCTGCTACCAGCACAATCCTCGCCTGCTATGCAGAGAGGGGTTCACCACGCCAGCTCCTTTATCTGCCAATTTTCATTTTCTATCAGATGTCTCCCAGCATTCCCCAACCATCTTCCTTCCTTTCTTTGCCTCACACATGGCAAAAATAACCCAGACTGCAAAGCTTGCTCCATGTTTATAGGACACCGTGGAAACTTACAGCTCAAGATAATTAACTTTAAATAAAACGTTAATCGACAGTAAATACAAAATAGAGTACGGGCTGGGGAAATGCTCCAAAATCCACTGGTGGAAGTCAGTGCACTGAGGGTACAAATTAGTAACATCCATTAATGGGAGGATCTTGCTGGATTAGGCAGGCTAATAAAAGTGATAATAATTAACAACATTAGTCACATAAAAAACATAATTGACTTCCAATTGCTTCTAACGTTATTTTTCTAATGAAGTCGCTGGAAACTAATCAGAGTTGGCTGGATGGCTTATCAGGGACAGCCGCAGCCGGCGGGATTAGCACGGAGCGTGATTCGCCCGAGGCAGAGCTGTGTGCCCTCCTGGGGCAGGAAGGAAGCAGCCCTGGGCAGCCCACCCTGCAGTGCTCCCATCCCCAGCACGGGGACACGCGGGGACCCGGCCCAGGGAGATGGTTGCCCTTCACATCTCCGCACTGATTTGCTTGTGGTCACGAGCAAGGTCCTGAACTCCTCATTTTGTTGTTTTTTTTTTTTTCCTTTATTTTTTTTTTCTTTCATAATGATGTTTAACTTTGGCCGTAGAGAAAAGCTCAACTTTGCCACTCCGTAGGATTTCCACTCGCAAGCTCTGAACACTGGTTCTCTTCCTCTGGGGCCCACTTTCCATAAAAGTGTTCTGCAAATAACAACATCCTTCAGATCTTGCGAGAGCTTCTCAGGCTCTTTTGCGGTCTAATATTGCAGCCACTGCATGACACCAGCCACGCTCCATGCTGGAAATAGGTAGTGCTCCTACTGGAGCCATCCCTTTCTGTCCAGCAATGCTCAGGGTAGGCACAGACTCCATCAGACAGACTGCAAACAAATTTCTGGACATTACAAAGGTTCCTTTTGCCGCAGTCTTTCCCATGCCCCTACACGCTGCTGCCCGGCTCCTGCCACCACCCAGGGTCTGTCCCTGCTGGCCCACCCAAAACACACCCCACTATCACGTGAGATGTTTCATTAGCCCCAGGGATCCCACTCACTCGTTTACCAGAGCAGCCCTGCTCCCAGCGACCACGGGGAGCCAGGATAATGAGGGTGACATGGAACATCATCTGTCCCTCCCCGAGGAGCAACACAGCTAATTGAGCATTAACATCCTCAGCATGACACGGTGTCACACGCTGCCATTCCCCTGCCTGATAGCCTTCATCTGACATCACCTTTTTTTCCCCATTCAGCAGCAGGAAATCAGCTCCAACAACAGCAGCCCTCATCAGCGCCTACCCCGAGGATTTGGAGAGGACGTTCCCACCCACCTGCCCCTCTGCAGGCTGCCCCTCATCATCCGCAGGGAGCAGGAGGCTCGGACTTGCCAGTCATTGTGAAAATCCCATTCACACTGGCTCGGAATGCCCCAGGCAGAGCATGCAAGTTTGTTATGGAGAATCCAGATCACATTTTTCCACCTGAACACTATCTTGTTTGCACCCTCTCCACCCACCTGCCCTTCCTCACTGCGGGAAGCTCCCCGGGTTTCTCCCTGCCCCAATGTTTCAGCTGATCTTGTTGCTCCAAGACACACCGGCTGGGTGCTGGCAACAGGCAGCAAATCCTGAGCTGCACGGCTAATGACCGGCATCTGCATCCTTCATCAAGGAGCTGGGGAAAGACGCATCCAGCAAGAAAGCACGAAACCCTATTTCTAATTGTTTTGTGCTAGCAGCAAAACATTTATTCCTCAGGATTTCCGAGAGGCAGAAGAGGTGAGCGAGTGGATTGCTCAGCACCTCCTGTTTACTGGGAGGAGATAGGAGCAGGGTTCGCTGAGCATTTCTTGTTCAGCGCCAAAGCACTAAGAGCTGGAGGAAATCCAGCTTTCATCCTTTGTCTTAAGAACAAAAGGGACCACTCCCTGTTTTTGGGGAAGCTCTGCGGGCTGTGACATGACCAATACTGGCAGCATCACCTTGCGGTGGTGGGACACTTCCCAGGCACCTGCATACAGGTGGTGAGACTGCTGCCACCACTGCTCGCTGCTCTGCCATGGCTGTGCCCTGGGACATGCTCCCTTCCAGCACAGCATCTGTCCATGCTGCCACACTGTGCTCCTCTTCCCCTTACAACCAGGAGGAGAAACCCAGCCCAGCCTGTCCCACCCGGCTGCTGCAGCCTCACGCTGGGGCCTCCTTTTGACGACAAAACCCCCAGGTAAAAGCCTGCACAGCATCCAGACATAGCAGGAGCACAGCCAAGCCCCTGCACCTCTCGTCCAGCCCTTTCCCATTCGAGGAGTGTCCTGCCTGGAGGTTGGTGTAGAGCTGAGGATCTTCGGGTTTTCCAGTGACTTCTCATTATTTCCTCCTTCCCACCCCATGTTCCCAAGCTATCCCCAAAGACAAACCTCATGCCATTTGGAGACTGAGGTGCACGTCAGAGCTGTCCCCCATGGACACAGAGACGGCACCTTGCGGAGGGCTCACAGCCCGCTGGCTCCCAAGGGATGCCCATTCCAAAATCAACACCTGGATTCTTACCAGGAGCTTCTTCCTGCTGGCCCACAGAGGCCTGGAAATGCTTAGCACTAGAACATCACGTCTTGTCTAACTGCCATTTTTCCCTCAAAATCGCTGAAGACAACAGGGAATTTAGTACAAGGATATTTGAAGAAGCAAGTCCAGAGCAACCACTGACTCCTGATAGCTCTCTGCTTTTCTTTTTTCCCCCCCTAACTTCTCATTTTTCACTCACATCCATTGTTTTCATCATTTAGGAGGAATGAATGATCTGTTGACATCCTTGAGGCAAAGAAAGTTGCCAATGGGCAGCATTTCTAAAGAGACCAGCAAGACTAACCTGACATACTAAATATTTGTAAGGTAGAAAAAATAAAGACAAGGGGGGAAAAATAACACACTCTTAAAAATAACAGTAATTTCAGGTTTCATAACAAAGCAGAGCAGCAAGCACAAATTACCGTACAAGCCACCTTTAGGCTACAGCCATCTATTTTTAATGACTAGGCTCAGATGCTCTGTTTATGACTGTTGCCTTGGTGTGGCTGCCAGGTCATGAAGCCTGCAAATAAGGCAGAGGGAGGAGACCCCAAAGCCCTGTATAATGCATCTCCAACCAGCTTCCAGCCCCTACCCAGGCAAAGGGGATGCCATGGGGCCCCAAATCCACCAGGAAGCCCTGTAGCAGCACCAGCACACAGCCAGCTCCCACCACCCACACGGGACTGGCTCCATCCATAGGGAAAGCTTGTGACACCTACGCTCAGCAGCCAGAGCCCTGCCAAAAGCAAACATCCCTCTGCATTGCCCTCCGTCCTGCTGCAGCAGCCCCAGCTCATGCATTTCCCAGGACAGAGGATCCCGTGGGGATGCTGTTTTGCCTCATACCCCCACCCCATAAGCCCTCTGCTTGCTCCCACCAGACCACACAGAACAGGCATGGCAGCCATCCCCATGTCCCCACACAGGGCCAAAGCTCTGATGTCCATTGAGAAGATGTCTGCTTCCTGCCTCTTGACTTTCCTGATTTACAGCTGCTAAAATTTGCTTCTTCAGGGAGCTGGGCCAAAAGCAGCAAACTGCTGCTCTTTCCCCCTCCTGGGGGCCCAGAGCCCAGCAAGCAGAGGAGGCATTACAACTATGTAACCTGGGGTCACGCTTCACCCTGGACTCAATTAGCAAGGGTTAAAAATGGAACAAGTCTTTACTTTCCCATAGGAAAGTTGTACTCGGCTGCCCACTGCCCCCAGGGCCTGCTGACACTTGTAGAGCAGGCAGCAGCATCCTCGACTCTGGCGAGCAGGGATTATCCCCCCCGTCCCACCACCACATCCTGTTTGTGCAAAACATCGTTGGGTTCCCGAGGTCCTGCTGCAGTGGGAAGCACCCGTCAGCCTGCACACAGCAGCAGCATGACGCGTCACAGCCCTCACTCCCTGCTCATATCCTCATAAAGAGGACAGAGCTGGCATGCACAGGAAAAATATCCGTAGGATGTCAAACACCTCCCTGCTGACGCTGTATGTCCCTGAGGGCAGCAGTTTGGGTACTGCGGCCGCATCAGAAACCATCTGTTAAGGGGCTCTGGTAGCTTGTACCACGTTTTGCCCTTCCCTGTCCCATCAACCTTCATCCACCTGAGCAGCGGACTCACAGAACTTCAAAAACTGGGGCGGATCTGAGGGGACACTCTTGTCCGAGTGCCAGCTGACCAGGGGACACGTGGCTCTGCAATGTCACATCTAGGAGTGCACAAGGAAGCTTTGGCCACCCAGTGGCTCAGACATTAGCAGCTGCAGCCTGCTGCTTCCCCTCTTCCTATCCTGCCTGCAATTTCTGGGTGAACCCCTGGGTGTCACACCCCAAGCAGCGTGCACCCATGGAGTGCAGAGCTGAGCACCACCCTTGTGCCTGCCCAGCAGAGCAGAGGGGCTCTCCAGCAGGAATACAGCTCCCAGCCAGCACCACAGCAGGAGCCGAGTCCCCCTTGTCACTGGGCAGCTCATGCAACTCGTTCTAAGGCCTCACTGGTTGAGCAAACACCATCCAGAGCACTCTGCCTTCCTCAACATGTGGAGGAATCTGCCAGGCAATCGAGAGATATGAGAAACAATTTTTCCCAAATTAAGGTCATGCGTAATCAATCTGAAAGACCAGAGGGACCTTGACAAATGAAAAGGTCACCTTGACAAAAGGTGGGCCCATGTAAAGCAAATGAGGTTCAACAGGGCCAAGTGCAAGGTGTTACACTTGGGTTGGGCCAAACCCAGATATGTGTACAGAGTGGGGAAGAACTTCTTGAGAGCAGCCCTGCAGAGAAGGACTTAGGGGTCCTGGTGGGCAAAAAGCTGGATATGAGCCAGCAGTGTGCACCTGCAGCCTGGAAGGCCAACAGCATCCTCAGCTGCATCAGAGGGGTGGCAGTGGGAAAAGAGGGGACTGTCCCCCTCTGCCCTGCCTTCGTGAGGCCCCATCTGGAGTACTGCATCCAGGACTGGGGCTCCCAGAGCAAGAAAGATGGGGAGCTGTTGAAGCAAGTCCAGAGGAGGGCCACAAAGATGCTCAGAGGGCTGGAGCACCTCTCCTAGGGAGAAAGGTTGAGGGAGTTGGGCATATTTAGCTTGGAGAAGTCTTCAGGGAAACTTCATTGCAGCCTGCCCATACTTGAAGGAAGTTTATAAGCAGGTGGGGACCAACATTACAAGGTCTATTAGTGATAGGACAAGGGAGAGTGGTTTCAAATTAAAAGAGGGGAGATCTCTGGCAGATGTTAGGAAGAAATTCGTTACTCATAGGCCAGTGTGGCACTGACACTGCTCCCAAAGCTGTGGGTGCCCCATCCCTGGAGATGCCCAAGGCCAGGTGGGATGGGGCCCTGAGCAGCCTGATCTGGTGGGGGTTAAGCAACCCATGACAGGTGTTGGAACTGGATGGGCTTTTAGGTCGCTTCCAACCTAAGCCATTCTATGATTCAAATCTCAGGGACCCCACAGAGACAGTGTTTCTTTGTAAGAAAAAAAAAAAAACCTTCAAGGCAGCCAAGACACAGCAGAACCAGAGCAGCTCTCACTCCATGTCTGCCCAGCCCCAGAGCCACCAGAGAGTGCAGAGCAGACTCATGGCTGCAGCCAGCTCCAGCTCCTGCAAGGGCACCAAGGGAGGGATTTTCAAACCCACAACTTGTGGGTAAGCAAAGCAAACCCAGAGCATGCCTAGAGACAAGAAAGTGCATGCAGAGAGAGAGAGAAGCCACATCCATGCATCCAGTTGCCTTACAGGACAGAGGATTTTGCTCTAACAGCAGACACTCAGAAGCTGGCCACTTCCTTTCCTGCCCAGCAGGACTCTCCTGCAGCTGCACATCCCATAGTGCAGAGCCTGCACTGATGCAGCAAGGATGCATTGTTCCTATGGGCTTCAACTCATGCTGAAGGGGATCCATTTGGGAAGGTCTGGGCTCTCTGCCTCTTCACAGTGCAAAGCATGAGCGTATCACATTTGCTGAACTCTCTACCACCCATTTACCTCCTACCGTTCTTGTGGGCTGCTGCCTTTCTGCATCAGCCCGGTCTCCCCTAAATGCAACACGATGCGCAAAAGAAAAATGGGTGACATGTTTTAATAGCACAGCAGTTGGGAGCAGAGTGAGAAAAGGCAGCAGCCCTTTGACTGGAAGGGCTACGCAGCAGTTTGGGAGGTTTCCCAGGTGTGCTGAGGGGCTTTATAGCTGCTCATGTACAGCACCCGGACTGAAGGGATTACGTGCGATGCGATTAGGCAGGAGGAGGAAGAGTCCAATGCACAGACACACAGCAGTGAGTCTTACTGAGAGATGCCGCTGCTTTTTCCTCTCTCCATGGAGCCTGTCAGCTCTCACAGCCACGTCGCTGCGTGCAGCTAAGAAAGCCCACGTGTGCCTTTGCACAGCCCCCTACGCTCTGCAGAGCAGCTCTACACAGGGCCGTGCCCCGTGCGCACCCTCACGACAGCAGAGCCACAAGGATGCTCAGGCACAATGAGCGTCACCTGGCAGAGGGACACAGGCACCATGGGATCCCCTTGCTGGGACAGGGCCAGGGCTGCAGGTGGTCAGCGCTCGCTGCCGAGTCAGATTTCCAGCGGTGCCAGGTGGCTCCCATGGGACATCTCCCAGCACCCAGCTCAGGAGGCATTTGGAAAACCTATCCCCAAGGTGCAAACCCCACCACCCAAAAGACTTCAGAAAAATACACGCAGCAGCATATATCCTCTCTCCCCCACACACTGCAGCATATATGATTTCCACCACAGCAAAGGGAGAGATCCATCAATGATCCTCCTTCATTTTTTCCTCGCTGAAAGCTGCTGGCGGCAGGATTTGGCAGCAGGGAGCAGTGGCACAGCTCACATGGCTGCAATGGAGGGGGGGAAGGGGGGGTCAAGCTCCACATGTAGCCCTGTCCCCTGACCTCAGCCCCACAGCACATCACACTCAGATCCATCGCTCATCAAGAGGGATAAAAGTAACCTTTAAAGGTTGCTTTCATGTGAAACAAGTCAGAAGCCAAACAATGACTTGGCAAAGAGTGAATTGGATTATTGAAAGCAATGCATTTCAGTGGAAGTCTTATTTCTTCCCTTTATTTTTTTTCCCCTCCTCCTTTTGAGCCTGATGGTGGATTATTTTTCCTTGACACAATCCCGCCTCCGCTGTGATAGATGACGGCACATTTAGTAGTGTTCAGCCAAAACTTTTTATCTCCATATGGAAGATGGATGGATCAGGACTTCTGAAGCTCGCATCAATCCCTTCAAGAACAAACAAGGATCCAGCCCAGACCCCCTCCCAGGATTGTTTAAAATACACAGAGCATAGGGCTGAGGGCAGGATCGTATAAAGCCTCATCCAGCAGCGTTTGCAGTGCTCATGGAGCAAAATGGAAGGAAGCTGCCCGGGACCTGCAGTCACCGCAGCAGGAGACAAAGGAGCACTGGAGCTTGGCCAGGAGCTGTGCACCACCTGCACCTTCCCATGAGTCCCCAGCAACTTGAAGAGCAGGGACCACAGGCAGCTCCCACAGGACAGAAGCTGGAAGAGCTGAAGAAGAAGCCAAATGGCTCCTAAGCAAAGGGCAGGCACTCCACCTGCAGCAGTCCTCACTGAGGGTGGGCAACGCAGGAGAATCACCTTACTTACTGGGAGACCACTAGCTTGAGGCAAGCAGGAGAGAAAGGAAAGCGCACAGGAGATGCAGAGGCTGACAGCCAAACACCTGCAGGAAAACGCTTTGGCCATATCCTCACGCAGCAGCGACAACAGCACCAAAACCAACACTTGCTCCAGAGCACATGCACACCTCATTAATAACACCTAGAGCTCCTCATGCAGCATGCCAGAGGAGTTACCTAACCAGTCATAAAACTTCTTGGGCCCCTTCTCAGGTACAAAAGCCAACACTTCATCTTGTAAAACACAAAAGGCCCCTTAATGTTTATAAAGCTCTGCTGGGCAGTTTGGTGCGAGCTCCGCTGCAGCACTGGGGATGACAACCAGCCATCAGCACCTCCTGCACAGCCCCATGTGGAGGATGGCAGCTCCGCAGTCACCAAGCAGCACTGTGACAGCCCCAGCCCATATCTTGGTGCCACCCACAATGACGTGCTACTGTCCCCACCACCTGCGACCGCTCCAGCCCATCCAGCACAGCGCTGCTCCCCAGGGCTCCTTCCAAGAGCCAAGGGCTTTGTGCACCCCACGGCACAGCGATGAGGGTCCCAGCCCACGGTCTCAGTGGGTGACCCCAGGGAGGCTGGTGACAAGGCGTTATGCATGGGAACTGCTCTGGCATCTCCCGGTGACAAACGCCATCCCATCTCAATGGCTACAATCAGCCAAGTAAGCGCAGCGTGTATTTATTGCTCCCAGGAAATGCTTTCATTTCTCCCCCCCACCTCCTCCATGTTCACTTCAAGACAGCAGCAGCAAACTACGAAACGCTCCCTCCATTCGGTGCTGCTATAGCCATGGAAAGCAAAAGCGTTGGTTGGGCAGATCATTATCCCTTCATGCGCAGGGCTGAGGAAGGGGGTGGTAGTCTATAATGACGCTAATTAAGTCACTAAGTGTCTCGGTAAAAAGCAGGTAAGGCTTCAGCACAAGGCAGAATATTCCATTAAGGAAGGCTTCAGCGTAGACACAATGCTGTATAATGGGATCCTGTAATTATGCCTGCACTGCAGAGACTTTTATAAAAAGGAACCCTGTTTTACATTCTCTAATGCAAACAGCATGAAATGATGTTGCTTAGAAACCTTTACACTCCTACAGTGCGTGCAAAAAAGTTATTCCAGACATCTGTATTTAAAATAAAATTTAAAAACAATCCTACTGCACACACTCACATGGGTTTTGGCTTCACGTTGAGTGATGAAGCCTATGAAATGTCAGAGGAAATTTAAATTAAAAAAAAATGGCACATGCATTTCCAAACTTCAGCAGCTTGGTAAGTCATTTCAGGTTATGTCTGGTACTGTTCCACCCCACCCGTTCACACGGGGCTGTTGCTGTGGGTTGACAGTGCCATTCGTACCAACACACCCTTGCAGGTCCATAATCACTTACATGTTCCTTCTGACCTCAGATACCTGAAAAGAATTTTTTCCTGTCCAAGGTTTCACCCTGGAGCAGAGTGCTGGTCCCAGAGCTAGGGAACACCTGTGCAGCACAGCAGGCACTGTAACAGCATGCACATGATTTCAGCAGGACCAGCTTCGAATGGGACACTCCCCAGATGTGTCCCTGCCAGCTCTGGAGTGATGCAGAACGCAGCATGGATGGCTTGCCCCATCTGCCCTCCCCAGCACACAGCCCACATGCCTGTGGCTTCCTTTTTGTTACTCCCTGCTGGCAGAGAGGCACAGGGGTAAGAAACCAAGCCACAGAATCATAGAATCATTCAGGCTGGAAAAGACTACTAAGCTCATCAGATCCAACCATCAGCCCATCACCACCATGCCCATTAAATCATGTCCTCATTGACAGAGGAAGGCACGGTGAGAGATGGACACGCTGAGCCTCACCAATTCTACAACATGCTATGATGTCATAGAATCACAGAGTGGCTTGGGCTGGAAGGGACCTTAACAGTTGTCTCGTTCTGACCCCCTGACATGGGCAGGGTTGCCAACCATTAGATCAAGTTGCTCTAAGCCCCACCCAGCCTGGCCTTGAGCACCTCCAGGGATGGGGCATCCTATATGGAAAGTCTCCACTGACAAGACACTGGGGCATCAGCTGCTGTACCTCTGATACAAAGGCACAGCTTGGGGAGGAGATGTCTGAGCAGTGCACACAGCAGCCTGTCAGCTCTGCTGGTGCTGCTCTCTCACCCACGGACCCTCAGGGCACTCTGCTTCTGCCCTGTGTCCCTCATCCCCACTGGTACCCAGAGAGCAACCAACTGCTCACACCCAGATGCAGCAAAGTCAAACCAAGGATGCTCTGCAAACTTCTAGTGAAGTAGGAATGAAAATTATCATCAAGCTGTGATAATTTTTACTTCATCCAGAAGGCAGATGCTGGCCAGCTGCTGAAAACAGAGGGCTGGCAAATCCCCCACCGTACGCTGCTCATCTCCAACTGGAGCAAACAGCAAAGCCATCCTTCCTAGGGAGAGAGCACTGAACATCAGGGCTGGGCAGCTCTCCCTCTGCTGGCTGCTCTCCTCCAGCTGAGGAGACAACAGCCTTATGGGCACATTCTTATTTTATTCTTAACCGATTCCAAAAATTATCAATTCTAATTCCATAAGTCACACTGTTCTTACCAGCTGTGGGGTGAAGACCAGATCAGATCCAAGATAATTCTGCAGGCAGAGCACTGCTGGCTCACACTGTCCATAGGAGACACACAGGGCTGCTAAGTGTGAGTGTGCACACCCATTCTGTGCACCACCCAAGCCACCACACCTGGGAGATGGGAAGTTATGCATAGAAATGGAAAAACAGAGATGAGGAGCTGGGTCTCCCCACATACTTCCAATTTCTAGCTTCTGCTGTGTGTGTAAGTCAATATTCAACACATGACACCCATACAACTTTAGTCATCTTCCGCTCTGGCATCCATATAGCCAGCTGAAAACTCAGTGTGTGCTCCTGAATATTCCCTCATTACCAAAGCTCACCAAAGCTCAGGTGTCGACAGTAACAACTGCATGTTTGGGGGGAGAGGAGGTTGGGGTTGTTTTTTTTTGTTGTTGTTGTTTGTTCATTTTTTTTTCCTAACCCTCGTAAGGTGAGAACAGGGCAAACTTGTTCTTTAACAAAAACAAGTCCAAAGTCTGGAAGATAACACTACAAAATTCAGCATGCTTGCAACTTTCACATTTGCTTGCTTCACTTTCAAGTTGCTCCAGAAAAAACCTCAGAGCAGCCAGGAGGTCCCGTGGCCCAACTGTGCATTTCCACCTTGGAAGGGCCCAGAGGACACGGAACATTTTTACGGCTAATTACGCAAAGCACAGGTTTCATCAGGCTGCCCTTCACATGAATAATGGATCTTTCACAGAGGGTGGGTAAAGGGCTGAAAAAAAATAAAGTGAAACCCAAAGATTTCTGTTAGAGATTGGATTAGAGCACCTGCAGAGCCCACAGGATCGCTTCATCTCCTGCCCAAGAAATGAAGGCCGTGATCCCACTGCTGGCTCTATCTGTGCCATGGTGTTTAAGAGCTGCTTCAAAAGACTCAATTCAGTGCCCACAACAGAGCAGAACACTTCCCAGCCAACTCCAGCAAAGAGTTAAACACATGCAACCTGTTGATTAATTTACAGGCAACAAGCTGCACTAATAAAGCCCTGGGGACCTTAATCAAGCTGTTTGCTGGATGCCAGACCACAAAGTAGGAAGATGGGCAGAGCTGTCAGGATGGATTAGCGTTTGCCCACTGGCAGCATTTCTCCTGAATGAGAGCAGGGGAACACAAAGGGGAAATGAAGAGCCCGCTGCTGGCTGGCAGAGGGTCACAGGGCCGGATGGCTGCGGGAGCTCTGTGGCCCACACAGGGGAGTTAATTGCAGGAGATGATTTTGCATCTTGAGTTTAACACTCACCTCCATTGTCTGCGGTTCCTTCCGAGAAGTGGGAAGGAGCTATTTCTTGTTGTTTGCGAAAAAAAAGAAAACCGTGCTTTGCCACTCATTAAGTTTCCCTGGCCCCTGTTCTCTTCCTATTCCACAGAGAGCTGAATGAAACAAACTTACTTATAATTGACCCCATTTTGAAACACATGTTGGGGTGAGGATATTTTGCAAATTCAGTGTTAGTTCAAAAAGGAACATTTCCTTTCATTATTGGAAGGTTTGACCTGAGTGTCTTTTTCTTCCTGCAGCATTTACTGCTCTGACACAGTGTCACTGAGTTAATGCAACAGAATCCAGCTAAACCCTCCATCTCCCCATCCATTCAAGCTGCAAGGAACCTGATTGGAATTGGTGCCTCTGTTTCCGGTTACATGCAAGGAAAATCTTCAGTTTAAGTACTTAAAATTTATTTAACCCAACAGTCCCTTCCATCAGCAGTATGACCCTGTCTGCAGCCAGAAAGCATCTCTCCTGGGGCAGCCTGTTTAACAGGCTGCTCTGCGTCCAGGTGGGTGTATAGAGCTTGTAATACACTTGACTTAAGCAGGAATAAGCACAACAGACCAAAAGATTTCTTGCTAACCCCAAACAGACAAAACAGAGGGGCAGAGAATTGCTCAGCTGTCTTTTACTCATGTCAGGCATGTTTGAATTAAGTCCATTTTCTCCACCAGCTCTCTGCCGTTCCAGCCAGCAGGAATGAAATAACCTGCGGGCATTTCTGCAGCTGGTGCAAATTGCTACAGCTTCACCCTTATCAGCACAGCTTTGATCATTTGCAGCAGACAAAGTTCTTCCTCTCCTGTATTTACAGCTCCTCCAAGCTTCACAAGGGACTTAAGGGACGGGGACAAGACACTGACACTCCATGACTTGTACCCATGGATGAAGGCAAAGAGGGACATCAGCACTGAGCAAATGCAAATGCAGCTGAGGATTAGCAAAAGCAATTATGAAAAACAAGTCGTGGAAATAATGATTCATCAGGAGTTGAATCAGATGTTGGGCCCAGTCCTGCCCTTGGTGGATTTGGTGACAGCACTGAGAATGCTAGCCCTACAGAAATAACTTTTAAAGCTTTTTTGATGTCCACAACAGCCAGTGCTAGCTGTACAGCAGCACATTTTTGCCCACCCTACTTTTCAGACAGCTCAATACCTTGGCAAATATCTTTGTCATCCTTTTCGATATTTCTCTCTTTAACAACATTTTGGGTCAAAAAGAACCACTTCATAACACAGGTACAATAGGAAAAATTATGGCTTGCACAATAAGCCATTGCGTTCGAGAAACATCTAGATGTTGTGCTGAGACACATGGTTTAGTGGGGCTATATTGGTGGTAGGTGGATGGTTGGACTGGATGATCTTGTAGGTCTTTTCCAACCTAGCTAATTCTATGATTCTATGATTCTAAGCCAGAAGTCCCACCACAATACCGTAACTACACCTGCGTATATCATCACTCAGCAGATCTCCAACACGCTTTACAAAATATGGCAATATCAGTGGTATCCCACTACAAGGGCTGGAAGATGTGGGGGCAGAGAAATGCAGAAAGCCTTGCTGAAGGGCACATCATCCAGCAGAGCCATGGATGCTCCCAGCACCTCCAGCTCTGCCCAGAGGAATCAGGCCAGGCATTGCACCGAGCATGGCACCAGCGGGCAGCTCCCAGCCATTGCTGAGATGTCTTCCCCAGGTCAAGAGGGCCAACAACAGGGATGCTCCTAAGCCTCTCATGGTACAATATTTCCATCATTTTCACTGGGAATTGGATCAGGCCCAAAGCTGGGGAAGGGCTGGTGGGGAAACCCAACGCCAAGCCCTGGGTTAAATCTCCTCACACCAACCAAGCAAAATCACCCTACTCTGCTATTGCCAGCCCTCCACCTGCAAAGTTTCATGTTAAAATGTCACTACTAAAGAATGAAGTCAAGTGTCAAGTCAGCCACTAAAATAAAGGCAAAATAAGAAAGCTCTCTCTTGAATTCCCCATCTCACTCCACAGTCAGCAGCCAAGACATTGCCCATCAGCTGCAAACTTCTTGCACTGCCAGAAAGATTGCAAGCAAAAAGCCAGTAGAGCTCTTTTGCCCAGTGCAGCAGTTTGATTCCCCCAGGCTGTAAATCCCCCGTCCCTTAGCTAACACAAGGCTCTGCCAGACAGGCGTTATCACCATGCTGACACACTGCACCTGCCCTGCTGCTTCAGCTCCGAGCCCCTTGCTGAGGGGCCATGCGTCCCAGGAATAATTTGTGGTGCTCTTCCTTGAATTGGGAGAGCTGGCGAGGGATGGCTGGTTGTGCTGTGGCCAGAGAGGCTACAATGGCAGACAAAGAGCAGGCTTTGCTCCCAGGCTGCCTCAGCCCTGAGCTGTGCTGCTCAGTCCCCTCTCGAGGCCAACTTATTTCTTGGAGATGAAGGCACAGTGTCCCCAAAGCACGGGTAGGCCATGGGAAGGGCAGAACTGCTATTCCTGTCCAGCTCTGTTCCCATTAAACAGACTGTTGGGCTATTTCAGTGGTTCCAAAACAAAACCCCAGGCCATGCTCTGCCATCAAAGAGGAGATAAAGCCTGGCTAACTGGGAGGGAATCAATGGTAACAAGTGAAATGCAATTTTCCAGCAAAAAGCTAGAACATAAAGATAGCAGAGGGAGCCCATCATAAGCATAAGAAAAATAAAGATGATGTAGGGGAGACAAAAATCAATGGGGAAAGGGTGGAGGGAAATCCAATATTCAGAGCTTAGAACACACACAAGAGTAAATAGACAATATATATATTTTTCCTTCTTGTAGTCTAACAGAAAATGATATAAAAACATAGAAAAAATAATCTTACTGAAGCCAATGGAGCGTGGCCATAAGTTATAGCTGCCAGATACCTGAAAACAAAGTCAAACCAGGGAGATTATTTGCAGGAGAATTTTATATGGCTCTGTGGGTCACCTCGATCTCCAGCAGTTAAGGAAGAAAAGGAAGGGACAGAGAAACTAAATTATTTATGTCAATCAAGCTTTACTGTCACAGCGCTACACCTTTCCACCACTGCGCTTTGCTAGGATTAATGATCAGGCACTATCTGAAACTAGGCATGAGAAGAAAAGCTGAAGCAATTTGGTGTTGGAATAAAAAGATATGTCACCCAGAGCAGCTAACACACACTGGAATTCACAAGAAAACATTCCTGAACTAGCAGAAGGTGCATCTTTGGGAAAAAAAACTCAGAAAAAGGAACTCTACGGGGTAGCAAGAGCTCCAGCTCCACTGGAAAGGGCATCCAGGCAAGTCAGTTAGCATGGTGCCACTGCCCGATAAACTAATTAAGAAGCTAATGACAAACAGAGCACTTTCCCGTCTGGGGTTCACACAGAGACAAGCTACAGCCAGAACAACTCTCACCAAGGGAAGGGGATGGGGCAATGCAGAAGAGCTGATTATATATATATTCAGATATTCACACGGTCATCAATGAGACCCTTCAGAAGAGGCTGCTAAAGAAACTGAGTAGTCACAGCAAAGGAAATCTGTTAAGGAGGAAAAAAATGAGGTTGAAATAAACCAATTAGCGATGTGCCCCATGCGGAATAAGGCTCACAGGCCCAGTCTATGGCAACAGGAGCCCAGCACTGCAAATGAAAAGGGCATTGAAAGCAGGGATGAATGCATCCACCTTAAGAAAGCAGAGCAAAGGGAAGCAGAGTGAGCCCCCACTGCCCCTTTCTCGTCTCCAAGGAAGTCACTGGTTAAAGATTTAGGCTGCGAAATGAAGGATCTGAAAGTCAGTAATTGCCAAAGTTTATTCCGCGAGATCTGAATTCCTGGATGCTCATCTGGTACTGTGAATGCAGCAGGTGTTTGTACGGGGGGAAAAGAATGCGTTTAAGGGTGACCTTTGTGTGTTTATCTTCGTGGCCTTTCAATATGTTTATTTTTGTTTGGGTGTGGACAGATTTGCGAGAGGAAATGATTTAAAAGACACCATATAATTGCACAAAAGTGCATTGTGTTTCATTGCAATCATCCTCCCGTTAAACACACTGCTCAGCGTCAGCAGCACCGGGCTCCCACAAAGCCTGCAGCGCGGATGGGACTCGCTGCTGAGCATGGTCGTACCCCGCTGGCCTTCCACCTCACCCCTGGTGGCACCAACACAGGTCCCACACAGACACCTGGCCCCAGTGACACACGACCTTGCTCAGGCCACCGGCTGCAGTGACATCTACAGCAGGATGCGATAAAGCTAACCACGAGTTAGCTGGTAGCAGAAGTGGTAGCCCAGGAAAATGTCCTGCAGAAGACAAGAAGAGGTGGAGTAGATGCAGAGAGCGGGGTGGTTCTGTCACTCATCCCTCCCAGGCTCAGGGGAGCCACAGGTGGAGACCAAGGGAAGAATAACCCAAGATGCACTGTCTCCAATGCATTATTACTCCTGCACACTGCCAGGAACAGCTCCAGAGCAGCAAGGTGTCAGTGCCAGCAGCCCTGGACAGGGTGGGCAAGGTGCCCAGGGACATCCGCTGTCACCTGCAGCCCAGGTGCGTGAGGACATCAGCACATCTGAGAGCCAGGCAGAGCCAACAGACCAGCATCAGTGCCCACATGCAGCCCTCGCAGGCACAAAGGGAGCGGGCCGCACAATTATCTAAATAGCAGGACTAACCAGAGCTATAAAAGACGCTGATAATAGGATTTTCCTAAGTGCTTCTAGGGCAGTTACTGCTGCCCCTTAGGAAAGATTCCAATGACAATTAGGGGCAGATCACTTCACCCAGATGTCTACCACCCTGTGAAGCCCATGGCAGCGGCCTGAGGGGAAGGGCCCGTGCAGCAGGGCACCAGCACCTGAGAAAAGCTCTGTCCCACAGCCTGCTATGCTGAAAAATGTGGGTGGAGGGGGAAGGAAAGGGTCGCTTATGGTTTCGACTGGCACCAAATGTGCTTCTGGCGCTTTTATAAACTTTTTTTTTCCTCCATAATCAAGATAGTGAGGTTTTTTTTCTTTAAATAAACAAAGGGCTATAATGGGGCGTCTGTGCCATGGCATGTCTGGAGCCTCCAGCTTATCAGAGCCAGCACGGGACACAGAACTTTTGTTCATTTTGTTCAGCCCGCAGCGTGGGACAGAAGCTCCCCATCTCCAGGCGATCCTGGGCTTAGCAGGGCAGCTTTAACTGCGGGGTCACACAGACACAGAAATTAGCAATCAGACAACTGCTGCGGCCACCCCAAGCTCTGCTGTGAGACCCGAGCACTAAGCTATGAGCAGCACAGAAGGCAGCCACAGATACCATCTCTAACTGCATATTTCTGGTGCTGAGAATGTGCTTTCCCCAAATACTCTGCCCAAAGGGGTTTCTTGGCACCCTGCCCTGGCTCTCATATCCTCAGCCTGGGGCTCCCAGGAGATGATCCAGCTTTCCCATGGACAGAATGGGTGAGCAGCAAGCGCCAGGCATCCAACACCGAGCTGGCACAGGACCACAGCGCTGGGACCAGGAGGAGGGCAGCAGGGGCCACATGGGGGACAGCCCTTGCCCCGTGAGGTCTGACTGCTCCTGGCCTCATGCCCTGCTTATGCCCACGCACAGCTGGGGAGGGGGATGCTGAACAGATGCAGAAAAGCAGATAAAACTGTCTGCCCTGAGTGTGTTTACGCAAAAGCCACTGGTTTACGAGGAACAGCTCAAAGACAGCACACAAAGAAACACCCTGTAATGTTTTTTTAAGGTTTTTTTTTCCCCTTTGAGAAGCAAAGGTTAGCAACAGAAATAGAATGAGCAATTTAACAAAACAACTGCTGCTTGTTTCTCCAATCCTGCATCTTCCATCCCCCTGCCAACCCTGACTGCCCCAGCTCCCATTCCAGGTGGGACACCCTTGCTCCCTTCTCCTCTCGCTGCTTTTGGGCACATGGTGGGATCTGGTAAGGAGCACCAAGGGTCTGAAAAAAAAAAAAAAAACCTGTGCCCAGGAAAAGCCCCAAACAGCACTTATCACAGCACGGCCAGGACAGCCTGGCTCACAACTATTGCTGCACATCAGCATGAAGGAAAGGAAGGGAAAAGAAGCTGCTCCCACCAGTCACCCCAGCATCAGCAGGGCCATGAGGCATTTCACCATCACTGCTGGATGTGAGAAGAGGACAATAGCACCCAGTTACCTAGCCCACAGACACAAGGAGAGGTGCAGTTCATCACATCTGATCCTCCCAAACTTCAGGACTGCATCCCAATTCATCACCAGGCTGATGGCAGCTGCGACAACCCAAGCCCATCCCCAGAGACAGGGACCAGGCAGCACCCCAGGTCACAGCCCATGGCAGGAAATACTTGGGTTATTGTTTCCCTGCCGTATTTAAAGAGGGTTGTTTGTCTCAGACCCATTAACAGCCAACAACTACAAATTAAAAAAAAAAATAAAAGCAGAGCAGCTGAGAGGCTCCAGCCAACCTGCTTTTCCAGTTCACAGTGTCAACTTTTGTTCATTGAGAGCCAAGACTGGGGAAGGTGAGAAACACCTCCTGCCCCTATAGCATCCCGCTGCCTTTAGTTTCCCCCTGTGGGGGGCAAGCAGGGGAGGGCTCCAGCCCCCACTGGCAGCCCTTGGCTGGTGCTGCTCCAGCTGAAGGCAAGGAGGCAATGTAGGGCCTCGCACTCCCTGCCAAGGACACAGAGGGCTGTGTTTCCTCAGGGTTTGGCAGGTGGAAGGTTTGGATTTGTTGGCACGTGAGTGCCACACGGAGGAGAAGAGACGCATGCACATTTCTGGGAGCTGGGCTCTCCCACTTCTAAGGCAAAAGCGGAGAACAAAACCGGTTTGACAGAGAACAAATTAATTCAGCATGAAGACTTGCTAAAACAAAGTTTATGTCGTTGACACATGAAAAATAGATAAATCCTTGCAGGAGATAACTTTAACCAGGCTGAATATCCATCACAATGCTGAAGATAGGAAGCTTTAAAATGCACGCAATATTCTTACACCCTTAGCTTCAGGAAAGCAGCACAGTTCAGAGACAACAGCAGGGATCCAGCCAGGACTCCTGGCCTCCCCCAGGCTTTGGGGGGATTGCTGTCACCAGAATAGAAGCCCTCCACCTGAGGCTTCATCCTCACCCCTTTGCCCAGCACCCCTCCTCGCTGGGAGCACAGCCCTGTGGCCCTACACACCAACACCATGGGCAACCCTCTTCTGCCATGCTCTGCCTTCTTGGCTATACTGGTCTAGGGTTTGACCTTGAAGCTGCTTCTCTCAGCACCGACATTCTATTGTAACTTTTTAAATGCACACTTAACAAAAAGGACTCTGCCCATCTCCTCAGCAGAGCTCTTCAGATTTTCTATTGGCTCCTTCGGGATCCCACAACCCTGCTCGGTTTGCAGGCTGCCCCTCCACCTCGCAGCTTGCGCAGGTCCCATAGTTAGCCAGGCTCTACCAACCACTGCAGCTGTGACTTCTAACACAGCCCTTGTTTCCTCCTTTCCCCCTGGGGAATTTGCAGCCTCTGTCCCATGCTCTGGCCTCAGACAACCAAGTCCCTCCAGCATAGCCTTTAGCAAGTCCTCTTGCCTTCATCCTATTGCCAGAACAGAGATGTTTCAGGTTCACAGCCTCTGGGAGAGTTTTGTAGCTGCTTTCAAGCAGGGCACATGTTGTGACACTTTGCATCCATATTTATAGCTATCAAAATGTTTTACGTATGTATTCACAGCCTCATTATACAACCAAGGGCACTGAAGGGCAGCACAGGTGCAGGAGATTCATCCAAGAATCAAACAGCAAGACAGCAGAACTGTGAGTGGAAGATAAAGCCTCAGCTTCCAGACCCAAAAAGAGCACCCACGAGCGGGCTGTGCAGGTTATTGAATTGTACAGGCTGCAGTGCATTGTATATGCCACATCCAAGGACTCTCCTATTGTTCAATTACAGTGTTTAGCCTCACATTACAGAAATCCAAGATACCTTAGTAACAGCCCAAAGCCTCCATCTCCCAAACCCAAGTGTAGATCTCATCTGACCTTTGCAGGCATTCTAAATCTGTACTGTGAAGTGCACATTGTATTTTGTTAGGCTCCTGTATGTGTTTTCCATAGACACAATGACACAAAAGAAGCAGAGTCTGAGAGCCAAGCCGTGGAAAGACGGTGGCTTTAAATAGCCTCTTTGTCTCGCTTTTCCTTGCTGAAATATTGCATGTTTAGAATCAAGCTGCAGTTTTATCAGAAACCCTGAAATAGAGACAATAGAGGGCTGGGGGAATTTCAGCATCGTTTTAGCTCTTGAAGTTTCTCATTGCTTTCTCCCCTCACCCCATTTCACCCTCCTTGCAGGATTTGTGCTCACATCCCAGCAGCCAGCTCCAGACCTTCCACGGTCCCAGAGCCCAAGGAGCAATCTCTGCCAGAAAGGGAAGAGGTGCACACAGGAGAAACTGCACCTCTGCAAACCCAGGGCTGGATTGCAAAACCAAAGCTGCTGTCCTTGACGGGGGAAATTCCACAGCTTTAACAGACTTTCAGGCTGGTACCCAGATGAAGTCAGAAAGGGAAGGTTTTCTAAGCACTAAATTAATGGGAAAACTGTCAGGAGAGTAACAGAAGCAATAAACATTTATGTTCCAGTCCAAGGCAAGAGCAGACATTTATAACGGTGCTATTTGAATGTCAAACTCCGTGAGAACTGGAGTCTTCTCTGGTCAGGGCACGGGGATGCTCCTTTTTAGGAATGTGCAGCAGCCTGCAGAGAAGATAAGGTACTTGCCCTGAGCGAAGAGCCCCAGATAGGGGCACACTGGGGTGACATAATGGGAATGCCCTTCTTGGTGTGTTCCCATCTCCTTCAGGGGCTGTAATTAGTCATTTCATCTGGGTCCTGGTACACTTGCCTGTGCACTGACAAGGAAACACGGCATGTATTCCCTCACTACCTCTGTGATAAATGAACAATGGTTATGCAGATTTATCAGGAAAAATACATCTAAGGCTACCATGTACAGCAAGGGCCCAAGGTGCCAGGTGACCTGAACTCGGCACAGCATTTTGTAGAGTGCTGAACTGCAGCTCTGCAGCAGTCTGTTAACATATGGTGCAAAACGACAGCACTGAGCTTAACACAATGAGAATTATCTATTTTCCCCACAGCTAAGTGAGCCCACCTGCAGCCCAGCGTGTGCAGGTTAGCTCAGAAATGGAACTGCTGCTAATCCATGCGCGACAGGCAATGGATGGAAACACAGTTTGTGCAGGAATTAACTATGACACACATTATTTGGGCAGCTGGGTACAACGACTTGAAGTTAGCACAGCCGTGAGGACAAAACATGTGCAAATAAGTCCCCAGCCATGAGTGCAAGACATCAGTCAAACGCTATGCTTAAAAGCACACAGCTTAGCCAGCTTCCCTCTGCTCACCTCATGCGTAGGCCACACAGGTGAGGAAGGAGCACCCGGGACCATGGAGAGGATTTGGGGGGTCTGGTGACACCCAAACACAGGAATGCTTCCTTCACTCTGGCTGTACAGCTTCGCTCAGAGCAAGGGGAGAACAAAACCTTCAGAGACAAAACTCCCTGGCTTCTGCAGCACCAGGTCTATTGCAAGCATCTTCAACAGAAGGAATGTGGGAGATGCAAAAAGCTCCTGCCATGCTGCAAGGCTTCCAGCTGTCCTGAAGGATGCACATTGCTCCTGGAGGACGCTGCATTTGGTCAGTTGCACAGAAGGAAGACTTAGAACAAAAATATATTAAAAAGAAGAGAAAAAAAGAAAAAGGGAAGAGACAGGTGGCATACATGGTGAGCCAGAAGCTCTTTGGACTCTTGCTGAAAGGAGTGTGTCTCTGGATCAAGAGATAATTACTCCCTGGGGACCCGTCTGCCCATTGCAGGCTCTTTTCCAGGAACTAAACCAGACAGTGGTAACGGACCTTCCTGAACAGATCTCAACCCAACCGTCTCATTCAGGCATCAGCCCACAGCCACTTCCATTAGACACCACCCCACGTAAGCATCCAGCATGAGATGCCAAGAAAGGCCCTGCGCTCCGGGCTGAAGAATTAAACATCCCCCCCCAGATGCAACCAGTGCTCACTCCATGAGAGCAGCGAGGCTGCCACAAGCTGCCAACCACCTCATGCAGGCGTAGACACAAGAAATAAGCACCCACTCTCGGGTGTGCCCTCTCCAGGTAGCAGGTGAGATCTCCTCTCGTGGGGACCGGCTGCTGGGTGGCATTTGCTCTCCAGCGATAGCAACCCCTCAAGCGACTGCTTCTCAACGCCCTTCTCCGGGTGTTGATGAAGCTGCTCCTTCCCCTCCCGTCTGGTCCAGTTACACAGCAGCAGAGCTGATATTCCTTTTCTTAATGTCGGCTGCCCTCTAGTGAGAATTGCCACCGTGGCACCTTGCTGTCACCGGGCCTCTCCCAGCCACAACCAGGGAGTCCGGGCCAGCCGTCCCCTGACCTTGCCACCCAAACCTATGGTCTGCACAAGCATCGTGCAAAGCCATATTTATAAATGGTCCCTCGTACCTTAGTGACAGCTCCAGCTCTTATGGGAAATCCATACGAAAGACAGCAAATGTCAAATAGGCACCGACACGCCAAGCTCTACACAGCTGGGGCAGACACACTGCTGGCCAGAGCCTCTCCTTGCACACTTCAGCTCAGAACAAGAATGGCACCAGCAGCCCAGGATCA
Source organism: Numida meleagris (assembly GCF_002078875.1). Classification (NCBI taxonomy): domain Eukaryota; kingdom Metazoa; phylum Chordata; class Aves; order Galliformes; family Numididae; genus Numida; species Numida meleagris. The sequence goes on from NC_034420.1 coordinate 8,467,470, forward strand.
CAAGAGAAGGAGATGCCAGCAGCTGGGATGCGTTAGGTAAACCTTAAAATCTCTCTAACAGAGCTCAGGCTGCAGGAGCCACAGCACACAGCCCCCGTGGAAGCTGTATTACATGAAGGTGGCACAGCTGGAACTTCCGCTATGGGAAAGGTATAGAAAGCAGCTGGAAGTCATGCAGTCTGGGCACGAGCAGCGCTGCTGGCTTTGGAAAGTTTGATGTATTGGTCAAGGGGAGAAATTACTGCATGTTGAGAGTAGGCTGAGAGTTTTATGTATTCTTTCTTTCTCAGTCCTTGACAATTAATTCCATCTTTGTTCTGATATCCAGTACTGGAACTAAATGCATTTATTTATCTTCCCCGTTGAAAAAACAGGAGTGCAGCAATAACTGTTGACACAATGTATTACTGAGGTCTGACTTGCCTGACAGCGCATTAACTTCAAAAACGTTATCTCAGGTGCTGCTTTGCAAAACTGGCTGTATAATCAGGACTTTGGATTTCAAATCAAAACCCAGCATTAGGGAGCACAGTTACATACCAGTTAGAAATAATCTCCTATTATATAGCAAGCAGGTAAATCTAATGGGGACTGACTACCCCAGAAAACAAACACAGCATCGGCAGCTCTCAGGAGAAAGAACTACAAGAAGCAGGGGAACCAGACACCGATTATTGCCCACACCCAAGGCACACATTCACTGGGAATGCAATCAGCACCTAATCCCTGGCGCTAGCAACACCCTGCAGCACAGCAAAGGCCCTCCCTTAGCATACATACATACCTGAACTCAGTATTGTCCCACACACCTGGGAGCAATAAGAGTAGAAAACAAGGATGTTCAGAACATTGGTTCTGTTTCTCGTTCTGCACTGCCTGCAGTCACACATTTCCTGGGGTGAGGAATCTAAATCCACAATAGCTCTCCCAAATCCTGCTCTGCATTCCTTTTTCTTCTGCAGCAGGTGGCACTCAGCATCATGTGAACCTGCCTAACGCAGGACACCTGGACCTCTGCAAATTTGCTATTGAGCAGAGAGGAGAGCAGTGTGACCTCAGGCTCCCAGTTCCTGGCACAGCCCCAGGGTGACCGTTCTCTTTTGTCTTCCCACATACCACACACACTCAGGTGAGAGCATCCAGCTCCGCATCACTACAGAACTTGCATGTTTTCAGTAAATCACAACACTGGCATATTCCCAGTAACCAAATATTTCATTTTCCCTGGAGGAAAATAAAACAGGAGATACTTAAAACTTTTTGAAAGAAGTCATTAAGCCACATTGCCCTGTGAACCCCTGAAAAATCACTCACGTTCCTAACAGTGCAATCAAGAGTCGGGTGTGAAGAATGGCAACACTTCATTTAGAAACGAGCTCATAGCAGGTCACACGCATCTGGAAGCGATATGCCCATCCCAAGGGCACAAAGCCAGGGGGACGTTAAGGAGAAACAAGTTCGGTCTTGTTGAAGTTCGCTGCTTGACAGGAGCAGCAGCAGCAGCGACAAGGCGCAGATTGCACACACGTTACCCGAGGCTTCCCTCCTTCCACCCCGCGTTATTTGCGATATGGAGCGCGGGTTGGCTGAGCTCAGTTATCTGCTCCCTTCAAATCCAGCCAACCAGGCTGCCGGCCTTCTTGGCCGCGCTCAGGACTCATAAAAGGCAACAAAACCTGACACCCGCCGCACAGACAGCGCAAGTCCGAGCGCTTTGCCAGGTCCGTTTCCCAACCGGCAGCTGGGCTTGGCGGGCGGTTTGGGAGGGGAGGACTTTGAATCGCAGCGGGCGGGCTCGGCAGCGGGATGTCACTGCTGCTCCCAACGGGGGGGGGGGGGGCACGGGAACCCCACGCAGGGCAGTCCGGGGGCGACAAGCAAGGACGAACACGAGTACTCGGACAGCAGCACGCCTGCTCTCTTGGCAACGCACGCACAGCTCTCCCGGTCTCTCGGCAGGCACTCTACCCGCCGCCGGCACGAGCGTCACGTCGCGCATCCCCGCTGCCGCGGTCACCGTCCCAGCCCACGCTCTGACGGACCGCGCGGGGCGGCTCCTTCAGCTCCTCGCCCCCAGCCCGCGGCCAGACCCACCCCGAGCGACGCAGGGGCGGCCGCCCCGCACTTACCGATGCTGACAGCAGCGCCGTGCAGGACGGACTCGGCGTTCCCCATGGCGGGACGGGACGGGACGGCGAGCAGCGCGGTGTTCCTCCCGCGCCGCGGGTTCGAAGCTGCCGCCCGCCCCGCCCCGCGCCGCCACCGCCAACCGCAGCTCGCGGGCGGGGCTCGGGGCCGATCGGGGCCGGCCCGTGTCCTCGCGTCAGCTGTTGGCACGGCGGTACCCGCTGCAGTCGCTTCTCTAGCCCAGCCGCACAGCGCGCTGGATGCTTTGGATGCCCGGGCGCCGAGCACGGGAGTGCACGAGGGCTTCTCTGCAATCACCGCACGGTGGCGGTGAAAGTAATAGAGCTGCTTAGAAGTAGAAGGAAAGACGTTCAAAAAGAGCGGTCTGGCAGCAGCCGGCTCTGAGGCGTGGCAGCTTCTAGGACAGGAGAAGGTCGCTGTCACAGAGCAGGGCAAGGATTTCTTCCCGTCTCTGACAGCGTGGTTCTCCCGTGCCAGAAAGCGGGAAGGTTTACAACAGGGACGCTGTTCCCCGTTATCTGATTTGCTCTTAAGTTTTGCACAGGACTGTTGTGGGGTTTGGAGGCAGTAAAAGAGCAAAACAGAAGGCGTGAGATTCCTGAGCGTTTCTCCTGTCACCGCTGCCAGGCCGCCCCGGGAGACAACAGAGAGAATGAAGGAAACGGCAGCAGAGAGGCCACCACGTACCCCAGCGCCGATTTCTGGTTATAGCTGCATCCACACCATGGCTGGATGCCAGCAGCTTCGAATTCCTTAGACGCGGATAAAGACACATCCTGCCCTGAAGACCGAAGACGCGATAACGAGAACACAGCGTGCAGATGAGTGCGCTGCTGCCTTGAGCCAGGGAAAGGGCCGAGTCCTGGAGGATGGGAACGGCAATGTGTTCACAGGAGCACCGCTGCCATCGTCCCCCCAGCATCCCAGTGCCCCTTATCAGACAACGCGGTTACGTGATGAGAGCCCCCCGAGGCACGGATGTCTTGTTTGAGTGTGAGCAGGCACTGCCTGGGACGCGCAGATGCTCCTTATCTGCTAATGCACTTCTTATCTTCTCCATTAGGTGGGAGCAACACGGCAAGGTGCCTATAGCTCCAGCAACCTGCAGGGCTCCTGGCGCTGTTCTCACGCAGCAGTTACAGCCCTCTCACCGCCAGGTTTGGGCTCAGTCGCGCGGTTTGGGTTTCTAATAATAGCGCTTGGAACAGCACTACTAGCAGCAGCAAGACGCAGAACTGCTGATCCTGCAGCGTCCCCAGCAAGCCCGGACTAGCAGCAGGAGGCGAGCTGGAGCCCTGAGTAACTGCAGCAGCGACAGCAAAAGTGTGCTTGGTTCTCAGACTTTCTCAAAGCAAAAGAGACATCTTTCTCTCTTTGTTCCCAGAAGACACTTAGACACGCTCTCATTCCTGAGGAGGGTGAGTAGCACCCTGAGAAGCTTTCCCAGCCCTCTAATAACAGGGAAGTTGCAGCTACCTAAGCAGGTGCAATGGGAACCTGAATTCAGAAGCAGCAAGACCGTGGCTGCCTACCACAAGGCACTACCTCACTGCCAGGGAAATGGGCCCTGAAGCCATCAGCCTGGCATGCTCAGCATGCTTCGTTACTCAGCCATCTCGTTTCCTGCAGTTTAGCCAGAGCCTCAGCCTCTGCAGCCCCAGCGAGTATTTCCAGGTGGATCAGAACAGCCTCCTTTTATCTCCAGCTTGTCCCAGTCCTGCTGGAGCAGCCGGCGGGCTGTCCCTAGGAGGAGCAGGAACCTGGGCAAGCCACTCTCTGCCCGTCTCCGGGCACTCGGGGCAAACTGAAGGGAGCCCAGCACTCTGCTCTGCTCTGAGGACAGAGCCAGAAACCATCAGGGGAGGATGCAACACCCATCTCCACTTAGCTCCATCGCTGACGGAACCGCTGCTGGGACACAGGGTTGCCAGGAGGTTCAGCCACACCTGAGGGTCCTGGCAGAGCTACAGTCTGGAAAGTGATGTTGCAGCTCAGACAAAGGGCTGTCCAGCATCACACTGCCCAAAACAGCCCCCCTGCCATTCTGCGCAGTTCCTGTGTCAGTGTTGTGCTCTGGAAGAAGGCCTGATTAGGGTAAATTTTCATAATGTTTTTCCACAGTTACAATATCACAAAGAGAGCAGATTTCCCGTGCAGATCTGGAGCCAAAATGCATTGATCCTGACCTTTTTTTAATTCTTCTGTGCTTATTCAAGCTCTGACCTTCCTGCTGTTGCCAAGAAGCAGTCTGGCTAGTAAAGACCACAGTAATGATATTTTAAAACATGAACATCTGTCCCCATCGGGATCCAAGCTGAAGTTCACCGGCTCATTTCATACCAAGACCACCAAGCAGCTGTCAGGCAGTGCTGGCCCTCAGCACACATGACTGGACTGGAACCGAAAGCCTTCAGAAAGGCAAGCTTTAGGTCCCATAAGCAATCACACCTCAGCTCTAGGGAAGCAGCATCTGCACCACAAGTCAGCCAGCTATTCCAGCTGCATGGTGCAGCCCACAGCTTTCCCAGCAAAAACCGAGGGGGTTTTGGAGCTCACTCACACACCCAGCCACTTCAGTGCTGCAGAAGCAGGAGGATGTGATCTGTGGGTTATGTGAGGCCAGATCCCCTGAGCAGCAGGACAGTGAATTACCTCAGCGAGTAACTAAACATGCCCTTTGCATTCTTCTCCCCTTAAGCCCTTGCTCTGGAAGCACTGGAAGAATGACACAGTACGCCAGATGAACAGAAAAGAGAGCAGAGCTTACATAAGCAGAGCACTGCAGCTACCGCCCAGAGCGCATCCGTGTTCTCTGTCCAGTCCCTGCAGTTGTGTATGGTTGCACACAGTGTCACTGTGTTGCCTGTCCTTGGGTGCCCATGAACTGGCATGTAGTTGTGGAGAAGTCCTCTTCATTCCTTGTCGCATTGTCCTGCAAGGAGAAATTTTTGGTTCTGTCACGCTACAATCCTGGAAAAAAAAATGCCTATCTTCCATTCTGAAACACTGAAAGCTGTATATACAATAATGATACGAACGCTTAGCTTCTGACATAACAATTTTGTTAGCAGATGTCAAAGCACTCTGCAAATCCTGACCCCCAAACTGCAGAGAGGATACTCCATCCCTAGGGGACAGGAGGAGTAATGCTTCCACTGAGGTCTCCCAGCAGCAAACCCGGTTCAAAGCCCCGTGTCTCCGTGTTGTGGTGTCAGGGCACGCTGTTGCTCAGATCTTCTGCACTACTCCCCCACGCTCTCAGTAAGATGCTGCTGAAGAGCAAAGAGTATACGTTAAGTCACTTTCCATTTTTCAGGGTGAAACTCTGTTAAGGGCCACTTGCAGAATGACAAGAAATTGTTCTTTCCGTGAACACCAGCTGAGTGATGTGACAGATCAGCCTCCCTCCAGCACCTCTTGACCTCCAGCTGACCTCCAGCACCTCCTAACCTCAGACAACTTCACCGGGCAAAGTCCTTCCAGCATTTTCTCCCTCCGAAAGCGCAAAATAACGATAACAAAGAATTCTGCGCTCAGGGTGCTGTGGGAATTCAACAGACACTTATCTTTAAGAACAAAAAGGGAAAACTAAAAACACTCTGCGAGCATTGTTAGAGCTCCATTACATCACCGTTACCCTCCTCGCTGCAGAACGCGGCGATGCGGGGAGCCGGGCCGGGCAGAGCCCCGCACCGGGCTGTGCCGGCAGCTGCCGGGATCGCCGCTAGAGGGGAGCTTGTCCCTACGAACCCGCTGCGAAGTTCTCTAGGTACGAACCGAGCCTGGGATTTACGGGGTGAGTTTGCACTGACAGCCGTCCCGGCCAGCTCTCCGGCAAGTGAGTTTCTCTCCCAGCTTAGCTGATGTCGCTTGGGAGTGGGCTGGTTACATCTGCTGCTCGCCCACAGCTCTGCGAACGCCTCAGGCGTCGCCTCTGCACGTGGACATTGCTGCCCTGCATGCACAGAACCGATGGCAGGACGGCCAGCCCCAGGGAAAGGATGGCATCCTGCCAGCCAGCCAGCCCTCCTCGAAGCCAGACACTTTCACAGTGGTACAGCGTTTTGCAAGAGGGCAAAAACTCGGGGGAAGGTTTCAGTCTGGGGCTGCATTCTGGGTAACCACAGAGCCTGGTGAGAGGACGAAAGACACCGTGTCAGGCAGACGTGCCTTCCCTTCTGCAAACAGTCTGCCCTAGCAGAGGAGAGGGCAGGAAGGAAGGAGACTTCCTTGCTGAGAACACAGCAAACTTTTCAGACATCTCTGGTAGGTCACGCATCTTCACACTTCTAAATGTCATCTGATAAAAGCATGGAAAAACAACAAAAAAAGACCAAACAACCCCACGCGGCTGTAGGCCACGTGGAATGAAGTCATTGGCAGTTCCCTGCTGGTGGTCCCAGGGCTTTGCCCCCCAGACACCAAGCAAGCCAGCCTCTGCCAGCCGCATGGAGTCATCCTCTTCTGTGCCTCGGATCCAGCAGATGGCAGAAAGACATACAGGGATGCAGAAGAACACGCTGCTAATTGCACATGTGGTTATTACTTGTAGAGCAGTACCCCAGACCAGATCCCAATCACAGCTGCAAGTTTTATGGGGCTGAGCATGGCAGGATGATATTTCTATGGTGCTTTTCATCCTAGAGATATTTCAAGGGTGGACATGCATATTCCTGGCCTGGGACATGTGCACTGTGAAATAAATGCTTTTTGAGTCCCATAGCACTGGGGAATATGTGCTGCACGGAGGACTAACATGCCCCGTGCAGGATGTCCTCAGTGAGAGCTGCTCCCTGGACCCATTCATCCTGTTCCCCCTGTCCCCAGCTGCCCACAGCCCCCTCAGTTACATTGTTCTGGCCTAACGACATCCAGGAATCGCAGATGAGCGTCCTCAAATTCAGCATGGAAAAAGATGTCTGTGTAGGAAAGAAGCTACTTCTAAAAAACACCATGAGCAAGGTAGCCGCATTTAAACTCTTGGCAGCTATTTATTTATTCATTCTGCCGCAGCTATTTTAGAGAGTGTTGTATGAGAAGGAAACTAAAAAAAAACCCCTCTCAGCTAATGTGACAGCAAAGCTGGACAAGACAAACCTCTCTGCAGGAGGGATCATGTCCTCTGTGGGTGTGCTGGCTTCCACCCACCGCTTTGGTTTGAAAAGGAACCATGGTTTGGCAGTAACAGCAGTACCGTACAAGAGTCTATGGTAGGAGATAAAAAACCCCAAGTCAAATTACAAGCACTAGGGTTCCCACACGTCTTTCTCCAAGACTGAAAACCAGGGGACGGCATTTTCCTCAGTGCACCTTGAAGACAAACTGTTTACGACTGTTCATCCATCCCTTGATGCCATGAAACAGCGGCGTAACGTTGCAGGTTTCAGAGCAACCCCCAAGAAGTATCAGAAGTTTGACACAGGGCTGGAAGTCCAGATGTGTAAGGTATGTGGCAGCAACTTCTGCTTTGGCTTAGCGTGAATCATTCGGACTTAGTGGCCTCTCTTTTAGAATGGAAAAAAAGTAGTGGAAAATGTGCTGAGGAACATTTCATGGTGTGTGGGAGCTGATAAAAGCAGTGGCAGCTGGTGCCTGGACCTGGCAGGTGGACTCAGGAGACACGAGCCCCGTTTCTCTCTCTCCCCCCAAACACCATTGACTCTGGATGATTTTTCACAGGTTACTTCATGACTCAGTCACCTCTTTCCTCTGTGTAAAGCTGGTGGAGACTCACCTCAACAAAGTACGTCAAGATCTACATTGATGTGACTACTGTCTGAATAAGAGCTTGAGATCACCGTAACTTGCCGTATCTCTGCGGTGGTCACTGTGCTGACGCAATGTCTAACAGAGTGGCTACGTGTCTGCTGGCAAATCAGGTGCATGCACACCAGGTGTAGTCACTCAGCAGTGCTGCTCTGTGGTGACACTGCTGGGGGACCTGCACACCGCCAAGGTTTCCTCCCCAGATTGCCAAATTTGGGCTAAAAACAGTTACCTGACTTGTTTTTGTTTCATTAGCAGGCTCCAGGTGTCCTGTCAGTATCTCAGCATCATCCTCTTAATGTCTCAGCATGGCTTCTGACTGCAGCCCATGAGCCATAATCTGCTTTTCTCCCCTTAGCTCTTTCTGCAGTCTGCATTTGCTTCTAGATTCCAACCATAAAACCCTTGAGTCGTCCTAGCACATGTCTCCCGGTGTCCTGGGACCAGGCAGCTCTGAGACCACACAGATCAGAGCTTTTCGGTGACACAGGTGACATGGGCAATGGCACCACGGGGACAAGTCTCACCCCAAGCTATGTGCTCCTCCTGGGTAGGGGGAGCATATAGCAGGAAGGGGCCCTGCCTTGCAACAGGCACCTGTAAAATCCAAAAACAAAGATCAAGCAGCAAGTAAGATTAGCACTGTGGGCTGCACTTGCTGAGCTGTGAGAGCTTATTTTGTGTGGGAAGGAGAAGTGCTGGAGGTTCTGTGACCAAGGCGTGTGGGAGGAGGCAGAGAAGGAAAGCTAAGCAGTCCTGCTCTGTCTTGCTGCTTCAAAATATGAGACCTAGCCGACTGAGGTGGAAGTTATAAATGGCTGGGCAGCTGGGGTGCAGCGAAAGGAAACACTGTGTCCTGCAGGACTCAGGGAGCCAGAGAATATATGGCCAGAAGGGTCAAGACAGCCAAATTGTGCAAGTGGATTCCGAAAGGCCAGCCTGTTTTGCTAACTACTAATAGCACTGGAAGTTACAATAGCATTAATCTCAGCTCTTGCATCAGCCGATCCATCTGCCTCCCGCTGCCCAGCACCATGTTAGGAGGTGGGCTGGGGCTGGTCATGGTTTCCGTCTGTCCTGTGCCGGATGAGCAGAGGGCAGGACAGTGCTGTGGGTGGCTGGGACCCGCAGCAGTGCTCCATTGGCCAGCTGTGGGTTGGGGCTGGCACAAGAGCTCTACCCTCTGCCCCAGATGTGGGTTTGGATCCCCGCTCTGGAGCTCCCTCAGCACCACGCAGGCATTGCCATGGCTGCTGCCAGGGCCCAGCACTGCCTCAGGCCTCCGCTGAGAGGGCCCGGAGCCTTCAGAGCACCCAGCCCGGCCCACCCTTTGCCTTCTTTCGCACTGCAAAGCTCAGGCAAGCCTGAAGAACTGGTTTGGGTTTGCCCCGTGCTGGTTTTGCTGGCGCGGGTGCAGGCCCTGCTGTTGCCGTTGCTATGTTTTGCGGTGGTTAAGCACGGCGTGCTTCCCACTCCAGGCGCTGACGTGAGCCCTGCTAATCTGGAAGGAGTTAAAGCGGCCCTGCCGAGAGGGACAGCACAGGGGCAGCTCCACTGAGCAGCTCCACGCTGCTCAGGAAAGGCTCTGGCCCAAAAAAGACAGAATTGAGCTAGGAACCTTTCAAAAGACAGTGAATTTGGGGATGAGGGGTTGTACACAGCTCCAGGCTGAGGCTGTGAGCCTGCCCCCAGGTCCGACCATGCACAGAAATGGGCCAAAGCTTTCAGGCTGCTTGCTATCATGGCACGGCAGGCGCCGGGGTATAACTGCTGCATGGAAACCCCCAGGCACAGACTGCCTGAGTGGTGGATGTCCACCGCCCCAAGCAGGAATCTCCAGAGAGAGAGCCTCGCAGTAGTTCACCACCCTTGGGATGTGGGGGGAGAGGGAGCGACGGCGGAGGTGTGGACGCGTCACTCTAATGCATTTGTGTTGGAGAGTCTTGGGGGTCCCCCCTGACCTCATCTTCCCTCTTTCTCTAACAGGAGGCTGGAGGACGCTCTGTCCCCCCCACCCCCGGCCCCTCTGCGTGAGCGGGGGGTGGCTGCTGGGATTGCAAAACCTTGAGCTGTGCCATGTTTGAGGCTGGTTTTTGCCAACGTTACCAGGGCACCGGTGACTCATTCTCTCCGAACTTTCAGTTTCAGCCTCAAGCGCTGCCTTCCAGAGGGACCTGGTGTCTGTTGTGTGAGTAAAAACTCTGAGACATCTCAGCATCGTGGCTCTCTAGGGCAGAAATGTCCATATACAGAAATCGTCCCAATAATCGCCAGTGCTGCCTTGACCCAGCAGGAGCGAGCCTGGCCCCAGGAGGCAGATGTGGAAGGGACAAGCATGCGGTCCCATCACAGAAACCTCGCTGCAGCTGCCAAAGATGTTGGCCAAAAAATCATTAGTGTCCTCCTAAGGCAAAGGAAGGAATGAAACAAAACTGCTGCAAAAATGAGAATGTTCGCAAACACAGAAGTGAGCAAAACGCAGCGAGGAGCAAAGCTTTTATGAAACGTTTTCTATGTTCAAAGTGATCTCTGGGCATTATTTCAACCATGACCAGTCCATAGAAAAAGGGGTGAAGGGCACAAGGACACGGGTGCCTTTCCTCATAGGGACCCCGTGTTCAAGCCCAACCCCACACATCTCCTTGTGCACTTTCCCCAAGCCTTCCTTGGAGCTTCAGGTCTCACCCCACCCCACGCTGGAAAAGTACAGCCCATTCGAGAAGGCTCTGGACAAACTCTTCAAGGGGAGGCGGGGGGGGGGGGAGGGAGCTGTTTCCACCCTCCTATGTGAGAAGAAATACAGACCTGGAAGCGTGCCACGGCAACGGGCTTCAATAATAGCCTGAGCGCCCTGCGGGACGCGAGGGGCCCCGCGCAGCTATGGGAGGAATGTCCCCAGCTCCCTCAGGAACCCGCTGTTCCTTCCTGCCCAGCCAACGTCACCACCGGCCGGCAGGAAGGCTCCCCCGCCCCGGACCCTGCGCAAGCAGCCCCCCTCCAGGGGCCGCAGGGGAGAGGGGCACGCGTGGGGCCACGTGGCCGTGCCCCTGGGCTGGGCAGGACAGAAGGAGGTTAGAGCTGCCCAGCCCAGCTGCACCGGGCACCTGTGGGATGCAGAAAGCGCCAAGTGGCACAGGGGGAGTTGGTGGTCTCACACAGCCCTCTCTGAGGTGAAACTTAACCCCTCAAGGGTCATGGAGGGCTTTCTGACACAGCCAGCACCTCCCAGGGTGCACACAGTTTGGTGAGATGTTTCTTCACTGCCACATCCAACCACCCCCTGTTCCTCTTGGACGCATTGGGCTCTAGGAGAAGGGCTGGGTGGGAGGGGGCCATGCAACGGAGTGGTCACTGGCCCAGCTTGACCCCCCCCCGGCTCTGTGCCCAGCCCCACATGCTGCTCCCTGTCGTGACACGGGGCTGGGGTCACTGCACTCCCCATACATCAGCCATGTGCAAGGACAGCTCAACAAGGAGAGCAGTGATGACACCTTCCATGCAGACAGTGATGCTGGTACAGTCACTGCAAAGGAGGAGCTGGCTGCTCAGCTGACAAGCAGGACCTGCAGCCACCCAGGTATCCTTCACACTTTGCATGAGCTCTGCACCCGTATTGCATAAGCAGCCCCCAGCAGAAGAGTTGGCACAATGGCCAGGCCATCGCTTTTTATAGCCTGTGATCTGTGGGTCCCCATGTGAACTTCGCAGCAGAGGGAACAGCCATTCAGGCAGCTCAGGATGAGGATAAACACATCACAGCAGCTACCAGGCAACGTGGCAAACAGCGCGGTGCATCAATGGCCCAGCCCCACTGCCATGACAAGTGGCAGCTCAGCCATGGCCACTGTGCTCCTGCAGGCAGCCACTGAGCCACTGCTCCTCCAGCACAGCTGAGTCTTGTTTCTTCGCTGCCTCTTGGAGTCCCAGCGCTGTCTTGAAGCGGAATGGGAAAATAAAAAGTTAAAAAAACACAATAGGAGGAGGGTGCAGAACTGGTCAATTTTTCCACTTCCTAGTCCCAGGACAGTTATTTCCCTGTGAAAAAGAGACACAAGAAGAAACTTCTGACATGGTGATATCTTACACCTGCTTTTGCCATAGTGGGAAGGACAAAATGAGAGAGAATCCGTCCACGGGACCCCAGGGGTTAAACTGTCCCTCAGAAGCACCAGGGGGAAACAGAGCAACAATGCAGCCAGGGCTGCAATGGCAGGGAGTGGCTTAGGCAAGCAGTGACGAATTTCTGGCTCTCCAGTGCTGTCAACAGAATCCTTAAATCACCAACGTTAAGATGGCACACGGCTCTGCAATTTTACCTGAACTCAGCTTCACCTTCTGTCTTTATTTCTGCACCTCCCACTTGAATAAGGAATAAATGTCTGGAAAGCTGGAAGTGCTGTGAGACCACGTGCAGCACCTGCCCATGGGAGAGAAACACCAGAGGTAGTTGCAAAGGAGGAATAATCTTGTTGCAGCTGTGCACAGCTGAGCACAGGTCAGTGTAATGCAAATGGAGACAGCCTGGTGGAACAGTCCTTCCCAGGGACCTAGTGGTGCTGGCAGCCCTTGGAGCCAACACATTGCCAAAGCACTCATGCTCAAGGTGCAGGGCAACTTCACACTACAAAGTCAGTTAAGCTGGAGGCAGCAGGCAGAGATCTGGCGCTCAGGAAACACATCTTAGGTCACACAGCTGTTTGTGAAAGGAGATGTCCTAGAAAGGCAACGCACTGCCAGCCTCCGCAGGGCTCTGACACCGAGCAACAGTGATTTTGGTGAGCCTCCCAAAACAGAAGAATAACTTGAAAACAACAGTGCTGCTCACAAGTGCAAAACCCTCTCCCCAAAAGACCCAGCACGACCCAAGTGGTCAGCTCTGAGGGAGAACCCACATTCCCCACCTCTCACCTCGTTATAACCCTTTCTGACCTGATTTAGGTAAGCTGCACTCACCCTTGCAGATTAGAGGCAAGTTTTTTCCCCTTCTGCACAATGGGGATATTTCTTTAAAATACAGGAAAAAAAGCCTTATTTTCTCCTGTCCCTGAGTCCCTGCTCCAACCTGGCAGTGTTGGGAGTTCTCTCTATCACATGTGACCCCCAGCTGCCTGCTCCCAGCTCCATTCTTTCTGCGTCTCTTTCCTTCTCTTTGCCACAAATGTCTTTGATTCATTCATACCACCCCCCCCTCACGTTTCTGCCCTTTCTCCCCCCGTGAGATTCTGCCCAATAATCTTCAAATTTAGCTCACTCTCAGCATCCATTGTGATGGATTTGGCATTCACATTGTGGAGTGTCTCTGGCATCCACAGACTATTTTCTCACTTTGCAGATTCATTCTCCGCTGTACAGTTCTGCCCTCTTCCTAACCCAATGGTTTAATTGCCCCCAGCATCTGCATTTCCCTTGCACTGCACAAACCCTCCTCATTCTCTTATCTGAGCCTCTTTTTCTACTGCCTCACTCCATAGCTCTCCACCTAGGACCTCACTTGACTATGCCAGAGAAAACCACCACCAATAGGAAGCAACCTCCCAGCAAACCAGCCCTCCCCGGCTCCCCTTAAAATACCTAATGGAAAAAGGCTGGTGGGTGTGTGCTGTCACCAGCTGGTCATCTGCCTAATTAAAGCTGACAGCATTAAGGCTTAGCATCTCAGGCTTCACTTCAGAGAAAAGTAAACTGAGTTAGAAAAGCAGGAGGTGTGTTGGTGTAAGTAAACTGCGTTAAGAATCCATGATTTCTGACTGCCCGCTAAAGCACCATCCAAAAATTCTACAAAAATTATATCTCCATCCTTTGACATCTTTCTTCAGAAGTGCCCTTCAGAAGGGCACACATCTTTCGACGTGAAGCTGGGCAGGCCTTAGATTGCATGATCAGAATCGTCTGTTTTGGCCACAGAAGTCAGGCTGTATCTTTACATCTGCTACCACTGGTAACCAGAAAATTCGATGGGAAACATCAGCTCCAGCCCAGCCTGCTGAATCTGCTTGTCTCTGCCTACAAACAGACCTCGTTCTCTTTCTAAATGTTATTATCCCTTCCTTCCTGCTGTTTTTTGGTAGGAGGTGGAAGGAAGTATTGTGCGTCCCTACCTGCAGGAGCCAAGTGATTATATACGAACAGCATTAAATCAGCCCTGATCGGAAATCAGAAAATGGAAACATTCCCTGAGACCATCCGAAAGGAAAAGCTGCCATCAGCCTTTCACTAGGCTTTGGAAATATCAGACGTTTCCACGTGGGATTTATGATTTTGGAAATGATCTTGCTGGTGCACAGGTGAGCGGAGGTGAGAGCAGTGCAGAGCACAGATCTTTGGTCAGCTTTAGTGCAGCAGACACAGCACTGTTGTGCCACCTCCAACCAGGATTGGGTTTGAGGGACATCAGCCTTTCCATGTTAGCTCAAAAATTAAGAAGAATGGCAAAGTCCTGAAAGCCTCAAGGAAAGGAGCTTACATCCTTCTCCATTTTCCCAGATGCCTTTGTGCGCTCAGCAGCCCACATGTGCTGTTAAGAGTAGGAACAATTTCAGACCTCCAGCTTCCAATGTGGGTGCAGGGGTTGTGCTGGCAAAGCACGCAGCCACGGGGCATCGGTCCTTGGCCATGCATGGAGATTTTCACCTGTAGAATAGGTTCCTGCACTGAGCAGGCTGCAGCTTATGGTCTGGTCTATCTGCTCAAGCACCTGGAGGCAGGAGCAGAGCCATTCCCTCCTCTATCCTGTCGACATGACATCCCCACTGTAAAGAAGCCTGCAGCACTATTCAGGGCATCTTGATAGTACTACAAGGCATATAGTAAGCAAACAACTCTTTCTGATTAATTCCTTTAGTGGAATTTCTTTAAGCTCTGGTAAAAAAAAAATAAAATATTCTGCTGCCCTTGAGATTCCGCCAATCTGGAGTGAGATGTGGGTCCTAAATTGGTGAAAGCAACAAGCAAGCTTATGCTCTGCATTTAGCATCCTTGTTCATCCTTTTAGCCCTGCTAAATGTATTGGAATCTGAAGCTCACCCAGCGGCCTGTTTCAAACAAATGCGAAGCCCCATGGTGTCCTCAGTACACTCCAGCTGTAAACCAAACCCAGCGCCTTCTAATTCCTGATCCATGAGCAAATCACTGGCAATGAGCCCCCAATGGTGGCAGCGAGCACCGAGCTCTGGGTAAGACCTCTATAGCCACCAGCCCTCTTTGCTTTTTTTGTCCTTCTCTTCCAGTTGCATCCAGTTGTTTCTCTCCCTGACTGCGTGCCCAAACCCACGCATTTTGTATGAAAAAATCCCTGCATCCCCCACCCAGGAAGATCATTTTGCACCAGAAATAGAGCACGCTATACTTGGGATGCAGCCCAGGCTCCTTAAAAATAGCTTGGCGCGTAGCTCGCAGTGCCACGCGCGGCTCTGCCAGCTGCCTGGACAGACGGACAGGGTGCCAGGGGGCAGGTCCTGCCCACACAAGGCCATAAATGACCATGGTACTCTTCAGCAAACCAATTGGTGCCCAGCAGGGAGAGGTGGTGGGCAGCGTCACGCTGTGTCCCAACACTGCACCTTCCTCCCTCCCATCCCCCATCTGTGTTCCTGCCACTCCTGGAAGGCATCAACAGCAGATAGCAGCCATCGAGCCCAAATGGAGCACCCTGACGTCAGCCAGCCCCAGAGCTTGGAAGGGAAGCTGTACACAGAGGAACAAAGGGCAGTTATAAAAGGCCATCTCCTTTGACGCTGGTGGACAAGAAAAGAGCGAGGGAAGGTGCTGAAACCTGGGGTGTGCTCAGTGCTGTCTGCTGGCAGATATCCTGCAGGGAGGAAGCTCCCCTAAGGGAGCCAGAAGAGCAAAAGACTGGGACCGACAGGGTGGATTTTTCCTCCTTGCAAACAGTTTTGTTCCTTTTGTTCCACCCAGTCGGTAGGAAAGGGTGGGAGCTGTTGTCTGGGGCCGTGCAATGTGCTGCACAGCTGGTTCCTTGCGAGGCCCCGGCAGGACGTCCCATGGCTCCCAGCCCTTGGCAGCAGCAGTCCCACCAGCAGCCACGCTCATGTGCCCGCCCAGCTCCAAGCACCCACTCCACCTGTGCCCATGGCAGCAGAGGTCATCGGGCACCCTCAGCACTCTGCCCGGAGCAAGCCATAGGAGAAGCAGCGGGCACATAGACGTGGCTGTCTGATCCCGCTCAGGCCAGCACACCCTTGTGCTGCGACCGCCAACTGGAAGCTCTGATTTCTTGCAACACCAGAGCAGAGCGCAGCAACGCAGGAGGAAATTCCACATGTGCTCAGACACAGACAGAGTTCGCAACTGCTGCTGTCACAGCCGACATGTGTAGGACTGCTGACTTCATGTTTTGACAGCGAGCAAGAAGAAAACGTCGTCTAACGAAACATTTAAACCAGCACTCGCCCAATAAAAAACGCAACCCGCCAGACATGGTTACTTAGTTCATGCCACTTGCTCATAGGAAGAGTGACCCCATTGCCCGGGCAATGGAAGTGAGAGATGGGCACTCTAAACCAGTAAGAAGCAGAAAAGTTCTCACCTTGCTGGTGAGCGTTTTATATGTACAGGTTGTTTTCAATCCTGTGTGTGTTTGCAATCACATACAATAAATGGCAGATGCAGTTCTAAAACTTTTGTCATGCAGAAGCCTCTGAAAAGTGCCTACAGTCAGCAAGATTTCACTGCAGAAAGCAATAGAGAAATCACTACTTGGTCTGCAAGTTAATCAATTAGTTAATGAACATCTGCTGTTTGTATCCTCCCTGAATTAGAGAAACCTGCCACCAGAACCACACGGTGGTCGACTCCGTGGCCAGGTAATAAAACCATGACAAGATTTAAAAGAATAAGATACTGATGCAGAAACAAATCTACCAGAGGTGATCTTTCAACAAGACGACACTGAAAAGAAATTCCCTCTTTCCAGTATATCAAAGAGCCAAAAATGTTATTTATTTCAGCTGCGTTCACCACAATTACTGGTGGAAGAAAAACACAACCATCCAAACAAAATCAATTAATATCAGAAGTTAGAACTCTAAATCACACTGTAGTTTATTTTCTTTCAGTACAAGTGAGACTTATGTTTGGCTCTAGGAAAGACATATATTTATATACTGCTTTTCAAGTGTCCATATTTGTAGACAAGCGGTTACCAAGTTAGACAGTGACTACATCATATCAAAGCCCTCTGGGACTTCATTTTTAGTATGCCCCATGGTTTGGGAACCAAAAGGTACTGAAATGAGGAGGACTGGTGTCATACACGGCCAGTTTTTGAGAAATGAAGCGTTTTCTGTGGCATTTGGGATAGTCCCTGCATGGATTTAGGAACAAACCAGCTGATGAAGCGGCCGTTCCCACAGACCTCACTCATCCACCCTGAGCACACAGCAAGCCCCAGGTCAGCCAGGGAAATGCGACGGGGATGTTAAAATCTGGACTTAGTAGCTGTGCTCCATCCCCATTTCCACACGACGTACACGAGCATCCCCTCTTTTGGCTCCCTCTGCTAAACGCCCTCAGCCCTCCCGACTCCAGCACGGCACGAAGGGCAGGGCCGCTCCCCAGCAGGGTAACAGTGGTGGAAGAGGAGCTGGAAGCCACCTGTGGGCTGCGCCGGGTGTCTCATCGCACCCACTCATCTGCCTCCCAGCAGCGCCAGGGAGGGGAAGCCCAGAGCGAGTCATTTCTGCCTCGCACAGGAAACACGCAAACGCGGGACCTTGAGCTTGCCGTGCAGGAAACCCCCGGCCCGGCGGCGTCCTGGGGCTTGGCCTCATCCCGTGGGCTGCACCGTGTCCTGGCTGTGCCATGGATGCCCGTGGAGCTGGGGGCACGCACAGCCCCGCAGGTGGGATGCTCAGCCCCACGGTAGCTGGAAACCCTGGGAACCACAATCCCCGCATGGGAAATAGCTCTCAAAACAGGAATTCTTCACCCAGCTCAGTGGCAGAGTAACTGCACCTCTTCCTCCTGGCTACTAGGGCTGTCCCACACGTGTTGCCCTCAGCGTTGCACGGCCTCAGTCTGAGCAAGAGCGGGACACGGAGCTGAGCCAGGTCCCCTGGAGTTCCCTGGCCAGGCTGACATCCTTGCAGCAATATCACATAGCTCAGCAAAGCACTATACCCTACTTCTCTTTCAGCTCTCTCCCTCCAGCTACGCTTTCCTTCCTTTAACACCTTGGTCCCACTTACCCCTAATGAGTACTAACCGTGCCCACCTGTCCTTGGCTGTGCTCTGCACATAGCAAAGAGCACGTAGAGGGGAGGCCACACGTGTCTGCATGCAGTACAGAGCTCAAATCGTTTGTTCTTTCAGCACGAGTGAGTTTGAGCCTGGGCTTTAACTGTTTCCCTGACCTCTCTCCAGCCTTGGATTGGAGCGGATTTGGGGAAGCCAGGATTGCACTGAGATGCAATTTCCAAATGACTCTCAGCGTCCTATCTGCTGCTTGGAGCCAGACTGTGAAAAAAAAACAGGTGCTAAGCGGGCAAACTAGATTTGCCTGTGGAGATCAGGATGTAATGTTCTTTTTCGACTTAAACGCAGAACAGCCTTGTGGCCCCGCTGCTCTGATACCAGGGTGACTAATGCAGGATAGTCCCTAAGCTTCAGCGCACCCAGCGCCTTTCACAGTGCTGATTACAACAGAAAGGCAAAAGCCCTGAGACAAGGGGATTACCCCAGCGCTCTAATCTGGAGCTCTGTCTGTTTGTCATGCGATAACCGGGCACTCCGCATCCCCTAGCACTGCCTTTTACTGCGGGCGTTACGTGCCGCGTCCCCGCGGGGCTCTTGTGCTGCCCCTGGGTCACTGGGACCGTCCATGGGTCCGTGCTGGTGGGAGATGTTGTGGGACAGCTGCGTGGGGCTGCCCTTGCTGCTCTCTGTATGCGCTGCCTTGACATGGGGGTCCCGTCTGTGCCTGCCGGCTGCTGCTTGACTTCAGGGAGAGCCAGCAGCTCTGGCCTGGGAGGAACAAAGCCCAGAGCTGGTTCCTGCAACCACGGAGCGTGCCTTTCTATCACTTTGTGACAAATTGGTTTGTCAGCAGCAGGAAGTGATGTTAGTGCCGTCTCCAGCGAAGGGAAACTCCTCGTGGTTTCCATGGGGACATAAGCAAGTGTATAATGACAGGTTTATATAAGCTGGATCTCTACACACATTTGCTGTGTGCTCAGTTCTGGGGGTCTCAGGCTGGAGAGGAGGGCAGGAGCTCGGCTGAGCCTGGCTCACACGCAGAGAGCCAGGGAAACGGGAGTTCCAAGTTGTAACAGCCACACAGGGTGAATGAAAGAGGGAAAGAAGAGGGAAAATGTCCCTCCAGCACATTCACAGAGAGCTCAGCTCGGCTGTATCCATCCACCTACCTCTCCCAGTGCTGTGGCACTGGTGAGGAGCTCAGCGTCCCGCTCCCACCCTCCTGCTTCTGCTGCTTGTCCTGACCGGGAGCAGCTCAAGCTCTGGGCACGATCCTACCCACAAACAGTCTGCAGGAACCGGGGGCACCGCAGCACTGGGGGCAGAGGGAGGTCACTGCACAGCCCATGAAGGTCACACCGAGCTGGAGGGGCTGTGCCCTCGCTGGTACGGGGCTGTGCTTTGTGCTGCTGCAGCCCTGCCCCCCCGTCAGGTGCCTGCTTAGGTTATAAAAGCTGATCGGCTGCCAGGTAATGAGTTTTATTGTTCCAAGAAACACATAAACAAGCTCCCCCAGCTGACGGGGAGCGGATTTCTGTTTGAACTGTGATTAACAGGCAGGATTTTTTATCAGTTGCGCAGCCAGGGCTGCCAAGGTTGTATTTTTCCACTGAATAAGCTCTGCTTTGCTTTGAAGGTAAAAGTTTGTTCCACAGGTGCAGAAAGGCTCACGTTTTCAGAAAAAGCCTCGTGCACCTTACAGGGAGCGCAGCCCCACGGAGCAGCTCAACGTGCCCAGGGACCTCCACAGGGGGAGGAAAGGGCTTTGCAGGATGGGAGAGACCTGGGAGGACAACGCACTTTGAGATTCTGCACGCTGCAGAAAGATGACTTTCTTACTTTCAGCCCTGGTGCCTGGGGAACATTCCTTGCACCCCTTTGGCTGCTCCGTGCGCTCTATCCCCAGCGTCAGGCTGGAGCTCGCTGGCTGCCAGCAGCTGCTGACGGCAGAGCTGCGCATGTGGTTGTGCTTCCGACGCAGCAGCCCAGCCTTCAAGGGCACCTTGTCCTGCTGGAAGGCTCCTGGGCTTAGCGCTGTCAGTGCTCTGGGTAACGTGCAGGGTTTCAGCAGGAGTTGCACTCAGAGCATCCTCAGTTATGCGATGAGACCGCAGCTGCCTCATGCTTAACAACTCCCACCTATAAGCTTGGACTTTGGATTGTAACTACTAAGCTGCCTTGATTTTACACAAAGAACCGTAACCTGCTGTTGTCTGCCTCAGCAAATCTGTTTTTGATGGGGCAAGCGTAGCACACTGCCCACAAGCTGCCAGCAGCACACACCTGGCTTTGGTTACACTGGATACAACTCCTCACATTGCCTCAACTTAAGCACTGGGTGAAAGCCAGCCCAGTGGGAAGCTGTGGCAAGAGAGTTTATTCCAGTCTGGGTACAAAATTAGGTGACTGCAGGTTACCTGATCTGCTGTCACACCCTGGTTTATTTACAGATAGTACAGTAAGCCAAATATCTCACTGTAGGGATCAGAGGGAGTTTGGGCTCCAAAAAGGAATTAAGAGGCAAGGCAGAAAAAGAAAACACCCTGGCACAACCTCATACATGCTGGAGATCAGTTAGCAACAGGTTAATTTTTAGACTTAACCTTCAAAGCATCCAAAGTAAACAAGCAATAAGGAAGCTTCTTCCTTCCTGGGAGAGGACGCTTTTAAACCCACTGTAGTCCATGCTCAGGTGGTTCCAACTCTGACAGCTCTGTGGCCACCACTACAGCCAGAGCCACCCTACAGCTGAGATCTGGCCCTGGCTGTCTGCCACAGCATGCAATTATGGAGGGACAAAGGGCTCAGGTTAGCAAGCAGCAGAAGTTTCTAGTCAACTATGAAGTTTTTAAAACCCATTTTTCTATCTAGTTACAGCCCTACTTAATTGCATTGCCTGAGGTCAAACTCCATCAGAAATTCAGACTTCTTTCATCTGGAAGCTTCTGAAGTTAAGTTCTGGGATAGTAAAACACACAAGATTTTAAGTATATCCAGCTTTCACTAGAAATATCATAATTTATTCTGTTTGTATAAAAAGTTATAATCATGTAACAAAACTATGTCTTCCTAAGAAGAAATATATTATTTCACATCATAAATAAATCAAACATACAACCCTTGGCAACTCAAGAAGCACTCGCCTGGTGCTTTCGTGTCAGTGCTTGGAAACAAGAAGAGCTGACAGATATATACACACAGGATTACAGTACCAAAAAAATACTGAGGTATTTGGTTTCTCTAGAAATGCAACTTCAGGTTCATGAAGGCAAAACAATGCACTAACGTAAAAATAAATAAATAGGACTGTCATGAAAGGGGACAACATCAGTGTTGCTTTAAGTGTCCAGGAATGGGAATACTGGTGAGCATGCTACTGAACATGCAGCAGGCTTAGGACAAACAGAAGACAAGGGGAACAGCTCAGGAAAACGCAGCGTCCTCTGATCTCTGCATAGGCATCCAGATATTGGCTTCAGGAGTCAGCAATGCACGGAATACTGGTGAGCTCCTCTGTGTACAGCAGCGTTCTAGGATGCATGGATGGTTCCCCACAAGACAAGTGGCTGACGATACTGTCCCCATAGTTATTGCACTTCTGAGACAAGAATTCTGAGTTCTGGCCGTGCTTCCGCCTTTCAGCAGCTCGGGGAGGTGGTGATGGGGCTCTGAAGGTAGCTTAAAGCACTGGATGAGGTGTGAACAGGGATGGAAACTGGAAAGTTAAAGACCGTGGTGGTAGATGCTCCTCTGTCCAATACTGACATAGCAGGGCTCCCAGCTTCCGCTGAGCAGTTGGGGGCAAGGACCTGCGACTCGAACTGCAGCAGCTGCCCCATGAAGCTGAAGTTTGGGGAGATGATGCTTCTTCTCTGCTTCACAAACTCAAAGGCTTCATCCAGCTTGACTCTGTTGGTCCTCATGAGATAAGCAAGGCAGATGGTCGCCGACCGGGAAATGCCAGCCTGGCAGTGCACAAATACCCTTCCTCCATCATTTTTAACAGAATCTGAAAAAATGAAAACACCCAGTTAACAAACGAGTCCCACTGCCTCCGGAGGTGGGAAAGCACAGGCTGCTGCTTTACATCTCTTTGTTTCATCCCCTCCTTAGGAGCCTAATAGGTAAGCCCTGCGCTTCGGAGACAAAGAGCCTTTGTCCTGAGGGAAGCGGCAGTCTAGCTATTCTCATTCTGGGCTCCAATTATACTAATAGCTCCTCCGGGTCACTTTAGCAGTCTTGCAAGATTACTTTAATGCCGATCCGCTTAAATTCACTAGCGCTTTTCAAGAGGACTCATTTCTCTTGATTCAAGATTTGTAACAGATTTGTAAAGCCAAGATTATCTCTCTCTCAGCACAGAGAGGATGATGGGCACATCCCACGAGCACACCTAAATGTGCAACAAAGGTTTCCCCGATCCCAAATGCAGGCTGCGCTGGGGACAACAATGCCCTAACAATCACTCCCGAGGGGACGTTATCCGAGACAAAAGGAACGCAGGGAGAGCTCATTTACCTATGAAATCAATCGCCTCGTTAAACCAGGAGCTGATATCCGCTTTGTGGTTGTCCTCCACCGGGATGCTTTTGTACTGGTAGTGCCCCTCGAAGTGGTTGGGGCAGTTGGCCGACACGTTGATGAGCGCCGTAATGCCCAGCGCGTCCAGCATGTCTTTGCGGGAGGCGTGGTACGCGCTGCCCAGGTACAGGAACGGCAGGATCTCCACCGGCCCACCCTGCAACAAGAGGGGCAGATCCCCGGTTAACACCGCCCGGGGATTTACCGCTCCCTTCCCTCCGCCCGCGAGAGGCAGGGCAGCGCCCGCCAGGAGCCCGCACTCACCTGGTCGTACAGTGGGGTACCGCAGGAGCTGCATCCCGAGTCCGCGCTGCCGGGCGCGCTGCTGGCGCTCAGGGGCAGGCTGAGGCCGGTAGGGGCGGCGGGTTTGGTGCACAGCTCGGAGCAGGCGGCCGAGAACGCTTCGTAACCTCCTGCGGGGCACAGGGGAGAGAGGCGCGGGGTGAGCGCGGCGCGGAGCGGAGCGGGCAGAGCCCTCGGCCGGCGGCGGGGCCGGCTCCGTACCGCGGCGGCTCCCGGGGCCGCGCACTCACCCTTGAGGAAGCAGATGCGGGCTCCGCGGGCCTCTCTGCACAGCGTGCCGAGGGCCAGCAGCAGCGTGCTGTCGCGCTTGGGCAGCTCCAGGTCGGCGCTGCGCTCGTCCAGCAGCACCACGGTGTGGATCTGCCCCTGGCGCAGCCGGGTGCGGAGTTCCTCGTTGGGGACAACGTGCTCCAGGGCCAGCACGCCCTTGGCGCGGCGGCGGACGATAGTGCTGAGGCGCACGTTGCAGGAGCCGCGGATGTGCGCGGCGTTGAAAGAGAAGAAGGAGCGGCAGTCGAGGACGAGGCACTGCGCGGCGCGCTCCTGCAGCAACCCCCGCAGCGCCTCGCACTCCAGCGCGCACACTCGCAGGTTCACCATGGCCCCGCCGCTCGGCTCCGTTCGGCTCGGATCGCTGGGCCCGGAGGGAAGCAAGGCTCTGTGGGTCGCGAAACAGCGGGGCTCAGAAACGGCTCGACGCGGCTCAGCACGGCCCCGTGTGCCCGAGCCCGCCTTATATAGTGGCGCGCCGCGCGGCTGCCGTTTTCTCAATGGGGCCGGGTCACGTGCTTCTCGGGGCAGACGTCACCTTGGCGGCGCGCCAAACAGGGCGCGCCCAGCCCCGCTGGCATGACGTCATCTGCCGCGGGGCCGCTGGAGCGCGCCGGAGCGCTCTGAGTGGGGCGGCCGCGCGCTGTTTCGTGTGTAAGCGTACACACAGACACAGACACACACACACACACACACACACACACACACACACACACACACACACAGACACACACACACACACACACACACACACACACACACACACACACACACAGATAGGGTTACCCGTTACGCGCGCACACACGGCTGAACATACACAGATATACACACATATGAATACCTATAGCTAACACATTTGTCTGTAGACATGCACATGCACACACCGTAGGTGTATACGTACGCAGGGACATAAACACACCTATATGTGTGTGCATTCACATGTACGTGTACGAGCAACAGCAGCGTGAGTGGACACGGGCGTGGGAGCAGGCAGGCTGGTTCTCCTGCAGCACATGCATAAAGATAAGCATACACAGACAGGTACAGGTGCTTGTGCATATGCACGTATTCGTGTACAGACACATCTACACATCAACATATGCACATGTATGCATATATTTGCATATATATGGATAATGTAAACATAGTTGAGAGCTGTTCTCGTGTTTCATATGTAAGGAAAATATTGCAGCAGACCTGCGGAGGTTCATTTTCCGCACAGCAAGTTCCCCAGAAGTCAGGGCAGCCCAGTAACCGGCAGTGAAGCAGCTGGAGCTCTGTTTTTCCCCCCTTGGTAGTGTATCAGCACTTCCCAAAAGTTTTCTTTTCCCCGTGGGCGCCCAGCTTCCACCAAAGCACTCAGCTGTTTCTTGCTTACCGCTTCCCGTCAGCGCTCACTTCCCCTGCCTCCCCGACACTTCTCCCCCGCCTCACGTGCCTGCCCCCAGCACCACCCCTGGCTTCAGCCCTTCTCCCCCAGCCCCTTCTCAGCAATTCCTCTTCCCCTGCACCACCTGCGTTGCTCCTTCCTCTCACCGTTCAGCATCTCCCTGCTCAGCAGCTTTCTCTCATCACTTCCTTTCAGAAGACATCTCGCCAACCACCCCTTTGCCCCAGGTCCCCCCCCAGCCATCCTCTCCCCCCACCACGGTGGTTCCCCAGCCCCCAGCCCAGCAGCCTCCCGGCTCTCAGCCTTCTCAAATTTTCCAGTTGCTTCCCCACCAGTTTCCGCCAGTCTTCAGCCATCCCGAACTAAAACCAGCCCGGCTCCTGATCGAGTCGAGTGCTGCAGGGCTTTCCAGGCTCCCCATGGATGTCAGGAGAAGGGGACACAGGGAAGGATGTGAGTGAGTGAACACCAGCTCCGGGAACCCACTTACTGCAGAGATGTCTCTGCTCTGCAGAGCAGCGTCGGGGTGTTATTTGCCAGAACTGCAGTCTCGAAGCAAATCTGTTTTTCCAATGCATTCTTTAAAAATAAACACTGGATTGTGCTTTTTGTTCTATTTATTTATTAGTGTTCTTTTAACAGCAGGTTGGAAACAGACTGTGGGAGAAATATCCATATGCTTTCAGTGCTGGGAAATGACTTTGCCTGACCACACAGTCACTGCTCTGTTACGGGACACATTGCTGGGTGTGAGTGGTGGGACCCTGGCGGCCAGATGGGTGACACATGTCCCTCCACACCATGGGGACACGGGAGGACCTGCGTGTTCCCCTGTGATGCTCCAAGGCAAACCTTCCCAAAGATGTGATGTCCCTGTGACAGCACATGGCCAGGTTCTGTTGACCTCAAACACCCATCCCAGATTTCTCCAAGGACCAGAACAGTAGGAATTACCAGTGATAGACTGCTTGCCAGATTTTCCAGAAGAAAATGGGGCAGCAGATGGCCACAAGACTGGCCTTTATTCATCAACTTTTCCTACAGAAAATGTCCTCTTGTTGCTGTGGGCCTCAGAGTGGTGTGTAAGCTCACACCAGAACCACATCGCTATCCTGCAGTGCTGTGACATGGGCACAATGTCAGGTGTCACCCCACAGGGACAGCTCATCCGTGGGGTCAGGAGCCGTGTCCTTCTCCCAGGGGATCCCACCAGGATGCTGAGCTCCTCCAGCGAACCCACAGCTCTGTGTTCCATAAGCGGGAGCGTGGGCTGGAAGAGGGCATTCGATGCCTTAATGGAAAGTGGTAACTTAATGGTGCAGTGCCAGCGGTGCCTTGTTGGTGCAAACCAGCCATGGCTCACGGATGCAGGTATCCCTGTGCTGCTGACCATGTTTTCTCTCATAGTCCCAAGCTCTTCTCAGTATCCCATACAGGAAAGCAAACTAAAGGACTGAGATTTTTTTTCCCATTTGGCAACCTCAGTTTCTCCCAAGTTTAAAGCAGCTGCCATATCTGGCACCTGCACAGCAAAGCACGGTGCCTTCAGCAGCTGCCACCATCCAGTTGTGCTGCCAAGCACCCTTGTCCTGACACCATACAAACTGTGGAACAGACACCCCAGGCCAGGTACCCAGGCTGGCGTGTGTCAGCACAGGAGGTGTTCAGCTGTGGCCTTTGCAAAGGGGAATCTGCCTCCATGAGAGTGCACAGCAATGGTTGCCACTCCGGGATGGACTTATTAAACCATGGGACTTTTGTGTCTGCTCTTGTTTACACCCAGCACAAATCAGGAAGAAAATTAATCACATGTGGCAGTGTGTACCTAATCACTTATAACCCTGGACTAGCTATTTCCTTGCTTTACTCTATTTTTGTTTTCTTTTCTTAAATAAACCTGCCATAAGAATGAAAGAAAGGAAAATACAAACCAGGACCAAAGAGGCTTTTAGGAGCTCAGCCTGACCCGAGTGACTTTCTTAAGGGTTTGATTTCCTGTCTTAACAAAAGCCAGGAAACACAAAATTAACCCCTTCCTCCAAAACAAATCCGTGTTTGCTCTCAGGCCACAATGCCATTGTGAGGGTAATAATAGCAGCAGCAGCACGAGGCTGCGCTCGGGCCGGGATGCAGGCAATGCTTTTTCTCAGCAGGTGGGACCCACGGTTGGTGTTGCCCTGGGCCTCCACTATTCCCTGTAAGATCATCCAGTCCAACCATCCACCTACCACCAGTATTGCTCACTGACTATGTCCCTCAGCGCCACATCTCCATGATTCTTGAACACCTCCAGGGACGGTGACTGCACCACCTCCCTGGGCAGCCTGTGTCAGTGCTTGACCACTCTTTCAGAGAAGCTGAAGTTCCCATGTTGCTCTGCCAAAATATTTACATGCCCGCAATGACATGAGAGGCCCATAAGCGTGATCCTCCGCTCATGGGATTCTGGTCATCTTGGGAAACCCCCTCAGTGATGCTGAGCGCCGTCATTGTCTCAGCAGGAGTAGGACCTCGCTGGCTTTGCTCATGGTCTCCTAATGTTTGTCTGTGAGGGGAAGAGAAGGCTGCCCATAGCTTCTGCACCAACATAGTGGTGCCAATTTGTCAGCAGCGTGGTGACAAGCACAGATAAGCCCTAGCGAGGAACTGGCCTATTGCACTAGCCCAGTAAAACTGGCTGGTCAGGCTTTTAACCACTCAACCAAGGCCAAAATCAGCCCTGGACCGTTCCAGCAAACGCGGCGTTACTGCACCGTTGGAGCCGACCCGAGCCTGCGCCTCGCTGCCCGCAGTGTGAGTTCTGCCTCAATGGAGATGCCGAGCTTCGGCCTCAGCCCTTGAGACAGAGCACAAAAATGCACGTGGGAACACTTGGAAAGCGTGCGGGATGCATTTCTTCTGCATGTGTAACATTTTCTCCGAATTCAGTTTCACAACCCAGCATTTCCTTTTGTAAATATTTGGACAGTTTTCACAGAGGCGCAAATGCAGAAGAAACAGAAGGAAAAAAGATGGGAAAGATAGGACAGAGAAAGAAGAGAAAACGGGAAAGAGGAGACAAAGAGAAGGATCAGCCATGGAAGGTCACAGCAAGCCGTGTATGAGCAGCATAGAATTACCGATGAGTCACACAATAATGAAAACAGTATTTTTAATGCATTTAAATCCCAAAATAGAACCTTTTTGCCGGAGTTTGTTGAGCTCAAAGTGCCTCGGGTTCTTGAGTGCGAAAGGACGGTGTACTTGCATCGAGGACAAACCCTGGGTACGGCTGTGGAAAGGGAAAACACGTGGCACCGCCTGGCCTGAAAGCCAAGGGATGGAGAGCTCTGCTGCGGACCGACCCAGGCACAGCTCTGCGAGACGCCAGGCAGGAGCTCTGCTTTCTCCTCTCCCAGTGACTCACCGCAGCGCCTGGGGCAAGTTGCTTAGTGCTGCGCCTTAACGTGATTACAGGCATTAGGCAGCCAGGCTGGGATACCACGGGTTTGATATTCCAAATCATTAACTACCTGCTTCCAAAGGAAAATCGCTGGGAATTAGTGGCACTGATATACTCCTCGGCACCAGGCTCGGCTTAGTAGGGCAAGTGGTTTAAGCAATTTAATCTTACGCTTAATTGACTCTATTAATCTGCTATGAATCATGACATGCACCAAGCATAAGAGTATTTATTCAATAAAATCATTGTATTTGTTAGGCTCTCATACTTCAAGATGAAAGGTATAAGGTATATAATAAAATACACTTATGGGAAATTATTCTTCCTTCTGCCAGAGCGGGTGTTTTCTCACCAGCATTGTCTGATGGCCAGCACAGCAAGGCAGGGCTTCCGTGGGAGGAGGGTGAATTTGAATAGAAAACAAGTGACGTACCCTGCACTGAGAGCAGGGAGAGGAGTGCTCTGCTACCCAGAGCTGAGCCGCGGGGTTATTGCTTGCCATGTGATGTCAGTGTTTTGTGGGCGCAGTGACTATGTATGAGCTTCCAATTCCCAGAACCATCAGCTCTCATAAAGATTGCGATAAGGGCTGCGGAGGCACTGTGACTGGCAGGTGGTTCTGCTGCTCTTATCTATGGGATCTTTATGGGGAGATGGAGGCTTCGCGAGCGTGCGTGGCACACAGCAACCAGCAGAGGCAGGTTGGGTGGATAGAGGTGGCTTGGAAGAACTTGGGACTTTGAGGGCTAAGGCTGTAGGTTTAGCAGTAGGCTCTCACAGTGTGCTCTCAGCACCAATTTTGCCTTACAAGTGGCACTGAAAGGGGTCATTATCTGAGAATCACAGAATAGAGTTGGAAGAGACCCTTACAGGCCATCTGGTCCAATTCCTCTGCAGTGAACAGGGACACCCACAGCTCCATCAGGTGCTCACAGCCCCTCCAGCCTGACCATGGGTGTCTGCAGGGACGGGGCATCACCACCTCTGGGCAACCTGTGCCAGTGCCTCACCTCCCTAGTCGTAAAGAATTTTTTTCTTATATCCAGTCTAAATCTCCCCCCTTTTAGTTTGAAACCATTTCCCCATGTCCTATCACAACAGACCCTACTCAAGAGCCTGTCCCCTTCTTTCTTACAGTCCCCCATTAGTCACTGAAAAGCCACTCTCCAGTCTACCTGGAGCCTTCTCTCCTCCAAGCTGAACAGCCCCAGCTCCCTCAGCCTGTCCTCATAGGGGAGGTTTTCCATCCCTTGGGTCATTTTTGTGGCCCTCCTCTGGACAACTGGTCCACATGTCTCCAGTACTGAGGACTCCACATCTGGATGCAGTGCACCAGGTGAGGTCTCACCAGCACAGAGCAGAGGGGCCACAATTCTCATGTTCTCCGACTACGGAGTAACCCTGTGAGGAGCCTAAAGAGTACACTTCGTAAGAGGATATAAAAAATACAGAACCATATAAAGGAAGCCAAGCATGAAGAAGTGCCAGTGTACACTACATTAACACGCTCCATCTGAGCCTCTCAGCATTCATCTATTTTCCGTGCCTTCTTAGAATGAGCTTCTAAACTGTTTATAGCCGATCTTCGTGTTTAATATCTAACTGTTAAAAAATATCCCCCTATCAGTAAATACAGAACTGCTTATTCATTTTCTGCTATGCAGTTTGTTAAAATATTTGCAATATGACACGATTCTCTCATGTGATAGAGTGAGGTGATGCTTGTGTGTAATAGCGGTTAGTGAAAACACACTATTAGTCATAGCAGAGAATAACACTTGACTGTTTTGAATGTGAAAACCTTTAGGCTGTGGAAAAAAGACCAACTTTGGTCCACTGTGTTGTTTTCAGAAGTACATGAGAACCTATAGGGCAGAGTGAGTCATGGAGTGGTGTCCCAAGTGCCACTTCAGCGGGGACAGCTGTGACACCCAGGGGGGGCACGCACAGACACGCTTCTTAGAGAGAGACACATTGGCTGCCACAGTGTGGAAAAAAAAAAAAAAAAAAATCAGGAAGCCCCCTGGGTTTTAAAGCTGTGCTGAGATGCGCGTTTTTGCGGAGCCTCAAGCGGGACGCAGGAATGAAAATTCAGGTGTTTTCCAGAGCCCGGCCATGAAGATTTCCTCGTGTTCTTATGCACTCCTGCTGCGAGCAGCCAGCCCTCTGCTGCAGCCAGATGAGCCACGATCAGCTCCCAGTGCGCAGCCTGAGACACAGCTGTAACAGGCTTCCTGGGAAACGTTAGGGCTGGGCAACTAAATAGAATGAGGGACTCCTTCAAAACAAGCTCTCTTGGAGTTATCTCTGGACACAATTCCTCACTTGAATGCACTGATTTTTGAAAGCACATGAAATGTAGGCCAGGGGTTGAACTCACAGTCTGGGCTCGGATGGATTTCATAATTCAAAGTCTTCTCCTCTTTTTCTCTCTGTTGGATCAGGCCCAGTTCACACACGGGGTCCCCCAGCGGGGTAGGTGACATCGATCCTCCACTCTGCCGTTTCTTAAAAAAGGGGAACAAGAAGTGAAATTAGCTGGAGGAATCAGGCGCATTCTCAGATGGTAAATACAAGAGGAGCATGAATCATCTTATAGAAATGACGAGAAGGGATGGAAAAGGTAGCGGTTTGGGAGAAGAAAGTTGTGCTCTACATGGCTGATTCAGCTCGCCGGACCGAAAATGAATCATCAGAATATTTAAATCATATTACCAGTATGAACACACACAAAACCCCCAAGCTCTGGAAGCTTTGTTATGAAACAAAGTTGGTAACGGGTAAGAAGAGAACAGAAGGGCAACCCCGTACCGGCACCGCTCTCGGGTCACTGCATGCAGGACCCCAGCAGAGGTGGCTTCACAGCCATTGCAGCAGCTGTGTCCTGGCCATGGCAGAGCCTCACAGCCCCCAGGCTCTTCTTCACCCTCTGGAGCTCCTACACTTCAGCAGTGGCAAAGGTTTTTGAAACAAATGATTTGCCCAATGGAGAGAACAATGTAAGGGCTCCCTGGGATCGTGCCATGGGCTGGGGTGCATCGCGGAATGGACCTGAGTGGGAGGTTTGACACTGGAAACATGGCTCTTCTGGTCTAATCGTGCTTGAACCCAAGGTACGGTGTTAATGAAGCTGTGAGACATCAGATTTCAGGCAGGCTGTGGCAAAGATAACAGATAGATTAAGGATGGTTTAAATCCCGTTGTTTTCCTTCCTATGGCACAGCCGTGCTCATGTGGGATAGAAGAGCCCTGGTGTGGGGATGTTCCATTCCATAGGGAAGGCAGCACCTCCTGCACACAGCACAGCAGAGGCAGCAAAGCAAACCACAGGATTCTTTTACATAACCAGTTGCAAAGGTTTTGCAGGAAGCGTCTGGTTGCTATAAAGTACATCTGTGTATTCCATAACAGTTTGTCATGTTAAAAACTCTCAATACAAAAATAAATGTATCTGCTCAATAGCTGGAAACCTCAGAGGGATCACAATGAGGTAGAAATCCATCTCCAAATATTTTTAGTGTGTTTTCTTGTCTGAATCTGCTAAGTTCCTTTTCACGTACCCGGTTTAGCCTTCGAGCATTAACACTAAGGAACTACAGCTTTCAATCTCCGCTAGCAAGCAAGAATCATAATGAAGATTAGCCAAAATTCTGACAAGCTATTTTTAACATAAACTGTTTTAATGAAAGAATGTATATTACTGAAGTAAACATGGACAGGAAAGGCAGAAAGCGAGAGTGGCAGGCAGAGAGACAAACACTGCTTTGCAAAGCGGCCTTTGGAACATCTGGAACGTTGCAGAGCAATGTTATTTACCGGGGACGTCAGCCAGTCCCCGCGCAGATGGTTCCCATTAGTGTAAGATCAAGAGACCAGCAAGGCTAAAAATATGTGTTTGCTTTTTTAGAAACTGGTCTTCGTTTTTTGCGCCTTAAAAATAATAATCACTGTTACGCAACTTCTGTAACTTGGAACTATTTTCTTGGAATATTGTTTGGCATGCTGGCTGGGCTCAGGCCCCGTGCCATTTCTATTACTCACAACCCTGCTCCCTAAGGACTTCATGACCTGTCTTTTACTTAGAAACAGGAGGATGGCACATGAAGCTGATGCCGATGACTTTTGGTTATAATGTGTCATTGACAAAATGCTGAATTGCTGCTGAGGCCAGATTCTTGCCTGGCGGTAGCGTGTGCAGCTCTCCTGGGGCCCATCCAAGCACACACCAAGCCATCAGGGGACTGTGGGGACCACAGGGCCGTGTCCCCATCACCAGAGCAGCAGAGAAGAGAATGCTGATAAAGAATTATAGAATCTTTAAGGTTGGAAAAGACCACTAAGATCATCAGGTCCAATCCCAACCCATCCCCACCATTCCCACTGACCATGTCACCCAGTGCCCCATCTCCACGGCTCTTGGACACCTCCAGGGACAGTGACTCCACCACCTCCCTGGGCATACGTACGAGCCAGTCTGTGATTTCACAAAAATGACACAACTGAAACAGTGAAACTTTCAGGATTGTTGAGAAGATGCCTCGAGCTCTTCACGTTTAGTGTTTCAAAGCACTTTACACACAGCAGCTGCCTGTATGAAACAAAGAGCTGAAATGTGAATGTAGTCTAATGAAAAATTGTTCACTGAAAGATCTGATCTCTCAGTGGAAATGCTAAAGGAAATTGTTCTTTCCTATGGGCCCCAAAAGAAAATCAGGTTTTGGAAGAATACCTTTGATAAAGCAGTTCCCACTATCATCACAGCTAGAAACCTGCTGGAGCTGTAGGTGTCCCTGTTCATCACAGGGGAGTTGGACCAGATGATTTTTAAGGGTCCTTTCCAATTCAGACGATTCTATGATTTTGTCATTGGTCTTCCAGTGTCACCAGCTCTAAGCAGAAGCAACAGGAATGTGTTCAGCTCACGGGAACTTGTACTAAAGGCAGTGATTTCAGCTGGGAAAGGTCAGGAGGACCCAGAGCCGGGGACATGGGGCAGCACTGTGCTCCCACAGAACCCCAGCAGCCCAGGACTGGTGCAAGAACAGCAAGCAGTGTGGCACAGCCATTGCCCCCAGCCTTGGCCTCAGCCATGGAGCGGCGCAGCAGCGTGACCGCCAGCAAGAGCTGCCCGATGGTGAGCTGAGTGACCCTGTCAGCTCGTTTTGCATCACATCCCTTTTTTAAATTTTATTTTACTGGCACTGCTGACAAGGGAAAAAAGAATACATTTTGATGTGATCAGCATTCCTTTTGTTAAAACATTAATGTATCCAAGATGGTTTCTCAGAAATGCCAACTGCGATGTGAGCACAGAGGATCAGATCCCGCCCCGATCTCCTTCTGTCCTGGACAGGTGCTCTGCAAACATGAGTCTGGGGGTCTTCCTCAGCCTTTTCTGAGCAGAGCAGTGCAGACTGCACCTGCTGGTCTCCTTGTCTCAGAGGAAACCCAATCCAGCGGCCTGCAGTGATGGCAGAGGCATCCTGTCTCGCTGTGATGAAGCAGAGGCAGCCTCAGCAGGCACAGGGAAGCACTTGAGCATATCAGGATGATGTGTGGCCCGCATCCATAGCATCAGATTCACCACAGGACAAGAAACCAAAAGTTCGAGCTAGCAGGAGGGTGGTGCAGAATGAGTAAATGAATCCCAAAAGCATTCAGTGACAAATTCCAAGTCCTCTCGTGGATGAAGCTCTTTCTTTTTGAACCACCACTAAGCGCTTCTCGAAATAACCTCAGCCCCACTGCCGAGAGCCATCCAGGCTCTGCTCTTGCTCAGCAAGTGGGCGACCTCCTGTGCCATGTATAATTCAAGTATCCAATACACAAATGATTGCAGCGAACATGCAAATGATGTCCCACATCCTGCTGTTAGTCATCCTCTGGGGGGAACTCACCCCTACAAAGCCAGCATCCCAGAGCATACTGTTTCCTAAGCTTCACTTTCTAAATGTTTCAACAGCAGCAGAAATCTCACAGCTCTTCTCTTGACAATGACTCTCACTTAGAGCTGCCAGGGTGAAATACTCCAGTGGTTTTCCCCTAAAAATAGCAAATGAATTATCTATGTTTCATTTTACTGCTGCCTAACAATTAGAGGTATTAGTTTAAAATATTACAGCAAATTACATTGAATCTTTCATCAAAAGGGATTAAAGCAGTTTGCAGATTAATTAAATCTCAAAGTAAGACTCAGCTAAGCTTTATTATGGGAGATAGTGAGTTCTGGGGATTCAGACGGGCAGGAGGAAATCAGGACACCTGGCGATTTGGGACACGGGGCTTGTACAATCCCTGCAGGGTCTGTGCCTCAGCTCATCTGTCTGTAGGAGAAGGATACTTAGCTTTGTTTGCAAAGTATAAAAAAAAATTCCTCTGGCAAAAGCGATGCTGATTGTTTATGTGGCAATTACAGTGCCTGGGCGTAGCGCGTGGGCAGGGATGAGCTGACAGACGCATCCAGGAGTCGTGAAGCTTCTCTGTCTCCCATCCAGTTTCCCAGGTGTGACAGGCTGCAGCCAGCACCCTTCCCCAGACTTTTTAAACGCTGGCACTGAGCAGTGCCCACCATTGCAGCCCTGACATCTCACAGCCTTGGGAAGCTGCTCCGTTCACAGCGGCTTCCCAAGATATCATCCGCTGTTCCCGTCTGACAGTTCAGTGCAGTTAAGGTGTTCAGGAGCTGCCAACAGGAATTAGGTGGCAAAGTTCCCTTTCCATTTCAGTTAAGAGGGACCTACAGTGCCGAATTTCATCCATGCTGTCCTGCCAGTGCCATTCACAAAAACTTCTTCCCTTCCCAGGAGAGACTGGAAGGGAAAGCCCACCCAGCTCTTAGCACAGCTCTCTGTGGAGAGCTAACCTAGCGTTAATTTCATCAAGTTATCCCTTTCAGAACACTGACTAATGGCAGCTTATGAAAACAAGGATCAATAACAAATGCCTTAAACAAAGGTCATCTCCAGTTGTACATTATTTAAACAAGCTATGTGGAACCATAAAAGTATCTATGACTAAACCTGAACAGCCCAACGTCACGAGACCAGTGATAAAATTATGAGAATCAGCAACAGAAAAACAACCCCAGAGTGGTGTTGGAGTGGATGGGCCAGCAGCATTTGCTTCTTCGTTGCCAAACACATGAGGAACACACTGAAACACTCAGTCCAACCTCAGGTGCCTGCAGGGCTAGACAGGACAGTGCTTCGCAGAATCAGAGAATCACAGAATCACAGAATGGCTTGGGTTGGAAGGGACCTCGGTCATCCAGCTCCAACCCCCCTGCCGTGGGCAGTGTTAATCTCCATGCAAACATGATTTATAATGTCACTGCTAAAATTTGCTGATTTCTGTTTGCTTTTTAGCAGATGAAGTGGTATTTTGGACAGAGACCTGAGTGCATTGAGGCGTGCCGAATTTTGCTTGCTCTCATACACCAGCAGTACAGGTCCACGTGCTGGGGGAATCTGTGTCTGCCAATGCCTTCTTTTCTCTTTAATGATGTACCCGAATTAAACTCATTTTCCCCTGAAACAATGAAGAAGGGATTCCCATAGCACACTAAGATGCCTCTTGTTCTTCTCTTAGAAACTAGATCTGGCCAGCACCTGGGGAAGGGCAACACTGCTGGTCCCAGTGCACTAGGGCAGAAACGGAGCCTGAGGAGGCGGGTGGCTTTGGGTAGAGCAGCATTTTGGTGTGAAAACACCCTTCTGCAGCCAAAGCAGTGCTCCCCACGGGCTGCCCTCCCTCTTTCCCGGCTGAAGAAGAGGGGCATTGTCAGCAATGCGGCCAACAGAAAAGCCACAAACGTTGCTGCGGCTGTGCTCAGTCACGTTTGGCAACCGTCAGAAAGCCACTTCCCCAGACAACGGTTGTGCAGTTTGGGGCAGCAACGTCCACAAACAAGCCCTTAGTCACACAGGCCTACAGTCCCAGCACCATCCAGAAGCAGCAAGATGTGTCCAGTGACCCTCAGTTCTTCGTGGGACGTGGCAGAGCCCTCTCTCCCTCTTGTCTCATCCTCATGCAAACGAGGCACGGCGTGATGAGCAAAAGCAAAAGCCTGCAAGGCTCTGAACTGCCACTGCCACCACCGTCAGCACTCGGCAGAGCAGTTCTGAGATTTGGCTTGCTAATGTCTGAGGAGCTGAGATGAGAGCGACTATGGAGATCAGAGACAGAAGTCTGGGATGAGTGTTCCTGGATTGCTTCTTATGGTGCATGTTCTCATCGCCGGTCCTTTGTAATTGCAAAAAATGGTGCCTTACAGATACCTTGAAGAGACTGGAGACAGACATATGCATGTCATCATCAGGAAGTCTGTCTTGATAGTCAGCCAAGATCCCAGGGGAGTGTGCATTATTTATTATTATTATCATGATCACTGCCACTAACCTCATTTCCCTAGAGATTTGACTCCAGTATAAATGCTTGAGACAATATCCTGGGGTTCTTACTCTACTTTTTTAAACATTTGCTCATACAAGCCACCTCTGTTGTCTCTGAAAACTTTGTCCACATAAAGAATGGGCTACACACTGGCTAAAGTCCTCTGGACACTGCTCCATCTTTTTTATTGCAAGCTTCACTCAAGAGATGTATGATAGGAATGCAAAAACCTGGATGTGCTGCAAAACGTCTGCAGAGACTGCCTGGCTCCCTACAGACATCAGCTCTATTGGAGAAAAGCAGAACAGCAGAAAATCAATAGCAACAAGCAAAATTGTTTATTTATGCAACCACTGAATTACGAGTCCCAAGCTTTTTGCATATTGCATGTGCAGGAACATGATGTCAACACCGCTGTGCTGCAACAGGAAGCTAAAGATAAGACTTGGAGAACCATCAGCTTCCTGAGCACCAATCTGTCACTATGGTTTTGTTTATGTTTTAGCAAGTACACGTTGGCATTACAGCTGATCTTGGCAACGTTAGTCTTTTTTCTTTTTTTTCTTTTTTTTTTTTAATTTCAGAAACTGTTGGAGCTATTGCAAACACATCTTTTCTTTCAAAATTCTTGCCTCTACGGTTTGTGATGTATGGCCACAACGTAGAAATTCTGACCCTTGAATGGATGACAAAGGGAAATAGATCCCAAAATGAAAAACGATGTGATAGTCCTAATTAGTAGGCATTTCAGAATACATTTCTAGAGATGTTATTTGTCCTAGAGATTCATAGGCCTTCTGCATAATTGTCAGATGACTATGCAAATATTAGCGGTGACATGACAAATCACATTACCTCATGTATGGAAATGAGGCGAAATCTAAATTTACAATCTCTTTGTTTTCATTATTCATCCAACCTTAGTCGCAAGCATGAGAAATGTCGCTGTAAAATCCAGCGAGTGCTTGTTTTTCCTTTTTCTCTAAACCGAATATGAGGGGGCTGTTTCCTTATTCTGACAGCTACCTCAATGTCACACATGCTGCTGGTGGTGTTCTCTCATCCATCACTGCTGAACTGAAACATTCGAGCTCTTGGGGCACTGATGCTTGGCAGCACAGTGACTCCCCACGAGAAGAAGGCCAAGGTGCCCCGCGCTGCTCATCAAAAGGAGCAGCAGCCGGCACAATGGAGCCACTGATTAATGAGAACAATTGCAGAGGATTTCCTATTATGCCAAGCTTCAGAGGAAAACAGTAAGCAACGCAAAGGAAATGAGTGCGTTTGCTCAAAATGAAAAGGTCATCCAGCCACAAATTTTCGGCTCTGATATGCATGTAACATTTTAACTCCCATTTTTATCACAAATTATAGCTTCCCAAGATCTTCAGGAAGTTGACAGAGAGATTGGAAGGTTACTGGGTGGTGTGAGAACGGAACTAACTATGATTTACAAACTTGTCATTGCAGCATATCCACTCTTGTGTGATGAAGAACAAAGCAACCACCCTAATAGCAACCCCTTTGCATCTTCACTTTTAAATAACAGCTTCTGTTGGTGTCAGAGAGACTCGAGCCTTCTCTCCCCAAAATACCCTGCAAAGCCAGTTTAACAGAGCACAGCATGGATATGCAGGAACGGGTACCCTCCTGTGAATTGCAGATTATGTCGCAACTTGACAGAGGTGCTGCCAGATGCTCATTCACACTGACGTCACTCAACGACTGTAATGTGGCAAAATCCTTTAAACAAAATATTGTTCCGTTGAAAAAAAATGTACAGGACTCCTGTGTTTCATCCCCAGTGCTTCCATCGCCTCCCTGTCACCACCTAAACTGCCCCAACCTTAATTCCCCTGTTTATAAAACAGAAATTAATAGCATTTGTCTTTCTGACATGGGACATTGTAAGAACTGGTGAATCTTCACTGAGTGTTTGAAAGATCACCGAATTAGCATTGCTAGAGCAAAAGGACTATATCTACTATTTCAGTAGTACCAATGGGATTAACATTAATTTACATTTGCCCAAGTCCCCTTAGCTTTCATGTAGCCCAGAGAAACAACTGTGAACTATTTGTGTCGGGTGAGAACAGAAGCCAAATGTATCATGATGCAGGTGTAAAGGCAGCTCTGTGTTGTTTTAGATAGGAAGCACACAGCACACAAAGGATGAAAGCACGAAACTATTGCAGTTAGTGGGGATACTCACAGAATATAATAAAATGCAGCTACTAGTACAGCATCTATTGAATCTCACAGGACCTTACTGACACATAACTAAAATTCCAAATTGAAAACTGTATCTCAGGACCAGACTGATAGGACAAAATTTCAGTCTATGGCTCTTGAATTTACAATGAAAATCCATTAGTGACTCACTTTTTCTAAGGATAGAAGACAGCATACCTTATGAGTCAGCCTTCTGCTGAGAAAAAAATAAATGCTAGCTTCAATGGGCAGAGAGATAAACCACTGAAAAGAGAATAATTATCAGCCATTACACTGGGGAGCGGAGTGGAGAACAGGCAATGGAGAGAGCAAAAATATATGAAGGACTTAGCTCATGGAGGAGCTCTTAGCATCACAAGACCGACCTTTAGAGGACTGGTGAGAAATGTGAGCTGAATCAGTTCAGCACCTGTCTGGGAGGTTTAGTGCAGACTTCTCTGGAAGTTGGATTAGTTCTGCAGCTGCCATGCTAGCAGCAGTAGGGCTAAATAGCTAGGACTGGGGGCCACATGCAGAGGCCTGAATCAACTAGAAAAGAAAAGAAAAAAACAGACAGAAGTAAATGAACTAAATATATTCAGCATTATCAAATTAGGATGAGTGTAAAGTATGATCTGTAGTTTTAGTGTCTGCAATGGATTAGAAGAAAAACCATCGAGTTTCAGTCAGACAATACCTTCGGGTAAAGAAACACTCTGAAACGATTTGAGGGAAGCTGCCTATACCTCTCTGAACAGAATGACCCAGAGCATGCAGAGCATCACTCTTCTGTGAACTCGGGGCTAGTGAGAGATGCTTTCCACCTCTCATTTCAGCTACTACATCCTTATCCAAGCAAAACTCCAACTGAAGTCAATTAAATCTTCCTTCTAATTTTAAATGATGTAATGTGCAAGACAAATCCTATCTAGTTAGCATTTTTTTTTTAATATCTTTTGTCTCTGCAGTCCTCTGCAGGAGTTGTGGGTGTGTTTCTATCACTGCGAGCAATATACACGCACATGAGTCATAGCACCCTAGGAATCTAAGGAGGTCGACATTTTGGAGTTTGACATTGTCCTCTCGTATTATTTTCACACCAGATTAATTCCATCATCTTTGGTGAACTTCAGCACGTTTTTTTTTGTGAATGAGTCAGAGAATTTGGCCCTCCACCTGGGCTCCTATTATCTGTGCCTTTGGATAGACACAATTCCACTGCACTGCTTTTTAGGGCTTTCACTCCTCATTGCTCTTGCACAGGATAGCTGCCCATGTGAGGCTGTTGGGAGGGGGCATGCAATATCATGTCACTCAGCAGAAGGGTTTTTTTTTTCATGCTTTGGATAAGCTAAATGAGATGATTAGCTACGTCACAGATGACCCACACATCTTACTAAAAATGACTAAATCCCAAGGAGAGAGCAATCTGCTGAAATTCTTCACTTCCTCCTTATCTGGCTCCCCTTCTAAGTTTACAGTCAGTGGCTCAATCACTTTTGCAACTGACAGCAAAAGGCAGCAGTAAACTTTCTCTAGACATGGCTGCTGGGAAGGAATCTTCAGCCTGGTGTTCCAGGGGTTTCACATTCACATTCACACTCACATTCACTGTTGGTTTTGACCTATTGCCCTCTCTGGGGGAACCACACCGATCTCACCCCACATCCCCACCCTGGCTCAACAACAGAGGGGACATGGGAACGCAGTGTCACTGACGTGAACTTTACGTGGCCTCATTGGTACAACAGGAAGCAACAGAAGATGTTCTTCATTTACATAAAGCTCCAGTCATGAGTCATCTCTATCTTCTACAGCCTGTCACACTGACGAGCCTCGGGACGGTGAGCACACGCACCACGCCATTGCTCAGTCAGATGCCCACAGACGTCGGCCTGGTTGTTTCAGAACATGCACTGGGGAAACAGAAAAATGTAAAATGGGCACAAAAAAATTCCCTGCAGTGTGGGAAACTGGTGTGTCTAGCTTCCCTGCCAGTGGAAGGGAGCTATTTGTTATTTGTTAACCCACGCTGACACAAGTCAATGCCTCAGCTTTAAGCCTTCGGTATCTCCAGCTGAATGCCCATCGGTTGTCCATCTCTGTCCTTCTGGAGGAAAGTCAGATGTTAGTTACTATAATAACATAAATGATTTCCCAAGCAGAAAACTAAGGCCAGAAGGCTGCCTACTCAGAACAGCTTAGAAAATAAGCTGCAGAACTGGGAACAGAATAGAGGGAAGTTGTTCTGTACATCAAACCAGCCATTACCCAGCTGAGAACATCTTTTGCCACATCAGCATAGATGGCCAATACATCTTCAACTGTGTGAATAGATATTTGTCTGCTGTAACTCCTCTGAAGACAAGAATGGATTGCAATCTTTTTAAGATACAGAGTTTTAAGGTCTCTGAATACCCTATGTTTTCTGTGGAGTGAGGTTCCTGCTCTGCACTGCCTATGGAAGAACCCTTCCCTGCACATAGGCTAAGAGAGAAAATCTAGGAAAATTATTAGACTAATGTTAACCTTTGTGAATATCCTTGTAATGTGGTTTTACATCTTCTTGATGCTGTTCATGCTACTGTCTCTAGCAAAAAACATCCACCAATATGGAAAAAGGGCAGCAGGGAAATTCCATTGAAATAAATAGAGTTGGAAACTTCTCTCTTTTTTTGCATAGGGCTGTTCCCATGGTGATTTCAGGGAAGGCAGTGTCTGAGTAAGAAGAAGATGAGGAAGAGGTTGGGAAAAAACAAATAATCTGTTGTACACCCTCAGCGGATGGATAAAATTTGAAAATATTTACCGTAGAATGGAAGCATTTGGGAAACAGAATGGAAGAAACACAAATGCTGATAGACTCATGCTTTAGTGCTGGAAAACTTGTGATGAACAGGACAGTCATCTTTGCTTATGTGTTTCTTGTATCTGTACTTAGAATCTAACCAAAAGCCAAAATATTGTAACCTCGAAGCCAACCAA
This sequence comes from Numida meleagris, assembly GCF_002078875.1. Lineage (NCBI taxonomy): Eukaryota > Metazoa > Chordata > Aves > Galliformes > Numididae > Numida > Numida meleagris. The sequence goes on from NC_034420.1 coordinate 8,509,169, forward strand.
ATACACCAGGTTTATTTCTTTCAGCTTGATACTGTGATAACCAAAACCCATATAGATTTCAGGGTCAGCATAGGCCAAAGAGTTGCCCTGAACATTATCATTTGGGCTGGAAATGTTGTAGGCTGATAAAATATTAATTTCAGGAGCACAGAATATGAATGTTTTCTAGGCCATGTGTTATTACAGAACTTCATCAAATACCAGTAGATTGTACATCAAGTGGTCCCAATCTGCCCTTGTCTCAAACATATTCCCTCTGCCACTAGGGTTGAAAGGGTACAGGCATCTTATTTCACACCATAGGATGCTGCAGAGACAAACTATATTAACATACGGCAGCTAAGATTAATGTTTGGAAGTGGCCCAGTCTCTGAGTCAGACTGATCCTTTCCGTTCATAAACTTTAAAGTGCCAGGAAAAAAGTTAAAAAGCCCAATTAAAATAAAATCCAGATAGCTCCACTACAGGCTTATCATCAGTGCGTGAGGAGGGCAGCATTTTGCTCTTCTTCTGGGACATGCTTGAGCAAGAATCTTGAAGTGGCCTCACAAGAGAAAGGCTGAAAGGGGTCTTCTTTGTTAAGGGTGAGTATGGAGACTGAGGGGCCTGGCTTCCTTTAAAGGTTGGGAGATTTTTCTGTAAGTGTTTGTTGCTTTATTCAGTTTGATTTACTTATTTCTCCTTGTGCACACTTGTTTGAAAGGGCTCTTTTGCTTGAGCTTAGTTTCTGATGAACCAGCTTCCTAGCTCCCCTTCTACATCCCCTGTTAGCTTCTGCCATAGCATGAAACTTCTTATTCTTACCTCTAAGTTCCTGCACAAGCCTGTCTATGTATCTGCTCTCATTTCTTCCCTGTTACCTTCTGATGAATATTGACATCTCAAGCAGTTTCTCTCTTCATTCATTCGTATCTTTCCATGCTGTTTTGTGTGCTCTGTGCATTTACAGCACTTGCTTTTTCACACTATCTCCTTTGACAACAAAAGCCAACCCTTGGAGATTATCACCAGCTTGGAGTCTCTCTTTGGCCAAACAGCAGATTGCTGCAGTCAGCAAGAAAGATTGGATCCCATGACATCTGAAATTGGCCACCCAAAACTAACCCCCCTCCTAATCAGAGGCCCTAACAGTGGTGTTCCAGAGATGCTGAGTCCACAGGCTCCAGGTGCAATCAGTACAAGGCAGAGACAGCCACCTCTGGCTTCATTCTTTAGAGGTTACAAAAGCCTCTTTTTGGAAGATTTTCTCTGGCCACACCCTGACTTCTGCAACAGATTGTTTAGCACTGAGAAAACCTTCCCAATCCACTGACCGTCATCGCGCTGGCAAGCAACCAAAGAAGAGTGATGAAAACACAAGTGTTAGTTGCAGAAGAGGCTGCCTGCTAGCAAATCACAGAAGAAGCAATTAAAAAATCCATATTCTCATGATGACAAAAATGAAAAAGAGTAGGAATCTCTTTTCTGAAGAGTCCCACTGGGCTTATTCAGCTCCCCAAACACTACACAATATCTGGAGGAAACCCCTGAGAAAGCTGATAAGGCAGCACAGACTAGCATGCCAAAAGTAAATTGGTGAAATGCTATTCAACATCTCACGCACATGGCCAGTTCCAATGGATCCTACGATGGATGAGAATGCTAAACTGCAATACCACGACTGAGTGCCCACGGGTTGCTGCAGAAGGATTTGGCAAGTTTTCCAACAAAACATCCCGTGCTTTCTTTGAAAAATTCCTCCTTGCCAAGATTTTGGCTTGTTTAACTTGTTCACTGCCTGGGGGGTCTTTGGGTGGCCTAGTGCTGTTGAATCCTCACATACACGTTCTATTGAAAAATGCCATTTTCCAGGCATTGCAGAGTACAGAATAGCATTCCCTCTTGCTGGGCAGCCACCTGAGCTCAGGCTGACCTCACACGCAGGATGCTCAGTCTGCCTTCCACAGCCCATGCTGAGGACAAACCCACCCACTCTGAGGTCACTCTTAACGCAACAAACCAGGCACTCAGCATCACCGGCCCCCGTTGAGCTCTCACACCAAATCCCCACTGACAGTATGCTGGTACGAGGTCTCTGGGAGACATCCAAAATAGCACTCAGGCACCGAAGTGCAACTTGTGCAGACTGCTGGCGCCGGTGCTCCTGAGAGCAGCCCCGGAAAGCCTGGCCTCCCCTCCTGCAGCGACGTCAGATGCTCTAAGTGCCTACAACTCCTGGTGAAAGCTTCCTCTGGCGCCTAAAGGTCTGCTGCCTTTTTGTGCCCAGAAGCCTCACTGCTCTGCTTGGGCTGAATTCTCATGCCTACTTCTCACCTAAGACCATCCCGAAATAAGGTGGGCTTTTTTGCCAGTAAGGCCTCAAGGACCCAATTTGCTAGGCATGTTGTGACTGAATAGGACACTGAGGATGAGGCTGAAGGGAAGGAACTCTTGGAAGCGCTTATGTGCTTATATCTATTTAACATTAGTAAGTTATGGACCCCCCCCCCAGCCCAGTATCAGCAGTATCCCAGCACCAGTATTACCACTGTTTCCCAGATAAGAGCCCTAACCGGGCAGCGTATTCCAATGCAACAGTTTGCACTCCTGGTTACACAGTGGCTCAGCTTTATGACACTGGACAGAGAGCTCTCTCCTTTCTTCCCCCGAATGCTCGAAGTTTCTCATAGCACTCCCTGTCCCCACAAGTTCAAAGGTCCAGAAGTGGACTAGGGAGTATGTTAAACAGGGGCAGTGGCTTATCTCCCAGGAAAATTTCCACAGAGAACTCTGATTCAAGTGTCTATGCGAAATGTATGACTTACTGTAAGCCACAGACAATCATTTTTGGGTCCCATATCAGGGTTTCATAGGGACATACTCAGACAACCTCTTCTCCCAGGTATTTTCTGCTGGCTGATGCAGACATCTCACCACTCAGAGTACTAGCTATGGCAAAAGTCCTTAGGTTCCAACCTATTCCTCTCCAGTGTACAGGGAATTTAGGCATTCAACTCACTACAGAATATTCCTCCTTTGAATTACTGAATTATTGAATTAATTGAACTCCTTTAGGGGCTAAACTTCAACTCTTCTTTGCTACTAATCGAAATCTCTTTGAGATTTAGCTCTCTGTTTTTGCGTTCAAAGTCCTTGATTACGCTGTTTACCTCTAGTTAATGGTTAACTTGCATCCGGGTAACTCCATCTCCCTTGGCCGTGACCCTGTGCACGATTTCAGTCTCCCGAACTGCACTGGTCACTGATCAGTACAGAGGGGCTGTGTGAGGCAAGGCTGACAGCAGCTGGAACTTGTCCACGAAGTTCATTTCCACAGTGGAAAAGGAAGCAAACACAAAAACTTTCTGTTCACTGTGGTTTTGCCATAGTAAATACCTGACATGCCGAGAAGTAAAGCAAATAAGCAAGCAAAGACAAACTGTATTAAACACAGGGTACATTTTCTGGGGCTTTAAAAGCTGAAGATTTCCACTAGCATTGCCCAGCTCAGTGCTCACTCAATGTCACGGGGCAGGGAAGAGGCAGCGTGGCTGTGTGGGCCCCCTCCCACATACACACACACAGCGGCTGCGGCCAGCCCTGGGATCCATAAAATGATCATGTTGTTACCTCTGTGTACTGAGCAGGAAGAAGAGAGGTGGTTTTTATGTTGTAAGGGAAAAACTCAGACACTCAATGAAGAAGGACCTTTGTATATGTTGAACAAATATGAATTTATTCCACTATCCATTCAAGATGCAGTCTTGTAATAGATTGATAGCTACAGGATATATGATGAGGACAACCACATCCTACACTGCATGAAGACTTAAAGCTCGCTTTTTTGTTCCCTGGTGTTTAGAAAGTGCTATCAACAAGTAGCTTACTAAAACGTTAAGAGGAAGGGCTGAGCTTTCATTACTGATTATACTTAGCACAGCACTTGTATATGAATTCTTCACCTACAGGCGCATCCTGTTCCTTCAGAAATATTTCCTCACATGCTGTTATTTATATTTTTAAATGTTTTATAACTTTTTCTGTTCATTCTCTGAAATGTTTTTTCCTTTTCCTGAACGGCAGTTGTGTTTAATGCTTCATGCAGCCAGAGTCACGCCCTGCAGAATACAACACATAATCAAGTAAACACACCCTGCGAAGCAATGTGCTCACTTAAGTCCCAAACCCACCCTGACACAAGTGCTGCAAACATATCCCGTGAATACATGCACAATGGTAATACGTCGTGGAGTGCATACCCTGTCACACACTGTCCCAAACAAAAAGCTACAGTTCAGCTGTGAGCAAACACCGCTGCGGCAGAAGGGGAGAAGTGAATAAGCACTGCACCTTCCTTAACAGTCACCGCACATTCCCAATTGATGAACGAAATGAAGGTGACCTAAACGATGACTGTATGCACCCTGCTTTACCCTTAGCAAACAATGCTGCTCATGACCCAGTCACAGCACTTGCAATATGTTCCCAGCTCAGGAGTGGTAGCACAACCAGGGGCTAACATAAAGCTCAGCCATGTGTAAGGAATCACAAACAAAACAAAAGAGGAAATCATACAAACGCATTTCAGAATGTTTCATTGTACAACATTATGGTGAATGGGCAAGGCCCTATGTTACTCCTCTTTGGGAACAAGGAAATTTTAACAAGTTAGGGATAAAAAAATCATCACAGATTACTATAAACTACATTAACATGAAGTTAAAAGTAAAGAATAGCATATCACTTAGAAATTGGGAAGATTTAGAAAGACCAGAGAAACAAAATCTTACTCATAAGAGTAAGTTTATAGGCTATCAAGATGATTCAAATAAAGCATGTGTGGGTCACTTGTTCCTAGGAAGGAGGCAGCATTTTTTTCTATGAAGCATGAGTGAGGAATCTTGATAGAGTCATCTATGATCTGATTTATTTGTAAGAAAGTGAACTGAAATCAGGACAATACTCATTTTTGAGAACAGAACTATAAACACAGAATTAGGAATGGGGGGGTGTATTTGCCAATTTTAGAGGTGAATCTGATCTTATTCTGTAGCCTCAGGTCACTCAACTGATCCCTCTGTTTCAGTCTTTTCCCTGGTGAAAGAGTTCTGAAAAATTTTACTTGCTGATTTCAGAGCAGTTGTCTCAATTAATGTTACTAATGCCATTTGAAGAGAAACAGTGGATAAGAAACATTTAGATATAGCGTTGAGAGACATGGTTTAGTGGGGTTATATTGGTGGTAGGTGGCTGGTTGGACTAGATGATCTTGTAGGTCTTTTCCAACCTAGCTAATTCTATGATTCTATGATTCTATGATAATTCTAGGGCTACTCTTACTAGTAAATGTTCATCTATTTCTTACATGAAAAAAAAAATGATAGGCAACTTTTAAATCAGTTGTCAGTATAAGTTTATTTATTCCAGTTCTAATGATATGACAAGCACCTCGAATAAACCCAGGCTTTCAGTTCCCATTCTAATACACAACATGATCTAAGCAGCCGCACCCAGCTGGACTGAGGACAAATTCCTGTGCTTATCTCAGGCTCACTAGAAGTCTTATGTAATTAAACAACATTGTGATGAGGGTCTTATCTCAGGGCATTAACTTCTTCTTCCCCTGGCAAGGATGTAAGTGAGCTGGATCAAATTGGAAAGCTGTCTTGGCGCTGCTCTGGGTCCGTCAGTTTCTTCAGTTTGACCTTTTAGTTGGAAACAAAACTTCCCAGTGTGAGCTTTTACTGCCTTGCATTCTCAAGCCTTGGGCCTGACAGAGGAATGAGTGTTCAAGGCAACCTCCCGATTTGTCTACCCTACAGGTTAAATACTTTTGTAACCACATTAGCACTGCCTTGGCTCCTGAGTTGGTCTTTGCACAAGATGGTTAATAATAGCTAACGACACAGGGGCCTTGCCAGGAGCCCAGACAAGCACTGGGTTGTGTAATTATAACTTGATAGGCACTGTTTTGTTGCTGGGTTTTGGTTTTTTTTGGGGGGAGGGGGTTGGTTTTTTGTTGTTGTTGTTGTTTTGTTTTTCCACTAGATAGAACCCCCCAGCTATGCCTACGTAATTGGTTTGACCTCTTGAGAGATGAGAATTATCTCATTAGTTTCAGCGGGTTGATCAATTTTGGAGCACAATGCACAGTGCAGCAAGGTTTGGTGGCTGACCAGTTTGCAATCTGCTGAATGCACTTGCACAATGCAATTCGAGTAATTTAGATGTCTGAGATCAAAAAGCCAATTAGGCTTCTTTATCTGTTCCCTGAGGGCTTTTGAGGGATTGTGCCTTGTTATCTCACCCCAAGACTCTTCCACTTTATTTTGAAATATTCCCATCAAGAATTATTATATCTTCCTTTGAAAGACTATGGCATTGATTAGCAGCTCTGACTGTTAGATATTTTTCCTCTACTTATTTCAATCTGAATTATTTTTTTTCCAAGTATGAGTCTGGTTTCTGGGTGAAAGGGAAAAAATGGAAAAATGTGAATCTCAAAGCGTGGAGATTATGACAGCAGGTGGAAGAGGACGAAAGCTGCAGAATCAATGTGGAATCAATGGGAGCAGCAGTATGCTTTTCTAAGTATGTATCTAAATATGCACGCAGCATATTTAGATTGCTGCTATTTCCCTCTTTCTTTCTCTTGTTCTCCTTTTAGACTGAGAAGACAATAGTAGCTGTATTCTATCCCCGTGGTATAATCTAACACGCGCAGCATGAAGGCACCATTTCACTCCCTAATGCAATATCGGTCACAGTGTATCTGCAGCAGAGAGTCCCTGACTGATGCTATTACCTGGAGATGTTAAGGGAAGAACCTGTGGCGCAGGATGATGTGTGCAGCAGTGTGAGATTAGCGATGTGCACCGCATTAAATCTGGCAGGGACAGAGTCAGACAAAAGCACTAATGCTACAGGCAAAATGGCAAGACAGCAGATCAGAGGGACTCAGGTGATGGGGAAACGTCTTGCCTGCAAAACAGGGTGTTTTTCTCACTTTAACTCTTTGTCCTCCAATAAAAACGCAGAAAGATTTTCAAAAGAAAGTCAGAGCCATGCTGGCACCAAGGGGGCTCATCCAGCACCTGCGCGGTGCCAGGTGCTCTTCTGACGCGGGTGGGCACTTCGAACCCTGACCCCGGGCCGCGGTGACCTGAAAGGCCGCAGGGGAGCGCGGAAGGCCCGGGCCGAGGCCAGGCGGGACGCGGGGCCGGGGCCGCAGCAGCCCGAGGCCTCGGCTCCCGCCGCTGCCCGTAACCCGGCGGCGGAAGCGGCGGCCGGCCCCAGCCGCCCAATGGGCTGAGCGCGGCGCGGCGGCGGGGCCGTCACTTCCTGGCCCTGCAGCCGGCGGCAGCGAGGCGAGAGCCGGGCCCGGGGGTGGCGGGGCCCTCAGCCTGCCCGGCGCCCGCCGTCACCACCACCAGCACCATGCCCTTTGACTTCAGGAGGTGAGTGCGGCCGGACGGGGACGGGGCCGGGGCCGCCGGCGCCCCACGCCTGGCCCGGCAACCCCCCCTGGCCCTGCGCCGCGGCGGCCTTCGCGCCTCCTGCCCGGGAGCGGCGTGATGTACGGCGGGTGCGGGCTGGGGAGGAGCGGCAGCGAGAAGTGGGTCTGGGCCGGGGCGTGGGAACCCGTGCCCGGCGTGCAATTATCGTTATATAATGGCGTTGTGCAAAGCAGAAGGAGGCGTGAGGAGTTTCGAGCGGCCCCGGGAGCGGGGGGTGGAGCGGCCCCGGGCGGCGGTGGGGCCGTGGGGCGGCGGCGGGGCCTGGGCCTGGCGGGCGGGGTGAGGCCTGCGGGGCGCTGGGGCCCAACCACTCCGTGTCCGCTCCCAGAGCGAAGCCAAGGGACCCCCTGGGCTGCCGTGGGGCTGAAGCAATAACCGTGGGTTTGACCCCTTCCCGATCCAAAGCTGTGTAACTCTCCAGGTTGACGCCTCCCACGTGCAGAATGCGTTCATCTGCAGGAGCCTTTTCACATTGGTTCTACCCGAGCATTAGGATTACCATAAAAATACACTGGACTGGGAACTGAGGTATATGAGACCCCACTTGGGGTATTACATTCATATGTGGAGCCCTCAGAAGAGGAGAGACGTAGACCTGTTTGAGTGTGTCTAGAGGAGGGCCACAAAAATGATCCTGGGGATGGAGCACCTCCACTGCAAAGACAGGCTGAGAGATGGAGCTGTTCAGCCTGGAGGAGAGAAGGCTCCAGGGAGACCGGAGGGCAGCCCTTCAGTATCTAAAGGGGGGATGTAAGAAAGAAGGTGACAGACTGTTCAGCAGAATCTCTTGTGATAGGACAACGGGAAATGGTTTCAAACTAAAAGATTTAGATTAGATATAAGAAAAAAGTCCTTTATGATAAGGATAGTGAGGCACTGGCACAGGTTGCCCAGAGGTGGTGGTGCCCTGTCCCTGCAGACACCCATGGTCAGGCTGGAGGGGCTGTGAGCACCTGATGGAGCTGTGGGCCCCCCTGTTCACTGCAGGGGGGTTGGACCAGATGGCCTGTAAGGGTCCCTTCCAACTCAAATGGTTCTGTGATCACCTGATGTTTTGCAGGACCACCATGAGCCATGCAGAACTGTCCCTTTGAGATGGAGAAAATAGCACAGTTCTGTCATTCTCCCATATAAAAGCTGTGCACTGTGTTTCTGCTGTAACTCTAAACCAGGCCTCTCATTTATACAGGATGGCAGGATCTTGTATGTGATCCGTGAGGCACTGTTGAACATGGAGCAGTTGCTTCTGAATGAAAACTTGCTGAAGCTGGAAACAGCATCTGCTGGATCATGTGGGATCTGGGTCCCAGAGCCCTGTTTCTTCCTTTGTATAAAGCTTGGTAGAAAAACACTTCTCAGCTTCGGAGACATTCTGCCAGCTGCAAGTCCTGTTGCTGTCTGTTTTCAGACTTGTAGAATACATGAACAATGAGGGATCCTGGGTTGTGGCTGTTGCTTTGTAATAGAGAAAATGTTATTTCAGACGTCTTAAAAATGTAATTTCTGTTGGGTCTCAAAATGTGCACGTGGAAAGCAGCTTCACAAAGAGTAATCATCTTAAGAGAAAGCACTGGTGCTTTGCTTCAGAATGGTATAAAGGTGTTGAATAAAAGCTCAGTTAGAGTTTGGATTAATGAGTTACAGAAACATAGAGGCATCAGTTCCCATCTGCATTTAAAGATTCACAGGTGCAAATAAGTTCTTTGTCATCAAGTTGGAGGATTAGAAATAGACATGTCAAAGCACCTACTCATACAGTGTAAGCGTACTGAAGTTCATCTTTTTTTGTAGAGATGAGACTTTAAAGGCTGCACTTGGTGTAAGACAAGAACTTTATTGTACAGAGAAACTAGTGCCGTGTGCAGCAAACTGCTTTCCTCTTTTAGCAACTTGAACAGAGTTCAGGAACAACATTTTTGCAAAGGTTAGAGACGGTCTTTTAGCTAACATGGTTTTTGATCATTGTGCAGTCAGTGGAACAAAATCTGTTGAGGCTGGAAAGTTTTACTCTAGTAGGTGAAGAATGATGCATGCATTAAAAATTTGCAGCTACTTCCTGACAATGATATAACATATAGCACAAGAGGCTTAGAGAAGGGAAGTTTCCACCTGTGGTATGTTTCTGAAGGAAGACATGATGGTTTTTTGTCATTTAAATGCAAGGATTTTCTTTCAGAGATTTCAACTGGATCTTCCCTTTGCAAAGTGTAGTTTGGCACCCTGTCTTTACCACTCACTTTGGAGTGTGTGTTATCCTTATGTATGATTAGAGGGTTAGATTAAAAAAAAAAAATTGCACCGACGTATCTTATAGATTCCAAAATTTAGAGTTTCCAAGTGGAAAGGTAGTTTTTTTCTGAAGGCCTTAGTTTTCACCAGTGACGTCCCTATTCTTCACCATTTAAAGCTGAAGAAAGCATTTCTGGCCATTTGACTAAATCTTTCCTTTCTTGTAGACTTAAGGGTTCAAATTTGCCCCGACTGGAGAACACAAAGTGCTTGGACACATTTCTTGGAAGGTCTCCCTGGGGCAGAGTCTGAGGCATATTGGTTGGTATCAGATGTGGAAACAGCTTGTTTTATTGCTTATGCTGTACTTTTCTTTTTCTGTAAGACTTCTGTTTTCTTGGTTTATCAGCGATTCCTTTGCCAATATAAAATGCATTTAAATTACAAATAAAATAATATTTTTACAGTAAAGTAATTTCAAGTGAATAAATAATTATTTTCTTCTGAGTGTTAGGGTGTTAATAATCCTTAGTACTTGCCCACTGCTTTTCATTTTTCGAAGTGTTTCGCGTGCCCTAATCTCTGCAGTCCTATGATGGTGGTAAGGAGTCAAGTTTTTATTTTGTAGACTGGAGGCTCTGGTTCAGGTTCAGTGCATGTCATGAGACATCAGACATCCTACACAGCTCCTGAATCAGTTTGTATGTATGGAAGGCCTGCTTCCTTCTCAATTTTTAAAACACATTGTTGCTTCTTGCCTTTCCCCTGGTTTGTTAGTGCTCATCTCAGCAAAGCCTCATACCTACTAGAGGATTTTGAGGTGCACACTGAAACAGAGAGGGTACTTTCTCCTCCAGCTCTTAAGACACAGTGTAACCCGTGTATTTGCAGCTTCTGTAGATGCTAAAATCATAATTAGATTAAACAGTATAGCCTGGGTAATCTTGAATGGTGATTGCAGGCCAGAAGGTTTCTCACATGTTACGTGATCTGCTCAGCAGGAAGGCTTAGCTTCAGTGGTGAACGACAGTGCTGGAGTTCAGCTGGCTCTTACACTGGGAGTTACAGGAGTAACAAGTGACTCCTGTGCACTGAAAGCAGACATAGTAGGGAGAAACTTGCTGCAAGTTCAGTTGCTTTTGGATCTAGTGGCTTTTCTTGGCATCTGCCTATTTGCATGACAGAGCTACGGATGGCTTTTTTGCTGTTACTGAAACTTCTCAGCTATTCTGGTAGCTGTAACTGGACTGAGACAAACTAAAATAGACGATTCTGAAATCAAGTTTTTGTTCTAACTGGGGGTAGTTCTCAGTTGTGCCCTGACCACTTTTTCAGCATATTGTAGCAAACATCTGCAAATCCTTATTTTTATATTCAACTAAGCACTTCAGAGTTTATTTCCCACTACTAATCATGTTGTTTTGATTAGGGCTTCTGTTGTACTTTTTTCCCTTATGCCTTGATAGCCTAAATGAAGTACTGTTTTTCACCAGTATTCTGTACCTGGATTTTAGAGGTCAGAAGGAAGGAACCAGGCTTAGAAGGGATTTTGGTTTAAGTGCTGATTTAGAGTGGAAGTGCTTAGTGGCAGACTTATTCCCTCTGCACATTATAACGGGGCCCACAGTCAGCTGTTCTTTGGTAAATCTGCAATAAATGATATTTTCTACATGGATTGAGTGCTAAACAATATTCTAGTTGTTCTGGGCCACGAACAGGTCTTTGCTTTGGTTCCCATTTGTGGGTTGTGTTTTTTTTTTTTTTTGAAGCCCAATCACCTAGTCAACTGAAACTGACACGTGTTCAGCATTATTGCCTTCAGGAGAGGCAGTGTGATTATGAATGTTTTTAATTTCAACCTACGAGGTGTGATGGCTAATAGGCAAACTGATGCCCGAGACAACTGGCCTGGCATAGTTGCGAAACTGGTGATAGAAACTGCTTCAGCAGCATCAGGGAGCTCTGTTTGTCCTCCTTTGATTCCCAGGCAGATTACTGAGATCAAGCTGGCAGATAGTAGGCAATTTGCAGTCTTAAGAGAAAAATCTTTTTCAGCACTAAGCTACCCCTTTGACAACAGTTTCTCAAGCACTTGTAAGCTTAAGAAAAATAGCCTGCTTTCAGTCTTCGGGCTTAAGGAAAGGAGCAAAGCTCTCTCTTATAATCCTACCATTTTTCTTTTGACAGATTTGTGAGGGTCACGACTTAAAAGCTTTCTTGTAACACCTCAAATCTCACTTCAACTTTTAGGGGAGTTGTTCAGCTTATGTGTGAATGTTTGCCAGTTGTAAAGCAAGAGTAGGTGGGATGTTAGGAAGAAATTCTTTACTCAGAGGGCGGTGAGGCACTGGCACTGCTGCCCAGAGCTGTGGGTACCCAAGGCCAGATGGGATGGGGCCTGGGGCAACCTGATCTGGTGGGGGGCAGCTAGCCCATGGCAGGGGTTGGGACTGGGTGTGACCTTTAAGGTTCCTTCCAACCCAACCGTACTGTGATTCTGTGAAAAGTGGTGAGTGACATGCTGGCACTGCCTAATGACTGTCAAATGCTAGTGGAAATGTACATATTTGTTCAGGAGTTTGATTTGCAATCTCTTTGTGAAGTCTCAAGCAGCTCAGTGATTCTCATGGGATCGTAGTGCTCTGTACTCCATCCACCTGCGCTCTCTCTCAGCACATTGTTTAACAAAGCTGTGTTAATACATAGTGGTTCATTTGGCAAAGTTGCTTGCTGAACTTACTTCACAAATGAGCTGTCTCTCCTGTAGAACTACACGCTGGTGATTGCAGCAGGTATCACCTGTTCTTGGCTGAAAGATCGTGGGGAGGACACAAAAGAAGAATACGCAGCCGCAGCCAGCTGGAACGGTTTCTCCTGGTTAGATGAGTTGCGCTTGGAGGTGTGCATGCAGCAGTATCGAGAAGGTTTGCATGTGCCCTGTACTGAGCTGTGCGTGGTCACGCTCGCTTCCACAGCCACAAACCACAGCCATTTATAGCCAGTGGCCGAAACACTGCTCCGTGTTGGTTGGGTAGGTGCCTCTTTACGCTTTGTGGGGACTGCGCTTTTTTGTTCAGCTGCTGAAATGACAGCTGCCAGCCCCTGAGCGACTGGTGGCTCTGCGGGCATGCTCCTGGCGAGCAGCAGCTCTGCCTGGTGAGCGTGTTCCACCTTGCGTGTTGTGCAACGCCGCGGGGAAACAAGGCTTCGTGGGCTGCTGCTGCCTTACGTAACCGCCAGAGCCGGGCTGGTGCCAGGCTGTGCCATGACTAACTGCGTTTCAACAATAGCCCTTTGAGGGCACCTGAAAGATTATTCTGCAGTCACAGCAGTCAGATGGGCACATAGCAGTTGTAAAGACAGAGCCTGTTGATGTCTGTGCCACAAATAGCCAATTATACATAGAATGCATGTGTGTAAATATTTCTTCCTAAGTCTCCTTAATACGTTATTTATCTTAAAATAGCTGGAGTGGAAAATTGTTCTTGAGTCAGTACAGGAGTATTAAATTCTGGCTTTGTAGGAAAGTTTTGTATTGTTCCTTCTGAACTTTAACTGTCCTGCTTTGTTCCCTCATTGATGACACAGATGCTTTCTTCATGGCATCATAGTTCGTTGCTGTGAAAATGACTGAATCACAGTAAACAGAGCTGAAGCAATCCTGCGGAGGGAGAAGCTGTGGAAGCTGTTGAGCTTGTATTTTGAAGTGTTCGTGAATATTTTTTTTTAGGTATGTAATTCAAATGTCAGAGCTGGTAAGAAAAGAGCAGTCTTGCAATGAAGGAAGAAGGAGTGGAATCATCTGTTTTTTTTGTCTTGTATCCAAGCACAAGCTCTGAAATGTTGTCTAGGTATTCCTGTACCAAGCCAGCTGCCCCCGAGATGGAAAATTGTTCTGCCAGAAAACTATTAATGACAATCTTGTTGCGATCTACAGGCCTTCCTTATCCTGAAATGGAATATTTCAGTAGTGATCGTGGCAGATTCACACCAGTGAAGACCGCAGTTAGATGGACTGCTTTTGAACTGAATGTCTTTGGATGTGTTTTGGTTTGCTTTTTTTTTTTTTAGGACATTTGCAAATGTAATGTATCTGGTTTAATCCAGATAAGCCAGAAATACAGATTGCCTTTTAAACAGGAGGCATCAAAGTGCTGTGTTAATGTAGACAGGCATGCAGAGCTACTAGCAGAATTTCAGGCTCTCAGGATTGCTTAGTATTTATTTAATAATCATATCCTAAGGCAGACCACTTGCTTTCTTAATTGCTACCCGTGTCCAGAGACCACTGTGTGCTGTGAATAGAAGGCTGGAGAGCCCACTAAAGCACCAGTGCTGCCAATAATGTAAATAGGACCATATTTTCAGATACAGGTGAAATCTCAGACCTTCACTGATTCCACATCATTAAATCAAATGTGAGCCTACTGAACTGGGCTCTGAATCTGGTTGCTGGAGTGTGGCAAGTTGTATCTTGACCAGCAAGCACTGGTAAACCAGGTCCCAGCTGCATGTTACGGGTGTACATTGTGTCTGTCAGTCACATTTCTCTGGCAGAGTGGGTTCACTATGGCTATTTCTTGACAGCTGAGTCAAAACCAGGAACTTCATTGGGAAGCCAGATGTTACTTTCGAGCTGTACGTACTCGTAAGGAGTACAATTATAAGCATCTAAAAAATAGCACTAAGTTCTAGAAGCATATACAGAAATTCTCTTCTCTTAGATTGGAATATAAATAGGAGAATCTGAACTGGTCATTTTCATGAATTTTCTTGCTGATACAGAAAAATCTGTCACGCAGTAGAGTGTGGACTGGTCTTCGTGCTTTTAGGGGGAAGCCTTATGAAGATGGAGCCATTCTCTTCATTTTTCTTCCCCCTCTGCTTTTCTTTGGCAGAGGTTATTTGTCTTCAGGCAGTTCTGGGTTACGTAGAGGGGCATAGTGCCAATCTCAGACTTGCATGCTGTCCTGGCACAGCTGGGACATGCACCTTTCTGAAGGCAGTGTTCAAAAAGGAAAGGCACAAGGTTCTGATGCTACATCTATCTCACCGTGTCTTGTTTGAAGATGTTCAGCAGCATTAGACAGAAAGAAAGTCTTCATGTTTTGTGATTTCTAGAAACTATGAGAAAAGTATATTTTATTTTTTTCTCCCATGGATGTGTCCTGGTTTTGCATTGAATTCCACATAGGTAATTGCTTGGAAATCTTAGTTTGAGTTTTGTGGAGGTCAGGACTCTGGCTGTGGGGAGAGCTGAGGAGAAGAGGGGATGTGATCAGGCACTGAGGCCAGCAGCACTGGGAGCTGCAGGAGCCGTGGGCCAGTGTGCTGGAGCTCAGGGAGCATGGCAGGGAAGAGAAGCTCTGCTCTGATGGGTCTTTCCTTGGGAAAGGGAGTGAAGTTCAGGACCGAGAGGCTCACTGAGGGAATGGGTGAGGGACAGGGCTGGGGGATGCTGGGATGTGCTGGGGAGCTGCAAGGAGCTGGAGCTTCTGAGCCTAAGGGGAATGGAGGCTCTGCAACAGAATGGCTGTGGTTTACTTAGGGCATTTAACTATCTGGACAACTTAATTAGCTTGAGGAGAACCAGGTATGTTTGATCCTGTTCCCTATTCTCTCTTCCTCCCTCCTCTCTTTCTGATCTCCAAAATACAGTACTGCCACACAGATGTCCAATCTCTCTTGCTTTCAGCCCAGTGAAGGGCTGGGTCCCTTTAAATACCAGTCCCCTTGAACATTTTTTCTTCATGACACTTTTCTCCTGTTTTGATGAAGCAAAGTATAGTTTGCTCACTTTATTAAAAATACATTTCTCTTTCATCCTTCATTTTGACACCTGCCTCGCTGCCTAAAAGGAAATAAAATGCTTGCTGGCAGGATTCCACCATTGAGTTTCTGAGATTATAAATATATTCTTCCTCCTAATTACCTTTGAGATATGCTTGAGACTAACATTTTATTCAGGGGAAAAAAAAAAACAAAAACATGTTATACTGCTTCCTCTCTTCCATTCATCAGTGACATCTAAAACAGTTCTCACTTTTGGCGTATTTCAGTTATTGCAATTGCTGTGTATTCCTGGGCAATAGGGAACAAGGTCCTTAAGCACTGAAAGAAAAAAAAGTACAAAATTTAAACAAGAAGCAGACAAAAAGTAATTATGCAGAACAGGACAGTGGAGTAAAGGGGTCTGTCTGGAGGGAGAAACCAGCAGGAATAGCTCCTTGAAAAGAAGTCTGTATGAATGGAAGCAGAATCTATTCATTTTGTGCCCTCTTTCTGCAAGTGTTTTGGGATTCATAGTCTTTTGTCCTAGAAGTAAATGGTTTTGCTATTTTTTCTGTATAAAATCTTTCCTGTACAAATCCTGTACCTGCTAAACCAGAAGCCCTGATGCCATAATGCCACAGAAGCTGCTGCTGAGCGTGTTTCTCTCGGCCCCTTTCCCCAAATGTCCAGTTACTTAAATGCTGAATTATATAATGAATGACAGTCCTCATGGCTAACCTTGTTTTCTCATTCTCAGTGCTCCTCCTTGTTTCAGAAACTTCCTCTGTTAGTTTCATTATGTTCTTGGAACTCGAATTAAGAGGGAGGAGCTGGCTGGCAAGGAAAACCATTCCCTCATTTCACTCCTTCGCCTTCAAGTGTGGAGGAGAGTCAGCAGGTCAGAAAAAAAAAAAAGTTACTGGAGGATTATGTTTAGAAAAACGGTGTAATGTGAGGATGAAATGTAAGGTATACAGGATTTAAGAGTTCCCGTCTTTTCTTGCTCGTACAACAGATAAGCTAGTTTGAAACTGCATTAGTTCCTCCTTGTCCAGTCCTTTGCGTACCAGAATTGGCTCCAAGTAGATGAGGATTAGACAGTTTCCAGTGTGATTTTGAAGCCTTGTGCGTTTGTGCATCAAAGCTCGACTTCTGCAGTATTTGTGTTAATGCCCCACTGTGTGTAAATGAGGACTAGGTGATTACTTAATGTTGTTTGTGTATTATCTACTGTTACGCAGGTGGTAATCTTATTAAATGTGTTAATAACTGCTCGGTATTTACAAGTATCAGTTTATTAGTTGGGCTTTGAATCTGAATTTGCATCTTGAACTCGCATTCAGGGCCAAACTTTGATAATTATATATTATGTGCTTAATCCCCTTATGTAAACTTACATTAACAGGATCACTTATTTTACTTTACACGTGCTCCAGAGTTTGGGTCCCAATTCAGGAAACTGTTCCTAATCAAGACTGTCCACAAACATGCACTCTAGGTACAGCCCTGTGACTGATCCGAGGCTTGGCTCTTGCACTGCACCTCTACTTTGTTTTCATGAATGCCTTCCTGGAGCTTTCCTTCTGGAGACCTTCAAAGACGTTGGGGCTTTGATTAGTAATACTTCATATTTTTGTAGAGTTTTTCATCTGTTGATTTCAACGTGTTTGGTGGAAAACCGACAGATGTCACCAGGTGCCACTCTGCAAAATGAAGAAGCAAGTCTTAATTGACTGGAGCAGCAATTACACAGTGAGTCAGTGCTGGGAGCGGAATAGAATTCAGTTCTGCTGGCTCCCACTGCTGCATCCCATCCCTGGGATCGCAGCCTGGCTCTGTCCCAGAAGCTGTCTTGAGCTGCTCTCTGCACATTATGTTCTCATCTGCTGTCAAACAGGAAACATAGAAATTTCATTTAAACAAAGAATTAACAATTGCAAAAAGAAGAGTTCAGAGTTGGTAGTTCTGATTCTCTTCCCCTGCCACTGACTTCCTGCAATTGTTGTTCTCTGCCTACAAAAGAGGGTGATAGATTTCTGTTTATTTGGAAGCGGAGTTGCTTCTTTTTAGCTCTGCTGGATTGGGCAAGAGCTAAGTGTTCTTGCAGAGGTGTCAGAGAGGCACTTGCCTTTGGATGGACAGAAAAGCAGTAGCATCTAAAAAAAGGACTTCTGAAAGACATCTTAAACTAATATTTTACCTAAAAATTGAAAAAATAATGCCTTCCCCTACATATATATAAGAAGCATTAGGATAAGGCATCTGTCAACTTCCTGTTGACTGTTCTAGAGTGAATTTACAGGTGTGTAGAAGTTCTTTGTTTGACAGATCTGTAGAACGAAATTCTGGATTTCTGTCTAGAACAGCTACAACCAAGGCTGTAAGAAGTTGGAAACACATGGACCAGTGGAAGTCATTGCTTTTTAGAGTCAAGAGAGGTTTTTACTTAAGAAGGCGTGTTGTTCTCAAAGCTTTTCCAATTAAAATTTAAATTAAAATAGAATCAGCCTTGGCATCTTGTTTGATTTTCATGCTCTTCCCCATGCTCCTGAGCATTCTGACATTGTTAGGAGGAAGTACAGCACTTCACATAGGCTCCTTCTCTGTGTCGGTTCAGGGTCTTGGTTCCTTCCTGTCACTCAGAACGCTCAGAATCTGTATCTTTTCCTGTATCTTTTCTCCTTTCATGCGTTCCTAACACAGGGAATTGCTCTGGGCTGCTAGTCAGAGCAGGTCTGGCTTTGTTTTGTAGCAGCTTTCAGATATCTGGGGTGCACGATCCCGCCCACACGGGTGGTTGTGTCCTTCTGTGTCACCTGCCCAGCCAGCTGTGCGCTCCTGTCTCACCCACAGGAACCTGGTGACGTCTGGGCCCTATCTGGGTCAGTAGGCAGAGGGGAGGCTTGTCCTCCTTGTTCCTTGATGGTCACTGTCCCAGGTACCAGCTCTTCTGGGGTCGTCTTTACTGTTTTGATAATTTCAAGTATGCTGTGGGTAGGTACATGCAGTGAGGTGATTGCTCTTTCAGGCCATCACTCGTGCCCTAGGAGTCAGCCTGCTGTTAGGCTGTTGAATAAAATCAATTTAACAAGTGAAGAGAATAATCTTTTTCTCTCTGGGCATGGTCAGTGGTTCTAGGTATGGTTTTAACAACTGTGAATGGTAACTGTCCCCCCAGCAACTTCAAATGAGTGACTGAGATTTTAAGTAGATGGCTTTTTGTTAATCAGAAGAGCAAACTGTGTGCGAACCTGACTGTGCTGTTTGTTCTACCTTGACATTTCATTTGGCTTGAACAGTCAGACTGAAAACTAAATTGGTGGGTTTATATTTTTTCATTATACAAAAGCAACAGCTTTGCTTTTAGAGATCTTACTGTGAGTGTCTGACGTGCTTCAGAGAAAAGGAACAAAGCCAGAGGGGTCCAGTCCATGTTAGAGGCAGCAGTCTGTTTGTGTATTAGCCTGCTCATTTCTCTGGGAAGTGAACAGCCCCTGAAGAGGTTAAAAGCTCCCCAGCTATGGCTGAATGCATGGCAGCTCATGGCGTTGGCTGGCAGTGTTGGACCTGCTCTTTCTGCCCTGTGCTCGAAGGCTGTTAAGGCAGCGTTATTGACAAGCAAGAATGAATTGTCCCTGAGCCATTATTAGAGAGCAGTGACCCAAGGAAACAGAGGAATGGTTGCTGCCTGTTAAACAGCTTTGGTGTTTTTGGTGGTTGGTGGTTTTTTTTTTTTTTCAGCTCTTAGCTGAGTGATTTCATTTCTTTGTTTAAAATTCTTTTGCTCTTCTAGTAGCACTGGAGTGTCCTGCATATTTTCATTGTTTCTTTTAGTTTGTCTAGCACCTATATTTTGTCTGCCTGTCTCTGTTAAAGGGGCACTGAGATGTAGTGCTCTGGGGCAGCAATTTCTTCCCTTCTTTGTCTTGTGCCTGCAGCCTGAGAATCTGTTGTACTTTGTGTTGTGGAACATGAGGAGGAGGATGGGGCTGCCGGTTACTGGATGTTTCAGTGGGTGCTTTCTGTAACCCAGCATTTTTGCTGGGTTGCTTCCTGAAACTTCTGAAGTGTCGGTGAGCACAGATTCCACAATACCTCAAGCTGCTGGGGAGGCAGGTTTTTTGCTTACATGTTTTGTTCTTCTGATTCTTGTTAGGTGATGGACATCTGTTTGCCCAAGCAGAATATCACAAAGGTGTAAATACTCTGACACAAATCTGGATGCCTTCGGTGGGAAGGTTTCTCTAGAAATAGTGCTGGAACTACAAGAAGGTTATTTCCCTTCTACCATCAGTCCACAGCCTGAATGAGCTTGCTCTGACAACAGTGTACTGATATATTCATTCTGATTCCATGAATTCAGGCAGAAGGTATCCAGTGTAGCCTTTGTATTACTATCTGTTCCCTCTTTCTCCAAGCTGCACTGATGGTAGGGGGCAGAAGGAACTTCCTGAGACAAACACAGTCACTAAAAGCTCTTCTCCCCTCTGTAACAGCAACTTCCTCCAAAATATTCCTGATGAGATAAAATGGAGTCTGTTTGCATGCAGTTGTCTTTGAATGTCAGATGGACTTAGTCCAACTTATAATGAGTGAGTTTCTTCCTGCTTCCCATGTCCTCCTTATAAATGATAAAACATTTCATGCAAAGTGGATTGCAGGACTCTAAGCTGTAAGTGGTATCTCTGGTAAGAGCCTTAATAGCAGCAGGTACTGAGTGAATCATAATTCATAAACTCTTCTGCTGTCTCCAGGGATGCATCTTCCAGAGGTGGTAGCAGCAGTAATGCAAGGAAGGAAGGTTGTGCAGTATGCTTGGCTGTGGACTGGTGGAAAACTCAGTGCGTTGTTCCTGCTCATTTTGTGTGCACTTAAACACGGCTCCTGAAGTGGGGTCGAGTTTGCTCATTCTCTTCTCTCCACTTCACACCTGCCTTGGTTTCATGCACTGCTAATGCAGCTCTTCTGTCTTTAAATGATGAACTTAAAAATAGATGCAGCTACGTAAATCTTATGGGAAGAGCTGGTTGTCTGTGCATCGGTTTTATAGCAGCCAAATAAAGGTGACTGAACCCAACCATCTCTGCTCATTGAATTATATGTGTGTAACACAACAATAAAATAGAAGTTTTTGAGGAGGCAGATGGGTCGACAGTAAGAAGAAGAAAAGAGCATGAAGAGTGATGAATCCCAAGGTTATGTCCCTGTCTCCAGGGAAGGTTAATCCTTCTAGGAGTCCAAGATGGTTTGTCTCTTCTATGGCATCTGACTAAAAATTGTCGGGTGGCTGAATTCACTGATGTCTGCATGAAGTAATTAAAGAGTGTAGTGTAATTCAGAAGGATGCAGACTAAAAATGAGTTTATTTAGGATGTCTCAATAGTAGATGCTTACAAAGAAGAGAGGATTCTAGATGTTTTCTGAACTGTTGCCAGACAGAGCTGCCCTGGGATGACTGTTACTGAAAATGGAGTGGGGGTAGGTGTAGCTGTCCAAGGCAGTTCGATGGCTGCGTTACCCCTTGAGTCCCTTCCCCGGTGTATGCAGTTGTCATCAAAAGCAGTCTGCGGTGGATGTTTTGATCAAACAGTTGTTCCTAGGGGTGCACCATGTGGCAGTTTTCCTACTCATCTGAAAAAAAAGATAGTGAAATCAACAAATAGAGTGCCTTGTCTTCTTTAGATGAAAAGCACCTTCTTCTTTTCTTTTTTTTTCCTGAGAATGAGTTTCTTAGTGTCTAATCTGCATAAGATACCTCTGTGTTGTGTATTTCTTGAACGTACGGCTCAGGGTACAGGGTGTAACGGTAGAAGTTGTCTGTTCTATGTTGTAACCTCATTTACTGGTGAGTATGCAATGAATGAACTTTGTAAGGAACAGGCAAGCTTTGTTGTGCTAGTCAGGAATTGGCGTATGTGTGGAGAAATACTGACATCAAGCCCTCTTGGATTGTTTTTACTTGAGGCCTGTAGCCATACTGTGATTCACTTTTCTTTGGTTTGCAAGAAGGACTTGACAAATAGGAAGAAACAGCAGCAATATTGTACTTGAATATATCTCTCATTTGTAGGAGGTGTGCTACTTAGTGTTCATCTGGGTGAGGGCACTACCAGCACATGGGCAGAACCTTGTTCCATCTGCCACTCTGCTGTTTCTCTGAGTGCTGATGTTTCTTGCCAAGAAGGAAGCAATTAGGGACAGAGTTCTTACTGACCCTAAGAGCTCTCTGGGACAGTTCAGGCTGAGAGGCCTCACCAGCTGGCCTTTTCTTATCTCTTTATTCCCTTTATCTCTTGGGAACCCCAGGGAGCTCTCCCCCACAGCCCTTTTTGTCTCTTTAGGAGACGTTCTATATGATCGGTTACAACGCACCCCGCTCATGTTGAGCCAGTCCAGCACGCAGCGCAGCGCCACCCAGCTGCTCGCTCACTCTCCCTGGGTGGGATGGGGAAGAGATTTGGAAAGGTAAAGCTGGGAACTCATGGGTTGAGGCATTTTACTAGGTAAAGCAATAGCCTTGTGTGCAAGCAAAGCAAGGCAGATATCCAGCCCCTCCCAGGAGAGCAGGGCTCGGCGCACGTAGTGGTTTCTTGGGAAGACGAACGCCATCACTCTGATCATCCCTTCACTTCCTCCTCCTTTTCCTCAGTTCGTATCGTTGGGCACAACACTACATGGTATGGGACGTCCCTTGGACTGGACTGAGTCTGCTGTCCTGGCTGTGTCCCCCCTAGCTTCCTGTGCACCCCAGCCCCTTGCTGGCAGGGCAGCACAAGGAGCTGAAATGTCCCTGGCTTTGTACAGCACTGCTCAGCAACAAATGAAACATCGGTGTGTTATCACCACTATTTTCATCAAAAAATCCAAAGCACAACGTCTTACGAGCTTCTGTGAAGAAAATGGACTCTGTCCCATGAAACAACCATGACAATCGTCCAGCACCGGGCCTCAACATGCAGCATGCCGGAATACAAGCTCTTGCTCTGCAGTTCTTCAGATTTCTTGCTGTAGTAACAACAGAATCTTTAGAGTATTTTCAAAGTTACCTTTCTATATCTATACTGGATAGTCCCCTCTTTGTTTAGTCAAATCTGCTGTAGAATCTTCAGTTGCTTGTCTAAGTAAATAGCAAAGTTACGTTTCTGCTGTTACATGTGTGGTGCCTGCAGGTCGCTTCCAGTGACACTTATTTAATGAAGCAAATTGGTTCAGTAATACCACATTGTTTTTCTTCAACCAGATGTCAAAGCTACTGATGTCTAGTAGAATTAAGGTTGTTCTTCACTGTGCACTGGGCCAGCTATTGGGAGTGAGCAATGTCACCAGAAATTAGTGACCTCGGAATCAAACGTGGATGTGGTGTCTGCTGAAAAACAGGTGCTGCTTCTAAAAGCCAGTTAACATGGGAGGTGGAGGAATCAAGCATTGTTTAAACACCCACATTCTTCTGTGTAAATCAGAGCCTTGGACCCTTGCTGCTAAGATGACCTGATGTGTTTACACCACTGTTGACCTGCTAAAGGTGGAATGTCAGTGCCTTTATCATTTGTTTTAAATTGTCTTTGACATCAGAAATGTCATTTGCTATAATGCATGTGTCCTGTAGACACCTCCCACCTTCAGTATGTGCTGCAAGCTTACCTGTGACAGAGCCAATACGCTTTGAAAGGGAGATTGATGTTTAAATGTTCATTTTTTTCCTGGGGAAAAATACTATCGCCTAAAGCACAAAAATAGTTTTCCCCCATCTGTGAGCATTAAAGCTGAATTTTTGAATCACCTGAGGAGTGGTAAGGGAAGAAAATTAATCTGCTGTTGACTTGCAGTGCCTGAATTTTGTTCTGTGACCAAGTGCAACATGAATGTATTGCATTTTTGCTTGGCTGCTTGGTTAACTGCAATCTGAAGTGCAGTCCCAAGAGCTGCATTCCCTTGCCCCCTGAGTTAAATCAATGCAAACAGACGTTGCAGAAAGGTACATGAAAACATTCCACTGCTCCTAGCTGCAGAGGTCCATTTCAATGCTGCATAGAGACAGCTGAAGCTTACTGTCTCTTTGCAGTGATTCAACATAGTGCACAGGCAGATTTATAAGCTGTGCTTGCAGCGTGTGCCTCAGGTAGTGCGGCCAACACATCGCTTCTCTGTCTTCTCCCTCTTCCTGCCTGGGTGAGAGCTGTCCACACTTGAGGCTTGCAACAAATTCTGTGAACTGAAGAACAACTCTGTCGTTCTCTGATGTTAGCTCCTTTACACATCAAAGTTTCCCTTTGCTACATATCATTCAAATTCAGCTACCACTGAGTGCTTACAAGTTCTGATTTTTTGTATTGCCTCAAGGTTTTTTTGCTTCTTACTCTGGAGAAAGATAACAGCGTCTTACAGAGATGCTGCTGTAGTATTATACTGAAGCTCCTTTCAGACTCCCAAGGTAACAGAAAGGATTATTCTGTTCAGGGAGGTGGTAATCTTCAGCAGAATAATGTGTTCATTACCTAATTTCCTGAAGTATTTCAGCTCCAGACTTGAAGCTGTTGAGGTGCATGTGAAGCACGCCATGGAAGGATGCCCTGCCTGGAGTAGCTCCTGCTGTGGGAGGAAGCTCATCCCCGCTCTCAGGGCAGGCGTTTGAAGTATCCACTTTTGAAGAAAATGCAGTGTTTGGGCAGGCGTCTTCTGCCCCCTCTGTCACCTGTCTTGCACTCTCAGTCAGATAGATTTGAAAGGAAAGCCAGGAATCACCCCAGGGCTGGTGATGTCAACCTGCATCGTTCTCTTGGGCTGACCTACCTTTGCTTCTGCTTAGCTGGCCTTGGACATAATTGCTTGTGGCTGCCCCAGTCAGGTGAGTGCTGCTGCATCTGATTGTGCCTGGAGAAACACTTTGGTGCTGTTCAGGATCTCCTAGAGCCATAGAAACTCAACAGGAAGAGCACATACTTCAATCCAAAGAAAAAATGTTTGAATAGCAACATCTCATATTAGTCCAGATGTAGCTTGAAGTTCATGTGATTTTTGTTGGGGCTTCAAATATGCCATCCTTTCATTTGGCTCCATTGAGGTACACCCATCTGCAGTTTGTGCCACTGCAGTACGATGAGACCAAGACGAGAGGGCTCTTGCACACGCGTCCATCAGGTAGCCCTCGCTCTGCCTCCCACCTCCTTTCACCACTCTAGGGTATGTGGATTCTGTTTGAACCTCTCAAAGAAGAGCTGCACAAGGATCATGCTCACAGATGCTGTTTGACCAGTGCATTGACACTCCTGTCAGGGAGATGAGAAAGTTTCTGGTGGTGTCTTCTCAGCATTGGATAGGAAAAAAACTGTAGCGTTCCCTGACATTAGTCATGAACATTGGTTCCATGGAACTCTGACATTACCAAACAGCCTCTTCTTTTTTGTTTGCATCCATGCTGTCCATTGAAACAAAAGACAATAGATACACTGGATGTGTCAGGAAATTCCTTTGTCACACTGATGACAGCCCAGTGCTATCTTTAGCCTTGTGCTCTGGTACTGCCAGGGCCAGCCTTCCCTTTGTGAGGATCTGTATGATCTGGAGGAAGAGCTTCCCTAGCAAAAACTCCCGTTTTTTCCATCATACAGCTATGTCAGCTGGTGGACTCAAAAATGTTCCTTCACCTTACAAGTCTTGCCTTTCTGAGCAAAGGAAGGAAGTTGCCAAAAGCCAGGTATAAATAGCGTGCTGGCCAGCCCGTGGAAACTGCGCCTGCGTGCTTTGTAAGTGCAAAGTCATGTCTGCCTTTGTGAAAGCGGGGTTAACTGCTCCACACTACTGCCAGCTGAGTTCACTTCGCAGTTACTTGAGGCGATGAACGTGCTGGAAATCTACGCCCTGGTTTCTCGTGGTTGTTTAGGATATAAGCGCAAGAATATCAAAGGGGATATTCACAGTGCAGTACAGTGTGTCTCGCTGCGTTGTGGGCTAGCTGGTACATTTCTGAACATCCAGTCTTCCTCCACTATTAGTAATACCTTCCATTGTGTTGAATGTGCTGGTATCATAAATGTGTAAGGCAGCTTTTGCAATAGAGAGGGCACAAGGTTCCTCTCTGTTCCAGGGTGTAAATACTCCTCTAAGTGACCAATGCTTCAGGAACCTTGAGGCTTGCTTGGAATTTTTCCTGCAAGTGCTTACAGGAACATCTGACCTGAGGGCAAGTAAAACCTGTTCACTTTTCCATGCATGTAACTCCACGTCCTGTAGGCAAATGAGATCCAGAGACTTGCTTAAATCTCTTAGTTGTGTGTCGTGGTCGAGAAGGGCGATGGAATGTAGCGTAGTTGAAGAGGTGGGAAGCAGAATAGCACATTGAGAGGGTGAACAGCCTTTTAAGCACTTAAAGCCAACTGATGAGCTTGGCTGGGAACCACTGATCATCAGCTCTCTGTAGTGCCTTTGCCTGTTCCTAGCTTACTTGCACCATGTCAAACTTAATTTGTTGGTTTTGGGTGTTGCTTACGTGGTTAAAATGGCAGGCAGAGAGGAGAGAAGCATGCCATGACATCAGCTTTGCACTGAGTTAAAAGATGGGATTATTTTGTTAATCCTATGATGGGTCATCATTTTAAAACTAGTAAATATTTCTGATCATAAGAAAAAATTTCCTTTTATAGTATCCGCAGACTGCTGTTTTTACTGACTCCAGTGTGGAGGTATTTCCTATCTCTAATTGTTCACTCTCACTGAAAAGCTCTTGCATTTTCATGCGCTTTTTCTCAGCTCTTTTAGCCCTGTTGATCTATTATTGTGGCCATAGTGAGATGCTGCCAGCTTTCAGCATTTTATGGGCTGTGAGCAGGAAAGATCAGCTACTTCCTCTGCCCTGAGACCATGATGTCACCAGCTGCTCTGGGCTGCTTTATCATCCGCTGCTGCTGTTGCTTTGGTGGATGTGGAAAGAATGTAAACAGCGCTTTCCAGATGTTCTCAGGGCAGCTGGAGAACCATAAATGGATTCTTTGCTTCAGGAATATTACTAATCTATCTAGGCGATGGCAGGGAATAGAGTCCTGAAAACATGTAGCTCCGTGGGCATCCTGTGCAGCGTGCTCTGTCAGTTATATCACAGGAGCAAGAGCTGTGTGCGGTTAGCAAATGCCACTCTGTCTGCCGCTGTGGCCCTGTTAGCTGTGTTTGGAAATACTGCACATGCTGAGTTCATCCTCACGAGACCCTGAGCAGATGTACTCTTTCTATTTTGTAGGTGAAGCAGTGGTTCATCAGGGCAGTTAAGTGATTGCATAGTGAGTTCAGGATATGAACTGCGTAGGTGAATGCTCATGATACCAGCTTTCCTTCCTTCTCTTGTCCTTTCTTCCTCCAGTTTCACATCCTGAATGAAACAGCCGTAGTGTCCTACGCGAGTGCGTATGATGATATATAGGTACAGAGTAAAGGAAAGAATGCCGATGTAGTGTTTGAGCTCTCAGTGTAACATTTTGTGTCTCTAGAAAGTACTGAATCAACGCGGGGATATTTCATCTTGGTGCCATAGAGAGCAGGAATTTGGAAGCCAGTGTCTCTCGTGCCTGTCCAGGACTGGAAAAAGCATCAAATCTCACTTGCTAGTGCTATATCCAAAAAAGCCTATTCAGGGGGAGAACCAGTCACTTCCTTCTTTAGGGTGTGTGTGTGTTTTTAATGCATTAATTAATTTTTATTGAGTGGTGGAAAAACTGATGTCAAGAGCTGCATTGCGGCTGGACATGCAGCCGCACAACGTGGTAGGAAATAATACAGCAACATCATAAGGGCAGTGAAAGTTTAACCATGGAGAGTTTAAAATAGCAAAGCTGAGCCATATGGATATTAAAAGATATGACTGAATCAAAACAACCGTCTAATATTAAATTGGATTTTGCAAACTTCTTGGGTTAATTTCTCTTGTGTATCCAATGTCCAAGGGTCAGTTTCTTGCCTCAACATCATGATTTCTGGCTCTGGTATTGGTGAGCTTTGGCTACCATGGAATACAAAACACAAGTTGAAATGTTGGTTGTGTCTCACTAGTTTTTTTTGCCAGGCCTTTATATTCAGGAGTCTGCAGAGTATCCTTTTCCTTTTAAGGTGGTCTGTAAACTTGTCCAGCATGACTTCTTCCCTGGCACCTGTAGCAGCTCAGATTGCAAAGATCCATGGCAGCAAAGCTAAGCGAGGCGGAGGGAAGTGCTTTGGAAACTGGAGCCCAAAAGCAGAGCAGTTACATAACTGTACAAAAGAAAAAGGACTTTTTGTTTTGTTTTTCCTTCTCATATCCTTCTGCAAACTCAAAAAAATGCTGTTGGAAAGCTGGATGGAAAAAACTTCAGCATCATTCATCCCTGTGGGGACATGAAATGTACTGAAATATTCCACCTGTTTTATGGCTGTTACTTTTCCTCTTTCAGGTTTGACATCTACAGGAAGGTGCCAAAAGACCTTACACAGCCAACCTACACAGGGGCTATTAGTAAGTAGCACTTCTTTTTGCTGTCCTTGCATTCCCCTGAGCTAAAATTAAAAGATCTTTTGGCTTCTGTGTCTTGGAGGATATTTTTAAAAGGATATAAAAGACTGGAAATGATGTCCTTTGTTGCTAATACAGCTCATTTTACCCAGTCCCTAAGGTTTCACTAAATGATGGAGGAATTTGCATGGATTTGGAATGTCGGTATTAGAAAAGGTATCTTGTTATGAAAGGGAGCTCCTAAGAGCTGAAGCTGGAATACCCACTCTGCTAGCTACTGAAGCAGCTGTAGAGTTTTTGCTGGAGTCTTCCCTGGAATAGAAGCTGTGAGACTGCTCGAAACACTGAGGGAGTGAACGACTTGATTTTTATTACCTCTGTCTGATGGGCCTCTCTTCATTGTGAGGAACAGCTGATAACTGTTGTGTTCACAGTTATATTTTTTACTTACTGAAGAGATTTGAAGAACCCAACTGCTGCAAATAGAGAGTACAGGTTTTGGACTCTGGTTGCATGAAGAGCAGAGTGGATGGCAACGTGCAGTGGCCGTCAGAGGGGGTGGTTTGGGAAACAGGTATTTCTGTCACAGTGTACTTCGGGGATTCATCTGACATTGTAGATGGGACTATTGAGCAGAGATCTTATTTTATTGTTATTTGTCATGCTTTTAAAGGAGAATAATTAGTTTGTCAGAAACCACTGATAGTGATCCACTCTCACTCCTGTATATCAATGCATAGACTTCAGCTGATACAAATCTCTTGCCTCGAGCCTCCTTTCCTTCCTTCCTCCTCCTGAGGTAGGCTGTAGGCTGAGTAATGCAATTTCACACAATTATATCCAGTGCGTGCACTGTGCAGAGTGGTAAACATTGATCAGGTTGGTCCTGCCAAGTCTGTAATTAGATGCCTATTGCAGCTTTCCTGTTCCATTGAACAGTGACTTCCTTTGATCATATAGTTGTGCTCAATTCATCCGTTCTTGTAGATGGGTCAGTAGCCTTGTATGTCATTGCTGACGTGGGTGATGTCATATCCCTTGGTGACAGCAGGCACCAAATAGAACTGAGTCAATAGCGGTGAATCAATGGGACACAAAGCAAAGCCTTTTGTGAGCTAAAGGAACTCCTCAGTTCTTACTGTGGTGGCAGTCGAGCCCTGGAGCAGGTTGCCCAGTGGTGTGGAGTCTCCAGCCTTGGGATATTCTAAACAAGTAGACCTGACCCTGTTTTTTGCAGAGGCATTGGATGGGATGATCTCCAGTGGTCCCTGCCAGCCTCAACTATTCTGTGTTTCTGGGAAGATAGCTTGTTACCATAAATATTTACTTTCAGAGAGTCCTTGTCCTCCCTGTTATCCCCACCGCTGAATTACTTGCATGTCGATTCCCTCTTTGGTTTGCTGAGACTGTGAACAAAGAGCTTGAGTAAAACTGTTCAGTAATTTAGAGGTATACCAGATGGAGTGTTTTGAAAGAACACTTTGAACTTGTTTAGTGATCCTACCTTCTCTTCTGTTTTGGAAACGAAGGGTTCCCACACTATAACTGGGCTGCCTTTGAGAATTTGTCTTGCTATGAATCACCTGCAAAAGAGAATGTTTTAGAAACAAAAAACCCATCAAAGGCCATCCAGTAGTATTAGGCTTTCAGATCTGCAGTAAACAGCTCAAGCGATAAGTGTGTTGTGGGAAGGCTTGGAGGCTGTGACTCTTACTTAAAATTATTAGCTGACTTATTTTTCTCTATTGTTAGTTGCAGCTTCTCAGGCTTTGATTTTCTGCTCTAACTGGTTCTCCTTCTTTTTGTCAGAGTGTTTGCAGAAAGGCTGATAGAAGCTTTTGAACCACACAGCCAGCCAGCAACCTGTGGTAGCTTTGCATGTGAGGATCCTGGATGCAGCTTTCCTAATGGATTTTCTGTCTGACCAAGCCTGTGACTTGTAATTTGAAAGTCAGTAATCTTGAGTGTTGTAGGAGGCCATGAATGAGACCAGCCCATTGCCATGGCAGCTTGAAGCCTGGGAAGGTCTCATGTGTTTGTGATAAATGCTTCAGGGAATTCAGTTGTTAACCATAATGGAGGCTTGGAGGTGGGGGAAGGTGCTACTTGGCTTTACAGAGTAGATACAAAATAGCCTGTAGTATCTGACTGTTGCAGTCCTTCCTGTGTGATTTCTGCTGAGACTTCAGAATCTTTTCTGGCGCTTTCTGGAATGGGAGCAGATTACTGCAGGATTCTTCCAATTGTGTTTGTATTGTAAAAACAAGCAAACAAACATACAAACAAACAAAGCAAAAACCCTTTTTGAGTGTGGGTTGTTTTGTTGTTTATTTGCTTGTTTTGGGGGGTTGTTTTTTGTTTTGTTTTGTTTTAGAAGCTTGAGGTTTATTAGAGAGGAAGGAACAGATCATTACAAAAGAAAAGAGATGTAAGTACCAACACTGCTTCCAACCAACAGGGGTAAAGGGGCCAACTGCTAGGAAAGAGGCAGCTCCGAATAAGTGTAAAGGTATTTTGATGGAGAAGAGCAGGCAGTCTTGAATGCAGGCAAGTTCAGAAGCCGACTGGAGGGTTTCTGTTCTGTAGGCTTTTGTAATTTTGAAAGCACACTGCCTATAAGATATCTCGGATCTGTGCAGCAACCCTTCTGGCTACTAAAAACTAGTAGGAACAAAGGAACCAAGAGCAGTCCCCCGTAGTTTAGTGTGGTGGGGTTTGCACAGGGCAAGACACCCGCTGCTGCTGTGGAAGTCTCTGAAATGCAGGCAGTAGTTAGGCATCCCTTGTTCTTAGTAAAAATCTCTTCTTTCAGACTGTGTTCCAGTTCATGTGCCACTAAGACAGTCGTGCTGTTGTTGTCCCTCTTCCACCAGGTGCTGTGCCAGTCCTTACAAGCCTTCTGACCCCGGTGCAGTGTGTCTGTGATGCCAGCACATGGCCATTCTAGCAGACCTGATTAATATGGTGACAAATTGGCCATGTTTGGGTATGTAGGCAGCAGTGGCACATGCCCTGGCTGTCTGACAGCTGGCATCTGTACAGTAGCAGTCTGACTTCTAGAGAGAGGGGCCTGCAACTCGAACAGCTGCTGTAGCAATCCTTCTGCTTAACAGTCAGTGCGGATGCATAGTTTGCATGCACGTCTTTTATGCACACATGGTAACATTATCCAGAAATACTCTATGCTGTTTGGAGGCTGGAGTTTTAAATACACATCAGGAAATATCAGAGTTATGATTCACATGTCATCTGTAACAAGACCCAATCCTTGCACTTCATAGCAGTTTGCTTCATTGTACAATAAATACTATTAATTTTATGCCTTAATATAGACAAAGATTCACTCCTTCAGTCTGTACGTTGTTAAACGGTTTGCATTTCTTTCATTTCTTGAAGGGTGGGGAGGAAGTCAGGAATGTACCTAGGTGGGGGTGTATATCAGAAGGGGTATGTACAGAAGGGTTAGGATGTAGAAGCCAATGTCGGAAAAAAAGTGCTTGGTAGAATTTCTCATCATTTTGGAGTTTCTCAAAACCAGTGTGTTTCAATGTGTCTACAACGAGCAACCTTGGCTATGTGGATCACCTTGTCATACTAGAGTTTTATAAAACCTGTCTTAGATTGTCCTTTAAGCTCTGTGGGAACATTACAGTGCTCTTGCAGTTAAGCTAAGTTAAGCTAAGCTTTATGCATTAATTTTTGCTATTCTATCTGATTCCAGTCTTCAGTCTGCTTTTCTAGATAGAATACAGTTGTCATATGTAGGTGGCTGGAACCATGCATTTGTATGGAAGCAAGTTCAGATCTTCACTATGGAATAAGTAGCTGAAGCTCAATATGTGTAAACTGTTGCACTGAGAGTGTTCTATGTGCCGGAATACAGCTGTGTACACTGAGGAGAGGGTTGCTTTGGCAGCAAGAGACGGTTCAAAGCATAAGGCTTTTGTGTAAGTGTGATGCCCAAGACACCCCCTGCTCTGGAGATGTGTGTGTACAGGAACGCTTTAACACTAGAGCAGCCATGCTAGCAAGGTCACTGCACTCTGTAAGGTGCAGTGTACTCTGCAAGGTGGTGATCAGCAGCAAATGCTGAGGAAGAGCACGAGGATGGGTGAAACAGTGCCCAGACATCCCTCATCTGGCAGCTCTGAACTTCCTGAAGCAGAGGTGGTTCTTTTGTGTTTAGTGGCCATCAGTGGGTTTCTTCTTCTGGGCATGTCCTTTTCCTTTTTCCTTTTCCTTTTTCCTTTTCCTTTTCCTTTTCCTTTTCCTTTTCCTTTTCCTTTTCCTTTTCCTTTTCCTTTTCCTTTTCCTTTTCCTTTTCCTTTTCCTTTTCCTTTCGTCTTTTAGACTTTTCCTAGCATTGAGAAATTTCAGAGTGCCAAGTGTCACATAGAGGAAAACCTCCCTCCTCTTGTTCTAAAGCTCAGCCTTCTGTCACATTCTTGTTCTGGAAGCAACAGTGAGTTGTTGTTCCCCATTCATCTTCTCCACACCTTTCTCGTGTCCACTCTCAGTCATCTCTTTTGCAGGTTGAAAACTGCCCTTGCAGTTCAAACACTGACAAAAATATCCAAGGCCTTTGGAAGTCAGTCCCCGCCAGGTGTTTCAGGACATTCTTGCAGGACTTCTTACATGCAGATTCTTGCAATTTTATTGTACTGTACTTAGTATGTATTGTCACAGGTCTTCACTGGAAGAGCTGGATTGGAAAAGGGACATAAGGGAGACAGTACGTTGTGTACCAGGAAAGGAGGAGGTAATTTGATAATGGAAATGACAGAGAAGAAAGTGAAAAGTTGGAAGAGGAGGAAAGCTCTGGGTGAGAATTGACAGTTAGCAGTAGCGGGCTTGCAAAGAAGTGATGGAGAGCAGAGGGGTCTGTCTGATGCTGTGGAAAACTTTTACAAGATGAGAATAAGGCAAATGGGAATATGGGAAACAGCTGAAAGAGTTGTCTCAGTCATGCATTCTCCCCTGCATACTGCCAAAGATCAGAGATCTTGTGTGTCTGCTGTTTGGTGATTAATGGTGAGAAACACTGGATCAACTAGTCTTGTGCCTGGCTGCTTTTCTGTGTTCTTATGTAGGTGTATATGTTCTCATAAGAATTTGTTGCTGTGTTTTAAGTAGATCTTTCTCCGCCTCCATGACGCACTGTGCTGGTGACTTAGCTGGGTTACAGCCGTGTTGTGTTCTTCTGCATCTTCACAGCCAGGGCTTGGCAGTGACAGTCTGACCAGCTGAGGTTTCTCTTTTCCAATGAATATCCCCTCTGGCTTCCCATTTTCCTACTGATCTTTGACTTCGTTTTCCCCTTTTTCTTCATAAGGGCTTTTTGACGTCTCTTTTAATCCCCCGCACTTCTGAGAGGGTCAGTAAATGAATCCACTCTTGAAATTACTCTGATGAAGAAGGGGAAGCTGTCTATTTCTCTTTCCTCAGAACTACAGGCTGACTAATCTGAAGAAGGAGGCATATGGCTTCAGGTCACTGAAGGGTATTTGCCTGAAGTACCTCCTCTTTCCTTCCCATGCTCTGTACCAAAGGACTGTGGACAGACACAGTAGTTTGATTAGAATTACTCCCCAGCCAGTTGTTGTTTGAGCCTTTTGGAGGAAAGGATATTCAGGCTGTATAGGTCATGTGGAATAAAGTTGAGGAAGAGAGTTTTTCTTACACATTTCTCAATCTTAATTAGTGGCTGTGGTAAAATGGTCATTTCCAAAGACTGCTTGGTCATTGTTACTCTGCTGGGACCAAGGGGTGAACCAGACTGCGCCTGCTGTCATGCCATTTCCCGATTTACTCTTTTGTATAATGATTCATGATGAACTTGGGTATTTTATTTAATACAACCCCGTCTCCTTGAGTTGGCACATCCATGTCTAGTCATCCCTATTCAGTGAGATTCACAGCCATTCCTTCCTTCCTCCCAGCCCCTCCTGTATATGACACCGACTGTCGCTGCTGCATGAATGTCACTGTACAATGTTTGAACCATTTTCTGATGAAAAGTAACAAAAAATACAGTAGTAACTTTTGGCTCCCTTCTTTTAACTATAGGTTGGCTTTCTTAGAAATGACATAGGACTTGTCCAGGTACTTAGCAATGACTTGGCTATGAATTTTTCTTTTCTGAAGAGTCAGTATGTTGACAAATGGAGAAATAAGAGGAGAACGAGGCGTTGTTTAGTCTAGTCCATTGTCACAACAGTCTCTGCGGTACCAGCTATGTCTCACACAGTGCAGGCTGCAAGGCAGCGTACATATAGCCTTAGAACTTGACAAAGAACCAGAATGTTTCCTAATCTACAAAACACCACATAGCTGACTGTGTGCTTCTGAAGCAAGGAAATGCCTATTTTTTTTTTTTACTCTTCTGAAGGAGGTTTTAGCGTAATAAAATTTAGTGTGGAACAAGGGCTCCAAAAGAAGTACTGCTGTCAAGAACTTTTGTGAAGGGGGAGGGAGAGCTGGTTGACCAGTGTAGTGTGTTGGAGGTGAAGAATGCAGGAGCCATGGCAAGATGGAAATCATGGTGGAAAAGGTAGGCCAAGAGTTAAGGTACCCAGCTGGATGCCGAGTGTTGGCATGCCATTGAAGTCACTGCTCTGTGGCCTGGTGTGAGTCATTGTCTCTACAGAAAAATTATTAATTGTTAGGTGCATCTGGGTGGCATGTTTGCAGGGGAAATGATCTGCCTGCATGAAAACAGTTTGTGTCTTCGTTTGAGATATAAACTAACCTTTTCCTCAACTTTCCTCTTTTCCAGT
The DNA here is from genome assembly GCF_002078875.1 of Numida meleagris. Lineage (NCBI taxonomy): Eukaryota > Metazoa > Chordata > Aves > Galliformes > Numididae > Numida > Numida meleagris. Next base: position 8,543,914 of record NC_034420.1, read on the forward strand.
CTCTGTCTGCTGCTGTCTCTTCATACTGTTTCTCTTCCTGTCTGAGCTCACCGGATTCATAGCCACTGAAATGTAAGTAAAATCCGTGTTTTCCTTTGTTTGAATGTATGTTTATACATGATTCTTTACAGATGTACTCCGTTACCTTGGAAAAATGTGCCGGTAATTTCACTAGCCCAGTTAGTTGTCTAGTGGTTTAGGATTCCTTTTGGTTGAGTCAAAATACTCCGTCATTCATTCAGCTTTTTATTTTGCTGAGATAAGCTAGGCAAACTTGGTACTAAAATATTTATATTACAGAAAATTGTTCCAGACCTGCCTGATCCTTTATCAGCTGCACACTGGATTTGTCTGTTGAGCAAGATGGATAGGCCTCCCATTCCTTTTCAGTTCTCTGATAATAGATGGGCATAAGACACTGTGAATGCGAAGAAGATACGTGCCAATCTGCTGCGGCACCTCTTCCTCCTGTAGTTCTTGATTTCTTGTCCTCTTCAGAGATTCATTTCCCATCTCCTCCTGAATACATGCTTTTCTCTGTACTTGTTTATTTTTCCAGATTCACTTTGAATCAGTGTCTTTTTCATCACTGATACCTAAAGTTTAAATGTGTGGTGCCTGCTGGTTGAAACCACACAGCCTGTGCTCTGAGAGCGTGGGATCTTGTTGCAGATCCCTGGGATCTCTGACAACACATTTTATTTTCCCTTAACATCTCTGTGGGTAGAATGAGGATCACATTCTGCCACTCTTCACTCGATACTTTCGGAGACACTTTTTGAGAAAATGGATTGTATAAAAATGAGTGCTTATTACTTTAATATTAATAAACCTTTTTTTTTCCATGCCAGGTAGAACTGAATGTCTGATACATGCAGATAGCTTTACTTGTGGCATGAGTTTTGTCTTCTTTCTTTGTGCCCATTAAGTCTTGCTTGACAATTTAGTTGACAGGTTTTGTGCCTGAAGGGGAATTGTCCCCATGTGATCTCTTTTGGACCTGCTATGAGAAAAATAGTAATAACTTACTCTTTTAAGAATTGCTCATAGAATGAGTATTTTCATTGATCATGGTGGGTTTTTTTTCTGTTCTTACACTCCTCCTGCCCTAAAGTTGACTTTTCTTGGTAACTATTAACTTAAGTACCTTTGTTTGGGGTTCTAGGAAACATTCTCCATAGTCGTACTGACGTGGCAGTGAGCTCACCCACCTGTGATGCAGTTTTCCTGGAGAGTTAGGAAGGGCGGAACTTCTGTCAGACTGGCACGATGGTGCACATAGCCACAGATGGCACTGCCAAGCACAAAAGCTCTGAAATGCACTGGACTCCTATGCCGTATTTTGACCAACCATGCTTTGCATTGGTTCTGATCACCTTGTACCTTTTAATTGTTTTTATGCATCTCTGACTTGGATCAAGAATTAAACTTAAAGAATAATTTTAAACTTGAGTAATGTTTAACCTTAAGGCAATAGTGTAATCTAGCTTTAGCTGATTTTTACGCCTATTGTTCTTTTGTTTCAGAGATGATATCTCATGTTTCTTACTCCCTTACTGTTACTTCGAATTCAATTCCATGCATTTGTTTGTAAAATACTAGGCTCACCTTATCAACCTACTTTTCTCAGGAGCTAACTATGAGAAATTCTTGGTTTTCTTGTTTAAAAAAAAACGGAGAAATCTAGACAAATTGCTTCAAGTAAAAAAGTACTTTTTGTTGCTCTGCTCTTAGAACTCATTTACTTATCTGATTTTTTTTGTTAGTGTTTTGCAAGAGGAATTAGAAATATTTACCTCATTTTGATCAAACGGAGTGCATGTTTCTTTATATAGTGATTGTTTCCTGACTACGGATTTGTTTTTGAACAGCGAAGCTGTTTGATTCTCTGAGGCCTCTTTGTGCTTGTTTCATATTGTGGCATTCTGAACAAGACGATGCATTCTCCACTAAGATACTAGAGGTGCTCTCAGTTCCTCAATACTGAGGATTCTCGCTGAAACCTCAGAGTTGGTAAGCTGTCTTTCCCAGCAGGGACTACTTCGGGAGGAGGTGTTTGTGGGCAGTAAAGCAGTAAAATTTTAGGGAGGATGTCATGGAAGAGACAGAGGCAAATGCAGGAAACCGCTTCGTCACGGACTGTCCAACACAATAGGTCGCTGAATGTGAAAACCTCTTTTTGATGAGTTGTCGGTCATCGAATTCTCTCTTGCTGGGAACGGCTCACCCACTGCATTTGTGAATAGGCTTGCTCCATTACAGCGGAAATACTTCAGAATGTCACATAACAGGTGCTTCCCAGTTCAGCGACTTCTAAAGTAGAAGTACACTCTTCTCTTTCCATTTCTTACTCATTGCTTTCTCTTCTGGGAAGCCCATAGCGCTTTAGGGGTGCTCAGAGATGCTGCTGAGCTCTCCTGCCTCCCTTGAAAATGTGCTGCTGACACTACATTGTGAGGCAGCATCGTCTCGTGGTTTGGAACATGCGTGCAGATGTGTGGAGCTGTATGTGGTCTGAAACAGTGTGAGAACTCTATACCGTCATTATAAACTGAGTGATGGCAGATAACAATGGAGATACTAACTCAGAAAAATGTTTTGAGCCTTGTTTGCCAAGAGCCAAATACATCTCCAGATGCAGAAGATTCCTTTTGTGCAAACTGCTCAATACCCATCACCTTTTATTGCAAGCTTCGAGTTTCTTTTGTATCAAGTTTCTTTTATATCTTTTGTATCTCTTGCACAAGATAACCCTTCCAGCTTGAAATTTCCTAGTGTCAGCCAGAATTTGAATGATTAACTAGAGTGTGCTCTTGTACAGGGTGAACTTTCCTGCTTTGCCAGTGCCAGCTGAATTATGAGACTGCATCAGTCTTTCTCCTCTTGTGTAATATTTCCCCTAAAGCAGTCATGACTTTACAAAGCCAGATTGCATGGGGATAGATGCACATTTTTGATGGCAAGTTGAAATTTAGAGCACCTGGTCTGGTGCCTTACATCAGAGACAAACCAGGTGCACCAATGTGAATTTGTGCTTACCTCATAGCCCTGTTATGCCCAGTAGTAGTGTGTGGTGTGTGTGCATTGATGTCCTGCTTCAGGGCAAGTCAGTAGCAACCTCAACAGCAGTGGTACCCACAGGATTAGCTGTCTGACTCTTACCAATGGGTTTCTTTGGTGTCTGTATTTGAAGAGAGAGATTGGTATGGTTTGCTGAACTCACGTGTTATAGCATGAGAAAATAAGATATGCTCTGCACCACACTGACCCCTAATACTAGCTAGCTTCTCCCCACTGTTGTACTTCCTTCTGCATTCATCTGATTGTGGCAATTTAAAGCCCTGCTATTACTAGAAGTCTGTGTGGTCACTCTTGCCCAACTTCAAATCTGTTTTTGTTTGACCAGCCCGTTGTATTAGTGCTTGCAGTCTCAGCTACTGGAGGCTTGTCTAGGTGGCCAAGGAATTACACCTTCGTCTTGAGGATAGCAGTCATAACACTAAACCCAAACAGGTTATCGATGTGGGGAAGACTGTGCATAACAGTAGGTATGTCATAACTCAGTGTGTTGGCATGTCTGATGAGCACCCAGATTGTGTCCGTGGCAGGGAAGCTTGCTTCAGCTAGGAAGCTGGATTAAGATACTGTATGCATTACAGTGGACATGCAGGAAATTAATGTGGCATAGGTAACACACTATAAATGCACATCCTATTTTGTTGTTTACTAGCTTCCTGTGCAGATGAGTCCAAAGCAAACTAGAAAATTTCTAGTTTCTCATGTCGAAGGTCCATTGCGTGACCCTAACAGGCAGTTAGGAAGCAGCCACGAAGGAAGCTGAAGCTGGGTTCTTAGATGGGATTGCATCCTTTCCAGGAAAAGCACCGTTTAGTGCTGGTGAAGGAAGAGGTTCTCCTTCCTCAGCTCAACCACAACCTATCATTGCAGTAAGAGAAGCATGAACTCTGGAAATCAAGGATATTCATGATTGTTTTTTTCTATCCAGACTGAGAGTGACTGAAGACTTCAGATAAAGCAAGAACTTAGATCTAACTCCTCAGTTCTGTAAAAGACAGATAAAACAAAGGAGGTCCGTGCTTCACATTTGAACATCTGCAAAAATGACAGTACCAAACACACTTGTTCCACTGAGCGAATGACTCAGATGGCTGAAGACGTGAAGCTCAAGTGTTAAACGTGTCAGGTATTTCCTGAGCAGGAGGGGCAGTAGGTTGAGAGTAGAGTGAGGACTAGGAATTGCTTGCCCTACCTTTAACAGCCTTCCTCATTCATCTTGCTGTTATGTTGCAAATCAAGAATGTAGAGATCACCTATCTCTTCTAATTAACCCAGATCAGTTCCAGCATTTAATAGCTGGCAAGATGATAATCCTGCAGTTTTATTACTGTAATTAGGTCATGAATTATGTTCTATAGGATCAATAAGAGTTTTCCAAGTATTCCATCATTAGGAGGAAAGATGTAATTAAGTAATCTAGTCTGCATTGCATCGGCAGCCAGGGGAAGGGGTAGGAGGGTATGAATGTAGTATCTGTGGTATGAATGTGCCTGCTAGACAACAATTCATCTGGCACAGCGTACAGCGTAGAGAGAAGCAGACTATTTCTGGTGGTGGTGGTGTTGTGCTGTGGGTTTTTTGTTTGTTTGTTTTTTGTTTGTTTTAAAGGAAGTAGCTGGCACTGAACAGGCTCAAGTGACAAGTTCGCTGCCTGAAAGTCTGTGTCCTCCTACGAGGCAGTTAATTGTGTAAGCTACAATAAAAATACTACCTGTCAATATAAGCATAACTCATCAGCATTGTCAAAAACAACTGCTCATTTAAAGTGGCCAGGTTATTCACTTAGGATGCTGCCTTGTTTTAATCTTTTTGAAAAATACCTCTGCTGATCTGTGAACATCACACAGCCCAGCTCCTGTGCCAGGGCCGCACCACTTGCAGTACAACTCAGCTGTTTGTACAGGCTGTCAGGTACTCCAAAAGTGGGAGGAAGCAAAAAGCCAGGTGCTTCTGAGTCTAATATTGCTTGATCACGCAGGGTTTGTTTGCATGCCCAAGACCGATCCTGCAGTGACGCAGAATTGTTATCAGACCCTGACATCTTTTCTGTCCCTTAGGCTCTCCAGGGTATTTGCAATGTGTCTTGTGGCTTTGTCCCATGGTGATTTCTCACAATTACTTGTAGGGTCAGGCTGTAGCTGTAGTGAGCAGCATAGGATGATCCTGGTGCAATAAGCATTCCTCCTGCAAGAAACGGTAGCCTTGGAGCATGAGCTGTCTGCACCAGGAACACAGTGCTACAACTTGTGTGTTCTGATCCGGATTCCAGACACTGGGCTGGAGGTGCAGGTTCAGCTCCACAGGCTCATCCAGTTGAGGCAGATGAAATGGTGAAGCAAGTTCGACCAGGGGGTAGAATATGGCCTGGTAGTCGGTGGAGAATGGAAGTTGTAATCCTGCTCTCTCTATGGACTGACCTTGAGACAGACACTTTTCTGTAGGATGTAATGCTTAGCTGACTACCTCAGAGATGCTAAGAAGCTTAATTAATGTTTGCGTAGTAACTTGGAGATTACCTAATAAAAGGTGTTATATATTTGTGTTGTTATGCCATTTGTCCTAACGTCCATGTATAGGTTAGGAGGAAGCGGAAGGTGGTGTCATGATGTCATTTGCAATTTCTGATTCAAGACTACGTTGACGTCTTTGGAAGCCTTCTTCTTCCTGCCTCCTGGAGAGCTGTAATTCCTTCTGTTGTAGGACAGTGTGTTTTCTGTGCTTCACAGCAAAGCCAAGGACATAAAGTGGGACAGAGACCTTCTAAATGGTAAACTGATTGAGATTCAGAGCACGGAAGAAGCTTACAAGTGGCAGAGCAATAGATATGCACAATTTATTACCCAGCAGAGAATGTGCTGACTTGCTTCTTGTTTCTTTGCACAAATTGAGAAAATGATCTTAAAATATTTTTTTCTCTTACATTACGCCTTCTGTTGTTTGGCACAAATGAGGAGGAGGTAGTGCAGCCCTCTTGGCTTAGGATGGTTGTAGCTATGGAAGGTGGATGATGAGATCTGGAATGGGAAGCGGAGCCAAGAGGGCTTGGAGAATTTGCCTGAGAAAGTCCTTTGAGAGAATCTTTGGACTCCCTCAAGAAAGAGTAATTACTTTTCCCCTCAGGCTTAGGGGCCTGGAGAGTGCAGAATGCCTCCTGGCAGTCGGAGGATAAGGTAAAAGGCAGCTTGTGGAGTAAGTGGCTGTATTTTCTATCTTTATGGCTGATGGGTGGGAGGAGGGAGCCTGGCTGTTTGCTGTGAAAGAGAGAGAAAAACAGTTGCAATTTGAAGCAAAGGCCAGGCCGTGGAATACAGGGAATGAACATGATGCACTTAGAGCACCCAGGCAGAGTGTGAAGCCCTGAATGGCCGATGCCTCGTGGCTCCTCTTGCACTCATAGGGCCATGGGCTGTTCAACTGTGGAAGTGCGAAGCGTCTGATGTTAGTGGCCAGGGCTGCTAGGTGGGAGAAGTTACACGAGAAGTTTTCTTTCTGGGGAAACAAAGCTGTTGTGTCATAAATCTAAGCATGGAGAATGAGTCTGTCTCTCTTTAGATAAAATCTTAAAGAAACACTAAGCCCTCCTGCTGCTCTTTGCCCCTCTCGTTCTGTCTTACATACCAGTGCAAGATCTGCAATCTTAGCCAACTCTTTCTGTGTAATGCTACAAGTTTGTAAGCAAACGGGATGAGCATCTATCGCCCAGCAGCATCATTCAGGAATGGGAAATATTTCAAAGTGGCTCTTTCTAGAAGTGAAGCAGATTCTTTCTGTGTGGATCACCACTCCTGCTGCGTACAGAAACTTTCCTCTGTTTCCTTGAAGCAGTGATGGGAGGCCCTGCTCAGGGTGAGGTGCACATTTAAGTGTCCTATTGCCCTATTACATTTCCATAGCTCTGCATCTCGTCTCTGCTTTATTGTACCTCTTTTGTTCAAATGGACTTTAACAACAACCAGTAAAATACCAGTTCCTACTTCCTTGGGGTCTTTGGAGGAGGTATGTGCCATCTCTGGTTTTATAGTATGACCCTATATGCTGCCTCTCTAAAGAGCTATAGAAGCAGCTGTGTTTACAGTGTCCTTCTGCTTGACCTCAGATTTTATTTCCCTTATGACCATCTCATATTCACTGTTAGATACTGTTGCTCTAATCCTGGGATACTTTACGTTCCAGAACAGACAGCAATAAATTAGAGCCAGCTTCTTTTCTTCTGCTGGAGACGTTATCCTTTCAGGGGGAGTTGCTAAAGGTGCCAAATGCTGCTTTCCTCAACATCCCAGGATTGTCTGGTGAAATTATAGGAAGGCTGTGTGCAATTTGGTTTCCTGGCCCTGGGGAGGAGGCTAGCAACTGAGACAAGAGCACTAGTCCAGGCACAGGCAGCAGTGGTTCAGGCGGAGATCCATGAAGTAGCAGCCTTGACCGTGGATGTCTGCTTTACCTGCAAGATTTCGAGAAAGCATTTTGGGAGTAAAATTTTCAGTTTGTTGAAAAAGGATGAATCTTCTTTTGAGGTTTGCCCTGACAGACTTAGCCTGTGGTATGTTCTCGCTGTGCCCTAGGGTCCCCTTCATGAGAGGCACCTTAGTAACAGAGCAGATCAGTGCAGAGTGCAGTTTGGAGCCCCTGCTAAGAAACCTTCTGGGAATGTGGTTAAGGAGAGGAGCAGGGTGAAGAGGAGGAGGAAATAGCTATGAGCCTTGCCCAAGGGGCAGGACCAGAGCTCTGAATGGGAAGCCAGCGTCCCTTATCTCTGTGACTAATGGACTGTGTGACCTGGGCACAGTGGCCTACTTCTCTCTGCCTCGGTGATCCAGTCTGTGACTGAGTGACCTCACCTCTTTGCCTTCCTACGTAAAAGCTTCGAGAGGCTCTGTATGCATGGTTTATCCTTTGACTTCTACCAGGGACCACTTCTTGCTCACTTATCGCTGAAAGGCCCATGGGCATTTGTTCACACATCACGCTTGGGGGCCCATTTTCTGACTTGTTCAGAACTGGAAATTTGCAAATACAGTCAGTGACCTTCCTAGTGTTTTACTCCGAAGAGCTGGGCTGCATCAGCTGAGGTGCCAAACCTGATGTCCTTCTGTGCTAGCTCTGACACAGGTGCTCCCTTTTGTCAGGATCATGGAGTTGGCCGTGGAGCTGGCCAGGCCCCAGTCACACCTGAGATGATGAAAAGCTGGAGAGAAACCAGGTGCTGCTACAAAATGGGCTGGGGGCTGGGAAGGAGGAGAGAGTTGCGGTGCTTTGGAGGAGTAATGCCTCTGCTGGCTGGAGTGCTCCTTGCCACCGTATTTGGACATATGACTTAATCCCAATCACTGCCTAGTCTGCTGGTGGTGAATACATAGAAGATTTAACACATTCCACCTGGAAGGAGAGGGCTCAGCCAAGAAGCTTCTAACTAGGTCGCTGATGAGCAATCTCGCCTCTCCCTCTGTGTCATTTTTGTTAATCACTTGAAAAATACGTTGAGTAATGATTGCAAGCAACTTGTCAAGCCAATTAAAAACAGAGAAAGGTAGGGCTGTGAAGCCGAAGACAAATGCTGTGCTGATTTTAAATGAGTGTCTGCGAGCCTCACTGACCTGGGAGTAATTACATCAGAAAAAAATTGGCAGCTGTGTGTTTCTCAGTTTGAAGACTTGTTTCTTCGGAATCCACGGGGCAGGCAGTTCACTGTGGTCCAGAGATGTATCACCAGAACAGAATCGCTTTGATTCTGTCTTGTTAGCTGCCCTTGGTCTGGTTTGTCTATTAGCATATATACTCTTTGGCAAGGGCTTGTCAAAGGATTTCACATACTTTGAGCTTTAAATAAAAATAACACAGAACACTTAGTAGCAAAGATAGTTTATTTTATGCCGCTTGCTTGAACACAAGCTCCCATACCTTTATTATCTATTATGCTGAAAGATAAATTCTCAAATCTTCTTCCTTGAGACAGAGCAGTGTCAGACTTGGTTAGAGATAGAGCTGTTAGGTACCCTCTGCATCTTCCTGCTTCAGTGTGGTACGCTTTTCTGGAGTGCGTTCTCTAGGACCTGTGGCTGTGCTTGCGTTGGTTCATTTGGTCTATATTTTAGCTGTCAGATAGATTGTGTGTGCCAACAATAAATATTTATACTTCTGTATTCCTTTTGCTCTGTATCTCTATTTTGTCTTCTGTGAAATCTGTTTCATAGCACCCACAGTGCTGGCACATCGCTCCTCTTTGGGAGGCTGTTGCGTGGTGTTAGATCCTGCTGTCCAGGATGTTTCATCCCATCTGTTTCCTGACTTGAATCCTCTTCTCAATTTTAGCCGTTGCTTTTGATTAGAGCTCATAGCCTGAAATGAAATACTAAGGGAGAAAGGTGCAAGTAAGGGAGAAGTGAAAGAGGAGCGCCCTCGCACCCAAAAACAAAGCACTCATGATGGGAAGTGAAGAAAAAGCTTTCATACCTGACATGGTCAAGCACACATGGGGGCTCCTATGCCCTGCGGCATGCCGTGCTGTTTGCTGCTGCTGCTGTGTCAGCTGGGTGGCGATAATAGAGGACAGTTTGTTCCACGAGGAAGTTTTCCTGTGGGATGGCTAGAACAGCCTTTCTCTAAGACTGTTAATGAAATAAGTGGAAAGCACGTGCTTCCTTCTTTCCGAAAAGGAGTCACATGCCAGGTAGCAGAGGGCTAGCAGGCTAGCCTGCCACTTCTCAGCATTGGGTTGTTGTTTTGTATCGGCTGTGGAAGCTGGGGTTAGGGAAAGGAGCAAGAAGCAGACAGGAGAGCAGGACTGCTGTTTTCTTTTGGGACCAGGATGTTGCCTAAAGCCTCCGTATCCTGAACATGTCAAGCAACAAGTAAAATTAAAGTGATTTGTCCCCATGTGGTTGTCCCTCTGTCTTGGAATTCAGGCTGTCACGCAGTCACCTCTGTGCTTCAAAGTTCCTTTTTTGTTTTTTTTTTGCTTCACATCCAAGGCTGGTTGTTTTGGGGTTTGATTTTTGACCCTCTCCTGTGGAAAGTAGCTATGTGCATGAACCCACCTGTGTCTTCTTTCCTCTAGAGTTAATGAGCTGTACGTGGATGACCCAGACAAAGACAGTGGAGGTAAAATAGAAGTGAATCTGAACATCAGTTTACCAAATCTGCATTGTGAATGTGAGTACCTACTTTCTCTTAATCTGTTTTAATTTGTATTTGAAGTACTACTTGGAATAGGCCTGAATTTGTACAGTGCCCCCTCAGTAACAGGATATCACATCACTGCAGCCTTTGCCAATACCCCATTGCTTTGTATTCCAGGCGAGGCTAGGCCACCTGTTTTCCTGGACCCTGTACTCTCTCTGCAGCCCTTGTTAGTGGCTGACCTCCCTTGCTACCTTCTTCTAAGTCCTTTCCCTTTTTACGGTGACCTCTTAGTGTCTGGGAGCCGGAAACCTCCCAAGTTTCATTTGTAACTCTGAGTACAGCAGACATTTGTTGGCTTTTCACAAATCACCTACGTTGTCTACCTGAAGTTTTTCTGTTTACGCAGTTCAGATTGAAGTTAACTGGCAGAGTATAGGATATGTGTTTCTGTCAAATAAACAGTCTGAAAAGTTCGGTTACAAAGTTCATTCTGGTATACCAGTATTTGACAGATGATGTTATTTTATTAGCACACTTTGGTCAAGTGTCAGGGAAAATTATGTGGACTTTTTTTCCAGTAAAAGTTGTGTGCTTTTCCTATGCAACCTTTCTGGTTTTTTTTCTCTTGATTTTTTTTTTGTCTCCTCTCCTCCCTCCCATGCAGTAGTTGGACTAGACATCCAGGATGAAATGGGAAGGCATGAAGTGGGTCACATAGACAACTCGATGAAGATACCTCTCAATAATGGGGATGGCTGTAGATTTGAGGGACATTTCAGCATCAACAAGGTGAGTAGGAAAGATGGTGAGTTTGGGTTGGAAATGCTTGTGAGATCTATTTGTAAAACGCTATGAAAATGTGTGTGTCTGTGTCTCCCCTTCAGGGAGTACATTTAGGGAGTCGCTAATTAATAGGTGAGGTTGATTCTCTTGGTGCTGCAGAACAGCATGGGGAGAGGAGGCTGTGTAGTTAGAGTCACCAAGGACACGTTAGATCAGGCTTATTCTTATCATTCTCCAAAGCAGGTAACTCAGATAGCATTCCTTAATAGTAGAGTGGCTCTGTGATGTCTCTTTGAATGCAGCAGCCTAACATATAGGGGACGTATGAGCTCCTAGTGAATGCTGAATGGCTTCTGTGTTCACTCGTCACAACTTTTGCACCTCCAAAATGTGACTCACTACGCAGAGGCCTTTGGCAGTGTCTCTATCCAAGCGCTCTTTAGTTCCAAGAGCTGCAGAATGACAGGAATGTTCCCTGCTAGAGGATGCCAGCATAACAGGAACGGCTCCATGCTGAGATGTTTGGAATACGTGCACGAGGCCTGTGCGCATGCTTTGTAGGGACGCTTTGCTTCTGCCTCAAAGAATGAAAATCCAGGCCTGGAGGAGGCTCCTCTCTGGGATGGGTGTGTTCAGGATTGAATAATCTTGCTATGTAATGCTGGAGATGACTAGATGGGGTGGGGGAGGCAGTGGTGGGGCCCACTGATGTCCTAAGAAGGGCGCACCCTTTATTCACGCCTCCTCATGTACCACAGGCTACAAAATCCTACTTCCTTCTTCCCCGCCCAGGTCATGTTAAATCTCATCTAAAAATAACAGGCAGAACCTCTTACTGATTCTGTGACATGGAAGGGATTAGGGATTAAAAAAATGATGTTTCTTTCCTCACCTCTAAGTCACCAAAACTACTGGCAGCTGGTAGTCCACAAAACTGGGAAGGGGATTCTAGAAAGGTAGGTAGTTCTCATTCTGCTAATCCCAAAAGTGCAGTGCTAAAACAGTTGGGGCTTTTTCTGGTGTACATGGTGCATTCTGCTCACCAAAACTACTCAGAAGGGGGCAGCCATATGTGAGCATGAGAAGCTCCCTTCTCTGCTTCGTTTGTGCAAAGCCACTAATGGTGTGGTCTCATATAGTGGCTGGGTATAGAAGGAGGGAACTTACTCCGGGACTTCTGGCGATGAAAATCTGAGCCTCATGTCTGAGGAGAAAGAAAGTCTTCAGTCCCTTGGCAGGAATTTTACAGGCTTCTGTATGAGCTAGCATCTAGAGTGGGATGCGGCCCTGCTTTGAAATGTGACTGTGCGTTGCTGTTGGACACTGTTCTGTGGGACTCTAAGCTTACATAACAAAGACACACCCCTTTTTAAAGAGCTTATGTGAAGTTAGTGATAGGAGTAACTCTTGGCTTGATTAGAGCCTGGGCATATGGTACTACATGGCAGGGCATCAAACCTGGAGAGGTAGAACGAGGTAACGTTGTGTGTACTTACTGCAGACTCTGCCACCCTGTTTACTGAGCTTGTGGATGACACAGCTTATGCCCATGCCTGAAAGTGTTCCCAGAGTGCACTGTTGCACATCAAGTCATTTAATTTCGCTTTCCTGAAAGCACATGTAATCAGCATGTGGCCTCTCTTGGCCCTGACATTGAAGCTCTACAGTGAGAACACTGGGCACCTGATATGTAATTGTTGTCCTGCTGTTGTCTGAGACTGTGTCAGGTTGATTCTTAGTGTTGTTAAAGGGTTTGCAAATCAAGACCATTTAATTTCCAGCCCTTTTCTCCCTAGGAAAAAAGTCTTGCACTTCCTGTAACAGTGATGGAATCGAATTTGTTGAAAGACTTCACAGTGTAGGGCTGGTGACCTGAAAACTTCATGCATGCTAGAGTTATCCAGTTAGAATGACGCCAGTGCTCATTTTTTGCCTCGGAATTGGGTCCTTACGTGAAATCTTTATTTTTTCAAAACTGTGTTTCTCTGAATTAAAACCAAAAAAACAAAAACAAAATCTTGTACTGGGAGAACCAGGAGCTAAAAGCCAGCTATGGGCCAGGGCTAGAAGATGAAGATCTGGCTTTGCTTTATAGGATGCCCCCAAATTTTTGTGGCTAAGAATGAGTTTTATGTAAAAAGAAAACCACCAATCTTCTGAAATGTGAGGTATCTCACGATTGGTACTACAGTAAAAAAAATATGCATAGCTTTCTTAGGATGTTCTGCAACAGCGGGCCCATTTACAAATGTGAGATGTGGGAGTAAAATGTTAAGCAAGTGCTTACTGAGAGACTTGAATCGTATTTTAATGGGGAAGAAAGGCATAGCCTTGAGTGTTAGGAATCTTAGAGCTGGGAGTGATCCACTCATCACTTCCTGGTCAGCAGCAGAGAGACTGACTCCTGGGATGTAACAGATCTCTGCCCTGCGTGCAGTATGGTGGTGTTGGTCAAGTGCAGGAAGGTATTTCAGAGCCTCTCTCCAACATTCCAGAAGTTGTCCACTGTTATGTAGATACCGCTTGTTAGGCTGGATGGATCCAGGCATTTCAACTTCGTATCACAAAGCCTAGCAATGCCTTGAGGGATAAAATGAGAAATCCTGTCTTCCTTGTCTTGACTAATTTTAGGTCCCTGGTAACTTTCACGTGTCAACACACAGTGCCACTGCGCAGCCTCAGAATCCTGACATGACTCACATCATCCACAAGCTCTCATTTGGGGACAAGTTACAGGTGAGTTTGCTTCCCTGAAAATTCCCTGTCTCTAGGGGATTGAATGCAACTACAGTAACTTTGATATTGGATTGTTTGGTTTTATGGAAGGGCCATGTACAGTGTGGGGAGGACAAGAATGAACTGCCTGGGTCCATCCCATGCATTCATGCAGTATGCATTCAGTCCAGAAGAGTTTGCAAACTTTACATGCCACCACTTCAGGGAAGAGCAGTGTTCGTCATAGAGTAACTTTGCTTTCTCCATCTGAAACTGAAAGAGCCTTTGGAAAACTGTGGTTATGTTCCTGCTAGGAGTGGCTCTGTAAAATACCATGCAGTACTGTTTTTAGTATTAATTTAGCAAATATATCTTGACTTTCTTTGCAGAGTAGCAGCGAGTATACTGAGGGAGGATATGTGCTCTCTACTGTCTTTACCATAGCACCTGTCAAGTTCTTTTTAATGTATGTCACTGTACTTCTATAGCAGACACCTATTAGTCAAATTTGTTCTGTGAAACACAAGTTAGACTTGTGTTTTACCAGTTCCCAGCTGGGAAGAAGCTGAACGCGTGTACTTGCCCTGTGGATAGAGTTTCACCAGGTGTTGCAAGTTATGTAATAATTCCTGATTTCTCAATGAGGACAGATTACAGCACCTCTCTAGCCTACTTCCAAGGAGCTAGCATCACAGGTGGGAGTTGTATATGTGCACACCCAGTTTGCGACTCACCCAAAACATTGCTTACCCATAGTCTCTCTGTAATCTTCTTTCCTCAGCATAGACGTCTCATTAGTCTACTTCTTGTACACCCACTTCCAAAACCTTTTTTCATGCTAACAAGTCTAAGCGTTGCTTTGTAGTCTTCTGACTCTGCTCCCGGCTTCTTTTAGGAAATATCTTGTGTGGGAACGCTGAAATATTAGCATATAAATAAGCTTGGCTTAATGTCTGTAAAGCACACTGAGATTATGAAAAATATTAGGTAAGTGCTAATAGGGAGTTCTGCAGTTTGTGTGGGAAATCGGTGCTATAAGGCACTGTTCCCATTGTTTTATCGTGGAGTCCTTGAGCAGCACAGCCCAATTCATGATGTAGCTTTAATTCTCCGTGCTGCAAGTCAGCATCACTGAGATGAGAAACCTGGACAGTTGGGGGCAAAGGAGCAAGCGTCTTCCATGCTGGCAGTGAGAAACCTGTTCTGCAGCCATCTAGTTGACTCATGATTTGAACAAGCTCTGATTAGTTTTTTCAAAGCCCAGAATAACTACTCATCATCTAGCATGTAGGTGCTGCTGATCCTGTAGGCAAACATAAGTTTAACAGCACAAATTAAAGAAGGCTGTGTTCACTGAACAGGTGCTATCAAGACTCAGCAAGCAGTGTAGAGAGCCAGCAAATACAGAGAGCTTTAAAGCTATGTAGATACATCTTTAAAAATTTTGCTTTGTCTCCACCTGCTTTGATGTAATATATGCTCGTATTTCTTAAAGAGAGTGAGGAGTTTGTCTCATTCACTTGTGTCAAATGCTGAGACCTAGTTCTTTGTAGGATGTTGCTTGCCCTGTCAGAAGGATCCGCTAAGGGACGTACTGTGTTCTCCAGAAAGAACAGTCTGTTTGAAATAAAGATTCAAATCTTGTCTGGCATTGAATGAGCTTCAGTTCTTCATAATAGCTAGTGTATAATGGTGGCAGGCTTCTTGTTGATTTTTTCCTAATGTAAACAAGACCTAAAGGTTATTGCATGACCAGTAACCAAGTAAAGAAGCATGATGTTTCTTTACTTGAAGTAGGAGGTCCCTTCCAACCCCTGAAATTCTGTGAAATTGTAAAATTCTCTTGAGTGCTAGATTTCTGTGTTGAATAATAACAGTTTTTAACCTTTGCAAGAGGTCTTCCCTTTATAGTCGTATTGTTGCAAGTTGTTTTAGCCTGCTGTTGGACTCTGCCTGATTAGTCAAGTTGTATGTCTTTGAATGCCTTTGTAGAGGCTAAAGTCTGAGGTGCTCAGGGGCCTGGCAAGCATCTTATGGAGGTCCATCTCATGGGCGGATCAAGTGTTGTCTCTAATGAACAACTGATACACTTCCTTTGCTTCCATTACTGCTGCTCAAAGCACAGGATTTGGCCTTAGCGCCGCATTACAGTCCTGAGAACGTCTGGCTATACACCCTTGCTTGTTTTCTCTTGCAAAGCAATTTTGTTACTGTGCCCTAAGTTTTATTGCTTCTTGAAGTCCCTCCGGGTACTTAACAAGGTACAAACAAGTTAATGTTCCCCCAAGGAACGCACCTGTGCGCTTTGTAGTGCAGTGATTAATTAGCAATCTATGGCAGCAAGTACTGTAATGGGAGTCCAGAATATTCCATGAGGAAAACTGTGGTAAAACGACAGGCAGGGAGTTACAGATGCCATCTGTGCTGCAAAGGCAGGAGAGGCAGGTGCAGCCAAGGACCTGACGACACAGAAGCAGGCAGCTGTGGAGATGTCTGGTGGCAGTGTCCATGTGGAAGCCCTGTAACTTGCAGCTTTTCAAACTTGTTCAGGGAGACAACACAGCGAACAGCTCTTACATATAAACAGGAGTGTGGACGCTGGGGAGCCAGGGACTAGAACATGAGCCCAGATATACACGTACCTCGCAGGACAGACACGGCTGTTTACTGAGCAGCAACTCAAATATTTACTGTTCGAGTGTTCTTAGGGATCCTTAACATCTCTGGCCCAGATACGCAATAAGCTGCTTACTTCTCAGCAGCACTGAGAAAGGAACTTAATACTGTAGCCCAGTCTGGCGGCTTCTCTTTCTTTGTAAGCTTTTTATACTGACATTGTCCATGTATACACAATAACCAAGTAAAGAATATATGGTCTGTAAGTGTAGTTTGGAAATGGTTGTGTAAAATATTTGTAATCCCTGCAGAGTGGAAGGTACTGTAGAAGGTTCTGCTGATGCTTTTTCTCTGTGCCTGTTACCAGCACCTTGCAAGTTGAACTTGCTGTTAGTTTTGTGTCTTTAGTTTAGTTTTCTGTGTGAGTAGAGAAACTAGGTCGGTTGCTTCTTCCTCCAAACCATCACCTACTCCATTGCATTCAGAACAGGAAAATAGGCATTAGGATGAAAGAAATGTATCCGCATGCTATTAGTTGTTTCGAGGATCTAGGAAGGAAATACTTGTGCATTGTCCTGTTGGTGTGTTTTACAACATGACAACTCACACATTCGTGACCAAATACTTCTTCTGAATGTTTCTTCCCCGTTTTCTAGCTTAAGGACAGGAATCTCTAGGTTGTGGAGGTATTTGTCCTTTCTCTGTAGCTTTCTGTATGTTTTGTGAAAGATGCAACTTCTAATCTACAGCTCTTGCTGTGGTGTTTTTGTTGTCTAGAGAGTTCACAAATTGATTATTCTGTTGGTGGATGCTAGATTCCAGATGATCAGAGTATGTGAAAGGTATGGGGTGGAAATGCTGTTATTCTGGGTGAACAGATACTTGAATGCCTGGGACCAGCTGCAGGAAAAGCTGAATGGATGGCAGTGCTGGCATGTGACCTTCTCACCTCCAAGGACATATTGTGCATGGCGTGAGGGCAGGGCTAATGAGTAAAGCTGTGCAAACCAAACTGCTCTGACACGAGCTACCTTTGCATGAAGACTCCAGAGTTTATCCTGAATCTGATTCCCATTTATTTCCCTTCAGCCCGATAGGTGAGTTTCACAGTTAACTATGCAAAGCTCTTAAGTAATATCTCCAGTGAAGTTTCACAACTGGCCTCTTCCAGCTGCAATTCCTTTAGCTTTGGAGTGGCTTTGTGGAGTTTCATCTCGTAAAACATTGTGAAATCAACTTTTTTTCCCTGGAACCAACCCTGGCTTGATGGTCACTGAGAAATATTTCAAGTCATCCTCTACTGCATTGAGGCTTTGTTTTTGGAAAGGCTGAATCAGGCTGATGTCCTTGTAACAGGGTAGGGTAGGGAAGTGAAGGTCAAGACTGCCAAGTTAGAACAGGACTCATTCATGTGTCTTTCTTCTTTCCAGGTCCAGAATGTTCACGGAGCATTCAATGCTTTGGAGGGAGCAGACAAACTCAGCTCAAATCGTACGTATTCTTGGTGATTACAGATCTGAGCTGCTCTCTTCACGAGGGAAAACAAGGCTGTTCATGCAACGCTGGTGTGTCCGGAAATCCTTAATTCTCTGTAACCAAAATGACCCAGACATTACTGAGTGTCATTTACATTTTCTCTAGCACTAGAAGAGAAGTCTTGGGTCCAAAAGGTCCTTTGCAGTCCTTTTGCTATCTGGATACTTTCTCCAGTTCTAATATAACCATCTGCTGTAGAATACCGATTTTTTTAAAATCCACATTATATTCTTATAGCTCTCCTTTACTCTAGCAACTACAACTAAAACTTTTCCTCGTTCTTAAGTTGTAAGTTTGCTCTTGCCTGAAGTTCTACCCAGAGAATGGGAGAATAGATTTTTTTTCTTTGCCCTTCTTCATGACCAGCAACAAAAAAGGAAATTTCCAGCGCCTGCCACAATTCAGACTAGTTTTTCTCCTTAAATTCTTCAGGTTTCTACAGGATTTTAGTCTTGTCCATTTATTGGAACAAAATTTCTGTGGCTGCTCCTGAAGCTAGGCAGCATTTTTTTTTTCTTTTAAGTGTCATTGTGTTACACTTAACCAAGGGATTCTGCAGAAAAATAATTTAAATTCTGTTTTAAAACTGTTTCAGCAGACATAAAATTAAAAATGGCCCTAGCCACTTAAGTAATGAAAAAGGATTGAGTAGTTGTTATCAGCTGCGGGAGAAGGAAGGAGAGAAAGAAATAAAGTTGGATGCTCAGAAGAAATGGGACCACACAAGTCGTGGTGCCTCAGCACTTTCTGTCAGAAGCAGCAGAGTGAGCTGCAGTTCTAACCTGAGCTAGTTCTTGATCTAACCGGGACAGCTTTTTGTGGTGCCAGTCATTTATAGCTGCAAACAGGTAGGAATTTTCAAGTGACCCAAACTTAAAAGATAGGGAGGAAGGAGCGACCTTTTCTTTGTGCTTACGTGTTTTAGTTGATTTCCCATGTTTACTTTGAAATGTTATGGAGGCTGCGATTCCTTTCTCTGAATGCTGATTTATACTTTCCTTTTCTGACCACAGCTCTAGCCTCTCATGACTACATACTGAAGATAGTCCCAACAGTGTACGAAGACATGAGCGGCAAGCAGCGATACTCCTACCAATATACGGTCGCTAATAAGGTAAAGAAGCAGTTAGTTGTCCGAGATGCTCCTCATTGCAGCCCAGTGGATGCATGGAGGATCTTCAGTCATCAGTCTTCCTCTCTCTTACACATCTGCTCTACAGCCGTGTACATTTGTCTGTAGGTGAGCAGTAGCCTCTGCTGGGAGAAGGAGGAACTGAAGCTCTTGAGAACAGGGCTTGCTGTTGCTCCTGGTGTTGGTGCTTACTAGGATTGGGGTTGTGAGGGCAGTACAGAGCAGATATTGGTCTTCTTTTAGTGCACAGTATTGTTATTCCCAATTGTCTCATGTGTCAGATTGGCTAACATAGATTTCTGTAAATTATGTGGAAGATTTCCACGTGCTGCAGGAGTTCTTGTGATTCGAGTCAAAAGGGATTTGAATGGAAGTTGGAATCCTGCTGAGCGTACTTCCTTGTAGTTTTGTTAATAAAACAGTCTCAGTTGTGATGGATGTGTCAGGCAAATAAATTATCAAAACGTGGGACACTGAAGCTGGCTTACAGAACTGTCAGTCAGTTTAGCTGACCAAGGGAGCAACTTTCTTAAAGATTTTACCACTAGTGGATCTCAGCTTTTTACATAAACATTTTTAGTGCGTTTCATTAATTTCTCAATTCTCCTTTTTTAACTCAGAAGATAGATTTATATAGCTACTTTTATATGGGCTAAATGTAGAAGGTAACACTCTGAATTAGGAGAAAAGAACATTGTTGTTCAGAGATTTTAGCATTTTACGAAAATTGATTTCTGAAACTTAAACAGTGTTATCTGCAGCATCAAATGTGTAACACTTGACTAGTTCATGTCACCTGCTTTATTGTAGTGGATTATGATAGTTGTTGTAACTTTACAATAAATAGATATAAGTAGATATAATAATACAGTGTGTTGGGAGGCTGGAGGGGAGAGACCCTATTTACTTATTAAGGTAAAATTTCTCATTCAATTAAAAACAATGTGCCATTCAGGTGCTAAGTGAAAGTCTAGAATCTTCTTCTAGTGTCTAATGACTACTAGTGTGTCATAGCTGAGATTCAAGCACATGATCTCGGGGACTAGTTCTCAGATTAGTGTTCCTGTCTTGCAGCTTTGGGGTTTGCTTGTACAGTGTGTCCCAGTGACTTGGAGATCTCTCTCTGTTCAGTATACAGTATATTTTTTCTGCTTAATGTCACCATTGCTATTGTGATAAGACTCTTGCGACACAAGTTCTGAAAGCAATCTGGAAAACAGACAGCAGGAGCTTTTGACACTTCTGTGATTATGGTTGCAAGTTCAGCCAAGACTGACTCATTGCGGCAGAACTATTGGTGGGGAAAAGGGGAGAGGAAAGAAAAAATGAAGCCAGTTCTGTCAAAATGGAAGCATGGAAAAACAGTGCTGCTTCTGCAGTTTCTCATTAAAAATAAAATGCTCATACAGCTGTGTTTAGTCTTTGACTCTGGTACTTATTAGTGGGAAATGGAAATTGGAAGCCATTAGAACAGTCTGCCATAGATTGGCTAGCGTGACGAGATGAAGGAGGTGTGACTGGCTGCTTTCTCTCCCCCTTTACCTTCTAGGTCTTCTGTTTCCCCACTTGCCCAAGTAGCCACTATCTTAACATACTCTGCAGAATGTCTGCAGTAAGAGCCCCGAAAACACTCAAACTGGCATTTCAGCACAGTTCTTCTGCTTTTATTATCTTTGAGGAAAAAAAAAAAGACTAGAGGGAAATTTGGGAGTTATATGTGATCAGTTAAGGAGACTGATGCTGTTTCATTGGTTCCCTCTGAGCTCATGGAGAGTAAAGTCTTTTTTGTATCGTGCTCGTGGGTGTTCTATTGTTTGTCATTTCTTCATCTTTTCAAAGTATATGAGCTTGTCTTTGCCTCTGCAGGAAGGAGAACTGAAACTGAAAAGGTCATCTGAGTTGGCAATCCTGTCATAGGGATAAAAGAAGGGAAGAACAACTGGGTAAAGATGCAGGGTGTGCTATGCACGTGCTGCTGGCTCTGTGCTGAGTCCTCAACAGATTTTTATTATTTTTCTTGTCTGTTGAAATCAGTGCCCTAATCTTTGAAATTGAGAGCACAGACAAAATATTAGCTCAGAATGATGTGCCAGATGATGCCCAGCTGATGTTAGTGTTTGTTCTACATTAGCGTTGCTCTTAACAGGGTATTGTCCCATTGCTGATACATTGCACTGTAGCAGTTATTACAGAAGTGGAGTAAATGAGATTATCACTGGAAATCTGAAGATGTCTGTCTTCAGCCAGCTTGGAATATTTTTGGAACCTTTGCCAGTATTTTTCCGTATGCAGTTGCATTCTGGTTTTCAGTGTGATTTTTAAATGTACGAAATGAGTCTTTAAAGGATCCATTTTAAATTGCTCTTCTTAATTCATACCGAGTGGGCAAAGTGTTCACATTGTTGGTTCCAGTGTGAAGGGGCCTCACAGACAGGAATTGCTGACTGCTATTCAGAGTGCGCAGGCAAGCAGGGATTTTCATGTTCTTGAAAACTAAGTTCTGTTTGTTTGATGTTTTTTTTAATCATTTACATACTGACAGTACAAAAATTTCATCTACAACCATTTACAGACTCCTTGCATTTAAGTAGAGCAGATCTACGCTAGAGGAATCGGTGACAAGCTGTTCACTACTAAGCACCATCACTCTGTTCCCAGCTGTATCGCAGTCAGAATACGAAGAAATTGCTTTCCTATTTGATAAGGATAGGGAAAAAAGCGTCATACCAGAGTTAATTGTTTACTTCTTCAGTTGATCTTTAGTACAGAACAGTAAATGAAGATTCACAGAAGCGTTTTTATTGCAGACGCTGTATGCAGAGTGGGATTGTTCACACTGTGTCATTTTTCTCCGCTTTCTTTTCTAGGAGTACGTAGCCTACAGTCACACTGGCCGCATTATCCCAGCTATCTGGTTTCGTTATGATTTGAGTCCCATCACAGTGAAATACACAGAGAGGCGGCAGCCTTTGTACAGGTTTATCACATCGGTGAGTTACTCTCAAGTTCTGGTTCTTCTTTCTCCTCCATGCTTTCCATTTCTCTTCGGAGCCTTACTTTCCCAGAAGAACTGAGTTTCTGCTTCAGAGCATTGTGACATGATTGGAAGCGAACAGTACATCGCCACGCTTGTACTGAAGTGTAAGTGAGGTAACTGGCTAATCCTACGCTCTTGACAATTTGATTTAATAGTTAAGCACAAGAAGAAAGAAAATTATCCTGTTCCAGAAGCACCAAACTCTGTCTAGGCAGAGAGAACACGATTGCAACATGCCAG
Source organism: Numida meleagris (assembly GCF_002078875.1). Taxonomy (NCBI): domain Eukaryota; kingdom Metazoa; phylum Chordata; class Aves; order Galliformes; family Numididae; genus Numida; species Numida meleagris. The sequence goes on from NC_034420.1 coordinate 8,566,170, forward strand.
AAACTAGTAAACTAACGAGGTATGCAGTAAAGCAGGCTGTGGTAAGCTGCCTTACTAATGATGAGGCCTAACTTGCAGAGAAGGCAGGGTGGTTGTTTAACTCAGTATAGCTGTGTGGTTTAATATGGATATGCCAGTTCCAGGTGTGTCCTCCTAGGCAGAAGTGGAGAAGAGCTGCATCATAAAATACCAGAGGTGTTTTCCTGACCAGCTATGTTCTGATCCATCCAGATAACATCCTGCAGTACTGATCTCAGTATCTGTAACAAAGCTGTACTGCCCAAACTGCTAACTAGACGAAAAGTTATTTCAAGATCTTCCAGATATGTAAAAAAACGTGTTCTGAGGAAACCAGCTTAACATTTAAACTGCAGTCTGTTGTGCCAGTAAGGCATGGTAGAATGTGAAGTAGCTAATAAAGTGGCTGGAATGATGACCTCGGACTTTGATTTTTAAACTGTTTGAATATGTTAATAGGAAGTAACATAAACAGTGTGGCTATGTTGCACTTAAGGATTTTGATTTTACAGCTTCTGATGAACACTAAGTTCCTTTCACTTAACATCAGAGACGTGTGTGATCTCTGGGATATACAAATACCAAGACAAAGGGGCCTGAAGCAAAACCTAAATGTCACAATTTAGGACTTTCTCAGCACGTCTGCCTGGCTTCAAAACATAATCCTAAAAAAGACCAAACATCAGCATTTTATGACTTGGCATCTCATACTGCCTCTACATCTTTCCCTAACAACATACTCTCCTAGGTTTCTTCAGCTTCTTGTTGGGGGTGGAAGTGTGGAGGTGTTTTTATCAGGAAGCAGCATTTAGAAGTCAGGAACGGCTGGCACTATTTTCGGTCATGTCTGTTGCTGGCATTGAATGCATTTAGATGACATCTTTGTTGAATGTGATGCCATGCTTCAGAATTCACATACAGGGTTCACAGGAGTGGCTTTCCTCACTGATTGCCACAATGACCTTTGGATTTGATATCACCCAGCTAGAGCTTTGCCTTGTCCCATCTGTAAAGTTAGGCAGTTGTGTGCTGCCTCCTCGGCTGCCAAAGAAGTTTTAGAATTGTTTGTTATCTATGTTGGTCTTAAATGGCTGTAATCTGAAGCAGCTCACTTGAGGCCGTTCCAATTTAACATCATTCCTACGGAGACATATGGATGACAATATCTGCAGTAGCTGTTACACTGTGTGTCATACGGTTTTGCCAGGCCCCTTTCAGAGGCGTCTGACGTAGAGGCAGATCCTTGTTACATATATGCTGTAGCATGGCTAGCAGCGTGGCTCATCTGGTGCAGCAGATCCTCTCTTGCACTCATTTAGGCTGGGAGTGCTTTATGCTAGGGCAGCCTTGGCTTGGTGCGTGCTGCACTTTAAACTTTACAGTATTCAAGGTGGCCCTGACAAAGCTGAAGGGAAGCGGGGCTGCAGGGGATTAACGCACCTTTTGTCCTGGGTTTCCTTGCCCTGTTTTGATGACATGATATGCTCTGTTGTCCTTTCCACTGCTCTAGCCCCTTCCTGTGTCTCCAGTGTGGCCTTTTGCATCACAGTTGCTCTGGAGACCAGATCACAATCAGCAGCAGAGGATGCAGCTTCCTGGCCCAGGAAGAGATGTGCTGGGGCATCTGGAGTCATTGCCCAAGGAGTCTATGGGAACTCATCATCTATTTCTGAGCAGCAGCTGCTTAATTTAGAAAAGCACACAAACTTTGAGTGGGTGCTGTGGCATCTTTCATCGAGCAGATTGTTTGCTAGGGAACCTGTGTGACTTTCAGCAAATTGAAATGTGTCCTGGGATGTGGGAGACTCCTGTGGGTTTAAAAGAAGCATTAGCAGGGTTGGAAATGCAGCACAGCGTGTGGCTGGTTGCCTGTCAGGGTCAACAGCATTGATATTGGAAGGACGCTGAGAAAGGGCAATCCCACATGGAGCAGTCAGGTGAGATGGGTATTGATAGATGAATAGAGAGCCAAAGGAATTTCTGCTGCAGGGAGGGTTGTCTGATGCCCTTTGTTAGTATTATGTTTGCCTTCCAAGAAGTTCAGTGCTGCTCAGGACGGCATGCCTAGTGCTGGTCCCTGGTCTTCTGTATTCCCAGCTGAACCACTGTGCTGTGTGTTCCAGCACTCAGACTCATATCTGCTCCATGGCTTTCATGGTATGGGGACTTATTCTCATTTTCTATACCATGCTGGGGGTGCTTCCTGTGCAGGACAAAGGCATTAGTTTGGGATTGATTTTACTTCGCATGTCAGGCTTTAAAAAAATTCAGTACTAAGTGAGAATATTGCTTGTAAGTCAATGCTACCACTGATGCCACATGGTGAATTTGCCATGGATCTTGAGGTTAACCACACTCAGCTGGCACAGTGTTAAACGCAGGAGTTTGTGCCTCTTAAACCATACTGCTTAAAATTAAGGTATTTCCCAGTAAAGAGAAGTCATTCATGGACTTGTGGTTGAGGTTATGGAGAAAGGGAGAAAGTTTTGCTGCTGAAAATTCATGAGTTCATGTAAGTGGCCCAGCTGAAAGACGGGTTTTATCGTGAGGTTGGTGTAGAGGCTGGATGGGAACAGCAGGCTGAAAACAAGGTAAATCTCTGGTGAAACATTCAAAATCCAAGACAAGAATAAAGATTTTTTCCTGATATGAGAGGACCGGTCAGCCCACTGGGTATGAAAGAAATTAAGCTGGAAATAATTGGAAAAAATGGTTACAGGGAGAGTTATTTCCACTGTGGGGCTTATTGCCAACAGGTAGCACAGGTTCAGTCCATGGATTTTTTACAGCCAACATAGTGATGTTCTACAAGACGTGCTGCAGGTCGGCCAGAAATCTCTAGGTGGAATTCTGCAGCTTACCATATCGGGAATTACTTGGTGCTCCTACAGGTCTCCTCTGACCTTTAAAATCCTCTTCAGGTTTTAAAGCATCTCATAAGATGAGTTCCACAATCACATGTCCCGCTTTTGTCTTTCTGTCATCTGTCTTGCTGCCTTTCCTCCTCCATACCCACTGGTGTCCTTCAGCCTGCGCACCAGCCACTACACAAAAATAATACTCTGTTAAGAAGCCTCCTGTGTATCCCACGTTGCACGGTCTCTCCGTTCTGTAGTTATTACATTTCACTATTCCTTTCCTTCCTCTTTTAATGGTTAGGCCTGAGTCAAACTCATGGGGCCAAACACACATCATTCCCAGTGTAGAACTCCATTAAATATGAATGAGTGCACGATGCCTGCCTTCCTCCCGCGCTGCGAAGGAGCGGCGCTCTGTGAGCATTCAGATGGCGATGACTGGGAAATGTGACGGTGCAGCTTCTGTGCTGACCTAGAGACCAACCCCAGCGCTGCCTTTTTTTGTCACAACAAAGCAGAGCTGTGTGCGTGCTGGGAGGCAGGCTCCGAGCAAATGCCAGGTGTGTGTGAGTCATAAACACTGTGCACTACAGAGTGGTACAGTGCAGATGAATATATATTTTTTCTGTTCCCCCCCGCTTGCAGTGCCGCACTGGAATCAGATTTTCCTACCATATGATGCAGAATCTTAGTGTTGGACAGTTTTTCTGTTTGCGGTGTAAATATCCTGTCAGCTGAGCTGCCCGGAACTGAAATAACCCAAGTCCATTGCTGTCATTTTCCCCAAAAAGTCACCCTGCATCACACAGAGGGGGACAGCAGGTGGAGGGGGGCACAGAGGGGAGGAGCTGGACTTGTCCCCTAAAATTACTAGCTTTGCCTTGGGCTGGTGCTCTGGTTTCTGCAGCCTTTATCTTCTGGAATGCCAACCTTCATGCGAAAGTCATGTTTACCTTGCCTTGCTATGTCTGCTGCTTCTCCTCATCACGCTGCACTCACTGGACACAAATATCGTAGTTATAAATACACGTGTAAATGAGGGGTGTACTTCTTGCCGCTGCTGACTCCCTGCTGAACCCAACGCTCTTGCTCTTCTGTTACTCTTTTCCGTGTCACTTGGCCCATGGATTTAGTGTTCTGTGGGGATGCACAGTAGGTCCAGTGTGGCTCCGCTTCCCCTCTGTGCTAGCTGTGTTGAATTTCCCTGCTGCTCTAGCTTACTAATCTGGGCTTCCTTGCTCTCCCTCTCAGCTTCTTGGTCACAGCAAGATCCCCTTTCCCAAGGCAGGCCCTTCTCAGGAGATAAGCTCTGCGTCTTGCCCTGCCCTCACTGGCACAGTGTCTCTCACTCTCAGAGCCACCTAATCCTACACAGTGAATTACGTGTAGAAGACCAAATTCAAAGAGCACAGCAATTATGAAGGCAAAAATGTGGGCGTTATGAAATGCCAGGTCTTGTGTAATTTTAACTTGGCTGTTAAATGTTATTAGGTTTCATTACTGTATATCATTCTTTCCATGTGAGCATAGTCTTGTTCAGTGCACGCAGTGGGGCAGCACCCTGCGAGCAGCATTTCTTCCCATCACTCAGGGTTTGCCTGCTGCCTTGTTACTGACAGGTGCTTTGTATGAATCTGGTCCAGCACACAAGCTGTGTGTATCCACAAGGACTTAGAGACAGCTATCGTCATAGTATTAAACACTTCAAATGCATTTTCCTTCACAGTTTCCCTGGGAGGTAGCTATGTCATTGTCCTTATTTCATAGCTAAAAGAATGGAAGCAGTGTGTTGCAAAGTCTGAAACTGGTGCCCTCTGGTTTTGGGTGCTCCAAGCAGAAGTACCTTTAGTTTGAAATGTCATACTTTGGTGTTCTTCTGTCATTCAGGAACTGACTTCAACTGTTACGATAATCAGGAGACTAGTTTTTTTGCCTGTCTTCTTGAAAATGATTCTATGTTTTTGCTGATTTTTTTTTTTAAATCATTCTACCCAAGACATCTTGTATGGAAAACTTTGGCCCACAAACAGTTAAGTTGGCAGTGCTTTAGTAAGCAGTGCTTGTAATGGAAAGTGTTAGACAGGCTTAGCTGTAGGTGTTGTTGGTAGCTATGCTTTTCTATTAGTCACTGTCCTTAACATGCTATTTAAGTGTCTTTTGCCTGCCTGCTAATGCTGTATCTTGTGAAATAGGGAAAAGACTACAAGGCCGTGATATTTATAATAGAAAACAGAAGTAGGAATACATGAGCAACACAGGGCTTCTAGAAAGCTCTGTTAGGTGGAGTTTAGCCTAGAAAGGAACGGGATTCATTCTGTACACTCTTAGGAGCTGGGTTTTATGATTGGCTTAGGCTACAATGATTCCAGATAGCACTAAGTTATTCCACTGCAGAGAACAGTTTTCCTGAATGAGTATCACGTAATTACATGCCCGGTACCGTTACCCAATTCTTACTGTGCTTCCAAAAGACACCCTACAGTAGGCAATATCTTTCCCCTCAGTTTCAAGCTGCGTAAATGTTTGCCTCATCACTGACATTTGTTTCCTCTATTGTACTTTTCAGATATGTGCCATCATTGGGGGAACATTTACTGTAGCTGGGATCCTCGACTCCTGCATTTTCACAGCATCAGAAGCCTGGAAGAAGATCCAGCTGGGGAAAATGCAGTAGCAGTGAAACTCTAAACTAGTCTTCAAGGACAGGAGCAAAGATTGAGAAACCTACCACTACCTGTTTTTGTCTTTATTTTCTATTTGATTGAATCAGTACGTTTTTCTCTAATCAGGCTGTTCAGTGAAGACCTCTTCAACTAATCAAAGAAATCGCCGTGCGTTTCAGAGCTCTGAGAGCAAAACAACAAAAATTAATGCAATCATGTCTTGGATTTCGATTCTCTACCCCCAGAAAGAGAAGTTGAAATGCCATATATGAAATACACTGTCAGATCCAAGTAAGGATAATAGCGTCTTCTTGAGGAGGTTCCTATGGCAGTATACAAGCTAGGTAGTAGATTGCAAAGAGTTAAGCTGTCTTGTGGCACTTTTTGGAATTTGTTGGATTTGCATGATTAGACAATCGACTTACATATAAAGTAAAATTATACATTAGGAAGAAATTCCACCCGTGGTGCCAAAAAGGTGATGTATCTGTTGGTGAGGAATGGAAAGTGTTAGTTCCCTTAGCAGGCTTTAGAGACAGAGGGCAGAAATAACGTCAAGAAATGTCATGTGCTTTTATGGAAAGCTCTTTGGTTCAGATATGACCTTTTTAATGAAATGAGCAAATTTGAAGAGGAGACCATCCCCCAGCTACCTTTTCCGAGATGATCTGTGATCCAGGCAGAGGAGGGCCTTTTACTCTGGATGTAAAAGTAATTTAATTTCTTCCCAGAAACTGAATATCCAGTCTTGTGTTTACAGGTGGCATGAAGTAAAAACCAAACTGAGCAACACGGTTTTATGTGGCCTTTGCTTTGAAAGGGAGTAGTTGTCTTTACAGCATTAGCTTTTATTCTTTCATCTGTTGGTTTTCTTCTTGTTTTTTATTTTTAACACAGACCACACAGAAATCTGGACTCTGCACTTCTGCATTATTATTATTGTTGTTGTTGTTGTTGTTATTTTGAAAAGCAGTTTTCCATTCTGTGTGTTCAGAAAAAAACGGTGCAGTCTTCTGGGTGAATGAGCACAGCTTACTGTCTTGCTTTGTGTGTGTATATTGAATACACCTGTACAACACACAGGTCTGTCTTTTCATGGTTCGAGGTGCCTACCTGTTTCTTTACAATTCAGCCAGGCATCTTTTCGGAGCCCTGCACTGACACTGCTCACCCACAGGTACAGCGGTAGCAGGGCAGGCATTTCCACAAACACCCCTGCTTCTTGTTCTGTTCTATTCCTTAAAACGGTACCTGAACTTCCATGCCCATTTGTTCAGGCCTTGTCTTCTGAGCCCTCCAGTAACTGGAGGTGCAAGGGGAGAACTGTTGCCAGCTGTGGCTTGCATGCAGCGGTCGACGTGAGTTCGGTACTAAGTAGACCAATGCCCACTGGTGCATTTTCCATAGCCTCCTAGATGTTCCTTGGTTAGTAACCGTCTCTGCATGCTTTGTATGTGTCTGAGCTGAGGATACACGGATTTTAAGCGTTCCAGAATGGATAAAAATCCTTAATCAATGCTATAAATTCTATGACGGGTGCAGGATTTCTCTCGGGTGGTATCTGCTGTCCATTGCCCTTTCCTGGAGGCAAAAGTATCCAAACCTCGTGTTGGAATAACATGAGTCTTTGAATGATCAGTGTTAATGCTAGAGTCAGATGCATTTCAAAAGTATTCCTAATACATGTCTGTTGAAATTGTCTCATTGCTTTGGAAGTAGGGAAGGTCTCCAGTTTTATCCGCACACACACAGCAAAAAACAAAAATAAAAAGGCCAGCAACCCCTCATCCCCCAACCCACCCATTCTCTGCCCTGTAGTGACCCCTGACAAGTTACAGCATTGGAATTTTTCCCTGTTCTTATTATGGACTGATTGCTGTTCCTTTAGGTGTAAACTGGATTGTGTAACTTCCTGTATCTGTTAATGTATGGATAGATTTTATACATTTTTTTCCATTTACAAAAATCAACTTGAAAACGAGATGCTTGTCTTCATTTCGGTGTGTGCGTCCGTCTGTCCGCGAGCGGTACCCACGAGGTGGCAGCGATGCCTGCTGGCAGCCTGGGGTTTTTCCATTGCAATTCCTTCTGCTGCTGCCTGAAGGATTTCCTCCAATCCACTGCCACCAACGGAAGCTTAAAGCAAAAACGTCCTCGTTTTTTCCTCTTGAATTTGTTGAATCTTTGCTCATAGCTTGCGAACCTGGTGGATTACAAGGATGTGATTTTAATATTGCTGTAGCACAGTGGGTTGTGCTATTAGTTTCCTGAAGTTTTTTCCGTTAGAATTTCTTCAGAACAAACCAGCACAGCTGGTTGCAGATTTCTCTGTGTCTCGTGCCCCCAGTGTGCTTTTTCTGCCCTCCTCCTCCTCTCTCCAAATGTAACGCTGCCTTCTGTGCGGTCCAGGCCAGTTCTTTAAACCAGATCACTGAGATTGTTTGGCTTTTTTTGGAAATAACAGATGCATACTTCAGTGCGCTTGCTTTCTCTGCCAAAACGTCCACTGCAATAACGTAATAAATCACTTTTTTTTTTAATTTTTGCTAAATGTGGAAATCAAATTGTACTCAAGTTCTGGCAAAAGAAACAGCCTGCACCTTAGTTTTCTGAGCCAGGGCGAAGCCTTTGAGTACTGCCAAGCCAAGGCTGACTTCAGGGTCTGCTGTACATTGCAGCACGCTCGTCCTTCGGATGCGGCCGGCTGGATCACGTAATGTTGCTGTACCATTTGTTTACAGAGAATTTCACTCTTAATCTCTCCAAATGTGAAGGCGCAGTGGTTACTGCTGTAGCAGTGCTGCCCCATGCGTACACGTGTCACTACGTTTCACTTTTAGCCTCAAAACACTTTCTAGAGACAAAATGAGCGTAGATACACTTTTAAACATCAATGCAAGCAGAAACATTTTCAAGCCATAGTGGAAGGGAAACCACTGTTCGTAGATGTTCATCCATATGCTTGAATTTGCTCTTTCAAAACAGTATTTTGACAGAAGCATTTGTGGTTTTCCAAGAGAGAGAACCCTGTAGGAAGTAAAATGCGTACAGCTTGTGTATATTCTGGTTTAAATAAAGCTCTCTGAAGCTTCGCTCCATCGTGCCATGAGAACGTGCGGCGTAGGATGCTTCGCAGTGGTGGAGTTAGAATTTTAGCCGTGGGGAAGCTGCAAAGCTGTGCTTTGGTGGGGTGTGGGCACTGTGTGGGCTGCCAGGGAGTTGCTGGGGAAAGAAAGGAAATGGGGTGAAAAGTAAAAAATGGATCTGTGTTTGTGAATGTCTGATCTATCAAATGTTTGCATTCAGCTACTGCTCTGTAAAAAGCAAACTCTGCGGTGTAGATGGCAATGGTTAGAATTAATTTTCTGCTTATTTCTCATTTAAATTTGCTTTTTATTTGTGTGATACGCAGACTTTTGGAGCTGGAGATGTCTGCAATGAGTATCTGCTTTAGAACAGCTGTTTGGAGGTTCAGCTGGAGTCTGTCACTGTATTTCTCAATAGTCCTTGGAAGAAGGGGGAGAGGGGCAGGGTTTGTTGTCCTGTAACATGTCAAGGCAACGTGTAAAGCACAAGTCTCTTGCATTTTTACAGTGGAGTTTATTAAGGAGTCCTCGCATTTTCCTTTTAATTTGCCACCTTATGTTAATAAACTATTAGCTTTTTTAGTTCTGTAATTAAAAATAAAACTCTTCTGTGTTTGGATTGGCTTCTTGTTGCACCGCCATTGCAAAATCAATCTGAAAGGGTTTTTTGGTTTGTTTTTAATTATTATTTCAATGAACTAAGCGTTATCACAATGAAATCACTTCAGGCCAGGTCACCCTGCAGAAAGTTGCCACGAGGCTCTGTTGTAATCAGCGCTGAGTCATGTCTGGACATCCAGTGCTGGGTTTGAACAGCACCAAGTGTCCTAACCTCTTGTTATTATTTATTTTTTTTTAATGAGGTGTGTGAATTGTGCTTGGAGCTTGCTTTTGGCTTCGCTCACCGTGCAACTTGGTATTTAAGTAACCCCTTTTTGTCCTCCCTCTCTTTAATTGCCTTTTAGCGTTGCTTCACAAAGTACACAGAAATGCGTTGAGGCAATTAGCAAAGATTAAATACTGAAACGTTCCACACAGTGAATTTGGGCACCACATCGCTGCCACCCGGAACGGCTCCTGCCTGCCTCCGGGAACCCAGCCCCCCCCGAGGTGCAGTGCTGCTCCTCCCTGAGGGTGGTTTGGTCATTTCTGCCAACACCTTCTGCCGTGAGATAATTTCTTTGAAAATAAATTAACTTGTGCCCAGGAAGAACAGCAGCAAAGTAATGGCGCAGTATCTGTCGGGAATTCAGGCAGTGCGTGCAGGTACGCTGGGTGAAGGCGGTGGTGGTAGTGACAGTGCACACAGTTACCGCAGTAGGGGCTGGGCTGAAAAATTTGAACCCGAGTGGTTTCCAGCAGGATGCCCGGCTGTGTACCGCAAGGTCATGCCGCCTGGGACCGCGCAGCGGCCGGCCGGGTACCAGCAGCCCCACCCCCTGCACAGTTGACCTCCGGCCGCGAGGGGGCGCAGCTGGCTCCGGCTCCGAGCTCGGGCCCGGCGGCCACTTGCGGAAGCGGAAGTGATTTGTCCTCCTCTTTCCGGGCGACCGTCGCGAAGGCAGCAGCGGGTGAGGTTTTTGCGCCCGGGCCGATTCTTTCCAATCCGTCGCCATCCTGCGCGGGGCGGCCCCGAGCTATTCCCCGGTGCCTGAGGCGTGGTGGGGGCTCCGCGGCGGCCCCTGTGGGGCCCGATCGAGGAAGCGGGAAGAGGACGGGAGAGGGCTCGGTCGCCTCGGGCCTTATTGCTGCCTCCGGGCGGACCGAGCCTTCCCGGGTGCTGCTGGTGCGGGGAATGGGCTGGGCCGCGCTTACCGCCCCGGGGTAAGGCCCCTGCGGGCTTCCGACCGGAGGCTGCGGGCGGACCCGGCACGACCCCGGCCTGCAGCCAGGCCGAACTGCGCTCAGGTGCCGGTTTGGGTTGCAGACTCTGAACGGATCTCACGTTCCTCCGACACGTCTCTGCTAATGGGTGATTGCCTTAATGTAGTGTGGGCAGCTGCCTCTGGTCTTAGGTTTGCAGTGTGTCGCAGCGTGCTGTGCAGCCTAGCTGGTGTGGCTGGGCAGAAGCACCTGGCGCTACCTGTGTCAGTTGTGTGTAGCTGTCACAGGCCAACACTGGCCGTTAAGAGTTGGAGAAGACCACGTGTGCTCTGTTACGTGCTGCAAGGCCTGGTATTACACGCTGTTGGAGATCCCTAAGCTTTGTGAGCATCATGTCAGTGTAAGTCTGAAATAAGCGTTCACTTCTTAAATGAAGTAGGTGTAAAACAGCGTGAAATTAATGGTAGTCGGTCAGGTGTCCTCACTTGCGACTACAGGGAGCTTTGCATTACAAAAAATGGTCTCATATGCACACAGCACCTTTGTCAATCCACAGAGTCATGGTCACTCGTGGAAGGCTTAAACCTTCCTTGAAATCTAAATTGTACAGGTATACAAATTGGGAATTAGAATAAAAGCATTAAACTCCATTAAAATGCATTTTTAATTTTCGGCTTACTTTGCGTGCCCAGATGATAAGCAGGAGTTACAAGTCTCTCGAACTGCTGCTTTTCTTCCCGCAGCCAAAATGAAGTTCAATCCGTTCGTGACCTCAGACCGCAGCAAGAACCGCAAGCGGCACTTCAATGCCCCCTCTCACATTCGGAGAAAAATAATGTCCTCCCCGCTCTCCAAGGAGCTGCGGCAGAAATACAACGTGCGCTCTATGCCCATCCGAAAGGATGATGAAGTCCAGGTAGCTCTGCTGTCTTTCTTTTAAGTCTGTTGCGTGATAGGTTTTAATCATATTTTGGTTTTTATGACCGGTTTAAGTTGATCGTAGAACTTTTATCACAACCGTTGTAAGAACCGTAATTGATGCAGTCATAGATTTGTCCTGTTGAGTGTTTCTTGACCTCACATCAGTGAGCTGGAAGATAAGAGAAACCCAAATTGCTGGCAGCAGCAGGACTTCTGCTACATGCATTGACTATCACGCTGGGTTAAAGACTTTGAACAATAAAGCACAAAAGAAAAAAATTATGTATAGACTGTTTGCTACTTGTGATATGGGAAAGATCAGTTGAGAAAGCAGTTCAAGTTAAGTGGCTTTTTGTTTTAAAATACTATGATAGTGGAGAAATTAAGATGAAAAACTCTTTATCTTCCTGGTTGAAAAGATCTGAAGTCATTTGATTAGAGTTTACTGCAGGCTAAATGAGGAAAAAGTACAGTTCTGATCTGTTTCATTTTCCACGATCACTTAAATTGTCCAATAATATATCTCTTTCTGACACAATTAGAGTTTGCATTTCAACCTGTGCAGTTGTGGTTTTCTGTTGGGATAATTGTATTGTGTTCCTGAAGGTGTGGTAATTAATTGCTCCAGCAGTGTTTTGGATGTACACGGAAGGAATACGTTGTGTCTCCTTGGTTAGGTTGTCCGGGGACATTACAAAGGGCAGCAGATCGGCAAAGTGGTCCAGGTGTACAGGAAAAAGTACGTCATCTACATCGAGCGCGTTCAGCGTGAGAAGGCCAACGGCACAACTGTCCACGTGGGAATCCACCCCAGCAAGGTACGGTGTGTAAAGTGAGCTCTGCAGGGCGTTAAGAGACCTTGCTGGCAAATGAAGAAACTTGCATGAGTAGAACCTCGTTACTGCACGTGGAGTAATGGATTGAGATTGTTTAGGATGCGCGTTAATAATAAACAAGGATGTTTTAGATGTCGTGCTAGCAGGGAAGTAATGGCTGCAACCAGGAGCTTTCTGAGGCTTATTTGGTGGAGAAATCGTCACAAACTGGAACGTTCCAGCAATACTTTTTGGAAGAGGTTGGAGTTCCCAAAGCATGGGTAGTTTTTTAAATTGATTGTTTAGAGAATGGATCATTTAGAGCAATCCTTCATCATTGCTATATGGCGTTTGCACTGATTTAGGAAGTGTTTGAAATGTTTAAACAGATGCTCAGAATGGTGATTTGTTATTGCAACGTTTGTGCACTAATCTTGTCTGAATCCGGTTTCAGCTTGGAGTGATTTCATGGAATCACCAAGTTTGGAAAAGAGCTTTAAGATCATCTAGTCCAAATGTGCACCTGTTGCCAATATGTCCCCCCTGACCATATCTCTCAGTGCCACGTCTGGACAGATCTCAATCACATCTGACAGTGACTCAGTCACCTCCCTGGGCAGCCTGTCCCAATGCCCCGCCACTCTTCCTGAGAAGAAATTTGTCATTGTACACAACCTGAACCTCCCCTGCCGCGACTTGAGGCCATTCGCTCTCATCCTGTCGCTAGTTACAAAGGAGCAGAGGCCAGCCCCCACCTTGCCAGAACCTCCTTCAGGCAGTTGTAGAGAGCAGTAAGGTCTCCCCTGAGCCTCTCTAAACAATCTCAGCTCCCTCAGCTGCTCCACATAAGCCCTGTGCTCCAGACCCCACAGCTTCATTGCCCTTCTCAGGACACGTTCCAAGGCCTCCATGTCTTTCTTGTAGTGAGAGGCCCAAAACTGAACACAGCACCAAAGGTGCGGCCTCACCAGAGCTGAATACAGGGGAACAAGCACCTCCCTGCTCCTGCTGGCTGCACTGTTTCTGATACAAGCCAGGATGCCATCGGCCGCCTTGGCCACCTGGGTACGCTGCTGGCACATGTTCAGCCAAGCACTGACCAACACCCTTAGGTCTATTCCTTCCACACAGCCCTCCAGCCACTGCCCCGAGCCCGTGGCGCTGCTTGGGGTGGTTGTGGCCAAGGTGCAGGACCCAGCACTTGTTCTTGGTGAACTTCATCCCATTGGCCTCAGCCCAGCCATCCTGCAATGTTTACAGTGTTGAGAGTTAGTGAAAACCCGGCAAAGCCTGTTTAGACCATAACAGCAAATCATTTCGAAGTAAGCAGAAAAACCAGCCAAAAACCTGGTTTGAAGCAGATGAAATTAGCATGCTTCAGACCTGTTGTGTGGGCGTGTATACTGAAGTGCTGGTTGTGGTAAGTTTTCTGATTTAAATGGTTGTTTCTTAGTGGCAGAACAGAATGATTCCAAAACAGCAGTCGTTTGTGTACAGTAATAACATTTGAGGTACAAGGTGACATTGTGATGGAGCCAGGGTACATATAATTGGATATTACTTCTGTGGTAAATAGCAGTGGATAAAATTGAGGTTTGTGCTGCTCCTTCAATTCTGTGAATGCTCTGCTGCACTGGAAATTGGATTTTGAACAAGCTTTATATGAAGATTCTGGTTATTAATGCAAGGGCAGTGTGTCGTTACAAACTTGCAGAGGGGTGAGGTAGGTAGGAATTAATGGGAGTTAATTCCTGAGAGCTTACTGTGCTAGGGAACTGAGCAGGAGCATGCAGCTGTACCGGAGCCTATATGGATTGCTGGTTCCTTTCAGTAATACAAAGTTTCTATTTCTTTGCCAGTTCCATGGGTAGAGAAAAAACTGAAGGGTGTCCAGGGGCTGAAAATCAGTTTTGTTACAAACTGTCATTAAGGAGCTAGTAGCAAATGGTTTGCACTAATTATCCTGTCTGTCCCTGTTACTAACCTGATAATCAGCTGTCCACCTTCAGCTGTCCATTAGCAGGTCCCGTTCTTGAAGGTGATGCCCTTGTGTGAGTCAGAGATGTGCGAAGTCTGTTGCTCACTGAGTTAAGCTGGATGGGCTGGTGATTCCGAGCAGTATTGTGGTGATGTGACCGTGAGCAGCAGCAGTGTGCTGGTTTTCCAGCGCTCCAAAATTTAGTGTTATTTAAAACATGGACAAATTAAAATAGACTTAGATTCATTTGGGTTGGAAGAGACCCTTAAAATCAAGTCCACAACTAAACCATACCCCACATCCCTTAAATACCCCCAGGAGGGGTGGCTCCACCAGCTCCCTGTGCAGCCTGCTGCAATGCCTGACCCTTCTCTGCGTGGGGAAATGGGTCCTGATTGCCAGTCTTAAACCCCCCCGCCGCAGCTTGGGGTGTTTCCTCATGTCCTCATGGTCCGTTGTGCTCCTTGTGGTGCTGGGAGCAGGCATCAGCTGTATGCTGATACATTATCCACCATGATCGAGCAGCACCTGGTATAGTGGCGAGTGATCTGATGAAATAATGAAATCAGACTTACTCCAAAGTAATTACTTTGGAGCTGGGTAGAAATTTGGCAGCTCTTCAGTTGATTAAAGCGTTGTGGCTGGGCATGTAAGCCACCGTGCTTATATTCTGATTCTCTGACTGTACCTGGCGAAGTTGTGAGACCTGTGGGCAGTTCAGTCCCCTCATTCTTCTCCAGCAGAACTGGGCAGCCCGTTGCCGCGCTGTTGCTGCTGTCGGGTTCTGTCGTTTTAACGCTGAAGAGGCTGCGTTCTTTCCCTTTCTGCAGGTGGTGATCACAAGGCTAAAGCTGGACAAAGATCGCAAGAAGATCTTGGAGCGTAAAGCAAAGTCTCGCCAGGTTGGCAAGGAGAAGGGCAAATACAAGGAAGAAACAATCGAAAAGATGCAAGAGTAGATGGTTTTCTATTTGACACCATTAAAGAACTGCTAAAATTCAACCCGTTGTCGTGTGTCTTCTCCTTTAGGAAGTTTCGGTGCAGTATGTTTGGTCAGCGTTGAAATACTTTCTCCTGTTTTAAAGATGGCTATCTCAAAAATGCACTGAGCCAAAAGCTCTGTCAGCCTTTCTGACGTGGGAGAAAACAGACTATCCACGTGACAGTGTGACTTAGCTAAAGTTAGAGTGTAATAGGGGTGGTGCAGTCCTGAAAACCTACATCAGTGGATGTGCCTGTCTTTCATCTGGTGTCTAACGCTCACTCAGAAATGCCCACGCTTTAAAATGAACGTGTTAGTTCTGCATACTGCATATATTTCACATTTTACCTTGCAGTTGAAGATGGCTGTTCCTGGCCGTGCATCATTTTATGTAATCCTCCTAAGTTACATTTTTATCCAGCTGCCACAGGACTTTGAGAGCAAATGGTGACGTTTTAGGAGTCGGCTGGGCACGTTGTGCCCCACCACTGGCACTGGATTTGCTGCTCAGCATCCCGGTCCCTTCCAGCGGTGCCACAAGGAGGGCTGCGGGGCTGCGCTTCGGGAAAGGGAAGGGGCGAAGTGCTCGGCGCTGCTGCTAACGCTGTGCTGGGAGGGGGCGAGGCGTCAGCTCTGTGAGCGCGGCTGAGAGCTGCTGCTCTGCCATCGGCTGAGATCCGCGGGTGCTTTCCGACCGCCACCAGAAGGAATCCAGCCGCTGCCTGAGCAGGGCGGGCTGAGCTGCGGGAGCGGGCACCGGCCGCACTGCTGTCTGAAGGCTTTCCGAAGCGGCAGCGCCGTGCCCGCTTTAACGCGCCGGCTGTGAATGTCGTTTCTTTTACGTGGGACCGACCAGAGGCTTTTATCCCTCGCTGCTCCCGCGTGCAGGCATGCTGCTCCATGAGGTATTTACTTTTAACCCCGAGTTGAGGCGTCCTTCTCAGGAAGCAACTCGGGATTCGTGCTTTAGCGCATTTCCCGAGGCCGCTCCGAGCCAGCTCCCGCCAGCAGCGCCTCCCGCACCGCGCCACCGCCCCGCCCCGCACCGCGCGCTCTGGTGACGTAGAGGCCGCTGATTGGCCGACGGGGAGGGGCGGGGCGCCGCTTGGCGACGCCGGGAGGGGGCACCGCCCGCAGCTCCGCCGCAGCCCCGCCATGGCGTACGGTGGCCTGACGGTGCCCATCATCGTCATGACCGTTTTCTGGGGGGTGGTCGGCGGCGTCCTGCCGTGGCTCGTGCCCAAGGGGCCCAACCGCGGGTGAGTGGCCGGCGGGCGGCGGGGCCCTTCTCCCCTATTCCCGTAACCGCGGTCGCGGGCCCGGCCGCGCCCTTAGCGGCCCGTGGGGCTCCGGCCCCGCGCTTCTCGTGGTCGCCGCCGCTCTCCTGCGGCGCCGGGCCCGGGCCGCCGCCTCGCGCCGCACGGCGGGGAGCGGGGAGCGGGGCCGGAGCGGGGCCCGGGCGGCCCTGCGGGCGCGACTTCCTCTTCCCTCACGCTCCTGACCTTGGCTTTCCCGGCCCGCAGCGCCGAGCTCGCCCTGGGGGGAAGCTGCAGGAGCTGCTGGGTGCAGCCCCGCACCGCGGGGCCTCAGAGCGCAGCGCCGGGCGGGGACACCGCTCCCTCGGCGGCCGGGCGGCTCCGGCAGAAGCAGCCGCGTTCTGTCCCTCTCTTTTCCCTAGGACGCCATGGCTTCTTGTCGCTTCCTCTCTCTGACAATCCTCCGCTCTGCAGGTACTAACGTCACTTTCTCTCCGCTGTTTACCTAAACCTGAAGGATCTTTCCTCAGCCCCGGCCCTTCGGCTCGGCCGTTTGCTGCCTCTTTCGCACCTGAAGTGGGTTTAGTGCCTGGAAACTTCTCTGTTCTCAGGAATGTCTTTGAAGCATCTCCTAGATGCGTCCGGAAGCATTGGAAAGTAGGGAAGGGACTGCAGCAGATGATCTCCAGTTCTTCCCAAATTTGATCGTTTAACAAACGTGCCTAGAGCATTGCTGTCTCCTGATGCCATAGTAACACTGGATAAGCTGGTAACTTTTCGTATTAGAGAAGAAAATCCAACCAGAAACACTCCCAACAAGCTGCGCTGGATCAGGCTGGTTCATTTGCTAGCAGAAGTCAATGTAGATCTTAACTGGCCTGTGGCTTTGCGTTGCCTGGGTTCAAGTTTCCAGGCAGTGTCTCCTGTCCGTGGCACTGCCCACAGAGGGCTGCTCCTGGAGCTCCGTGCAGGCTGTGCAGCCCTGGAGGCTCTGTTTGGAAGCAGACCAGTAGGTTGTCAATAGGTAATATGTGAGAATTCTTTCAGACTATGTCACAAGAGATCTGAACATTGCTGTCCTAGCAAGAGGTGTTGCTACTCAGTTCAGGGGCAAATATGTAGAGGGAAATCCCTTTTTAGAAGGAAAAAGAAAAAACCTCCATTTTCCTGCTAAGTTCCAAAGGCTGCACAGGCCCCTCAGTATTAGAAAATCTCATTCACTTCCCTCCCAGATCAAGATCATTTGTGTGCAAGGCTGCAGATTCACCTCTGTCAGCCTCAGGAGCTGAGCTGCTCGGCTGTTCCTTCCTCTCACCTTCGTGGTGGTTTCTGTCTTTGTTTTCTTTCAGCAAGAAAGGAAGTGCTGTTCCTGCAGGTAAATCCAAGGGGCCTTTGAGATGTTATTTTGTTTACCAAAAAAAAAACAAAAAAAAGCAGAACAAACTTATAAGATTAAATTATTCTGTAAGCAAAGTTTTGCACATGGAGAAAACAGTTTACTGTTGGCATCAGAAAATCCAGCTTCAATAACTCACTGGTGCAGATGGCTGTGAGATGGGGCAAGGACACTTACTGCATAAGGTTTTACTCCTGCTGTACTTCTGCCTGGCCAGGCCATGCCAGCTCTGCCCAGCCCTGGCTGCTGCAGCTCACTCAGCTGGGAGAATTGAGAGCGCTGCTGTTGAGTCAGTTGCATGTGATCAAAGTAGAACCCGTTCCTGGTGGTTCTTCCTATGTATCTTGTGGTCAGTCATAACATGAGACCTAACCAGCTGTGCCTTTCCTTCCTTCTGCAGTGTTATCAACACAATGCTGGTGACGTGTGCCGTTTGCTGCTACCTGTTGTAAGTATAACCAACGCTTTGCCTCTTACTCAAGGCATGTTTCCTTTGCACAAAATTTAGGAGGAAACCTGAGCACGTTAGTCAGGTGTAGACATACGCTGTTCTTTGACACCTGCCAGCACTCTCCGTTCTAAAGACCTCCAGTCCTGCTGCAGGAAATGTTTTCATGGTGATGGAGACTGCATTCAAATAAAAGGGAATCCTTGCTGGTGCCCTGTGGCGCGTTGAGCAGCGCTCCGCGTTGATGCGGTGCTTCTGCTTTCCAGCAGACGGCCTGACCGGCTCAGGCACCAGTTGCAGAGCTGGTGATTCACAGCAGGGCGATGGCTTCTTGCCTTTTTCGTTCTTGACACCCTGACATTGATCTCTGAGGTGACACTAATTTAAGCCTACTGGGGAGTTTTGCTGCTCTGTGTTCTTTCTTTGGATGCTTTCAAACTCTGGTAGCACAGCGGGTAGGAACTTTTATATCTGATATGCCGAATAATTTGTCACGCTTGTGATACTTTGATATATTACTAATTTCTGTTTAAGTGTGACCAGTGTGTTCTGAGGCTGCCTGCTTTCTCTGTGTGAAAATGAATAGACATGCAGAATGACTTACAGGGAGCTCCTCATAGCGTGCATTTGCCAAGAGCTGAGCCAGCTGTGCCCGGAGTCTGCGGGAGAACACGGACTTCTTCCTCTGGATTTTTTGTGGCATGTTCCAGGGGAAGTGCTGGGTTGCCTGCAGCCACGTGGACGTTTGATTTACGTTCGTTATGTGATATTCAGGCTTTATATAGGCTGGGAAGGCCTCCCTACCCTGCATGCCAGTTATTCAGCAAGCTCGTCTTGTGCCAGGTCCCAAAGCTCATGTAAGTGTGGGCGCCTGGCTGCTTGTTTTCAGGGAGCCGCAGGATTTTGCTGGCGGTGCACGGGGGAGTGCTTTCTTTGCTGGTGTTTAGGTTTGTTTCTCACTGAGGTTTTTCCTTCACTGTGTTTTAACAGCAATAGCGACCTGCTCTTCCAAAATCCTCTGAGTTTAGGATTTGTTTTAAGCTTTTTTGTCCTTGTTCTTTGAGGGTGGGTGGTGTCTGTGAAGTCGGGGCCGCGTGGCGACCTCAGGATGCTGTGGGTTATGGTGTGGAATTTGTCACGGAGCTCCTGAAGCATTTCACTGGTCAGTTCGGTGATTTTTGCACTGGAGCAGATTTGTTACACATCTCGTGCCATCAGCGTGATTGATGAGGGATTATCAGTCTGCTTTTACCTGCCAGTGGGTGGGGGCTCCTCTGTCTTCCTTCTTCATCCTGTGGGTTGTGTTTCTTTTCCCCTTCAGTTACTCCCTGAAAAAAGAGAAGCGGCAAGGTCTTACTAAGCTGTCGATAATTATACCCGAGTATAACACCAGTTATACATAGGTTGCTCCAAAAGTAATGCCTGCTCTTGATTTCCATCGAAACAACAGCAGCTACAAATAACACTCTTTGATAGAACAAACGCTCAGCTGCAAAACACCACTTCTCACCACCATTAGCTATGTGTTCTCACCAGCAGTGAACAAGAGCTGCATGCTGCGCTCATAGAAATCAGACTCAATTTCTGTTAGCTGAGTCACATTCACCCTGCGTGTATTTCTGTGTTTAGATTTAAGGGATCATTTTGAATAACTGCACTGATTACGTGGTATTAATTTGCTTGTTCTGTGCAAAGGTTTTCCACATGTGTGAGATCTGTGTACAGATGATGTACCCAGCACCTTCTGAAGGAGAACAGACAAGCCTCAGGAATCTGATAGAAGAAAACTCAAAGTATATGGAGTTATTGCTGCAGAAATCCTGGGTTGCACCGTTTTGCAAGGTGCTATTAAGGTCTGAATCTAGTTTGCTGTTTACAAAGCGGTGCCTGAAGCAGTGCCACGATATCCTGCTGACAGAGGACAGGATGTCTGAGAAGTGATGCGGTTCGCTCCTGATTCGTAGAGGATTAAAACACGCTTGCCCAATTTGACATTTAAACAGAGATAACAGGACCTTAATTTGTAACACGCGGCACAGACAGATGGCAGCTATGGCAGAAAGACCTTTCAGAAATCTTTCTGGTAGAACAGAAGGGACTTTAATTTCCTTGTATGAGCTGGGTAATTAACAGCAGCAGTTGTAACCGGTATCCGGCGGAGCTGAAGGACCTGTGGGTGGCTCGAATGCCATACCTGATTTTAGCAGCTCCGGAACATGAGATGTTGCATGCCGAGGCTCGCTTTGTTTCGCTTCGAACGCTGTGTTTTGTGTTGTGTTCTCACGATGAATTGCCGTATCGAGCAGCGTCACTGAAGCAATATGTAGGGAAAGCTTTTCCCTGGCTTATCTTGAGTGCCGGGGAGCCACGGGGCTCGGTGCCTGGCTGTGCTTACAGCCCCTTGGTGCCAGCAGAGCGGGGAGGAGGCGTGTGCTGTTGACCTGTAGTGCCATTGAGCTTGGGCACCCGGCGCGGCCCCGACAAATGGCTTCTGGAAAGTGCCCAGCGCTTGCCTGGAGCGTGGCTGTCCAGCTGGGTCGTGCCGATATTTGGAATGTGCTTCCAGCTCGTTTAATTCACAGCCGTGCTGGGCTGATCTGTGGAGGCATGGAGAGGTGAGAGATTGGTGCGCAGAGTTCCTTCCTCCGGTACAGCGGGGAAGCGAATAATGTGCTTGAACAGGCTTCGGTGTTCCTGTCCTCCTCCCACTGCTGTTAGCTCCGGACGCTGCAGGCAGATGGCACAGCGCTCTGGCACCCCTTTTTATTCTGCCTTTAATTAACCATTGCAACATAAATTCCACGTGATTCTCAAGAGCTAATTTGCTTTCACCTTAATAGCAAACCTGAAGGCTGGCAGCCTCACGGCTGTTGCCTGTTCCCTTCGGAACCTCGCTGCTGCTCTGTGAACGCTGCTGTGCATTGCAAGGCTTGCGCTGCCGATAGATTGCTGCAGGCTCCGCGCGTCGTTCGCAGGAGTCCTAACTTGTGCAAAACTAAAAGCAGCGTAGAAAATAAATGTTTGTCAATCGTGAGAGGATGGATGCGTTTTCTTTAAGTCTGGCCGGCATCCTTGCCCGTGGCTGTTCCAGCCGCCTCCCAGCTGACCTGCGCTTGGTTTGCTGGTCAGAGCATCAAGGTTTGTGTGGAATTTTCCATGACTGCCTGAGCGCTCTGATACATTTGTGGCAGCTCCCATTACAAAGCCGCTCTGCTTTTTCTCCTCCTTACAAAGCGTTCTAGAAATAGCAGATAGATGAAGCAGTGTGTGCACTAAATGTGTTTATACAGTTAGTATTTAATGTAGATTTAAATCCGTGGAAGCATTCACGGCTCTTTCTGAACCTTGTAATATTTACAAAGCAAATGTATCTTGTAACAGTGGAGTATTTATTTCTGTTTAGCTTTCCTGGATGTTTTCCACAGGCTGCATTCCTCTTGCTCTGGGTGGTGGCCGCGGCTCCTGCGGTGCTGCTTTGTGAGCTGCTCTGATGACAGGATCCCTGGCTCTGACCATCGGGGTTTGTTGTCACATTGATTGATTATTATTTTTTGTTCCTGTGTGTTTTCGGAGTACTCCTGCTCCAGGCTTGCTGGGGGGGGGCAAGCAATACACTGAAAATAACGGCAAATGAGAAAGAGGAGTTTTCTCTTTTCTGTCCTTTAAAGGATGCTTCAAAGGCTCTAAGGAAAGGGCCAACTCTTTCATGTTTCTGTATTCTGAACCCATGCGTTTCACGTATTTCCTGGCAAAGGGAAAAGCACATGGGAGAAATGCTGTCAGGTGGTTCTATGCTGCTGCAGGCTGATCAGGACCACTTGTATCAGGTGTGGAATGGTTTGGTACCAGGTCTTCATTGATGGTATCCAGTGTGTGTATGAGCTGGAGCACGACTTTGCTCTGATACTGTACCTTCCAAAATACTGTCTTTTCCCCTCTGGTAGTACATGTGCTTTGGCCCAGGCTTCCCTTTACCGTAAGCTGTGTACTTTGGCTGATGTGGGGTTGTTTGGTTGTCTTGCAGTTGGCTGATTGCGATTCTGGCTCAGCTCAACCCCCTCTTTGGGCCGCAGCTGAGCAATGAAACCATCTGGTACCTTAAAGTTCACTGGCCTTAAGGATGGCAGTCCCCGGCTGCGCTGCACTGCACTGACTAGGTGAGTATGGTCAGATGTGTTGATGCATTTGCTGTGTTCAGTGGCTGAACAGCAGTGCAAGCAGGGGGTTCAGAATTGCTGGGGTCTTGGGGAGGAGTGACCTCTCTTTCTAGTGACTGCAACCAAACAAATGTTGGCTGTTAATTTTGGCCGGACGCTGTGGAAAGCTCGGGCTGAATTCTTGTGCAGTTACTGCCTCTGCTGTCGTGTCATGGAGCGCTGCTTTCAGTAAACAGGTGCGTGTAGGGAAGACGCTACATTTCTTCGCCCCGCCAAAAAATAACTGGGAGGGAAGCACTCGCTGATCTATGAACAGCTAGCGAAAGTGGATTTCCTCATCTTTGCTAATGAAGCCCCTCTCCCAGCCTACCAGCAGCTCATCCAAGAACCGGTTCCCAAGGCAGAGTGCAGTGTCCTTTGTTCAGCGGGGAGGTTTGGGTGAGCATTGCAGCAGTGCTTCTCGGTCTCCTGGCGATGCAGAGCGCTAGCACCCAACCTGCAGGTGGCTCTTTTATTTCTCATGGCAATCTGAGCGGCTTGAATCACGGATGAGCCTGCTGGTAGCGCTGCTGGAAGGCCACTGTGGCGTTTCTTTAGGCCTCTCCTGGCGTGACCTGTTCTGTATTAAAAGCAGCACGATGACTTCGGATATTATCTCAGTACGGGCAGCATTTAGAACTAAATGTTCAAACAAAGGTTTAGTTGTGGAAAGAAGGACCCATGGTTTTAGTTCTTACACTGGTAACACTAAGTAATTCAGCACGCTTAGCTTTTTTTACCTGTCTTGTTTCTGTGGGTTTTTTTCCTGCTTTTACAGTTTAATTGCTTGCTCCTTTGCTCTTATTGCTTTAACTTCTGTTTGCAGCAGCAGACAAATGACAATTGACTTTATAGTTCAGTTAAATGCTGGCTGTAGAGCATTCTGTAAATCTACCCTGAAGCAAAGCTCCGCAGCTTCAAAGTAGGGTCATCTGAGCTGTGGCATTGTCAGACTGTGGCATGTGTGTATGTTTGCATCTTTTTTTAAGCAGCAAGCAGAAGCCAAAGGTAGACCTGGTCCTGCTTCGGGCAGAGGCTCTGTTTAGGAACATCAGTCCAACTGAGTTTCCCAGGTGCATTTCCACTGCTTGTGTGTGTTAACACAAAGTTAGTTAGGAGAAGCAGGGAGCAATCTATTCTGGTACTGGGCACACAGATCCCTGAATCCCACGGTTCCTTGAGACCTGAAATTGAACTGTAGTTATCTGAACGAGTAGGTGCCTTGGATTTTAAACGTGGGCTTATCTGGCTGATAGATGAACTGTGTGTTGCTACCAGCAAAAGCGAACGGGAGTTGGGTTACAGTGTCTGTAGACTAAATGTCTGCAAAGAGGATGGGGGCTTACCCTGCTCTGCTCTCAGCCCTCTGAGAGAAGTGTTTCCCAGAGAGCTGGAGTATGTTTGCACTGAGGAAGAGAGGGAACTAATGCAGCCTGGGGTGGACAAAACAGTGATGAGAGGAGCTGAGATTTTTAGACTTTCTAATGGAGAAATCAAGTTGTACGTAGCACTTGTTGTGTGATATGAAGTAGTTTGTTTTCATCTTAGATGTATGGTTTCGTTGACTTAATTTGAGAATAAAATGAAAGCTCATTTAATTGGGAAAAAGAATGCTTAACGGAAAAAAACAAAACGAGAAGAAGCATACAGTGATGCTCCATGGTTAGATACCGTGTTCTTTCTTGCCTTGAGGTAGAAATAAGCTACTGCTGTTGATGCAGTGCTCCATGGTTGTATTGGAGTTACTCGTGCAGTGCTGGCTGAGCCTCGCTGCAAGGAGGGGCTGCAGCGCCTGGCACTGCTGTGTGCTGATGCACTTAAAGGCTCCGGCTGAGTTTCTCACTAGACAGGAGCTGTCAGTTAGATTACATCTGAAGGAGCTGCGTTACCTCTGACACTGCACAGCACTCCGTAAATGCACCCACCATTTCTGGTTTTGTCCAATTATTTTTGGCTTCTAAGGCGTGCTTTTGCAGCATTCGCGTTGCACACGCTGTATTCTTTCCTGTCTCCAATCTCTCTTTCAGCTGAGTTGTGGATGGATTAGTATGGGCAGGTTGGAGTTAAAGAGAATGAAATGCTAACTACGAGAGACTGTGCTTAAAAAGGAAGATAAGTATAAGCAGTCCAGTTTCGTTTTCCCAATAGAACAGGCTGAAAAATACTTGTGGGATGCTTACCACGTCCTAGAGAGGAGCACCTACAGATGCTGACTTGTTTGGTCTTTCTCTGTGGTCAGTAACCCTCTAATTTAGATGATGATGATGTATGAGATGACGGTCTGTACAACCCTGTTTGTGGCTTGGGAGCAGTATGTAACAACACGCAGACTTCTTTGGCTGTGCTAAATATGGGCTATAGCCTCTTTCCTTGTAATCAATGAGATGTAATGCCTGCTGTTATTCTGAAATAATAACAGCAGTCTGTATTCTCAGACCAGGAGCTGCCTTTATGCAAGTGCAAGAAGGTCTATCATCTAGGTGACTGGATGCTCTTACAGCAGACATATTTAAACCTCTCTAGCAGCATAGTAGCTCTGCCAGCTTATAGTGTAACCAAAACTACATGCAGTAACTTCGGAAATTAAAGCATGAAGAAAGCAAGGAAGTAAAGATTCATCTCCAAACCCCATAAATTACCTACAGTTCTTGCTAATTTTTAGTGCATTTGTGGGACGCATGTAGTTGTGGATAACGCAGCAACCAGGTCTTCAACTAGTAAATCACCTCCGTGGAAGTGAATAATTCAATTACCTTTTGCTTTGCAGGTAAAGAAGAGATTTCCTTCAGATGAAAAACCTCCACAGATCCAAAGATGCCCTTAACATATCTGGTTGGATACCAGTCCTGCATTAATGCCTTAACGCATGTGTTGTGCTTCAAATGGCTTGTTGAAAGCCCTCTATTTTTCCTACTTTGCTATCTAACAGTGTGCCTAATCTAACTCCTCTTCAGTACTGTACGTTTTTTACCTGTTAACTTCAGGTATGATTAAAGTTTCTAAAGTTTTTACGGGAACGTAGCCAGCTTCCCTGTGCACTTTACTCGCTCTGTAGGAACGCTGTATCCCAGAGGTTTGTCTGCAGCCGTTCATTCCTGTTCTGTTTGACTGCACTTGAAAAGAAATGTCTTTAAAAGAAACGAAACTGTATGAGGAGAGAGAAACAATGCTGCCACATGTTGATGGCATTTCTTTTTTAAAAGGAGTTGTGGTTTTGGGAAATCTGGTCTGAAATTTCTCATACCGGGAAATAAAACGAATCCTCTGCTTTATATGGAATGTTCTTGTGCCATGTTTAACATTTCTGTTGTTTCAAATATGCAGTAGTTAGCCGGCGCTCAGCTGGGGTCTGCTGGCGTGCTGGAGGAGCACACTGCTGCCTGCACCCACACTTCTCGGGTAGCTCTAAAGCAGGAACAAAATGACGGCCGAGGTCTGCAGGAAGCAGTGAGTGCTCGCTCGAGAGCCTCTCCTCCATGAGCTTCCCATTGCCTGATCCCAGAAGGGTTTAACTAGAGAAATGATGTGACTGCTTTGAATGGAGCGTAAACCGTGGTTTTGATAGGAGATCATGGAGGACACATATAGCAACGCGCAGTGTGGACTGAGCAGAAGTTGCAGCAGTTGTGTTAGATGGAGTGATGCTTGTGCGTGGGATGGCAGGCCGGGGAGGCACGTGGCAGGGCAGAGCTGACATGGAGAGCTGCCGTGGCTCTGTCAGCTGAGCCCTGCGCTCTGGGAATGGATCAAATCAGTCCTTTGCCAAGGAATAACTTCAGAAATATAAATTCTGCTTTGTGCTCGGGGGTCATCGTGTATACTTTGTTACCTCCTTAAATCAAGTCCAGATAAATAGCAGTTATGGCTTGCTTTGTTTCATTGTTATGCACAGGGACATAACATTTTTTCCTTCTGAACACGCTGTTAACTTGTTCGGTGGGATGGTATTCATTACCATACAGGAAATTCTGAAATCCTTACAAAAGGCAGCGACACGCCGTAATCAAAAACAGACAGCATGAATTGCAGAAGCAATGACACTTGCTATTATAAATAAGTATAATGACTGTTGGGGCTGGAATAGTGATTTTTTTTTTTTCCCAAGTTACCTAATACTGAAAGCCGTGTTCTAACATGCAAGAAGTTGTACCCCATCATGCTACATCGTTTGTGACAAAGAATTCCTAAGAAAATCAGATCTTGCAGAAGCGTAGGTGTCTTTTAATTGTGTGGGGAGGGGGATAAGATATGTTGAAGCATTTCTCCTTCCCTCCCTACATGATGTCAAGACGTTGTTGAGGAGTTTTTAAATACATTGATCTGCTGTCAGATTTAAAGTCAGGCGAGACAAACCAAGAAGGAAAACATCCAGTGACGAGAAGTGGCATTGTTACATTGGCGTTTTAACCTTTTCTTTCTTTTAAACAAGCTTTCCATTTTAGGTTTCAAGCTATCACTGTTGAAGATACAGGAACAGTAAACCAGTTCCCGGGGTGTGTTTTGATGTTTTGCTGCTGGTGAATTTAATGCTAAGAGCTAATCAAAGCCGGGACAAACAAGCCGTACTTGCATTTATATTTAGATGCTTTCCAGATAAAGGAAAATTTCTTTATCTGAATGCTTAATATTTCCTCCAGAACAGATGCCAGCAAGTAGCATGATTAAATAAGTTACGAGATTAATGCTTTATTTCTGTTTTGCTGAACGTTGTGCGTCCTGTTGTCTGCATCGTGATCGTCTGCTGCATGTGTGCCAGGAATTAACACGGCTTCTGATAAGTTTTTATTTTGCATGGCTGCAGGAAATTGGAACAGACAGATTCAATCGCTGGTGTTTAACACACAATGCAGGTGTCAAAGCCTGTGACGGTTTCTTGCTTTGTGACAACAGAACACAATGCAAAACGTTAAAACATACATGAGGGAAGCTTGCTAGTGCTTGAAATAGAAAGCCAGCAGCTGCAGGGGAATGGTCTGACTTCCAGATGTTTAAAATATGGAGGGTTAAGGAAACAGACTCCATAGCAAAGTCTTGAAGACTTCAGGTCATAAACACTGCTGGCCTCCTGAGTAACGGCCACGTTCTGTGCTTTTAACTTGTTTGGTCAGAACTGTTTGGGAAATTCAAACACCTGCACACGAAAGTGCTCTGAGAACTCTACGGGCGTTTGCTTTCTTCCATTGAGAACGATGGCAACACTTCACTCCTGCGAAGGGCTGTAAGTTGCCAGAGCTGCCGGCTGCTCCCGCATCTTTCCAGAACAGGGGGAGCACAAAAAGTATTTTGTAGCATCAGGCACAGGTGGCTTGGGGTACAGTGGGAGGAAATGGGATCAGCGTGGATGAATGAAGTGCAGCAGCGTATTTAACACAATCAAAAAATATAATCTACAAATAGTAAGAAAAGAAAAACTGGGCTTTTCTTTCCTTTGTTTAGTAATGTCTTCTGTTGTGTGTAAGTGACTGAAGCCAAACACCTGTCACTGAGCAGCGTGTCCTTGCCTGTATCTATAGACAGCAGCAGAGCTACAGCGCAGTGCTGAGACCATGCCCGGATACGTGTGTAAGTACCTAACTCTGAGCAGGAGTCTCATCCTCCTGCCTGGACGTGTTCTCCCAAGCTAGATGCATGGAGGGGAAGAGCAGCAGGGGCTGCCCCTCGTACTGCCGGGTAGTGGAGCAGAATAGAGCAAGGTGCCCTGCCCGGACCCGGGGGTGCCGCACACAACGCCATAACTGCCCACAGCACGCACTGCTCGGGAGCAGTTCGCCACCGCGCCTTAAATACCCCCCCCGCGCGTCTCGCTGCTGTCACGTGACGGAGGAGGCCCGGCCGGCTGGCTTCCCATTGGCCAACGCAGAAGCGGGCAGCGATTGGTTGGCTTCGTCTCCCCCTCTCCTCCCTCCCGCCCTCCCCACGTGAGGGGGGCGAGTCACGCGATTTCCGGGAACCCGTCAGGAAGGGACATAAACAAAACAAACCCCAAAGCCGCATGGAGGGTCCGGGCCGGAGCGCGCGGGGCGGCGCCCCCTGCTGAGCCCCGGCCGCTCGGTGAGTGCGGGCCACGGGGGGCGGCGGGCGGCGGCTTCGCGGAACCTGGCCCCGGCCGGCAGCTGCGCGCCGAGGGGGGAGGGAGGGCAGCGCAAGAGGGCTCGGGGGAGCCCCGTGCCCGCCCGCCTGCCGCCCGGCCCGGCCCGGCCCGGCCCGGCCCGGCCCGGCCCTTTGCTGAAGGGAGCCGCGTTGTCTCGGCGGAGCGGAGGCGGTGTTTTGGGGGGTGTGCGCGCGGCGGGCAGGGGGCTCCGGCACACGGAAAAAGGGGTGTGTCTGCCCGGCGCCGGGAGCCGAGGAGCCGTGCCGGTGTCAAGCGGGCAGCCGCAGAGCCTGGCTCCCCATACCGGGGGGTGTGGCTGCGGGCCGGGGGTGCCCGTGTCCCTCTGGCCGGCTGCGGGAGGCGGCGCCCGCGGGGCTCCGAGCGGGGCTGCGCGGGGCGCGGGCTCGGTGCCGGCTGTCAGCGGCGGCGCGGGGCGGTGCGGTGAAAGGGAGCGCTGCCGCGAGTACCGGGGGGCGGCGGTGCATTCCTCGCTCCCCGGAGCGGCTCCGGCCGTGGGCTGCGGGACAGCTCGGCTTTCGCTGCCCGGCCTCGAGCAGCGGTTGCGGCAGAACCCGGCTGCCCCTCCGGGCTCGCGGCCGCCTCCCCTACGCCTTCACCTGTTGGAGCGCCCGGAGCGGGCCGCGGCTCTCCGCGCCTTCGGGACGGCGATGTCCGTCGGCGGGGGGAGGCGGGGCGGGACCCCCCTGCTCGGCCGCAGGCTTTATGTAACCGCCGAGAGTGTCACGGAGGTTCACCGCGGAGCGGCCCGACCCGGCTGCGGCCCCGGGACGGGGCTCTGCCTCTCGGGCTGAGGGCTGCGAGCCCCGGAGAGGGCAACCCCCAGCCCCTGCGAGGGCCGTAGGGCGGAGGCAGCCACCCGCGTTGGGCAAAGGGAGTGCTCCGCGCCCCGCCTGCCGCGCTGGGACCGAGGTGGGGAGGGGGTCGGCGGCGCCCCGCGGGGAGGCGGTGCGGGAGCGGCGCGGCCTGGAGGCGCGGGGCCGCAGCGGTCCCCTCGGAGCGGCGGAAGGGGGTTTGTTTACATGTTGCCTCAACCTAGCTTGAAAGGGCCGCTGGGCGGGTGAGCGGCGTGAGCGGCGGCCAATGGGAAAGTGAGTCCCGGAGGTGCTAGCCAATGAGTGGGCGGGGAGGGCGGGGCGGGACGGCGGCCGGGTTAGGCTGCGCTCGGCTCCGGGTGGTGGGGCGGCCATGTTGGCGGGGAGGTGTGTTAGTGGGTCAGGGGCGGGTGCGCGGCGGGGCCGGGGCCGTCCTGAGCGAGCAGCCGAACGCGGCGAGGTGCGCTGCGCTCCGCCTCCTGGAGTTCTTCGCTTCTGTGGGTTCCGCCGGTGCCCGGCGTTCTGTGTGGGCAGTGGCAGCCCGGAGCTCGGTGTCAGTCGGGCTGCGGATATGCACCCTCCTGCCCCATAAGCCGGTTCCTGCAGGCTCCTGTGGTCCGTTTATGAAACCCCCAGAGCCGTGGGTCCCCTTCTCCAGCGCTGCATTCCCCTACGCGAGCCTCGGGCCGGGCTCCATACCGACCCCGGACTTCATGCTCTTGTCCCCTGCCACTGTGCCTGGTGTCTCTCCATAGCCATGTCCGCAGCATTGCTCAGGGCAGCACCTTGTGGAGCTGCTCAGATATCAAAGATAGTTTAATGAGCCCAGTTCAATCTGTTGTGCTCCAATATAATCGCGTGTTCGTTTTCAGGCTTCCCTGCACGTCAGGCTGAACAGTGCCAATCTGTCAGTGACAGCAGCTGAAATATTGGTGGTTGAGAACAGCTTGTAGAAATCACTCAACAAAACAGAATCAGATTCTGGTAGAGTTAGCTTTCTAGCATCTTAAATTATTTTAAAGAAGGTGGGTTAATCTTTGACCTAGAGTCCCTTACCCAAGTAGCTTCTTAGTCACTGGCCTGTGGGGAGCATCAGTTATCATTCCGCATATGTTCTTGTAGGGACAATCACGGGCAGGCACTTAGAAACCGTGAGGTTTTACTGTTGGCACCACAAATGAGGAACTGGAGTTCTGTAGGGGAAATAGGTTAGAATCACTGAATGGAATTATAGAATCTTTAAGGCTGGAAAAGACCGTAGACTCATAGAATGTCCTGGATTGGAAGGGGCCCATAATGATCACCAAGTGCAACCCTTGGCTTCACACAGCACCACCCAAAATCCAAACCCTGTGTCTGAGGGCACTGTCCAAATGCTCCCTGAACTCCAGCAGCTCGGGGCAGTGCCTGCTGCCCTGGGCAGCCCATTCCATGCCCACCACCCTCTGGGGCAGAACCTTTCCCTCACCCCCACCTGCCCCGCCCCTGACACAGCTCCATGCTGTTCCCTTGGGCCCTGTTGCTGTCCCAGAGAGCAGAGCTCAGAGTTGCCATCCGCTCCCTGTGAGGAGCTGCAGCTGCCATGAGGCCTCCCCTCAGCCTGCTCTGCTCTGGGCTGAGCAAACCCAGGGACCTCAGCTGCCCCTCGTACGTCTAAGACCTCTAAGATCATAAAGTCGAACCATCAACCCAACACCACCATTGCTTTACCAGGAAAGATCTCTTGTAGAAATCAGTGCTCAGCAATAGTTCTTTTCAGAGCTCTCTCAGAGAGCTAATAAGCTGCTTTGTGGCCATTAGCTCACTTGAGCAAAAGAATTGCCCTGTGTTTGGTAGGAGTGTTACCTGCTGAGGAGAGGGATCTGTGGAGGCATCAAGCTGCTGAACATCTCACTGTGGTTTTCTAAATGCTGAGAGCTGCAGAAAAAAAAACCTTTCTGAAGCACAGAGGTTGGAAGTCCCTTCAGAATTAACAGGAATTAATTGGGAGTGACTTACGTGTCTGTGTTAAGTGGTTTGTGAAATCTAACTAAAGGATTATTTAAAATAAAAGTTTTTAAAATAAGTACTTGAAAGTTGGCATTGTCTTTAAAATTAAGCCAGAAAGTTTCTGGAAATCTTAGGTTTTAGGATTTAGCCCTGCAGTAATACATTCCCCCGTTATGTTATTATAAGAAAAGAATCCTCCTCCTGTTTTAGAACCTTTCTGCTGGTGTGTGACTGTTCTGGCTGATGGTGTTGCTGCCTGATTTCTGACTTGCCCTCGTGTGAGTTCAGCACTGAGGCAGTGGGCTCCTCTTGGCTGCCTTCCACGTGTGCTGTACTGACAACTCCTTTCCAACAGACGTGTAACAGTACCTAATTTTACGCTATCAAGAATGGACTGGATTATACCACTCTTTCCATCCTAAGATATTTTTTTTTTTGTCAGACTTTGTGAAGAAAAATAAACAACAACAGACTGTGGTATCAACCATCATGTAGGCATGTAGAATATTCCTGGAGACTGCAGGCTAAGTCATTGCCTGGCATTGCTTTTGTTTTCTGTTGTAGCTTTGACTCTACTCAGTTTCAGGGGAAATTTCTGGTTAAAAAAATATAGATAGAATGTTGGTTTTAATGAAGATTTTCTTGGGCAAGCAGCTCTCCTGATTCTACAGTGGAAATTTAATACAATGTAATGCATTTCATCTTTTAACTATGAAAGGTTTTTTAAATGAATTGAAGTACGTCTGTATAGTTCTGTCAAGTGTAACATGCTGCATTTCCCACTCTTGGCCCCAAGGTAATAATAAAATCTCAGTCTTTGTTCCAGAATGTACAGAAAAGCCACTGCTTCTAATAGAACATATTATTCTGGGCACAGCTGCTATAAAATATATAGATTCA
Source organism: Numida meleagris (assembly GCF_002078875.1). NCBI lineage: Eukaryota > Metazoa > Chordata > Aves > Galliformes > Numididae > Numida > Numida meleagris. The sequence continues at coordinate 8,598,424 of NC_034420.1, forward strand.
ACGCAGTTGCATGTGTGCTTTATTTTTAAATCACTTTTGCGCCTCTTGCATTGTGATCAGTTATTGGCGTTGCTTATTTGCTTATGCAGTCGTGCTGGTCTGGAATACCCCTCTGAAGCGAGGTGCCTGGGGTTGGCGTGGCAGGGTGCAGTAATCCGAGCAATGCAGTGCCATTCTTTTTGGTCGTTCAGCTCTGTGACCTGAGGTGCTGCATGTGTGATTGGAGCCCAGAGGGTCCATACTGCTTCGAGGTCCTGACGTCTGCTGTGGGAACGTAGAGCTGAAACATAACATGAAGGGACGATCAGTAGAGGAAGGGGAACGAAGACAGGGAAGCGGCAGTTTCCGGCCCTGAAGGGAAGAGGCTTTAACAGAAGTGAAACAATCTTTGTATCTTCAGTTCTTTTAGAAGGCAACACTTTATCAGACATGGGATCTGCGTGTCTTGGGCAGCTGTTGTTTGTCCTCTGGGATACAAGAGGCAAAAAACATAATGTCTGCGGTGCTAACGCTGTGTTTTAATGCAAAAATGTGACTGAGGAGGTGGCGGTGCTTTGCTGGGTGAGCAGGGAGTGATGCTGGGGCGGGCAGAAGCTGAGGACCTACAGACTGTCTTTAGTCAACTGCTACCAAAAAAAAAAAGCTCCAGAAAAAAAAAAAAACCCAAAAGCGACCCTGTGAGCAGCTTTGTGGTGGGCAGAAAAGGAAATGTGCTGGGTTCTGTGGCTTTTTTTTAAGTCTGGTTAACAATTGAAGATTAATGTAGAAATAAGGGGGAAAAAAACCCCAAGAATGTTAGACGGAAACAAAACTCAGAAAAATATGTTCTGCACTTGAAGGCTGCACTGAGCAGAGTATGTTCTGTAATAGGAAACAGATTGGCACTAACTGTGGAAGGAAAAAAAGTTTGAAGAGAAGCGGAGAACCTAGTGCACCTCTTTATAAAGCATCCAGATACAGCAAAAGGGGCATGGTATGTAATCATTCCTTTAACTTACGTAGCAGAGGTTGTGTGCCTTCTCTGAGACTGAGTTTGGCTCTGAATGTTTTTAGCCCAGCACTGACAGACTCTCATGACGTTCTTTTTATTGTTATTATTACTTGCATGAAAAATCTGCAACAAACAGCGCTGTATGATGCACAGCCACTGCCATGGAAAGTGGAATTGTTGGCGTAACGTGCTTGCAACAAGCATTTAGCTGCTGTGATAATGGGCACTGTGCAGTCAATAAAATGGTATAGCTGCGCTCTGTGTGCTTTTCAGATTGTGCAAAGTACGCATCTGAATTGAGACAGAAATAGCAACTTTGGTTATAGCGGCGGTGCAGATGATTCATACAGGTGGCTGGGGAAGACTTTCAGACTCATCAAGCTGTAAGGTGGCAATTGGGGCTCTTCTCTTCTAGGGGCTTCTCTGGAGATAGTGTGTAGTTGCTGAGGGTGTTTTCCTCATCTGGGGAAATGGCACATGCATGGTAAGTGCCGTCTGTCTCCTTAATGCTGCATGTTTCGAGTTTAGGTCCTGCTGTCTGCCAGCTTAAAGACGCTGCTTCATCCGTAATGGCCTGTAATGAGCCTGGCGTTACAGCTTTGAAGTTGAGGCTTCCCAGGCATCGTGGGACTTCTGTTAGGCTGTTCTGACCATGCGTTTCCAAACACTAAATAAAAATACGGAGGATTTTTATTAGGATTTGGCCTTAGATTAATCAATTATTAACTCTATAGAGCAATTTTGGGTTACTTATTGACTGCTTCTGGAGGTTTTATCCAAGCATGAACATTATATATATGCGTGCCTCCATCACTACTTGCAGCGCTGAGTTCCGCCGCAGCTGTGGGGCGGCCATGGGATTTAACCTGTGTCGCCCTGTGTCTGGGGGAGGCCAACGGAAGGTGTTAATGAACGTTGTCCTAAAGTAGAAATTCCTGCTGCATTTGTCTTCGGTAGGATTGCTGTTGAGCTCTGCTGCAGATCTTGTACTTCATTCAAATCTGTGTTCCTCGTAGGTAGCGTCACAACCTGCAGAGTTTCCATCGCAGGTGGTTCAGAGTTTGCAGCGGTGTTCCCTATCTGATATGCTCCTTTGACCTGGGAGAACGTAGGCTGTCGTTCTTACACAGCGCTGTGAGCTTGTAGCCGGATAGTTCAGGGAGAGTAAAAAGTATTTTCAACACTTAATGTTTGGAAATGACCCCAGATCTCCCTTGCCCTGACTCCTGGGAGCGTTTGTTGGTTGCTGAGATCTGTGTCAGTAACAGTTAAGTTTAATTTCCCTTTTGCAGCTGTGTATTAAGGACAGTGGAATTTCTGGAGGGACGCATTCTGACTGAAGCGTAACAGTAAGTGGTAATGACGAAGCAAACTTCTCCTTTCGTTCCCCCGTGTATCATGCAGTGGCAGAATGGATGGATGGTCTGCCACACAAATGCAGATGTCATGGCTGTGACTTGGTGCTGGCACCAGAGAGCATCAATCTGACGTGCTATTGAAAAGACATCGATCTGCAGCTCTCTGGAAAGAAAGAAGGATGCTGCTCATGTATTAAATCTGATATCTTTCTCACTTCTTTCTTTGCATATGGGGAAATAGTTTATTCATTTTAAAAAGCAGCTCCTTTCTCTTGCATTAGGCCAGGCTGCAAAGTGCATCTGTCATTCATGCCACCTTTGCAGCAGAGGAAGGACTCGTTTTGTGGCTGCGTAGCCTTTGCTGTGCAGAGGAAGACAGGGGTTGTTTAGGCACATTGTTCTGGGATGCAAGCTTAGCTTTTAAATGTCACTTCAAGATACGTAAAAGGAGTTCCCTGGAAGCCTTAAGGCAAAAGGAAAATTTGGTCAGAAGGAGCTGGCTCTTAATGGACACGGGACCCTACGCAGGAGCAGCGTGGCTTGGCAGCGGGAGCTTGGTTTTATTGAGAGCTGTAATTTGTGCATGACTGGACTTGCAGCTTTTGTTTTCTTCTTTGTACTCTGATATTTGAAAAGCAATATGTTTTGATGAGTAAAGATGTTTTTTGCACAGTATCTGATATAGTATGTGCTGCATTTAACAAAATAGCTGAGATACTATCTGAGAGCAGGAATAACCTCAGCCATGTGCTGGTGGGAGGAGGCGGCTCAGCAGTGTAGAACACTTTTACTTTGCTGTTTGCTTTTGCAAGTAAGCAGATAAACATAGCTGGAGCAGATTGCACTGAACTGACTTAGGAGCAATGTCTGGCGAAGAATTCTATTCAGAGAAACAAATGTATTTTCTGTTATCACTGTTAATGCTGAAAATCTATGCAGGCGTGATGGTTCTGTTTTTGGATTATGGTCCTCTGACAGTTTTTTTCTTAAAGGCATTTTACATTGGAGTAGGGATATCACAGGAAAGTAAGGCAGTAGGAAAACAGCCTCCATGAAAGCAATGTAGTTACATTAGATACTAATTTGATACCAAGGATTCTCTCTTCCTTCCTGTCCTTCCTTTCCATTCTTCCTTCCTTAATGCATTTTTCTCTCTACTTCCTGTTACTTGCTTGTTCTGTTGGGCAGTTGTCTCTTCCTTTCCTGTACTTCAGGACAGTGAGCGTGCTTGCTGTAATCCCTCTGCCACTAGATGCTGCTGTGTGAGTGATTGATAGAATCTTATCTGAAGTTGAATGGATTAAACTTTTAAGAAAAGGAGGAGTCTTCTTACTGGAGCAGTATTACTGCCTGTTCTGAAACTAATATTTTGAGATGTCTGTCTGAGACAATTTTAGACTTTATTGGCTCGGTTGTATTAGTCATAAAGGTTGTTAATCTCTTTTGTGTCCCCAGCAGTATGCTAGTCATTATTCCCAATTAGGCAGGCTTTTCTTTTCATACGTCTATAGAGCTTGTGGTCTAGGTAGTGAGGAAAAAAGGCAACAGAATGTAATTCCGGCAAGAAGATTTTTTTGCAGAATCTCTGTTCTGTCACACCTGTGCCCTTTCATTTGGTGAAAAATGGCAGGGGAGAAAACCACTGCATATTCAAGCATAAGGAATAATCACTGTTCAGAGAGAATTCTTGTCTTTAGTTCACTTGGGCAGTTTTTTAGGCCCTGTCTTGCTGGTGACGGAACACTTACCTACTTGGGGGTTTGCTCTGTTTATTCTACACAGAAAACTACAAATAGAAGAGCTCCATAAGAGTGAACTGAAGTTACCATAAGGAAAAATTTCATTACATGGATTGTGTAAACTCACTGAGACTGAGGTAAAGCTGGAAAGAAATCTACAAGTGAATAAAACAAGAAGTTTGGAATTGGATTTGGGGAATCTGGGCTTGGAAATGCCTCAGGTAAGTCTGGAATGTTATGATTGTATTTGCTTCTGTAAATAACATTGCTTTCTTATTAAAAAAAAAAAAAAAAAAAAAAAAGAGGAAAAAGCATAAGAGCAAATTTGACTGGCAACAACGGGGAGGAATTAGGAGATATTAAACAGTATGTAATATTTTAGTGTCCTGGTGGTGGAAGCTGTGGGGCTGCTCTCGGTGCTGTATTTGTTCACTCAGCAAGAATCAGCCAAGCTGTCTTCCGGATGGGGGTGGCTGCCTGGAGAAGTGCCCTTTCTTACTGCAGTCATTCCCGCAGCAGCACACTGAAGGACTTTCAGCAGTACAGTGTTTCTCCCTTTCCAACTCGCCTCAGGGCGAGTTTGTCTAGAAGAGAAATAGAGATCTGGAATGGAACGTAGCAGAGGCTTTGCTTCGTATCACCTGCGTGTCTAGTCATCCTGCATAGTGTTTGTTTGCAAAGTTCTGCTTTGTTCTTAGGTCTTGATTTAGTTACAATAATTTTGCTATTGTTACAGTCTCAGGTAGAAGCTTTACAAGTTCTAGTGGTTCTAAAACCGGCCAACACTGCGTTAGTACGCAGCGATTCGTACTGTGGTGAAGGCCTTGCAAGCGTGTAGTGCCTAATGATACTTCGTGTCTTGCAAGTGCTCACTCTCCTCTTCTGCACATGCTAACATATCCCTAAACTTGGCAAACACCTAAGATTTTCAAACCAACAAAACAGAATGCTCATCTGTAGGTAAAAACCTTCCAGATGCAAGTAAAGCACAAGTCCAGACACTTGGATAAAATGGCAGTACTTATGTTTTATTGAAGTAAAGAACATGCTTTTTTTGTGGTCTGCTTCAACATTCGCTATCAATTTTGTTGTAGCCCAGTGTGAGTGGAATGGACCCTCCTTTTGGGGATGCCTTTCGGAGCCATGTGTTTTCAGAACAGACTCTGATGAGCACAGATCTCTTGGCAAGCAGTTCAGATCCAGACTTCATGTACGAACTGGTAGGTCCGCTTTGTGTGCACATACCTCCTTCTCCTTGACTAACACCCTGAGTTCATGTAGTAATAAAGGGGTATTTGTTCAAGAATGCTGGGTGCTTATTCATTACTGCTTACTATGACTGGGAAAGAGCCTAACTGCTTGTTAAACCTGGTCATCTGCTTGTTAAAGCTGGTCATCAGGAGGGGCTTGACACAAAAGCGTCAAAGAGAGCTGTGCTAATGTTACACTGTGGTGATGGAGACTGTTCTTACAAACCATCTTTTCTTCAAGAGCAGTTATGGGCTACTTCACTCAAGTTGTGAATGCAGGGGAAGCAAAATAAAAGTTGGCTCACGAGCTGTTCACAGTAGCACTCATTTTTTTCCTGCATGGAAGGTGAAAGGTAGCTCACTATTGTTTGTTGATGGGCTTAGAATGAGGTTTTCCAGGCACTGGTAAACTTAAGCGATTTCTGTTATTCACGTAGCAAAGTTTGACCTAGATTAATGGAAGCTAGAACGTGTTGCCTGTGATGTTTTTCATATTCTAAGTGCATAGATATTGGTCCTATTCTAGTTTCTAATGGCCTAATTAATAGCAGAAAAAGAATCCAGGGGTATTTGACTTGTATCTCTAGCAACTTTTTCCCAAGGATGTGCTGCTGAAGCAGGGCAACTAGGCTCCAATCTGACCCTCAAAATAATTTTTTCGTTGGAAGTTGAGATATCTTCATGTGTTATCACTCTATTACTCTTCACTTGAATTAAACTTACCATGTAAATTTAAGTAGGGGACAGAGATGATTTGATACTACTTTTCTATCTTAATTTTAACTTGTCTTTTGATGCACAGGACAGAGAAATGGATTACCAGCAAAGCTCCAGAGACAACTTACTTTCAATGGAGGACTGCAAAGACCTTGAGAACTTAGAGTCTTTTACGGACATCCTGGACAAGGAAGCTGCTCTCACCTCAAAGTGGGAGCAGTGGGACACGTACTGTGAAGACTTAACTAAATACACTAAACTAACCAGCTGTGACATCTGGGGAACAAAAGAGGTGGATTATCTGGGCCTTGATGATTTTTCAAGCCCATACCAAGACGAAGAAGTGATAAGCAAAACACCGACTCTGGCTCAGCTTAACAGTGAGGACTCCCAGCCTGTTTCAGATTCGCTCTATTATCCCGATTCACTCTTTAGTGTAAAACAAAACCCTTTAAATTCTCTGTTACCTGGAAAAAAAATTGCAAGTAGAGCAGCAGCCCCAGTCTGTTCCTCCAAGAACGTTCAGGCTGAGGCACCTTTGTCGGACTATGTTCAAAAGGCAAGCAAACCTGCAGCACAGCCTGCTTCCAGTACACAAATCATGGTGAAGACCAATGTGTACAATAATGAAAAGGTGAACATTCATGTTGAATGTAAAGACTATGTTAAAAAGGCAAAAGTAAAAATCAATCCTTTACCGCAGAGCAGACCAGTGCTGAGCCAGGCGCATGCAGACGCAGCAAAGGAAAACACCTGTTACTGTGGTGCTGTAGCAAAGAGACAAGAAATAAAGGAGTCCCCACACAGTCACTGTACACCTCCTATTTTGCCTTTTAAAGAGACTCAAGAACTGCTCCTCAGGCCACCCCAGGAAACTCCAGGACTTGTTGTGGGGGAGAGCAGTCTTTCTGCCAGCACATCAGCGTCAGATTCATCACAGAAAAAAGAAGAGCACAACTATTCTCTTTTTGTAACAGACAGTTTGGGGGAACAGTCAGCCAAAGGAGACCCTGAAGAGGATGAGGAGGATGAGGAAGATATTGAAGATGAAGATCATGATGAAGGATTTGGCAGCGAGCACGAGCTGTCTGAAAACGATGATGAGGAAGAAGATTATGAGGATGATAAAGATGATGACATCAGTGATACTTTCTCAGAACCAGGTACCAGCAGTGTTGGGGTTTGTTAATGTTGAGGTCAATGAATTTGTCTGCCAAGAGGGAAAGAATGCGTTTGAATGCTTTGTAATTAGAGATGAACAACGCTTAAATTCTGAACATTCATCACAGATTTTATAAGTGCTTTTCACAATGTAATTAATGAAAACTACACAAGGCCTTTGTTTTCCCTGTTTTGGAAAAAAAAAAAAGCAAAGCATGAATGGTGGTCATACAACAAAAGTTATGATAGACAATACAGGAGAATGAGCTCATAGCCAAGGGGCATAGAGCAACTACCTGCAATTGTTACCTTCCTTTTCATGGTTTGATGATAGGATGTGCAGAGATTTCTGGGGCTTCAGCGGGCTGTGCTAAAGTTGTATCTCTTGATAGCTGGCACAAAATTATAGCCCGAGTGAAAGTGTTTCCTAATTACTTAAGTGCTTCTGTGGTAATAGAGCCATTTCTTGGTGGTTTTCAACAGTGATATTTAGTGAGTCTTCGAAGAATGTGGAATTCTTCTCTTCTGCGAGTAGAAATGGAGCATTAACAACAAAAATGAAAGCTAACCTTCATCTAGAAGGTAGCAAAGCGGCAGCATTTTATGAAAAGAAAATCTGCAGGGACTGTAACCAAGTATTAGCTTAATTGTAGAAAGTATTATTATATTCACATTTTATAAATGCTTTTTAGTGGAGCATAAGAATTAAGGTGTTCAGACGTTTGGCGATGAGTAACGTTGGGGGAAAAGAAAAACAGCAGAAATTCTCCCTTTTGAAAAGCAGCAGCTTCCCTAAAGCATGCTGTTGTTTGTCAGAAAGAACTCTCCGATTAAATTATTTTCTAAGTAGATTTCCTGAGCTGGCGTTAAACTTGTTAAGCATTATGCCCTTTATGTTACTTTTTTATGTACGCAGCACATATATATTAGCATTTTAAAATCTCTTCCTCCCTTCTTCTGAATTGAACTCTCTCTACTTGCTGAGGTTTGAGTAGCTATTAAAGCTGCGTGCTGATTGCTGTGCCACGCAGCGCTTTGCAGCCCACGGAGCCTTGTTGCACAGAATAGCTGGTAATCTTGAAAAGGAGATGTATGAAAATGCTGGGATTTCAGCTGGTGGAATTACATGAACCACTTGCTGTTTGTTCCAATCTTGATGACAAGCTCTCACCTTCTAAATAAAGCCACGTGGTGCATTGCAGAAACCAGAGAGCTTAGTTCTCACAAGTCCATGGAGCCATTCCCCTCGAGTACAGTGGTATTATAAGAAAGCATCAGCAGATGTTTTTGGTACAGTAGGACGTAATGCCTCCGAGTATTTTAATGATGTCGCTCACGTTCTTATGTTTTATCTTTGCAATAAAGGTGAATAGTGTGGAATAAGCTTCTAAAAAAGGGCATGGCTCTGGAATTCTTAACCTTCCGTGCTTTCATTGAAAGCAAAATCAGCTACTAAATTTAGAGTGAAGATAGGACAAAACCTTTGTATTTAGTGACCTTCTGATACGCGTATTTTATCCACAGTTAGCTTTGGTTTATTTTTTTTTGTTTTGGGAATGCATGATACACTTTCTTAAAGCATTGGAGTTAGTATTTTCTGAGGAAATACTTAGGTATAGTGAACTTCAGGGACGTGGGAATCGTAACTAAGAATGTTACTGCCTGGTGAAAATGCTTTTGTTATTATTGGGATACAGATTTAGCAGTTTTGGTCCTGTTAGGGCTAATTTAGTATGGGAATGATAAGCCCAGGCCTGCTTTAGAATGTAAACTTTGCTGTTACTGGTATTTTCCTTATCTAATTTAATAGAAATATATGTAAATGACTGCTTCTGCTATCGAGTAGTCAAGAGATTCCAGAAATGAGAGATGCAACAGCTGATTCCATTTTCAGAAGCACTAGGGAAGAGAAAACTGAAGGGAAATGTGCCTGTAGAGACTCGGAGATGGCATGGGGAGAAGGAGTTGTGCTGCGTGTTGGAGCTCTGCGCTGCCAGCTGGGGCTCCGTGAGCGGTCTGGTGGAAGGCACAATGGTTAAATAGTAAAGGGAAGAGGTTGTATGGCTTTGTTTTGGTGCAGTTCTTTTTGCATTTAATCTGGTACAGTGCAGAACTGGCAGTCCCGTTCTCTGTCTTTCTTCATTCAACCCTGGCGAATTTTAATCTAAAACCTCAGTAAGGGTTGTGAGCAGAGATTTTTAGGAGTGACTTGCTAAGGGCTTCAAAAGTAAATACAAGAATTGGTTCAGATTTCAGAGTGGCTCACCCAAGAACGTGAGACTGCAGTATGATGTTTGCTGGGAGGAGAATTCAGGGAGGATGGTTGGAGGGCAGAAAAGCTAAACATATTTGTTGCACTGCTGTGTGTTACAGAGTAGGGCAGGACATTGTGCACTGGACTGTTCCATGTAACTGTAAAATGATAGAAGGTCAATGTTAGACTTGCAAGGCAGGATGCATTAAGTCAACATAATTTAAATAGCCAACTTAATTATGGTTTGAATAAGCAAACAGGAAGTCTTGATTTTAACCTCGTTTTACATTTATACACATCAGCTCTTAAAGAGATTTGTTTTCATTGGTTGGCTTAAGTCTGCGTTATCACAAAGTTGGGCTGAAGTTATACCTGTCTATTTAATGAGTTACATTGCTTGACATGTTTTGTAGGTGGAAGGTAAGGAAGAGTATTTGGATATTGATGTCAAGGAGCATTTCAGTCAAAGGAAAGTACAACTAAAATATCTGTCGTACTTGAAACTATATTTAATGTAAATTGCCATCACTTTGGCTACACAACAAAAAGAGAAGTGTTTTATAAAACATATTTTATTGTTTGATTTTTCCTTTAAAACACTGTCCTGTCAATAAACCAGAGAATCAAGTTTAGAACTGGTTTCATCCTCTGTGTGCCACTCATGGTTGGGTTATGAGCTGAGGGAGAGTCAGACCAAAGCAAGAAAGTTTGTTTTTCTTCTTTCAGCTGCTTTCTCAAGTGCAAGCAGACTAATTGCATGGACTGTTTTAAAATAAAGAAAGCTTTTAAAAGAAAGAATGCATTCTTTGTGCTGCTGCTCAAAGATGGTGCAGAGCTGAAGCATATGGGCCCATATTAGCCCATATGGGCTAATGACACATACAGTCCAAGCAGTGCTTGGGTTTTTCTGAAGTTTCATCAGCGTATGTGATATTTGAAATGTATTATTTTTTAATTAGATGTGAAGTGTGATATAGCATTTTAGTACACAAGGTGATGCTGTATGTTTTTTCTTACCTTAGTACAGGTTGTATTTGTTTTCTAAAGCATAGGTAGGATTTTGAAAACTATATTTTGAATTTACATAGTTATGGTCTAAACATTTATGCAGTGGTGATAGTGTCATTAGTGTTTCCATATACTTTAAGAACAGTTTGTCATATCAAGTGCATTAGAAAACATCCCTAAAATCATGTGTAGCTTTATTGTGGATCATTTGACTCCATCCCACTGAAGACGTGAAGAAGATTGAACAGGTTGTGTCTTAAATCCCTTCCGTTTGGATGTTCTTTTCTGGTGGAATTGGGTCCATTCCCCATTCCTTCCTTCTAATAGAGATGGATAGTGTGATTTATTTCCCAAGGGTATTTAAGCTCAGGGTAGAGCAACAATCTTGCTTTATTTATTAGCCATTTGCTAATCCATCTTTATTTTTTTAATCCACTGCTATTTCTATGCTTTTGATTGGAGATTAATTAAAATGTGGAGGAGAGTTCGGATTTCTGCAAATTAATGGAGAACACTGTAAGTGGAGGAGCACTCTCCAGCAGCTGTTTCCTGTACTCTACAACAGTGGGATTGTGGGGAGAACAGCAGCAGAGCTCAAGGGGTCAAAGAACCCAACGGGGCTTTCCATGCATGAGTCATTTGTCTCCATTCAGCTGATGAAGCACCATCACTGACTTTTAAAGCAAATACCCAGTGGTTTTCAGCTGAGGCTGAAAACCAAGTAGAAGAGATAATGTGATACAGGCCATTGTCTATCAATTTGTGTTTAACACTTGGTCCACGGTTAAAAAGCTAGGAACTGTCTTATAAACCTTACATAAACAATGCAATGCGTTCTTTTAGGATATGAAAATGATTCTGTGGAGGATTTAAAAGAAACGACTGCAATAACCTCTCGAAAAAGAGGCAAGCGAAGATACTTCTGGGAGTACAGCGAGCAGCTAACGCCATCCCAGCAAGAAAGGATGCTGCGGCCGTCGGAGTGGGACCGGGATACATTACCAAGTAACATGTATCAGAAGAACGGTCTCCACCATGGTAAGAGTGGAGTCCTAGTTACAGCCCTAAGTCACAGTCTGTCACGCTGGCGCCATCAATAGCCAAACTTCCCTACCTGAAATTGCAATTCCACTCACAAGTTTTGACCAAGGAAATAAATCACTAAAACACTGCAAGCCTGTTGCTCAGTTAGCTGAGATCCGCGCTGTGTCCAAGGAAGGCACAGTGAACGTACAGTAATAAATTTCAATGTGGTTTCTTCCAGAGGAGGTGGATGAATTGAGAATTGTAACTTCCAAGGGCCTTCAGTGGAAACCCCAGGAGTTCAGGATTTTCTCAGTGTGGTACTGTAAACATCAGGAATGGGTCCCATGACTGATACTTGCCCCTGGCTGTTACACAATTTCAGTCTTGCTTTTGTTAAAGTAAGCTGCAAGTGGCCTGAGGTGCAAAGTTCAGGTTAACTGCAGTGTGAACTGAAGGACAGGCAGGCAACAACGTGAAGCTCTCTCTTTTTGTTCTTCCCTCCTTGTTTCTCCCACCCATGTCAGTGTGATGCAGTGGAGCAGTTACTTCTCTGTGAATAACCTATTTATTTAAAATACCTTCACGGGAACTCAGCCCGGTTGGTCTAATAACTGTTTTATTCCCATGACTTTCTGATTACCAACTTGCTCTACTTTAAACACAGCTAACATTACTGAGAACAAGCCACTGTTAGGAATAATATTTGTTTTCTTGTCACAGGACCTCTTTGGTAGGCTTGTTCCATTTGTTTGTGGCTCTGAAAGGAACAAAATTAAGCCAGCTTCCCTGATTGTAAGGTTCACATTCCCTTGCAACTGAAAATTATCTTTAACATTGCAGTTTAACTTCACATAAGTGGACAGATTTTTGTGTTTATTTTATAGATTTCTTTTTTTCTGGAAAGGAAACTTTTTCATGTGCTTGATTTTTTACTTGCTTATCTTGTAGTCAAATAACAATGCCTAAAGCCTCCATCACTGCTCACTGTTACGAAGGCTTATAGCTGCGTTTGTTATAAAATAACAGATAAACAGGACTTAAGGTTTCAGTCTCACTAGACACATGTAGGTGCAAGTGCCCTTTAACGATGCTAAATTATCAGCTCTCTGATTAAATAATTCCGGAGCAGGTTTTGTCAGTTTTATTATCATTTGCATGCAAGTATCTGTAACCACTGGCATTTTTAATAGAAATCTAGAAAAGGACACGGCAGTGGCAAAAGATCTTAATAAGGATTTTGTCTTGGATGCTTATTTCCTCCATGAAACCAGCCCTTAAATAGCTTCATATACATCTAAAAAGGGTTGCCTAGCCTTTACGTGGGTCATCAGTACCGAATCTCTAGAATCTCTCTTAATGCAGAACTTTCAGAATAAGATTATTTAGGAATTTAATCAGGTTTACTCTCCAAGAAAATACATTGGCTGAACATGTGAATTAGCAGGTTACCGATGGGGCAAAATGACTGGCTTTGAACTTGTGACGTACGTTTTTCAGCGCAGTTGTTTGCATACTGTCCATCACATCGAGTACATTTCTAGCCCAGCCAGCAGGATTTGCTCTTATCTGATCTGGATATAATACGAATTGTACAAAGCAGTTTGTCTGGAAATGCTCTTTCTATTGTGAAAGGCCACAGAGATCACATTATGCCAGACCATTCTCTGGTGACAAACAATGGAACTTAAACTGCACCAAAAATAATACATATTTAGGAATGCTTTTTCATAGGTTTGCGTGCATATTGTGTCACTTGCCATCCAATTTTCTGCGTATTCAAAACAGGTAAATACGCAGCGAAGAAGTCACGGAGGACTGATGTGGAAGACCTGACTCCCAATCCCAAAAAACTTCTACAGATTGGTAACGAGCTGCGGAAGCTGAATAAAGTGATCAGTGACCTGACGCCAGTCAGCGAACTTCCCTTAACTGCCAGACCAAGGTCAAGAAAAGAAAAGAACAAGCTGGCTTCCAGGTAACATATTAGTTAACACTCATTGGATGAGTAAATTTGCGTTACTACAGCTGTACAAGTAAGAGTAATTTTGGTCTCGAGATCCTGCTTTACTGTGGCAGTCCCTGTTGATGGGTTTATTACCCGTTTATCGAAAAGCAGGGCAGCTGGCACTGTGGAGATGTAGTTTACCTGTTCCCTAGCAGGTAATAATGTACTTCCACTGGCTGCTGTCTTACTTAGCTGCAGGGCAAATTATTGTTACAGTCGTAAAATCCACAATTGTAAGCAAATACAGGTAGTAGCACGCTTGAAGTGAAGATGAGTGAGTAGATACATGTCTGGGAGCATTGGTTGCTAAGTCAGCGTGGCTAACTGAATCAGATGCTCTTAGTATTCTGGAACATTTGTGAAAATGTTCTAATTCTTCCACTCTTCTTGCTATAGGGCTTGTAGACTAAAGAAGAAAGCCCAGTATGAAGCCAATAAAGTAAAACTCTGGGGTCTCAACACAGAATATGGTAAATACAACTCTTCACATGTTAGTTTTTCTTATGTTCTTAAGGCAAGTCTGTGTTAACAGTGTGTGGATAACTAAGCGTCTCTTGTTCCTGGGCAAATGTGGTGAGTGTCTAACCCAGGTTTTTTCTTTGCAGATAATTTGCTGTTTGTGATCAACTCCATTAAACAAGAAATTGTTAATCGAGTGCAGATGCCTAAAGATGACAGAGGAGTCAACATGGAACAAAGGTTGAACATACTTATTAAAGATACTCTTGGTAAGCAGAATATCTAACGTATTCCTCTATATGTGGAGAGGCATCATCTGTGGTATGTTAGATCACAAACAATTTCTGGAATAGAGAAAGGAAGCGCTTCCTCATTACAGCTGTCACCAAACCTTTGTTTGGTTGCTGACCACAGTGTTCATTCGTTGGCTTTGTGTCATTTCTAGGAATGTAAAATACGTATAATTAATGGTAACTTTACAGTGCATTTTCTTACCCTCTGTTTTCAGGACTTCCTGTAGCTGGACAGACGTCAGAATTTGTGAATCAAGTTTTAGAGAAGACTGCAGAAGGAGACCCCACAGGTGGCCTTGTAGGATTACGAATACCAATGTCAAAAGTTTAAGACACAACTTCACCTGTTCTCATTGGTCAGATTCTTCCTGTGTTGTCAAGTACTTCATTGTAAATTGGATTCTGGTCTGCATGTCAGTTTAGCATTATGTAAACACTTACAATTAGGTTCCATTATTTTTAAACAACAGTGTAGAAAAAAAAAAATCAAAGCATGGAATAAAATGCCTAGTAGCATTTTTGGAGCATAAACTAGATAGTTCTAAAGCTGCTTTAAGATTGCATACAGAGATGAGGGTTCTTTTCAAAGTTAAGTTCTAGGACCAGACTTACCACTTTTGTTTTAGAAGCAAAACCATATTTTTGCTAGTAAAATTTTTTTAGCATATGCCACACATAGTGGCAGGTTTATGCTCCAAGCAAAATAAGAGGAAGCATTTTTTGATAAAGCTGTCAATTTAGGGTTTTTCTGTTGTTGTTTTCGTATTCGTTCTTGTTTGTTGTTTTGAAATAATTGGATTTTCTTTGTTCTTAAAAACAGTAAGCTTTCTTTGCAACCATTAACTTGTACATAGCACACGTGGCTTCAGAGCTAGTGTGCCATATAAACTTTAATTTTCTGAGCTTAATATAGTATTTAAATGTCTGTGCAAGCAAGAGAAAAAAAGTATATTCTTTGTGCCTTGTATTTTGAGGGGAGAGCTATCAGTATAAGCTGGTAAAGTTTTGTATGAAGAAAACCCCGAGGGGAAAAAACCAAGATGTACAGATGGTGAGATTATAGGTTTTAATGTATTTGTTCCAGCTCTTAAAATTTTTGAATGTATATAGGAATATGTTGAAAATGTAGATATATGCCACAGAGTCTATGTATTGTATAAAAGATGGCTCTAGAAAACTCAATTTCGGTACTTTGGCCGGAAGAAAACATATACTTGCACATTAATGCGATTGTTTATTTTTGTACCAAAGACAAATGCAACTGATATGGCGAACTGCCAGTCTAAGTAAAGTTTTGCACAGCTTATATGATACTGTACTGAATGTAAAAACAAATGAAAAAAAAAAAAAAGAAAAAAAAATTACAAGGTCAGGGTTAGGGATCTTACTGAACTGTGAATTTTTTTTGTTTGGGTCCAATTATCTACAGAAGGAGCATTCATACATAACAATATTATTTTGCTGTTCTTGTAGTTCGCTTCCATGGTAGATAAGTTGGTGGCCGTCTCGGAGTCTTTAAATCTTTTTTCTCTGCACTTACTGTAGGAGATTTTAATATATTTGGATTTTAGTAAGCTATTGGTAAAATAGTTTTCAACTTTGAGAATTTAAAGAAATATTTAGCTTGTTGTAGTATACTTCCAACAAACAACCAAAATAAAATTATTTTTATTGTAATGTGTATATATGTAAAGAGAAAAAAGAGCTACAAATATCTAATTCCTTAGTTGCCACTTTTCCAGTTGATGTATTATTATGCATGTGATGTTTCCAAGGATCAGCACAGGCTTCAAACAAAACAAGACAAAAAAAAAAGTTTATAGACTTTTATATTTTTGTACAGGTATTTCAAAACTAGCTTCTTCAAACTTATGTGTGACTTATTCTTGTTAATTCAGTAGTTTCTACGATTGGGAAATATTAACACAGAGTTCTTATTTGCTCTTCTGCTAATAAGAGTTGGCTTTGTAGTCAGTGTTAACGTACAGATTAAAAGCTTTAGCCCTTGATGAAAGTCCTTTATCTCAAGGCAAGATCATTCTCTGGTTTCATGGACCCCCTTTTCCTCCCCGTTCTTTCTCTCCCTATTTAAAGATGACAGAACACTGTTTACTGAAAATAGAAATACCAAATATTTTCAAATGTAGCTGCTGAAAAAAATGCAAAAGTCCATGAAGGCTTTCTCCCCGCTCCCTTTGGGGAATCTCTCCACTTCATTTCTAGTTTGTCTATGTTTGTACTGTGATTCCTTTTTGTTTATATGTAGGTTATTTTTATATCCAAGCTTGTACTATAAAAAAAGTCTGTAATAGTGCAGTGAGAGTTGCAGATGAAGGTGGCAGTCCTGCCACATGCTGGTGAGCGTGCACACAGCTTACTTTGTATCTAAATATTTTGGAAGACTCAAAAGGGAGGAGGAGGCCAAAATACCACTACTGAGCTGTACAGAAAGTTTTTCCTTCACGAGACTGAACAAATACCCAGAGCAATTTAGGCAAAACTTTGTAAATCCACTTAAGATTTGCAAAATCGGAGCGGGCTTTGGGTGTTCTTGTTGCTCTCACGGTGAGGTGAGAGTCGGCTGCTGCTTTACACAGTGGGTCAGATGTATTCCTATTGTAAGCATTGCCAATGTTACACTTATTCCAGAGATGCATACTGCCCATAAAACCCCGACAAAGAATGTTTCTCGTGAAGATAAGGCCATGTCTGTGTGAGGATTTGCATACTGTCGTTCCCTTCTGATGAACGGTGTTAGCACACTGCTCCGATAGGAGAGCTCCTTACGCTCTATCAAAGCCATGTAGACGAGGCGGCGTTTCTAAACGTTAAGAGCAGTTTTGCAATCAGGTAAAAACTTCTGTGACAAATTGAACTGACAAGGTATCAAAAAGCCCCGCTGTACTGCTCAGAAGTCCTGAGCTTTACAAAGTCCTGAACTTTATAGCTCTTTATTTTTATCTGAAAACCAGAATATGATTTTGGTCTGGCATTTCAAAGTAGACTTTGAATCTTTAGTGAATTCCATACCCTTGCATTTCAGTGTTTTCTATGTATTATTTTAAGTTAAAGCTTTTGAATAGTTGAGCTTTTTAATGTTGACACTTTATTTTGTACCTATTTATATGTATGTATATCTTAGAAAAGCACTTTGTTTAAAAAGGAAAAAAAAAAAAAAAAAAAAAAAAAAAAGAAACTGCGTTTTATATGATTCCTGCCACTTGCTGCTAACTCTGGGCTGGTCAGAATGCTGCAGCGATACTTGATATAAATAAAACCTGGCAGTAAAATGTAGAGTACAGATAAGACCTTTTGCTGGTTTAACTTTATCATAAAGGTGACATAGGCAAGCTGTGCAGCTTTACATTTTAACCAGGGGACTCTGTGGCATTTAAACCGTCTAGAAATGGTTGTACTTTAATGCCAGTAACAATCTGCTTCCTCTAGTGTCATTACAATATATACATTTAGTGTATACTTATCACAAACAAAATCTTTTAAGGGTATAAAAACCAACAAATGTACATGTTCTGTTTTTTGGCAATTGTGGCATGCGTTTTTGGGTGATCTTTAGAGAAGACCATTTTCTAAAGATTTTCAGTGTTCATACATGGTATGTGGATCTTAATGAAGTCCTGGATTTTTTGTTTGTTTGTTTTTGAGTGTAGGCATTGTGAATATTCACTTTTAATCCTATATCCAAAAACAATTATACATCTTTGATTTAATACAAACAGAAGTTCTTCCTTTTTCTGATACACTGGATTCTCTAGGATTTGTTTCCATATTAAAAGCATGCTGTTATAACTGCTCTTGCTCAAATCTCGTCAGTCTGAACTTAGGTGCCACACTTTCTGACTCGATGGACTGCTTGTTCTACTGTACCATGTATGATTCTTGTCCTTTCCTACTTCCTTCATGAGAGATTATGATGTGGCTTTATATTGTGCCTTACTTGTACATCTAGGACTAAATGTTTTTCATTACCCTTGAACTCTGCAAACCTAACCCCTCCAAAAGTGAATCCGAACTGGTAAAAGCATCCCGAAGAGAGTTTGGATAGATCTATTTTTGTTTCTCTCGGTAGCGGTCGTTTTCTATTTATATGGATGACCAGATTTTGAATGGCCTTGCAGAATGTGGGGGTGATCACGAAGGGCATTTTTGAGCCCTAAACCCCTTTTTGCTAACACTTCTTTTATGGTTTATTGAACACGTTTACTGATATTTGGTGAGTTCTTTTCTTGGATGAGAGAGACTTATTAATAATACTATTAGGTGTGGGTGGGCTGGATTTTCTTACGTGCCAGCTGAAGCATGATTTCATGAAGTTGCATTGCTGCAAAGTTGATGTGAGAGTCGGGCTCAGCTGTCTTCAGTCCCTGATCCTTTCTACATAGCAGACCCTTTGCCACTGTTAAAAAAAAAAAAAAAAAAAAAAAAAAAAAAAAAAAAAGCTGGGGAAAAAAAAGTTAAAACCAGAAAAATCTAAAATCTAAATGGATGAAGGGTCTTATAGCTAACCTAAAAGCAACCAGACACCTGGTGTCATTTTTTCCCCCTCCACCCAATATTTATCTGGT
Source organism: Numida meleagris (assembly GCF_002078875.1). Classification (NCBI taxonomy): domain Eukaryota; kingdom Metazoa; phylum Chordata; class Aves; order Galliformes; family Numididae; genus Numida; species Numida meleagris. The sequence goes on from NC_034420.1 coordinate 8,617,268, forward strand.
ATTTGCCTTCGTTAATAAAACAGCTTATTCACAAAATACAAAGAATGGATGTGCTTTTTTTCATAAATCATTTAAATATAGCTATTTTTTAAAGCTGCAAAAGGCTTTATCAGGAAAATTTTAAAGGGTTGTATATAAGTTGCCTTTAACAGAAATAGCAAATGCAATTCTGTTCCTCTAACTTGCTTGCTAGTCTTCCTGAAATTCTGTTGAGGCGTAAGCAGTTGTGTACCATGAATGTTAGGGTCTGTATTTGGCCTTGAGACCTGAATTTCAAGAATGCATCTAATCATTATTATTTTGAAGTTGGAGGCTTCAGTTGGAATTACCTAGTTAAGTGTGCTGCTAGATGTGATCTTGGCTTATTGACACAGCCTTGCACAGAGCTGAAATCTATTTTGTTTACCCCAGGGATTGTGTGAAGTACATTTCAGTTACTGCTTTGGTGACTGATTCTTTTTGTAACTGTATTAAGGGCATTAGTATGTTAGAAAACACCACTCTTGAATATCTCCCAATACAAATTGGGATTCTTAAATGTCATTAATGAAAGATGGCACTTTTAGGCTTTTTGCAATATGCAAAAGTATCTCTATCTTTCTCTGATTTACGTTTCACAACATGCCATGTTTTTCCCCAGTGCTTCTCGCGTGTAGGACAGGCGTGTGTGCGCACTGAATTACAGTCCTCAGCCTCTTACACTTCCGTGGACTTCCACAAGAGAAATGCTGACGATGCATTTATTGTCTTTCTAATGAGCAGTGGAGCTGAAAGTGGAACCAGAACTATCTTAAGCCACACTGCTTATTGGTAAAATGAAAGGCTTTTTGGATAACGCCAGTGTTCCAGGGTTTTCTTACGTATCTGGAGAAGTCAAATTTGGGTGTTATCCAGCTACAGCAAGGAAAATTTCTGCGTTGGATTTAGTATTGACAAAAGCACAATCTACCCGAGGAAGGCCTTTAGATTAAGAACAGACCCCAGGAGTAGCACTTAATTGTACTGATCTTTCTTATTGTGCATTCTCGTTTGAGTCAGCTGTCCCTCAGCACATCTGCAAAACTTCAGTGCTCAGTATCCATGGTCGGGCAAACCCGAAGGCTGATGGCACGTGGGGGGAAAAGGCATTTCAAGCAGAACATGGCCTACTCCATCATCAGCTTCCAACTGGAGCTCAGAGAAACTCCATGACAGTTTTGTCTCTGTTAGAAAATGAATTTTCCTGTTAAAAGCATGATCTGTTCAGAGTTGCGATGTTCAATGTCGGTTTATAGCTGTGCAGTTTTTTGGTTGTTTTTTTTTTTTTCGAAAAGAGGCACAATTCCACGATTGACTTTGTTTACTGTCCCCCTCGATCCCTCGCACTTCTATTCAGACGCAAATTTCATCAATGTACGCAACATCCTTTGTAATTTAAAATAAAAATTGTGGAGGAAACACTGTCTCAAATCATTGCGTGTGTTTGTGGGGGGGCGAGGGAGGGAGGGGCCGGGCCCTGGGGCCTTTTCCTTTTCCACGCTGGAGGACTGGAGGACCCCGCGCGTCCCCCATCCGCGGCGGGAGGGCCGGGGGGCGCTGCGCGGTGCCAGCAGGGGGCGCTCGAGCCCCCGGCGCTCCATTCCCAAGATGGCGGCGGCGGCCGGCTCCGTGCCGGTGCGGGTCTGCCACCAGGAGATCGTCAAGTTCGACCTGGAGATCAAGGCGGCCGTGCAGGTAGCGCCGCCCGCGGAACCCTCCCCGATGCGGCGGAGCCCTTCGGCGGGGGCTGCGGGGCGCCCGCGGCCCGGCCCTGTCCGCCACGTAGGGTGTCGGGCCGCGCTGACCGGGCCGTTGTCTTCCAGGACATCCGGGACTGCCCGGGGCCGCTGAGCGCCCTCACGGAGCTCAACGCTGCGGTGAAGGAGAAATTCCGGCACCTGCGCGGCCGCATCCAGGTGGGGTTGCGCTGCCTTGAGCAAACCCGGGCTGCCCGCGGCGCGGTGCGGCTCCTAGCTCCCCGCTGGGCGCTACCGCTTCGCACCTTTCCCTTCGAGCTGCAGGTGGCAGCGGCCCGTCTGATTTTCCCGTTTCCGCTTTTTGTCCAAGGAGCTGGAGCAGATGGCGAGGGAACAAGATAAAGAGTCAGAGAAACAAGCCTTGTTGCAGGAAGTGGAGAACCATAAAAAGCAAATGCTCAGGTAGGCCGGGTGGGTAGTGCTGCTTACAGGTCCCCAGTCCCCAGTCCTCGGAGGCACCTACTTTCTGGGAAGTCTTTCAGATCCTGCTTTGCAAATCTGGTCAGTGGCACAGTGCTGCTTTGCCCAAGACCAAGAGTGGATCCTGGCACAGGTTGCCCAGAGGTGGTGGTGCCCCATCCCTGCAGACACCCACAGTCAGGCTGGAGGGGCTGTGAGCACCTGATGGAGCTGTGGGTGTCCCTGTTCACTGCAGGGGGTTGGGCCAGATGGCCTTTAAGGGTCCCTTCCAATTCAAATGATTCTATGATCAGGGACAGTAAGGGGAGGGCTCCATCTCCTCCCTGTCTCCAGGCTCCCTGAGCAAGTCTGTCCTGTCAAGTGACAGCTGTAGCTGGGTGGCCTGAAAGTGAGTTTTTTTGACAGCTAGCAAAATGTTTTTCTTCCCCTTGCTCCATAAATGATAGAGAAGAAATGAAAGAACGGTGTATTGTTAGTCTGTGGTATAATACAGAGAAAGTCCATGTACGTATGTGGAGTTTACTTATGGTGACTGCTTTGTGAAAATGGTTTCAGCTTACCAGGTGTTGCCATCACCCTACAGTATTGTACTCTTGTGATTTCAGCAATCAGGCAGCTTGGAGAAAGGCAAATCTGGCTTGCAAAATTGCTATCGACAACTCTGAGAAAGATCAACTGCTGCAGGGAAGAGACTCCTTAAGACAAAGGTATTAAAGTGTCGCCTTGAATGATGCGAGACTTAAACAGTGTGTGCTGTACTCACTAGTACAAATGGAAATGATGTAATGTTCTTGAAATTACTGTATCGTACATAGAACATAGCTTTTATTTCAAAGGAGTGTCATTGTGTACTGTGGAGGGTTAAGCTGCTAAGAATTGTGGCAATTCCAATTTTTTTTTTAGTGTTGGCTTGTCAAAGCAGAAATGGCGTTGTGATGGACTTCATACTTTTTGTGACGATCTTTTGTATTAATTCCAGTCGGGGTCATAAACGAGTAGTGGATCACTGTGCAAGTTCTTTTCCTTTGTAGAAGTGGATATAAGTTCTTATAACTTCTGAATTGAGAAGTTGGCGAATTTGGTATTGTGGAACAGCAAGGAGGATACGTAAGATAATGAAGTAGTAGTTTATATCTGTGTTTCCACGCCGCCTCATGAAGTTGTGCCATTGTAGGTGAATAACTGCTACATTGTGAGCTCTGTGAGACTCTGAGCTGCAGTTGTTAAGGCTTACGACTTCAATATTTGGTGTTTTTTCTTTGGTAGTTCAGCGAAGGTCATCTCCAGTTCTCATGCAGTAAAGCCTGGTTGTATCTTTTGTACGCAAAGTACAGCCATACATTCCTGCTGTACCAAAGACGCAGTTTTACCCCTTAGTGTTTTGTTTTCTTCTTTTCCTTTTTCAGGAAGACTACAAAGGAAAGTCTGGCAGAGAGTGCAAGTAACATCACAGAGAGTCTGATGAGCATCAGCAGGATGATGTCGCAGCAAGTCCAGCAGAGTGAGGAGACTGTGCAGACCCTAGGTACAGATGCACTTGGGGTTTTGGGTGTGGGTTGGGAACCTTACAGCTGTTGTGATGTATAGTGGAAATAGAGTTGCTGTAGGAGAACTTGCTGTGATGGTAATTCAGGGGTTGTCCAGCAGAACTCCTCTAACATTTGAATGGAAATGGAAAATTATAGTGTACACTGCTTGAAGTTTTTCTGCTGGAGTTTTTGTTTAATGTTCACGGATAACAAGGAAGAGGGGGGCAGGATGAGGAGCTCGTTTTAGTTTTATATAGAAGCAATTGTAAAAGCAGTGTGAGTTCACACAGTGTTAACAGTGTGTATGCTGTTATTCTGTGCTGCTGTCTTCACATGCATTTGGGATCAGAGAAAAGAAGAGCACAGGCACAAGTCCATGCAGTCTGGCTAGGAAGACTGTTTTCACCCCTTCTCCAGCTGGGATGACTAAGAGACAAGGCGGTCGAGGTCACTTGTTGAGTCAGCAGTACATCAGGGACTGTGAAACCAAGATTTTGCTCAGTTATTTGGTTTAGGTTTCTAAGAGGATAAATCAAGTGACCTCTCAAAATTGGTGATTCATGAACCATTTGGATCGCTGTTGCCTGGGCCTCTTACTGGCTGTGCTGTTGGGCAGAAGAGAGAACGTGTAAAGGCTGGGATAAATGCCACAATTTTTGCCCTCCTTTGGGGGTTTTCTGGCCCCATCTGAGGGTGGCAGCTGGGCACAGTTTGTTCATGCAAAAGTAGCGTGTTTCTTCTCCCATTAAAAAGACAGTTTGGCGCACACTTTGTCACCCTGTTTCTGACTGAACAGCACTTGGAGTTCATCAAGGGAAAGATCATTTACAAAACCCAGCTGCAGATTCTGAATCAGCAGTAACAATTTCCTTTTTTCCTGGGCAAGTCTTATGCTAGCATGTAGTGAATGCATGTGGCTGGGAAGCTTTGCTTTGTCATCAGTGATGAGAAGCAACAGGTTTTCTGTTTTCACTTAGACAAAATGTCTCTTTGAGATGGGATGTAATGGTTTGCAAAATACTGCAGAAGTGCTTCCACTATGCTTGTTTTGATGAACCAGACAGCACAGGTGAAGTTTGACCTTTCTTGAATCAATCAGTTTGGTGTGGAATGACATACCAGCACTCGCTCTGTATACAATCTGTTATGGAAGAAAAAGGGAACTCCTGGACTTTTGCTTTCTGTCCTTCAGTAATTTGAAAGAAGGAAGGCTGCTGTGTCTCAGGGATTTGCTTGGTCGGTTGGCTCTTCTCACAGGGAAAACAAAGCTGGAAAGGACCGATGTTCCATCTTGCTGTTTTGGCATACTCTCAAATTCTACCTTTAATCAAGACTAATGAATTTCCTTTTTTCTGTAGTTGATTTTCTCTTTTTGAGTAGAAAAAACAAACAGAAAGAACTGTTGTCAAAAAGGACAACCATAAAAAATGTTTAAATTTTTCAAACAGGATAACGAAGGAGCTCGCGCTGTTCCATGCTGCTTTTTCACTCTCTCTAACCCCATTTGATTCATGCTGATTTAGTGCTCTGGCTTGGGCAAAAAGTTTTGCTTGCCCATTGGATATGTTCACATACTGCCCTGTGCTGCTGCTGCTAGAACTGATGCTGATTGTGATGGCCATTCCTTTCTCTTAAATCAGTGGTTCTGTTCTTATTTCGCTCTCCTCCCAGAGAGCGTTCAGGTAGCACCGACTTTGTTCATAAAACTAGATTTGATCTGTAACCTAACAATTAAAGATTGAGTAGTGGGACCTAGGGCCTTTAAGCTGTTCATTACTTTTATTTTGCTTTATGCCTTTCCCTCTCAGATCAGGACTACTGATTTGTGGAAGCTTCTGCAATAACACAGTGTGCATTTGTCTTAGCCACGAGTTTGACCCAGGAGGATCTCATGGACAGTACCCGTATTGCCAAAAGCTGCATGCTTACATCCTGAGGCAGGTACTTTTGAAACGCAACCACCTGAATCTTGTTCTTTTTTTTTTATTGTTCATTTCAGCCAATTCTTCACGAACCATCCTGGAAGCAAATGAAGAATTTAAGTCCATGTCTGGGACGATTCAGTTGGGGCGAAAGCTGATAACAAAGTACAACCGCAGGGAGCTGACAGACAAGCTGCTCATCTTCCTCGCCCTTGCCTTATTCCTGGCCACTGTGCTTTATATTTTGAAAAAAAGACTCTTCCCGTTCTTGTAAAATTCCAAAGCTAAACTGGACTGTTATGAAAGATCAGAAAGGGATAGTGTGATACTGTTGGGCTTATTATAAAAGGGATATTGCAATAGCTGAAAGAGCAGTAGAGCAGGCGTGACTTCATGCTGTCCCTACGGAGCTCACAATCTGTTTAAGAAGAGCTGAAAAGATCCCAAGTTGGGAAGGCAGATCCAGGTGTGGAGAGAAGAAGCTCTGATCTGCCTGTGGGTTTGGGTGACCAGAGAGACCCTGGAGGAGCTATGCACTCAGAGGTGCTGGTTTTACCTCATCCCTTCTTCATTTTGCCATGAAATTTACTTCTGTCCTTGGCTCGAAGTGGAAGCCACGTTGGTACCCAAGTGCAAGGTGCTGAGAATGAGAGGAAGCATGGAAGAGAGAAACACACATACATTCCATTAATAAACTATTTATTGTATCCATGTAAGCTGGGTTTTGTTTAAAAACAAGGTCGGATGGATTGAAAGAGCCCAAGTAACTTCCAGTGTAGAAGTGCTGCCTAACACTTGCAGCAGTGGGTGCTTCTGGAGTGGTTTGTCCAGGAGCGTAGCACGCGTGCTTTGTTCTCTGGTGTTGGAGGACTGACCAAAGCAAACGTGGAAGCCTCATTACTCTTAACTCATGCCATGTTTGAGAATTACATGGTTAAGCTGCTGAAATTGAAAACCTTTTTTTGCTTTTCTTTATGAAATTCCACGTAATCTAGATTTGCGAAGCACAGACAAGTTCTGCATTTGAACATTTCTCTGAAAGTTGATCTTTTCTCAGTAAAGTCTTCTGCCGTGCCTGCCTTTCCTAGCTCTTGTGATCTCGTACTGGGAGTTGATTTGATGCAATAACGTTAAGTGCTAACGTGCCGCTCTTTGTAGCACCTTGAAGTACCAAAAATGCACTGCAACGTCCTTAAAACTGCTGTCACCTTCCCCTAATGAAGCAGGGAAGGACAGGAGAAGCTGTAATTTATTATTTAGGTGAAAATCAAGGCCTCTGCCTGGAGAGTCAGAATGTCTGAGCCTTTCTTCCTACTGTAGTAAAAGCGATTTGGAAACCTTTGCACTAAGCCTGGTACATCCCATAGAGGGCAGTGCTGCGCGTTTCCTGGTTCTGTTAGTCCTGTGGTAGCCAGGCTAGCCGCAATGCATGTGGCTCTTCCTCTTGTTTATCCATCCTATTTCGTGGCAGCCTTCCTAATAGCCTCACCTGAAACGCAGGAGTACACAGAGATTGCAATAAAGTGAAAACGTCCACGTTACAATTTGGGTAGGACAAATTACTCTCTTCAAGGGAAGATCTGCTACAGAAAGTCAACATATTTGGGCATTTTAGTAACAGTGAAAGCCTTGCTTTGTAACAAGTCTGATGAACAGACTGCTAACCAAGGAAAGCACTGTGTCATCCACGGGTTGGGGCTGCAATGGAGCAATTTCATCCAGTGTTGCACTCACTCGTAGTGCCTCCAGCATCAGGCTGCAGCCTTCTCAGCCCCGTGTCCCTCTGCGCAGGTGTGCAAAAACATCTGTGTGCAGTGTGGCCTTTGTCCTCCAGCTGTGGAAAGTCTTTAAATAAAGCATAATTTTGATTATAAATGCATCTCAGGTAACTTGCTGTGCAGTAGGTCCTATTTTCCAGATGAGCAGTGCATTTTTAGGCAACCTTAGAGCTGTCAGAATTCTCTTTTTTTGGGCTACTTTCTGCTTCCAGTCCAGCTGTAGCAATGCTGTTTTATTTTTCCCAGCCAGCTCGGAGAAAAGCAGCCCCATCTCTGTGAGATGCACTACCTGCAGGTGGTCAGGCCCCAACTGCCTCCATGTTTCCTCCCTCCTGTGGATGCAATGTAAAAATAGGTCGCTGCTAATCTCTGAGATACTGGGACGCTAAGCAGATGCTGGAGCTGTGCTGTAAGCAGGGATGCAGTGTGACTGCATGCAGGAAGTTTCACTTGGTTTATCTCTGCTATATGCTCCCATCAGAATATACATGGACCTTAGAAATAAAGAAGCAGCCTTCTCATGGTGCTGAGACCTTGAGTGCATTGTTCTTAAGGGGTGGTCGTCATGACCAAGCATTGCAAAGGAGCAGTTTTGGGGAACTGAGTGTTTTAGTAAACACCCTGTTCTTTTCTTTGCATTACTGAAATTTTAGCTTTCAGACCTTGACTTGCTGGAACCCACTGAGAACAAAAAACTAACTGCTAAGGACCTTCCCTGTGACATTCGTTTTCTGTCATATCCAGATATCATTAGAAAAAATCCAGTCCTTTTGTAAATATAACTATCTTCCCTGTATAAATTGACTTTAAATTTCCAGTCCAAAGAGACAAGCAAAATAAGTGAAAAAAAGACAAAGACTTTTGGGGGAGAGAAGGAGAAACATTCCCAAGGACCCAGGGGTAATTTGGCAGCTCTTGGTACTTGACCTGTGCCTTCCATAGGGAGCCAGGGGCATCCAGGCTCCTGCTGGGCCACAGGCCTGGAAACAAAGGGAGTGGAGGTAGTGAGGTAAATGCAATTTCTGCTTTGGGGGAAGACAGGTGGTTGGGGAAGCACCCCCAGTGGTGCCTCAGCATGCACCTGGGCTTGGTGCTGCAATCAGACCACTTTGCCCACAGCTGGGGATACTCTGACATCATCCCTCCATGCTGCAGCATGGCATCCAGCTACAGACCTCTCTCCTGGCCTGAAGGTAGGTGTCTGTGCCTTGGTTTTATTGAAGAACGGAGTGGGAGTGGAGGTGTGGGGGAGGAGGTGGTGGTGCCTGTTGCCTACTGCTTGCGATGCTGGTTCAGTAACTGTGGAAAGTTAGCCTTGTGCGGTTCTCCTGTGTTTGAGGAAGGGTTCTATTTGTATCTCCAGCCTTTTGGGCAGTGGATGGTCTTGGTGGCCAGTGGATGATGTGTTTCAGGGCCTTGCTGCCCCTGGTTGTGTTGTGGAAGGTAAAAGCTGGCATCGCAGCAATTTATTTGGGAGATAATAGTGTTGCCTATGGCACTTGACCCTGCAAGCTTGCCCTGCAAAGCATGGCAGAAGCTGTGGGGATGAGGACAGCCTCCCTTCCCAAAGTGTGTCTGGGGAGCACGGGTTGGAGCTCTGCTGAAACAGGAGGTGGTGGGGGAGCTCTGGAGTAAGAAAAGAAAAGGGTTCGGGGCCGTGGTTTCTTTGGAAGATGCCATGTGGGCACAGACACCTCAGCTCACCTCCAGTCCCATTTAAGAGGCGTTAATTCTGGTGTCAGATGAGCTGGTGCTCAGGTGTATTGCTAATACGTGAAGGTGCTGATGTGATAGCACTGATCCCAATGGTTCACATGTAAGTCAAAGCCCACAGGAGTACAGGAATGTTCCTGGTGCTCTCTGGACCATACCTGTCCCCCAGGCAGCGTGTACCAGATGCGGTGGCTGTAAACTTGATGGCAGGTTTCATTGTCAAAGCAGTCACAGTTTAAAAAAGCTTTTCCAAGAATAATGCTTCCTTAAAACAAAGATCGTGTAACAGAAATAAGCTTAAAAAGGGAGTGAAATCCCCCTGCCCTGCAGTATGGGGGCTGAGACAGGCAGCTGGCAACAATCAGACAGCTGTGGGTTAATGAGCACCTCATCGGCTGAGCCTTATTAACCATGCAGCCTCCAGCCCAGCTGGGCAGAAGGGGCTGGAGCCTTTTGGAGGATAACAGTGGTTGGTTGTGGTGCTGCAGCAATAGAGGATGGGGCAGTTCTGGTGGTTTGGCGGGTTTAGAAGTTACTTGGTGAAAAAGTTTGCTGGTTTGTGAGTTTAATTACAGAATTAACCATATGCATGTTGAAAAAGTACTAATAAAGGAGTTACAGGCAGACGGTGGTAGTGGTTAAACGTGAACCCGAGGGAAATGAATGCAAATGGTTCTGACACACAGTGTAACTGTGCTGGGAAGGCTTATTTGATGCGTAAGTCTTTGACACTGGCTATAGTGTCAGCAAATATAGGAACGTTGCAAGATAACTCTCTGTGGGAAGATAAACGAGGAACCAAATCTTTTTTTTCCCCTTTCTAAGAATTATGGTGAAATGCAGCGTGTATTTGAACTTTTCCAAATGCTTTCCGCATAACTGGCTTTACCAAAATGGAAGGGTGAATTCATAGCTTGGAAGTTTCTAAAAATGTCTCTGCCAAATGTGTGCGGCTGCTATCACATGCCAAGTGGTCCAGAGCGAGCCAGGCTGGAATCTCTGGGGGCTGAGAATATCCAGGGGGCATGTGCATGCTTGTCTGCGAGTATGCTGGGCTCTTCTTTTGAAGGGGGGAAAAAGTCAGCGAAACGTGTTTGTAACGGTGTGATCCCACCAGACGGGAAATGTAAGCAAATATTTTAAAGAGATGCGGTGCCTTTGTGATTTCTGCCAGGTGAGCAGAGCCCTTCGCAGAACCAGGGCCTGAGTGCTTGCTGTGCCTCTGCTCCTCGGAGGTGGGGGAAGAGCTCCCCAAGCAAGCAGCAGATGCTGTGCCCGTGTCCGGCAGCTTCTGAAGATTTCCAGGGAGGAGGCTCTGGGAGCCCTCAGGGCAGCCTGCTCACTGCTCCATCACCTGCCCAGTGAAGGAATGTGTGCTGGTGTTGAGAGGAACCTCGTGTTCTCTTTTGCGCCCGTTGCCTCTTGTCCTAGCACTGGGCACCACTGAGCAGAGCCCGGCGCTGTGCTCTCTGCACCTTCCTTTGGGTATTCCTGTTTGTTGATGGGATCCCTCTGGCCCTTCTGTTCTTGACGCTGAGGAGTCTCGTCTCTTTCCACCTATGTTCAGTCCTAATTTGTGGTACAGAGTATGGTATTTTTTGCAGGAGCTGAAAAACAAGTTCAGCATAAGAGGTGGAAAAAACCTGCGTTCATACTTTGCATTGTGGTATAACTGGCACTTTTCTAATGCAGCAGTTCATGATATCATTGATTTTTTTTTCTCAGTCGTGTACGTTTTAAGGCATGCTTATTGAGGAGTAATGGGGTCTGTTGGTGATAGTGTTGTCTTTCCAAGACTTGACTGCTACTGGACTTATTGTGATCTATAAGGAATTAAGGAGGATGATTGAACCTAAAATGTTCACAGGTGCTGAAGGCAGACCTCCCATGTTTCTTTCTGATAGACTTTTTCTAGTTGCCCAGCACACTCTGAATAACCAAGCTTATGTGATACATCCACTGAGTTAACAGTTCCCAAGCTGCTGGGCAAGCAGCTATGGAAGGATATGCAAAAAGTCTCTTTGATTTATGCACTTTTTTTGCTACTGTAATAAAGTTATTTATTTCTATATCTCGTGAGAGGTAACCTGTCCTTCAGTTCTTCCTATTTCTTCTTGTTGGCGACCTACTGAGTTCTTTAGAGGATGCGTATTCCTACATCTCCATTGTAACTTCAGTGATGCTGCAGCTCTTGGTAGGCTCCTTCCTTACGTGTTAATTGTGGTACTGCGTACACATGGCTTTCATGCAGCATGCGGCCGGGGCCTTCTGCTGCGTGGTGGCAGAACTCTGCCAAAGAGCAGGTCATCATAGGAAGGGCAGATACCCGAGTCCTTTCCTGTCTGTAAATATTCATACTTCGCAAAACAGCAGAGCATCCAGCACCTGCCTCCCAGCCAGGGTACTCCATGGGCTGGGGCTACTGGTCTCGCCCATGTGAGCAGTGTTAGGAGCGAGCTCCCAGCTCCAGGCACCACACGGTCATTACAAAAAAAACCCAGATTCTACAAAAGCATATATATGGCCTTCACAGTTGCAAATGAAAGTGTTGCATATGAACCCCACGGAATGTTTCATAAAAAGCAGCTTTTACTTGCCCCTGGTTTGGGGTTTGCTCTCAATATTATAATTTTAGTCTGACGATGTAAATGATGAATGCCTAAATCATAACCTTGCAGCGTTTGGGATTGCCAGCTGTTTTTGGCCTGGCTGCATCTTCAACCACTGACTGCTCCCATTGATTCCGTGTGAGCAAGAATTTCCTGACCCCTCTGTGTTTGGGTGGCACCGAGGAAAAGGGGCACGCTTCCATCGTGGGCATCGGTGCGGCCATAAGGCACAATGCAATGCTGCTGGGTGTATGTCTACCGTGAGCCTCCGATGCCGAAGTGAATCAGGAGGTTTACGCAGCCGTGCTCAGACCTCCTCATCCGTCTGCTCGAGCTTCTTTTTATTTTTAAGCTCTGTAAGCGAAGCCGCTCCGATGTTATCGCTTCTGACCTTGGTGTGGTGCTGGGGCTGAGCCGCGCTCCCGCAACACGCGCTGCCCCGCGCTCGGTGTCGCTTTCTGCATGAAAGGAAAATGGCACTCGGCCGCTGCGAGCCTGGCCTGGTGATAGCGCTGCGTGCGTCCCTGCGCGCCGCGATAAGCGCCCAAAGGGCAGGCAGGGAGAACGTCTGCTCGGGGATCAGCGCACACCCGGCCCTATAGATAGAACCACATATATATAGAACAACATGAAAGCTTGATGCTTTCTTCTTTTCAACAGTGTGATGGCCGCGTATCGCCAGCGGGGACGCTTTCGGACCTGACCCCTCCGGGGCTCTGGGCTCCGTGTACCCGCGGTTCTTTGCTTGTGTTGTCTCAATGGGAACAGAGATCTGAAACTGAAACCCACGGCCGCTGCGGAGCGTGGCTGCGTAGTCCTGATAAACAAGGCGCGGAGCAGAGAGCCACGTTGGTTTCTCTTTATCTTCAGAAAGGACAGCGGGGTAAAACGTTTCTGTTTGTGTTATTGGCTTTTTGTAGGTGTCACCCAGCTCCCAAGCAGTCGTCGCTGCTGCTGATCTGAGATAACTCTGTCAGAGGCATCTAGGTGCTGACATTATTGCTAGCTAGTCTGAAACGGAGATAAGATTTTCTATATTGAGTAAGTCTATTGATCCAGTTGGCCTCCCATCCTGTGCCTGATAATAGCACATGCTTGGTGCTTCCAGGAGAAGAGCCTTCCTTTAGTCCCAGTCTGTACTCTGATACAGCGCTGTACACTTGGGCTTAAACAAATGGAGAATTCCTTTCCGAGCTGTGTTCTTCAAAGCAGTCGTCTTCTGCTTCTTTTCATTTGGATATAACATTGCAAATGCTGTTAAGATCATAACGTTAGTCAGGTTTGTTTAAATGTCAGAGATGATATCTGAAAATAGCTGAAGGAAAAGTGCAAGTAGCTTAATGCGCGGAGCGAAAGCCAGCGACTCCGGCCATCACTTAGTGGCTGGTTTGTGCCAGTGGTCTGTCTGCTAATTCAAAACCAACAAAAAAAAAAAGAAAAGGGGGAGAGTAAAGTTGTCTTTATTTGCCAATTCATTTAAGATAGTTTTGCCTTTGCACCAGTACCTTGGGCAATAACAGGCTTGGGCCCAGACTTAGCTCCTGATCTTCCACCGACCTAACTGTAAGCAACTTTGTGTAGACAGTGAGACAATACTCACAATGAAAGAGGGCAAGTGGGAATTTGCTTTCTCTCATTACTGCAAATTAATTCATTTGCAGTAAAGATGTGTGTGGATGTTCAAGTTTACGTATCTCAGTGAGAGCGTCTGGTCTTATCACCTTGTCAAATGTGCATTAAATGACGTCTGCTAGAGGAGTCCGCCGATGATGGCAAGCTTTAAGAGACATTGCCAGGAAAGTGGAATGACTGAAACAAACAGTAAATATAGACTGCTCCTTTCCAGGAGACGAAAAAAAAAGAACAACAGAAACCTCCTATGTTAATTAATAAACTCTAATTAAAGACTTTGATTCTATCTCCGCAAGAGAGGAATAGCAGAGCTATTTTTGTGGCTTGAAGCCAATGTGTGCAGTCCTTTCCACACTGACCTGTGATGATGAGTAAGGCACTGGAGTCAGTGACAGTTTAGCAGAAACCACACACGTATTGTCAATGAACAATCCCAATCTTACAAAATGGGAGAAGTCCCCCAGGTGTGTGGAGCTGCCCCGTGTCTCACCGGGCTCGTGCACACCTCTGTCTGGCTGCAGTCTGCTCCAGAAATGTGCTCATCAGCCCCAGGTGCTGCTGGTGACAAATAACATTGCTTTGCCTTTGCACACTGGGACATACGATGTGGTGTTTCAATTCAAGATCAATTATTTTTAACTGAAGAATGATAGCCCTGTGTCTAAATTATCTTGGGGCTTAATTCGCATCAGTTAAACCTTTTCAGAGGCTTATTAAAATTCCTTAAGTGTGTCCAACTTATCAGCAGTTGAGTGTCGATGGCATTATACAAATGTTGCAATGGGAAATAACTTAGGTTTTGTTTGACTGTATGAATCTCATATATATATATATTGTGCCTGTGGCTATTAATACTACTTAGTACTTACACGACTCCTTTCATCTGGTGATCAGAGGGCATTACCCAGGGAAGTGAGCACTGTGATTCCCTTTCTAAATATGGCTTTGTCTCATACTGGGGTTTAACATCTCCCACCAGATCCAGCCAGACCTGGCTCCTATCTGTCCTGATGGGTTTGAACAAGGCCACATCTCTTTGTGATGGAGTCACACTGGGCACTGCGGTTCTCTGTGTGCGGGCACAGGGCAATGGTGTGGTCCTAGAATCATAGCATCATTAAGGTTGGAGAAGACCTCTAGTATCACCAAGCCCAACTCATCCCACCATGCCCACTGACCACATCCCTCAGTGCAACATCCCCACCGTTCTTGAACACCTCCGGGCAAGGTGACCACCCCACCTCCCTGGGCAGGCTGTACCAGTGCATCACCACTCTTTCTGAGAAGAAATTCTTCCTAATATCCAACCCAAACCTCCACTGGTGCAACTTAAGACCGTTCCCTCTCATCCTATTACTGTTACCTGGGAGCAGAGGCCAACTCCCTCCTCCCTTCAGGCAGTTGTAGAGAGCGATAAAGTCTCCCCGAGCCTCCTCTTCTCCAGATTGAACAATCCCAGTTCCCCCAGCCGCACCCCATCAGACTTGTGCTCCAGACCCTTAACAGCTCCGTTACCATTCTCTGGACACAATCCAGAGTCTCAGTGTCTTTCTTGTAGTGAGAGACCCAAAACTGAACATGGTACAGGAGGTGCAGTCTCACTGGTGCCAAATACAGTGCAATGTCCTGTGCCGAGGCACCTGCTGCACAGAAAAGGTGGATGGATCCAGTGGTACTGGTCTGTGCCAAAGGCAGTGGCAGCAGTTGCTGGTCTGTTTTTGGAAGCAAAGGGAAGTTGGAAAGGTTCAGGTGGGGAGAAGGACGTGTGGCTGTTTCCACAGGGTGACGTGTGCTGGGAGGAAATGTGGGGAAGCGCCAAGATATCTCATTAGAGCGTGGTGTTGGCATCCTGATACTGAGAGGGGATGAAAAAGGGAGGGACAGGATCAGAAAGCTCAGTATTCCCATGCTGATCACCACTGATAGCAAAGGAGGATGAACCCTCGTTATCAGTCTAAGGCACTGCTGTCTGCATCTGGTGCAGCTGCTGGAGCTTGGGTTGTTATGTCCATGTGTGTATAAATGTCCAGTCTGAAGAGCTTGGGTTCGTATCTGATGCATTTTTCCTTCTCTCTACACCCTCCCCTCATCCCTGCAGTGTCAGTACCCAGTTCCTATTCTTCTTGGGCAGTTGAGGAGGTTTGGATTTACACATATCTGTATTTGCTTCATATGGAGCTTCTGTACCAGCCCAGGCTTTGACCAAGTGATCGTTTATTGCAGAAACCACTAGGTAGCACTGTGAAATAACGTTCTGCCCAGCCCTGCACCGCTTCAGTGCTCACCTACCCGGCTCTGCCTCAACCAAACAAAGCGAGCCCAAGTTCTTCAATGTTTGAGTTAAATACAACAGAGTTAAGGGCCCTTTTAAATCTTTCTCATGTTGGGTTCACAGTCATATCTGGGAGAAACCAGCCATGGTACGTGTTGCTGCCTATGCTCTTGGATGTTCAGGGCACTGTGCAGCAATCACATCAGCATGCATCTGTTGGTGAGGGAGGGCTGAGGTTCACCCTGATGCAAACCCAGCAATGCATTGCACTTTACTGTGCTTCCAAGTGACTGTTGGCACTGAAACTCTGCAACACAGATGCTGCAAACACTTCCAAAATGATTAATCCTTGTGCTATGGCAGGGACAGCTGCATATTTTAACTGAGATGTACTACACTCAGATTTATCGCACTTTACTCCCATAATGGTCGTTTTTGCTCTCATCAAATGTGTCCATTGGAATATAATTTTCTAATTACATACAATTTATGAAAAAAAGTCTAATATAATTTGCAGTTGGATGCTCAAAACCATTTTGAGCTAAACTGAGTTTCTTCTATCCCAAAGAGACTGATGAATTCCTGGAGATTTCTGATTTCCTTTAGAATACACCACACAGGAGAGTGTATCATCTTGATATAGAAGTGGTATTCTCCCAAAGTAAGAGTTGGATAAAAGTTGTTGTTTTTTTTTATTTATTATGACCTGTTTTTATTGAGATTTATTTAGTTAATCCGGTGTATTTCTCTGATATATTAATCCCTAGATTACTCTAAATTAGAAAAAATGTTTGTTTCATCATATTAGCGAGTTAACTTCCTGTGCTTTGTTCAACACAACTGTATCATAGCTTTGCTGTATAGTGGCTTATGTACCCTTCCTATATTGACATACCCAGCAGCTAACTGTAACGTGTGTGGCTGCATCAGAACCATAGTGCTGCATTCTACGAAACTGGCACTGATTGCAGTGAGGAGAGGAGCAGGATGAAGGGGTTGGGCATTGCGGGCTGAGCACTTGGCATGCACATGAGCACAGAACCACCAGCACTGCTGCTGTCTGTGGGGCAGGGGTTGTAGTCGGACACTGGAAAACTTGAGCGTGGGCATTAGCTGAGGAGCTGAAAACGAGGGCTGGGAAATTCTTTTCCCTGTATCTGCTCTGGCAGCGCCTGCTGGAAGGATTTTTCCATCTGCAGAATAATTGCGTTTGCAAAAGTAGTTTTTGAGCGGGGCACAACGCGGGGCTGTCAGGAAAATAATGCACTGACCAAAAAGGGCAAAGTGTTCCTACCAGACGCTTCCATTTTGTGTGAGCCAAAGGCACCCCAGTGCGAGCTGAAACAAATGTCCTTCTGCCCTGACCAGGACCTCAGTAGGTCCATGCTTTCACCTTCGTATACATTTGTCCTCCCCGGCGTGCAGGAACCAACACTGCTGCGTCACCCAGGCTCCAGCTGCGCCTGCTGGCGGTTGCTCTGCCTTATCTGGTTACGTCCGTAACATCTGCAAGTAAGTTATGTGGTTATTGTCATCCCCCTGAGGATTTATGGTGACCTCCTGGGGACCCCAATCGTTGGATCAATACGCTTCTGACACCTGTAGATCAACATAAACTTGACCCTTGGTCTTGACGAATCTATCACCACGATACCCTTCTTTTCAATCGTCCCCATGGCTGCGAGCAGAGGGGCTGGAGCTGAGCGGAAGCGCCGGTGGTGGCCGGGCAGCCCCACGCTGGGCTCAAGGTCAGGAGTCAAAGCAATACAGGATATGGGGCGTAGCGTTCTGGGGAGGGCTGCTATGGGGTGCAGCCAGCTCCCTGCTGAGGCTCCCCACAGCCCTACAGGCATCCTGCAGCCTGGCTGTAAAGCACCGCGTTGGGTGGAAGCTTTGCTCCCCTTCCAGGGGGCTCACTGATAAGATGAGCTGCGCTGCTTTAAAAAGCTGCTCGTTGCTCTCATCCTATCTTTAGCTCAGTTCACCAGAAAGCGTTTTCTCCTTTGAAAAGTCTGTTCCTCTTTGTGCGAGGCTTTCTTGCACTCCCCCAATCCCATCTATTTTTCCATCCATGTAGCTTGCAAGCTAATCCCTGCTCTGTGGGTTCCTGCCTGTGTCCTTGCAGCCTGCCTGCATTCAGAGGGCTAAGGAGGACTTCCTTCCCACCTGGACCGCCTGCCACTGCTCACGATGCCGCGTGTGAGAACTCCTGACTACCTCAAGGTTCTGCACCAAGTGGGTGTCAGGGCTGGAACTTAAATAAGGCCTTCCCATGTTCAAGATCTCACCATCTCTGAGCTTAGGGAAAAATGCAAAACCATAAGAAGTGCATACTGCAACAGTAACAAGCATCAATAAGGAGCTTCCTGCTGAGCAGCCATCACAGCTAATCTAAGAGCATAAAATGAATTCCTGTGGCCCTCGCTGTTTTTCTCAACTAATTTTGAAAGTGGGTGGCCTGCTGGTGCCCTGCTTGATACAATGGGAATGCTCTTGAGACGTTTGAAGAGGGTGACGCTCTTCAACTGGCGCACAAAATGCTGCAAAATCTATTATTTCACCTAAATTTGTTGTTCTTGTTTGTTTTGTTTTTTAAGCTGAACTAACAAGATGGTGTAAGTGGGAACTAATTGCTTGAATGGCCTCTCCAGTGCCAGACACCTGTACCTCAGTCTAAACTTGACTCCTGTCATTTATGCTCTCTAAGTGTGTCCCGTTGACTTCTGGATGAAAGGGCTGAGTAGAGCTAATGAGTGCCAATGGCTTGATTTTGGCTGCAGTTGGGAACAGCTGCACGCAGGGAAGGAACCTGCCCAGAAAATGAAAGGAATGGCCATCTGGGAGGCGGGGGGAGGAGGAGATAGGAGGCATTTCCTTCTGCTCTGCAGTTAATCAGGCTCTCTGCCTTTTGAGACACATCTTGGAGGGCCAGCTTGGCTTTCCTGGAAAAGAACCTTCGCATCTATTATTTTTGCTTTTGTAGAGAGGGTGCATTACTGCTGGAAGCAAATAAGTGCCTGACTTTAGCAAAAAAAAAAAAAAAAAGCAAAAACCCTCTTCTATTTTGGTCAAACATTAAGATTTGAGTGGATCTACCCCTCATTTTCTATGTGAAACAAGTTGAGCATAATGGTATTGACTCTCACCAGAGGGACTGTGCATCTCTGTGCTGCAAAGCTGGAAGAGGGTCCCGAACTTATGCTTGGATCTGAATTACATGACATTTAGAAACATGTTGTATGCAGCCTATGCTTTGGTAGCTCATGTACTCTATATTTGAATTTAAGGCCAAAAACTATGATGGTCTAGCTTGGTGTTTTCCTCCTTATGATTTCTTATCCTTTCCCTGTTTGAGTAAATAAAATGATATGACATCTCCTACCCAGTACTGCTGTCCTTGCAACAAGCCCCTTGCAACTCCTGCCATGACCAAGAGGTCACTAAGCGTGATGCCCTGAAGAAGAAATGTTGTGTATCATGGAGTGTAGAGTCAGAGAGAAACCAAAGTTCCTGTACAACAGAGTTCAAAACAACAGGGCTGCTGAACAATGAGGGGAGCTCAAGGTGCGTAAAAAAAGAGGGAAAAAAAAACAAAACCCAACCACTTCTACTTTCCCTGTGGAACGCAGAATGAGGTGGGCATCTGAAGTGGGTTCTCTTGTTCAGAAATGTTCACTCAGCTGCTGGTTCAGGATCTTTGAAGTGAAAACTTGGGATTTTTGTCCATAATCTGAGTGCTTGGAGTCAAACCATTCTGTCTCAATGCCCCGTTTCAGCAATGTGTGAAGTGGGGGTCTCAGCAGTTTGTATGGAGCGCGGTGCCCAGCTGAGTAACACTGGTGTGTGTGCCGATTTAAAATGCTAAGTTAAAAGAATTGAAGAGGTACTGATGTTTATCTTCTAACGGGTCCTGAAATAAGTGCTTGGAAGCTGTAGCTGCCTGGTTCTGTGGGTGCCCCTATGCACAACAGGTGGCTGCTGCAGCACAGGTTGATTTCAGCACGCGTGATCTGGATGTGCACGGCCAACAGGCGTCTGTCATCTCCTGTGGTGACCTTGTACCACCTGTCCATCCCATGCAAGGCCAGCAATTAAAATGTAAGGTAATGAAGACAGCAAGGCATGAAAGGGCTTTTCACAGGCTGATCAAAGGGGCAGAGCGTGGTGTTTTCACAACCAGAATATTGAGACTAATAGGAAGAGAAATGTGGCTGGGAAAGAAAGAAAAGCAAGCCAGGTGTTTGGAAATGAACCCACAGCTATTCCTGCTTCTGCTGGGCATAGCTCTCCTGTACTACTACTTCATTCTGTGAGGAGAAACATCAATTGCTCATTTCCATCTTGTTACCTGGGGAATAGTCCTCGTGTGCGCAAAAATGAAATGCGGCCATGTTGGTGCCAAGGGCTGAGTAGGGAAGTTTGGTTTCTGATGCCTCATTATATAGGAAGTCATTGAGGTGTAAGTTCTCAAGGAGAAATACCAATGGGCTCTGGGTTGGTGTCCTGGGCCCGGCACTCTCGTGAGTTTTTTGTGCATCATCTCAAAGGAGGAATTAGCCCAAGGTCCCAGACAGGCGCGTGAGCGGTGGCTGAGAGATACCGCAGAACATCTCTTTTAATAGCAGCAGTTCCGCTTTGGTGTTTTAAGAACTACGGTTGAGTAACGTGAATTTTTGGCATTGCTTTTAGAAGGGCTGTCCGCAAAGATGTCGGTGCAGAACCCGAGTTCTTTGTGTCTGTAGTGGTGATAGCACGCGGCTCTCACAGTGGCTGCTGGAGCGCGGGGCACGGATTGCTCACTGGGTATGTAACTGGAAAGAGAAACTCAGATATACACCGTACCCCAAAGCAATTCCCCCCTGACCCTCACAACTAGAAATAAATAGCAGGATACAAGAGCCTCAGCATGCGAGGGTGCCAGCAATGCGGCCGGGTGTCAGCGTGTCCGTCTGCTTCTCCTGTGAGCCCTCGCGCTGTCCGCGCCGGGATGGGAATCTTCAGTGGGATTAGCCATGTCCGTAAAGTGAAGTGTGTGTAATTGCGGGGTGGGTCTGGACGTGTCTCTGTGGGTATGCGGCGGGCAGGAAGCAGCAGCTGACACTGCACAATGCGTAAAGCGGTACACGAAACCTCAAGTCAACCGAGATTTATATTTTCCTTCCCAGAAATAGCATAAATCATCCCACTGATCTCGTTAGGACTGACTTGCTGAAGCCAGGCGGTACAAATTTGCTCTAATTTTTTTTGGTATTTAAAAATATGAAAAACTTTCTTCTTTGACTGAAAGTCTTTTATTTTTCTTTTTTTTCCCCCCCCTTGGTGGCCTGTTTTTTAGCGGCTCCCCTCGATGACAGACAGCCAGCGCTGCATGCATGTTTGTGCGCTGTACCTCCACCGGCTGCAGGGACTGCTCTGAAAGCAGCTTTTATTCCTCACAGACAGGCAGGAGGACAACAGCCCTGGCCAGGAAGATGGGATTTGGGGGCAATTTCTAGGAGCCGGCACTGGGGCTTCCTCAAAGCTTATGCTGGAGGACAGTGCAATCTATTTAGGAAACATCTGCCACGCTGAAATAAACGGTGATATATTCCTGCAGCAACAGAGTGCGCTGAATTGTATTCCCAACCTGCGGAGCACAGAAAATATTTCTGAGAGGAGATGTTTTCAACTGTGAAACAACCAGATTTGTTGGTTCTAGGAACAGAGCTCGAAAATACCCTTTTAAAATTGTTTGTTTCTTAAGAAGCAATAGAGTGGTTCATAGAACTAGAAATGCTTGACAAACTTGCTTTTCTTTGCCTACTTGGGTCTGCCAGCTCCTGCCCTTACCCACGCTACAGTAGCATCATTCATGTTTGTTTCTCCTGCAGCCTTGCCATCTCCACAAATAGCCAGTCAGCTCCAGAATGTCTCCCCAGGACCAATAAATGCAATCCAAACCCAAACTTTGGCCACTATGAGCTTCTGCCCCCGCACAAGTTTGGACAACTTCTTTTTGCAGCACATCAAGCCACGCAAGCACTGAGCAACCTCTGCAGATCCCGTGGGTGGATCCAGTGCTAGCGCAGCTCCTGCTCGTGTCCGTGTAGGTGCAGGGTCTGCACCGACCCACTGCAAATGCAATGTCCCCTCTGTAACGGAGCTGGGAGAGCTGTGCTCGTCTCCTGCCTTGCAGAGCTGTGTTTTAGCCATTAGCCCCTGCTGCCTGCTTGACACCAAGCAAATGTTATTTTAAGCAGGGGTGACTTAACAAACGTTTTATAGGCTTGGTGGAGCCGGCGCATCAGTTGCAGCGCACACAGAGCTGCATTAAGAATGTCCTGCTTTGCTCTTCTGAATTCTCATCTCTCTTCCTGGGCTTCTGTCATCTTTTCCTTTTGCTCGTATTCAGGGAACAGTTTATTTTTTGTCTCATTTTGCTTCTTAGTGTATTCCTCCAGACACCATTTACACAGCTTGTATGTGATCTGCAGTTCCAGCAACTCCTTTAAGCAAAGACAGGGAAACTCGCCTGTTTTCTACTGATAGGCTGAGGTAAAGCTTTACTAAAATAATAAGTCAAGGTGCTCTGAGAGAGGGGAAAAAACACTGAAATTCCCTTTAGCGTGGGAGCAGGAAGAGGTTAGGGAAGGCCTCTGGCTGATGGCATGCTCTGAGAGACCTTGTCTCTAAATGGAGCATTGTGCCCAGCCGATGCTCTGGAAGAGGCAGGGCGTTAAGTGGCTGCAGGAGACAGGCAACGATTCGCACCCAACCCGTTCCGCATCGCTTTGCTAAGCCTTGCTGATTAACTTCCACAGACACGCTGCCTGTGCTCGTTCTTTTGTTAAGAGAAATCCCCAATTCCTTCTCTCCCCGCATCAAAATGCAGCACGCAGTAGGCGCTGCACTAAGTAACCCCCAGCCAGGAGGTAGAACCAGACTGAAAGCTGCACCTCGCCCTCTGGACACAACAAGGAATCACATCTTAAAGGTGTTGATTCTCCTTAATAATCCCCATTAACGAGAAATCACTTACTGCTGATACTGATCTAAACTGTTGTCAGTGAGATGAATTAGGAGCTGGGCTGGGGTTGTTTTTCTGTTGTTTTCCTGCCGGGCTTCTCCAGAACGCTTGGGCTTATTGTTGCCCGGACCAAACGTTGTTTTCCAGCTCCACAAAGCATGCTATGCAAAAATTCCCCGAGTTTAAGGAATAAAGTTCTGGCCACGGATGCACTCTAGGGGCTATGTGGACATTATTTAGAAATTACCTCGATTTCCACAAAATTGCTCAAGACCAGGGATTTGCTATCAGTCCCTTACAGCTGGCGTGTTTATCCATTATTTACCTTGTTCCCTTACCAAGGGTGTGAGTTCTGGATAGTTTGTATAAACCCACCGTACACCATTTGTCTGGAAAAAGAGTGGTGCAGTGCTGCACTTGCTCCTGTTACCTTCAGGTGGAGTGGGGGCACCGAATTCTTCTAAATGAAGCTGGTGCCTGACTGTGCCATCCAGAAAAGCTGAGGAAAGGGCACTGAGATCAGATCCAAGTGCAAACCTTATTAAAACCTCTTTCCTCCTCTCCTTAGCTTGCCCCCACACACTGAGAGGAACTCCAATTTCGGTCTCCCTGGGGAAGAGCTGCTACGCTGTGCTTTCCTCTGGAACGATGCTTTCTAAGCACAGTCTTTTCCATACTTCACTGTAGACTTGAAGCCCTTGGGGCTCGGAGACCCATGTCAGGTTGGACACATTCAGGTTTTCTAAGCAACAGAGAGGGCTGGACTTGAGAGAGCGTGCCATGGTGTGTGTGACAGCCTCAGTGCTACCAAAGTCCTGGGGAAACCTCTCACCGCCCGACCCCCCTGGCTCTGGGGCTGCTGGGGTGAGGCAGAGCCAGCAGCAGCCACGTGCATGGGCATGTGAGGCCAGTGAGCCCCCACGTGCTGGGCATTCATTCCTAATGGGGGTTCATTCTATCACGCTTCTCCCAAGCCCAGCTAATGGAAGGTCTCCTATCTGTTCTTCTTGATGTGGCTGTCGGAGCAGGGCTGAGCACTGCTCTTGGCTTCAGCCAGCTGTGGTTGTGTCCTCTGTCTAAATCGCAGCCTCCAATGCTCTGGCTGCTGCTCCAAGCCCCTGGCCTTGTCCTGCCATGCATCTGCTCGTGATGCAATCCTAGCAGGGATGGGGAAGTGTGAGGAGGAGGGGAGTGTGTGAGCAGCCCAGGGCTGGGGTTACATCCGTCCCGCTCAGGAATGAACACAGTTCTGGCAATTGGACCCGAAGCCAGTGCCCAGAACAGAGAACATTGGGCCTTGTCCCACTGACAGCTGGAGTCCCTGATAGCCAGAGCTCTGAGATATTCCTGGAGAAAATAAATGTGAAGAAGTGAACATGTGAGGAGGGGAAAGGATGTTTGGAGTATGTGGAAGTGAGATGGATGCTGTGTTGTTGTGCTGAGTTACTTTTGTTCCTGGACTCTCGCAGCAGTCCATCCTGGTAGATCCCTTAATAAAGGGCTAGGGCCATGCTCTGAATGTAGCAATTCATATTTTAGGCAATCTTGATGCTTTCCCTCATGTTAACTCAGGACTTGTCCTCATCTCTTGGGGTCTTGCTGTCAGCTCTGATCCTGGCCAAGCTCAGCAGCAGCAGCAGCATGGTCTGACTGTGAATGGTGCCAGCAGGGCAATAGCATTGTGCACACTTTGCAGATAAGGCAAACTGAGGCACAGAGTTGCCTGTGCCCCACGGCACCCAACTGTGGCAGAGCTCAGGCCCTGCTCTTTCCCAGGGGCTATTGGGAAGATAGGCACCCTCGGCTCAAATAGAGCAGAATGTCTCCTGTCTAACCTGCTCTCTCTCTCTCTACCACCTGCTGGGTTCTGCGAGTCCTTCTGCCACAAAAAGCGCATAGGAGGAAGGCAGAAGTTAGCGTGCAGCCGGTAGTCCTGGGGCAGGAGAGGTTTTGTGTCGAAGCAGCCTTTGCTTCTTGGGCTGTCCCCACACACGGAGGTGAGCAGCTGTGAGTCTGTGCTCTGGTCCCCTTTGGTGTCACAAACCTGGCCTCCTCTGCCCGGAGGCAGATGCCTACAGGGTGAGAAAGGGCCACCCCTAGCACAGCCCCCAGCCATCAGCATCTGCGCTCCACGCAGCGTTAGGGGCTTTGGGAACAGCACCCAGGATCCCTCCTTCCATTAGCAGAGATAGGAAGGAGATGGGAGCCCCTTATCTGTGCGATCCTACCCGGGGGTGTGTGCGGTTGGTCCCTTCGGGAAGGAGGGGCAGAGGCTGCAGAAGGCTCCGTTCACCCGCAGTCTCTCATCCCTGTCCCAGGGCCACAGCCACCCTGTCTCCATCCCTGTTTACTGATGGGACCGATACGGCCAAGACAGGAGAGGTTGCAGGTTCCTCTAATCGCCTTATCGCTGGGCCGGACAATCTCAGACACTCAGAGGATGTTTTGACTGCGCTGAATTACAATGTTTGTTGTTTCTCACTCCCAATAATTGACATTTAATAGCGACTACTGTAAAAGCGGACGAGGGGCTGGGGCTGAGCCAGAAGAGAGGCGGGAGCCAGGAAGGGGGGAGCCCCGCTCACCTCCCCCCGAGCGCTCTGGGGACGGGGGGGTGCTCTGTCCCTTAGCCCCGTGGGGACACAACGCAGTGGGAGCGCGGGCAGAACCCGACCCGATGGTTTATGGCTCGGAGCGTTGCTGCCCTGGTATTGCCTTTCCGTGCCAGCAAGAAATCCTCCCCCCCCACCCCCAGCCCAAAGTGCCCGGGGGCGGTGAGTGGGGCTCCCCTCCTCCCAGAGCCCCCCAACAACGCGGCTGGCCCGGCCCTTCCCGCGATGGAACCGGGGGAGGGGGTACAAGGCACGGCGGTCCTGCCTGGGCTGGAGGGGGTGGGGATTTGAGAGCAGCTTTTAAATTGCTTTTGAAAATACATTAACGCACGCACCAAAACGGGAATCGCTGCAATTACCGAAGGGGTACAGGAAGGGAGAGGAAGGGAAAAGTAAAATAAAATAAATAAAAAGGTGACCGGGGGCGGCAGTGGGAGCCCCGGGGGCCCTCGGCTGCCCAATGAAGGCCAGGGACGCGCAAGGTGAAGCCACTCTCTTTAATGACAACTCGCTGATCTCCGTCAGCTCGTACAGCAAAGGGAAACACGTCCGAACGGGCGGCGGGGCGAGGAGCGGACAGTGCATCTGAATCCTAACTCACGTCTTAGTGCATAACCCTACAGGGAGCGGGCGGGGCGGGTCGGAGCGCCCGGTCCTCGGCGGGGCCGTCCCCGTCCTGCGCTGGGAGCAGCGACCGCGGGGCGCGGCGGCCGGGCCGGGCAGGCGGGGGTGGGATGGGGTGGGGGGGAACCGGACGGGAAGTGCAAAATTAAACGTGGTTCTCAATAATAATTAGGATAAGATTTTAAAAAAGAAAAGAAATAATAATAATAATGAGTTGTAGGGTTTGGCTCGCTGTTGTTCAGGAACAAGTCAAGCGAAATGACCGACTGTTTGGTAGGAAGGAAGGGAGAGGGGAATGACCGGGCCGAACACCGTGCCCCAGAGCCCCGGGGAGCTCCCCACGGTCCCGCACCGAGCTGCCCTCGCCCCGCAGCCCGGCGATGTCCCTGCCCCCCGTACAGCCCCGGGGCTCGCCGCTCTCCGAGCCGGGACCGCCCTACCACGCTCGGATCCCGTGCAACGTGGAGATGCCCGCGTTCCCCTGCGGGATGGGCGGCTGCACCGAATTCAAGTCCCCCACGCTGAAGTTCATGAAGTTGTTGCCGGCCGCCGAGGGCTGCACGGGCTGCACGGCCGGGTAGCTGCAGTTGTAGTTGGCGTTGCAGGCGGGGCTGTTGTAGTTTGGGTACGCGGGGTAGGCGTTGTAGCTATAGGGGTTAATGCTGACATTGTAGGGCGAGCTGTAGGGAGAAGACTCCCCCAGGCAGGGCTTCCCGTCCCGCACCAGCACCGGCACCGCTATCCGCCGGGGGGGCGGGATCCCCACCATCTCCAGGGTCTGGTCCTGTCTCTGCCTTTTGCATTTGTACCTTCTATTCTGGAACCAAATTTTCACTTGAGTAGAGGTGAGCTTTAGGACATTCGCCAGATGGTCTCTCTCGGGGGCCGAGAGGTATTTCTGCTGCTTGAACCTTCTCTCCAGTTCGTAGACTTGGGCTTGAGAAAAGAGAACACGGGGTTTCCTCCTCTTCCTCTGTCTGGGCCGCTCGGGATCCTCCAGCTCTCTCTTCTCTTGCTCCAGGCTCTTGTGCAGGGAACACAGCTCTGCAGCAAAATACACGGACAAAGGAAAAAGAGGGAGAGCAAAATATAAAAAAAAAGGGCAAAGTGATGTTACTACCCCGTGTGCACCACGAGCAATCCCCGCGGCACCGCTCATTCGCATCCATGCAGGGTCTGCGGGGCTGCAGCACCAGCTCCATGCATGGCTTCCAAGCACTTCGTCAGCAGTTTGCAGTCATTGTTGTTATTGTTGTTGTTGTCATTATTAATTTTGCTTAGGTTTTTTTTTAGGGTTTTGTTTGCTTTTGTTTGTTGTAAGCAAGGCTCCGTGCATCCCTTTTAGCTCCGCCACAACTTGGCCTTGTCTCCTACTTGGATTTGTCTCATATTTGGGTTTGTCTCGTATTTGGATTTATCTCATATTTATGTCCCTTTATATTGAATCCCACCCCACAGAGGTATGCTCGCTGTGCTCGTTAGAAAAAGATTCGCCGCCTCATTGCTCTCCGGCCGCGGCCGAGGCCTCGCGTCCCCCCGCACCCTCCCCCGTCCCGTGTCTCAGCCCCAGCCCCGCTCCGGGGGGACCCTGGGGGTCTCTCCCCATCGTGGCACCTCGGAAGGCCTTAGAGTGCCCTTCCTGAGCTCCCGCTCGCCTCGGGTCCTTGGGCCGGGCTGCAGAGGGCCGAGCGCGGTGCCACAGCCCCGGGCTGCGGTTTTACCTTTCTTGTCCGCCTTGGAGTCCTTGGCCGCGTCCATCTCCCCGTAGCTCTTCACGTAGAAGGGGCCGGGGAAGGCGGCGGGCGGCTTGGCCGGGGGCGGCTCGGGCAGCTCGGGCAGGGCGGGAGGCTCGGAACCGTACGTCTCCTGCTTGAAGGTGGCCAGCATGCAGGAGGGCGAAGAGAGCTCCATGGGGGCCAGGCCGCTCTGCTGCTGCTGCTCCAGGTTCAAAATATCCTTGACCGAGAAGGGAGTCGTCGTCACAGGGCTAGGAAACATTGCGGAGGAGAGCGGGGCAGCGGCCGCAGCCCGGGGTCATGGAAGGGGAGGAGAGGAGCGGGCGGCCCGGAGCGCTGCTGCAGCGTGGGCTGCCGGGGGGGGCACATAGCATCCCGCGGGAGCCGGCCCTGTGCGCTGCGAGCAGGTAGGAGCGGACCATAAGGGACGGGAAGGAGGGACTAGGCAGTTTTTGGGTGACTTTAGCTTTCTATTGGCCAACATTGCGGTGATGGTATGAGAGATGCAAAGTTCCATGTCACCTAATATAGTAATACATCGCAAAAACATCCCCACTCATTTAAAGGGGCGGCACTGTATTTATCCAGCTTTCCCCGCTCAGTTTGTTGATCCATTTAAAAAAAAAAAAAAAAAAACACTCCCGACTGGCCTGATGTGTACAGAGCCCCTATCTGATGCCATCTATCATACAGTCAGATTAAATAAACAGGCCGGGAGGAAACCATCAACCAAATATGTGCTGATTTCATTTTTCTTTAGGAAGGAACGGAGTTTTCGTTTTTAGTGTTCTGCAATATCCGATCGCAGGAACGAGAAAACGGGAGTTCGCTGCGCTGCGAGCGCGTTCGAGGGGAAACCCGTGCTTAAAGGTTACGCAGACACTGCGGTGCAGCACCACTGCAAAGCCCCGCGACGCAGCGACCCTGGGCAGCCCTGGGGAGGGGGGGGGGCGGAATGGGGTTGTTTTTTCCGCCCTTGTTTGTGAAACTTTCAAACCAAACCAAGCCCTGCGAGGGCTGCTCCACCGCTGCCCGACGGCGTTCGGGGCATCGAGGGGTCCTGGGGACAAGGCAGCATGGCTCCCGGCCCGGCCTGGGTGCGTTCGGGGGGGGCCCTGTGTCCCGCGCAGGTCCCGCCGAGCCTCGGTCCGCACACTCAGGACAGCAAGACTCGGTGACCGCACGCACGCCGAGTCGCTAAAGGGAACCGTAGCGGTAAACCCGCGGGATGAGGAGGGGCGGTCCGGCGCTTTCTGGCTTAGGGGTGAGAGGAAAAAAAAAAAAAAAAAAATCCCCTTGAGCGACTCGTTCGGTGCGGCTCCGGGAGGCGGCGGGAGCTGGGGCCGGGCAGCGAGCGGAGAGGCCCCGCGGATGCGGTGAGCTGGTGCGTCCCGGGCGGGTCCTGCCCGGAGGTGCGGGACACGGGGGCAGGTTTGTAGGTGAGGGGCAGTTTGCAGGGTTGGTCCCCGGGCTCCAGCCGGGCCCTGCCGCAAAGCTTCCTCCTCCCGCAGATGGGAATGTATGCTCCGAGGCGGGAGAAAGCCGAGCACCTGTCTGCAGCTGCCCTATGCCTCGAGCTGCTGCTTTTTCCCTCTCCTCCGGAGAGATTTTGTGCCTCTGCACTTTCGAGTCTCGCTCGGGGGCAATGAGCCAAGGGTTCTTTTGCGGGAGATGCTGTGATTTTGGGGCCGGGGCTGCAGCAGCGCTCGCCATCTCCCTGCAGCCTCCTGCTGCCGCCCCGGGAGCGGTTCTTTGTGAAGCAGATCCGGATCTCGCGCTGACAGTCGGAGCGATTAGCGTGCGGGGAGGCCTGAAATATGGCTATTTAATGAGGGAAGGCGGCGGCCGACCCGCTCCGTGCGGCTGCGCTGCCCGAGAACGTCCCTGGGAAACCGGGACCGAGGGGGCCGGCGGCTCGGAGGGGACTTTTCTCGGCTGCAGGAAAAGGGCTGAGGAGCCCGGGGAGAGCGGAGGCAGCTTCCCAGAGCCCCCCGTGTGCTGGGTCGGCGGAGCACTGCCCTACTGCCTTTCGGAACTCGTTGCCTTTCTTTCACTACTCTACTATACCTAAGCTAATCGAGATAGCTTAGGAAAATGCTAAAATAACGAAGTGAGCGCGATCTCCCCTAAATCCCAGCCCGACGGCAGTAGGCCCTCCCGCTTTAAGGGCAGCTCCTTAGGGACGAGAGAAATCCGAGTGCGCGGGGCCGCCGGGAGACACAACGCCGATCCCGGCTGCATTGGCGGAGCAATCAGGGCGGGGAGAAAGGCGCTGCCCGCCCGGGGAGCCCGGAGAAGAGCGGCCCCGGCCCGCAGCGCATCCCCGTCGGGGCGGCCGCGGGGACACCGGCAGGAGAGCGGCCGGCGAACGGCTGCTGATGGAGCACTGAAGGGTTTCCTCCAGCCCCCAGTCACACGGCCGCTCCCAATCGATGTGGGCCCGGCTGCAGAGGGTGGAAGTGATTAATTGAACGATAAGCCGGAGCTATCATTTGGAATGTCATTAATGCGTCGGGGAGACATTCATTGGAGACAGACAGCGTTATCTCCGCTTTATCTTTAACAATGCATCACTTTTAATACTGCAGTTTAGAAACAAATGGGGGCTTTAGCCTTAGCCCTTCTCCGCGTGTTTATATTTTTGGAAGAATCACAACTAGTGGGAGTCCCGGGCTCGGTCCCCTGATAAATGAACATTAGCACTTTTTAGAACTACTGTATCAACAAAAAGAGCTGCAGGGCCGCAATAATTGGTGAAAAAGCAAACACTCCGCAAAGAGAGGCCAGGTCTGCTCTGTGTCCGGCTGATTGATGAATAAGTCACTGACACGTTGCAACTCACGGACTTTCCGGGTCGGGGCTCAGCACCCATTCCCCCGCCTCCTTCCCCCTTCCCCGCTGCTCTCCTGCTCACGCCGGGCTCCGGGCGCTAATGCGGGCGCTTCAGCCCGACGTGCTGCGGCTCTCTGCCCGTTCAGCCCCGAGCCCGACCCCCGCACCCACGACCCCCTCTCAGGCTGGGGCTGACTTCCACACGCCCTGCCGCTTCTCTCCAGGACTGCTAAATGAAATTCGTTTAACGTATATATTTAGAGAACTTTTCTCGCTGAAAACAAACAAGAAAACAACAACAACAAAAAGCCACAGGAAGCTCCGCAGAGCACATCCTCCCTCCCCCTGAGCTTTCGACACCTCGGACTGTTTAGAGAGAGAGAAAAGGGGCCTTTTGGAAAAGTTTTCCTCTTACTGCCACCCGGGTAAGGTGTCCAGGGCCCCCTCCCGCCCTAATTCCCGGCTATCTCCCGAGGACTCTGTTTATACCTCGCCGGTAAACGCGGGGTTTTAAAACCTTGTCACTAATTGAGTGCTAACACTTCAGGTGCTATAGATTTGTTAAGAGCCAGTAGTCCAGAAATAGCCTATTAGGGTTTCCTTGCGCGAGCTGGTGCCAATCTCCCCGTTCCCATAGTGGGAGCTCGGCATCCCCGCGGCTCCCCGGGGCTGGGAGAGCTCTGCTTTCACCCCTCTGAGCTCCTGCGGAGGAAAACGCCCTTGGAGCTGTCCAGGCGCTTCTCCCTGCTGCAGCCGCAATCCCCTCCTTCCTTTGCTGTGGTTCTTTTGGGCCTTTCTTGCTGGAACCGAGCGAGCTCCCAGCGCCCATTTCCTGCGGGGAGAGCATCCTCCCGCCCCCAGCGCCTCACCTCGGGGATTGCGCCGGGAAAGGAGATTTCGGACCTTCCGAGCAGGGCAGAGCGCGGCCGGGAAGCACCCGCTTAGGTCTTCTCCCTTATTGCGGGGCGATTTCTGCCAAGCGCGGAATAAAACCGCTGCGTGATGTTTTGGTTGTAGAGACCACTCTGATTTTTAGGGAGAAACGCCTGGGAGACGGGTGACGGCTGCTCTCCCATCTCGGTCGGTGACTCGGGACGGTGACCGGGGCAGGGTGACTAGGGCAGCAGTTGTGGGCTTTCCCTGCTGCCCTCGCTGGGCTCCGTGCCTGGAATCCGGCAATTAGGCTGGCTGCTGCTCCGCGCCGCTGGAGGTGGGTTTCCTCCCCCTCGGCTGAAGCGCAGGCTGCGAGCCGCTCAGCTAAACGAAATGCTCGAATTTTACCTTCCCTGCAGCTTTTCTGCCCGTGCCGGGTTTGCTGGTGGGAGAGCAATACGGGACTTCCCTCCCGTCCCAGCGCCCGAGGGCTGCCGCAGCGATAGCGCTTCGGTGTCGCCTCCGGTACGCACCGTTTACCTGTGCTCGAGTAAAACCTTTTTAATGGAGTGAGTTAATTACCCAAGCGCTCGTTCGTTAAGTTTCCAAGGGGAGCACGACGCGGTACAGTTCTATTAGGGACAGAAAAACTAAAAGAGGAGACTTTCACGTTTAGCAAACACAACAACGGCTCGACACGCGAATCCTGTAGCCAGGGTACAGTGGTGTCAGTTGATGGGCAAAGTCGTTTTAAAAACGATTTTTTCCGGACACAACGAGCCCTGGGTTGGTTCGAAGGACAAAGCTGTAACGGTGACGGGTGCCCGGTCCCAGCCCCGACCCCCGGTACCGGGCGGGTAGAAGCCGCCGCGGGGATCTTAGGGCGTCCGCAGCTTCCTCCTGCCCGTGCAAATCCGATCCATTCTGTGATGTCACCCCGTGGGGCTGCAGCGGGACCCGGCTCCCACGCCTCCCCGGGCCGGGGCTGCCCTTGGCCCTGCAGGCGGGGGTACGGCTCGGGGTGGGGGCACGTTTAACGTGAGATTGTGTTGGGACTTTATTTGTCCTAAAAGGCATTCCCACTTCCCTCCCGCTGTGGCAGCTCCACGGGGCTCCCAGCAGCCCGCACCCCGGGGAGAGCCCCTTCCAGCGCCGAGCCGGGGAGGGGGGAGGACGAAGCCGGTCGAGTTACAGGGCCCTGACCCCTACCTCCGCTCCGGCGTCTCCCGGCGATGTCCCTTCGGCTCCTGCCAGGGCCCAGCTCGTGACCCACAACTGGAGAGGCATGAAATCGGCTGCTGAGAGGGCAGGGACGGGGGGTCGGGGGCTTCGCTCTCCCTCCGCTTCCCCGCTCCACGTCCCGCACTCACCACACCGCGGCGGGGCTGCCCCGGGGGAGGCACGGGCGGGCCGGGGCTGCCGCTGCCCCGCGAAATCCCCCACTCGCCCTCGAAGCTCATGACCAGCTCATAATCAATTTAAAAATAATAACCAAAACGAAATAAAACCCCGCTAACAAGCGACGGTAGGACCCGCTTTCATTTTTTGCTTTCCGTTCATCTTGCATTTTTACCGCTGTTTTCTTTTTAGTTTGCGTTCCCTCCTTTTCCCACCCTTGAATTGGGGAAACGGAGGCTCCGGGCAAACGCGCTCCGTGCGGGAGGGCCGCACCTGCTGCTCGCAGCCCCGCGGGGAACCTCGGCCCCGGCCCCGGCTGCGGCTCCGCACCGCTCGGGGACTCCGCAGCGGAGCGTCCCGGCTCTGCCCGCCCCGCCCCGAGCCCTGCGGCTCCGGCTCCGTGTCCTCTCACGGAGGGAGAAAGGCTGAGAAGTGGCCGGAGAAAATACGGGAAAGTGGGAAATAAACACTCGGGAAAGAGATTCTACCTGCCCGATGAGTGTGCAGTTCACCGAAAATACGGTGTATTTACGACAAGAGAACGAGAGAAAGAAACGAAAATCTTGTGAAAGCTCTTTGGATTTTTAATTTGTTTCCCCTGGGTAACGTTTCCGGGTTTCTCGCATCTCGAAAAGTTTCTTTTTAAATTTCAAATGAAAGCCGCATCCGCAAAAGCAGACCCGCAGTTTTGATGCGGTCCCCGCGTTCCTTGCCGGCCCGTTTTGCGGCACGGAGAGGAGAGCCCCGCTGAGCTCAGCCCTTCCCCGCAGGGACACGGGGACAGAAGGGAGGAGAGGAGCTGGGGTGGGGTGGGGGGGGATGCTGCTCCAGCCCGGGCACCGCCCGCGCTCTGTTGAGCAATTAAAGAACGGGGAAAAGAAAAACAATCAAAATTAAGTCAGTGAAATGTGAATTTATTTTGTGGACGGAGTTTATTTCTTAAAGAAATTGGAGAGTATTGTTTTTGGCAGTTGGTTTTTCTTACGGTTCTGTGTGCTTTCCTCCCGGCTTTCTGGTTTTGAGGCGGGGTGGAGGGATGTGGCCGCGCTGCTTTTGGGAAGGGGGATCCGACGGGAAGGGCGAATCCCGTGGGGTGCTCCCCTCAGTGTCAGTGTTGTAACCCGGGCCCGCGGCGCCCGCTGTGGCTGTGCCGGGTTAGCGCTGTGCTCCGGCCCCGTGCAGCCCCGGGGCAGCACCTGCTGCGGGCAGAGGACGGGGGAGCTCCGTGGGGCGGGAGCTGGGGGACAGCAGCGGGACCCCCGTGCAGGCCGCGTCCTCAGCCCTCTGGGGCAGCAAGCTTGGGAAAAAATCTCAGGGCTGGCAGTGCAGCCTTTTGGGGCATCGTTGTGCTAAATATTAGAGCCAGAGGCAGAAAACATCCCTTCCTCCCTTCCTCTGCTTTCTTTTTTTTTGTTGTTTTTAGTCCCTGACCCATTGCAGTTTTAATACGCAGCCCCGATCAGAGCTCAAGAGGATATTTCCTCCTCCAGCGTTTCTCTGGGCAAAGAGGCACCAGCAGATTTTTTCCGTAATGATGAAAACATCTGGCCGTCCCCGAGCTGTCAGGCTCCGCATTGCTGCTTCCCAGATGCCGCCTGCCCCAGTGCAGCCCCTCTGTGCCCGGGGCACCCACATGGGCCCTGCACTCCGACCTCCCGCTGCGGCCCGGGGACACCCGACACTGCATGGGGGGACCCAAACCTCTGCAGTTCTCTCCATGGGTCTTTGGGTTCGGAAGTGCAGTTCTCCACCCCCCACCCCCCCCCACCCAAGAGGACAGGGGAAAAAAATTCAATCCCTAAGCGTTTTCTGAGTATTTTCCCTTCACTGTGTCCAGAAGTTGTTTCCACCGCTGCCCCCATGCGTGGCGGTGAATCCTAAGAGAAATAAGGAAATAGTAAGTGCTTCAATATCTGGATTATGAGGATCATTCACGTGCTTGGAGTATCATAACAGACTGGAGGCCCAAACTGTGGATTCTGCTGCACGTTGTCATTTACATCGCAGTCACGGAACTGAACTGGCACTGGAAAATGAACAAAGGTGCATCCAAGTGGAATGGCTGAAAAAAAATAAATACTTTCTTAGGCCACAAGAAAACACTCTGAAAGATGCATTTGGCTCCAAGCGGGCAGAGCAGCCTGAGCCCTATCTAGAATGACTCTTAGAATTTCAGTATTTAAAAAGGAAAGGGGGGATGTCCTATGTTTAAAAATATGACTTTACTTAGTCCCAAAGAAGAATAAACAAAGCAAAGGCAAAAATCTAAATGCCTCTAGAGAAAAAAATGTGTTTAACCGCATTTCTAAACTATCCTTTTCCTTCTCCATCCCCGCTTTTTAAAAAATGGACAAATAACAGTCACACTCAGAACCATTGTGTCCTATTCCAGCCTCTCTGTCTTTGCTCTCATTGATGCCAAAGTCCATAAAATAACAATAATATTTACAAAATATGAACCTGATCCAGTAGTTCACATTCGGGCAGAGCTTTGCACTTAAGGTGATGGAAGCTGCTGCAGACGGCGGAGCGGAAAATCACCACGTATCTCCCGTCCTGGGAACTTCAGATTTCGGCACGGATGGGAAAGCTCTGCAGGGCTGAGCCTCGGCTGTGTCAGTGCTGAGCTGTAGGGGTTCTGCAGAAGGAGGCACCATGGGTGTAGCTCCGTGGAAGAGATCCAATGGAAGCAGTGAAGATCTGCTTGCTGAGCCCAATCTTTCCTTTTCTTGTCCCCACCATGTTTATTCTCAGGGACTTGTTAGCATTAGCTGGACTAAGGCTCCAGTAGGGTAACGTGTCCTGCTGCACAGACTTCTGTTCTACAGTTTGATGTGAGTAAATGACGTTGGCTCCATGTACTATTTTTGTGATAAGCCCCAGAAGCTCTGGAGTAAATCTGCATTTTTAAATTGGCCTTTTACTGGGTTGGTTGCTGGACTCGCTCTGAACCATTTTTATACGAATAACACAAGAGCAAAAAAGAAGAAAAGCAGTCATTGTGCAAGCTGCAAAGTCAGGCGCTCAGCACATGGGATGTGATCCTCTACTGTGTACATCCATAGTCAGGAATGGCTTTACTTTAGTTTTGCTTTCTTTTCTTTTTTTCCCCCTATGGCCTCCGCCTCCCGAATTGAGCAGGATGAGCAGCGCTGGTGCAGCAAGCTGCCATTCAATATTTAGTTTTATGCTTCCTGTTGAGCATGCGGCCCCAGGCTTTGCTCCACAGCAAGCTGTTAGGCCCTGGAGACAGAGCTTTTCATTGCATCTTTCATTTCAGGGGTGTCTGAGGGCTTTGGTACGAGGGGTTCCGCCTTCCCATCCCACGTGTGGGAGGAAATCGTCGAGGAGCATTACCCCTATTGCTCAGAGAGTGCGGGGTGCAGAGTTTGAGGTTAAAAGCACCCATTCATCTGGGGCAGTCCGAGGTAGATGCACTGTGACTTTGGGTATTTTGGATGCTAAAAGATGGTAGAATCTTTAAAACATGTAAAAGCAGAAAGGAACTGCAATTTACCTCCCCTGAGGTTTCCCAGTGCATGGGCGGTTGTCATATGGTCTCCACTGATAGAAGGTACTCAGCATGCAGAAATAATGGAAATATGGGATGAGTCCTTCGAGGTTCTGTCCAGAAGTGGCCACCGGGTTGTCACACTGCTGTCCTTCACTCTGTGGCCCACAGAGTGGGACCCACAGCCCTACTGGGAGCTGCTGTGCTGGGAGGCCTGGTGGCAATGGGTGCAGTCGGGGAGCAGATGCTGGGCTTCCTCGGGACCTCACAAGAAGAGAATAACTTGGGGCATGAAATCAGAAGAAGCCCAAAGCAGAGCAGAGTGTAACACAGCCCACAGCCCCTGAGGGCACTGAGGGCAGATGTTGTGGGGCTGTCCATCCACAGGGATAAAGTGCTGCCTCCAGATGATGGGCTTGGAAAGCCTGTGTGCATGAAAAGACACCAGGCTGAAAAATGGGGCTTTAGGGAAGTGCCCTGAACTGACTGTTTGCAAAACTGTCCTCTGACATGGGGAGACCCCGTTTTGGTTTGTGCGTTTGTGTTAGAAAATCTACCATGGGCAGGTGCTGCTGGGATGTGCACGTGCCCGATGTGCCGACACTGGCATTGTTCTAAAGCTAGAAGCACTGAGCTCCTTGCTTACTTTCTTTTTGTTCACTTTGTTTTGTAAAAGTTACATCTATCCAGCCACACTTCTTGGAGTGAACAGTCCGTCTGTAGAAACGTGAGCATCCTGCCCACTGCATTTCCAGGGAACGCTATCTCTGTCTGCTTTGTCTCACCTCTATCGTGTTTTGGACACCCCATCCTCAGTGTGGCTTTCTTTCTATCAGCTGTGGCGTGCGTTTTTGTGATGGGAAAGGCTATCCTTAGGAGCAGGAGCTGTTACCTCATCAGGAAGATGTTAGGTGGATCCGGCTTTTGATCACTTTGTTAGCTCGGACTTGATTTGACTGCTGTGGCAATTGCATGGCCAGTACAGCGACGCGTCCTGTCAGACCCATCCCGCTCTCCTCTCTGTCGTCGAAGCCCCGAGATAAGCAGCAGTGAGATGTCTGTCTGGGGGTGGAACCAGCAATTTCTGGTCTAATCCACGCTGGGCTACAGCACAAGTTTCTACCAAGGATCTCAGAGCAGCATGGTTTATACAGCGCGTACTTGTGGGTAAATTTAGAGTTGACAACTCCCTTCCACCATTGCAGAACTCAAGGACATTCCTATCAGGTGGCAACTGGCTGGGGGAGTATTTATAATCCATTTGCTGACTGGAATTAATACGAACCTGTCATCCCTTTTACCACTTGGGAAACCACATAACCAAGGGTCGGCAATGCCAATGGCTGTTGGTGATCTGTTTGGCAAGAGCTGAACACGTTGTTCCTGACTGCCAAATGGATTTCAGCCTCCACAGAAAGTTGTCACCAAGACGAAGCGCTGTCTGGGTCCTCTTTCCTCAGAGCTCTGCCAACCTGGGGAAATGGGAGATGGGACACAGTGGCAGGTGGCAGGCTGGCCAGGACAAGGCATGGATGGAGGGCCGAGGAGCTGACGGCTGTCTGCGGGGCGAGCACAGAGCTTCTTTCCTCTCCTAATGCTGAGCAGCATCTCATGCTTGTGACTGACTTCAGCAGGTAGTGCTCTGTTCTCTGTGTTCGCATGCCCACATGCTCAAGTCTAGGATGCATCTAGATGTGACTGTGCCTATTTATCCAAGAGCAAGGTATGCTGCAGCTCATGCAGTGGGCACTTGGCAGTGCCGGGCTGGCTGCTTGCTGCCTGACTCAGCTTTGCATAGAACCGTAGGATCATTAAGGTTAGAAAAGACCTCTAAGATCATCAGGTCCAACTACCAACCCATCCCCACCATGCCCACTGACCACGTCCCTTGGTGACACATCTCCACGGTTCTTGAGCACCTCCAGGGATGGTGACTGCACCACCTCCCTGGGCAGCCTGTGCCAATGTCCGACCACTCTTTCTGAGAAGAATTTTCTCCAAGTTTTTCTTAACTTTTCCATCTCTCTGCAGAACTGCTGCAGGCCGTGTGACATCCAGCACCCACAGACACCCTGCCCTATGCCTCCTGGTTATGTGTCAAGAACTCAGCTCCAGCCTGGCAGCTGGATAAGCTAATTGTGCTAGTCTTCTTGTCTCAAACAAATGAAACCAGTTTACAGTTGGACTTGATTATCTTAGTATTCTTTTCCAACCTTAACAATTCTATGATTCTATGAAACCAAAACAGCACAGCTAGCTAACCTCTCCAGAAGCTCCACATCCATCCCTTCTTTGCTGTCCTCTTCCATCTTCTTTATTTCCTTCTTTATCAGCTTGAACCATCACTCTCAGTCAGGCTTTCTCTGCCAGTTTTACACAAATTGCACGTACCCAAGGTGCGCCCACAGCACAGAGGTGTGTGGGCTGTGAACAGCCAAATTCCCACAAGCTTCTGCTCAACAGCCGATGCTGGGATGGAGCTATTGTTTTCTGGGGAGAAAAGAGAGGTGTAACTCCAGCTTTCCTGACAAGTAACATCCCTTGGCCCAGCAGCTGCATAACCCAGTATTGGCATTTGTGATCCAGCACCCGCAGCACATACCCTGCTCTTTGCTTGGCCTCCGCAGACGTGCACAGTGGATGATGGTGGAAGGGGAAGAGCCATTGCTGGGTATCAGAATATCACAAAATCCCAATGCCAAATACTTTGCAACTTTTTTTTTTTTTTTTTTTTTTTCAGACTTTCTGGCAGGCATTTCCTTTAGATTTCAGGCTGGTTTATAAAATGGTCTTTTTCCAAAAGAAAAAATGAAGCAAAATTTAGGTGGAAATTCTGGACTGCTTTCTGCGCTGTTGGAAATGAAGCAATGTAAGTGGATGGTTTTTAAATTTTTCCTCAGGGCTCCTGCTTTAGTAGATCTAATAAATGGAAACAAAAGCTGAGACCGCTACAGCTGGAAGGAATTTTTAAAAAAGTAACAAATTTCTGCAGGATTTTAATGCTTGTTTTTGCACTTCACTCTGTTACAAAAGCTCATAGACTCCCTCTGTGCCTCCCCCCACTCATACAATGACCTCTTCTCCTGGAAGTACTGGTTAGCCACATCTTATCTCCAAGCAAGAAAAATTGAGATATTTTTAATCCGTTTATAACATATTCTAAGTCTCTCCTCCCACATTTGAGACCCAGGGAGATGAGGCCATGAAGGAAAAGGCCGATTTGGTGAGAGCTTCCTGAGCGGTCTGAGGAGGATTTTGCATCCTATGGTTTCAGATGAAAGATCCTGGAAGTTTTAAATGGAGCTTCAGCCTGGTGTGATGGAGTGAGTTTAGGGCAAAGCACGAGAGAAGTGACAGTGGTTAACAGACAGAATTTACCACCCAGCCCGAGGCTGCGTGGAAAGGGACTCGAACCTTTCTCGTTTGACATATTGCATGCACGTAGAACGGTACCGTGACCCACAACTTGCTTCACACCACATCTTTTCAGTATCTGAATTTAACTTCAAGCCCACGTACATTTCGGAAGAGAACTATATCCTGCATCTGTAAATCACATGAACTGCTGGAAACTGGCACAAGTTTGTCCCCAAACAGAAACCAGAGAAAAGGCTCCACTCCAGAAAATCTGTTGCCAGATGGTAATTTTGAGCAGAAGGAAAAGAAGAAAATGTTAAATACTGCTCTGCTTTGAAGAGTGGTTTCCTAAATGCAGCTTAGTGCACAGTAACGCTGTCGGTTGTTCTTTCCAAAGGAGTGTCAAGAGGTGGATGTCTATCATTTATCAATGTATTCACCGGAACGAATGTGAAAGACACATTTAATGCTCCAGGCTCTTACGTTTTTCTGTCTCATGTCTCCTTGCCTCCCCTATGACTGCACCAAGCACGGTGCAGTGCTGTCCCACACGCTGCTGACCATCCACGGCTGCTGTTATCCATTTGCTTTCCTTCAGGCACTTATTTCTTCCAGTGTTTTTCCTGGAATCAAAGCGAAGCAGCTAGGCCTAGAATTGCCCAGTTCCTCCCATCCCCTGCTTTGACAGGAGACGCTGCCTTCGCCCTTTGCCCGTCCGCTGGTATCTCACCTGTCCCTCACAAGTTCACTAATGGCCAAGATAACTGCGCTCTGAGCATCCCCGGATAAAATTCCCCGGGGGACAGCCGAGCAGGAAACATCACTCTTATCTCCCCAGTTCCCAGCTTATTCTGTCCCCACTTAAAATTAAGCTCCTGCTGCTGTCACTGCTATGCGCTCACCGCCGGCGCTTTCGCTGAGGAGAGCAGAAATAGGCAGCGAGCGCTCGGGCATCACCCGGGACCGCCGCTCGGCTGCGGAGCGTCCCTGTCCCGCACGTCACGGGGCTGCGGTGCCGCCGCGGCGGAGCCGTGCTGGGGGCGGGGGGCTCCGCTCGGGGAAACGCGGGGCGCGGCCGCCGCCAAGCGGGGTGCGGGGGTAGTGCGGGCTGCGCTCCGCATCCCCGAGCTTCAGCCCTCCGGGGAGCTCCTTGGCGGCGGCCGGTGTTCAGGTGCCCGCAGAGTCACTGCCGGTGCGGGGGCTGCGCGGTGCCCCCTGCCGCGGCCGTGGGCCGCTCTGCGGTTCTCTCACCGAACGACGAGCAAATCCCGTGGTTTTGATCTGTCGGGATTATTATTATTATTATTTGTATTAAAAAATGCCACCTGAGGCAGAATTGACGACACAAACGGTCTGAGTGTTGCTTTCCAGCAAATAGCCTTCTTAGCATTGAATTTCTTTTACTAAAAAGGCTCTGGAAAGGATCACTTACAACGTAATTAAAGTTAATATCAGGTTTCAATGTTTCAGAGCCCACCAGCCGTATCTTTGTTGTTCTAGATGAACACTTCTCCTTTTACCGACCTCCCCCTTCTCTGCTGTTATCTGCGAAACCCAGATACTGGCATCCGAAAGCTGAGTTGTTCTCTAGGAAAAGTGACGAGTCCCAATTAGGAGTGTCATCAAACAGAGTGAGAACCCGAAGCAAACACCTCCACGAGCTCAGGGCCCCCCCTCTGTTCTGGCCACATCTAATACTGGCTATGCAGAGGGATGCAGGGGCCGTCTTGTGGTTGCTGCTGTGGTTTCAGCTGCATCCTTTGCCATCCCAAATGCTCTAAAACTGCGGGAAGGAATGTGGAAGGTCTGGCACTTGGGGGACACCACAGCGGGAAAAAATAGGGGTAGGTCTTCTCCCCCTGCCTTCTGGGGCCACGCTGCCGCCGTTGTGCAGCTGATTGCCCCTGGTTTCCTCCCCGTCCCAGATGCGCAGGCGGTCAGAGAAGGGCCGCAGGGAGGAATAAAATCGCGCATCTAGAGTCCTGCAAGCCGCTCAGCCGAAGCCCGGTGCTGATGCTGGGTTTTGTGGCTGTACCGAGGGCCGTGACCCCGTCCCCATTCCGAGCCCGCAGCTTGCTCTGCCCCTGCTCGCCTCGTGCCGAGCTGCCGTGCCCGCTCCCGCTGCAAGGTGGTGCTGCGGAACAGCGCAACGCGGCGCTGCGCGGCCGCTCGGGAGCACGGCCCTGCCAGCAGCGGGAACGGGGGAGGGGGGGGGGGTTGGTTTGGGGGGCACACCCACGGTTCCCCTTCTCTAGCCCAATACTTTGTGCTTTTTTGGGGCGGACGGACCGTTGCCGGTGGCTTAAGCTGATGGAACGAGCTCCTGCCCTTTGGGAGGTGGAGGTGTGCGGTGCATGGGGCCGGTTTTTCTCCAGGAGTGGTGACCATCTGCAACCACAGCAAAATCCTTTGGGCGTCTTAAACTGGTGTGCTGTGGTTGACCAGAGGATGTAGGTCGGAGCCCTAAGTACAGCCCTCGCGCTGCAGCTGTTCTTGGTTTTGCCGTACCTGCACGCGTTCCCTTGCTCTGTTATACAACATTGATTCGGCTCTCAGAAACTGAGACTTTGCCATGTAAAATATCTTGAAATTCATCAGAATAGACGTGGGAATTCAGAAAAGGAATCACAGGAAGGAACTATTATCTAAATGAGGCTCTCTCATATATCAAATGCATTTAGAAAATGAAGTAAGTGTATAGAAGCCCATTCTGCATGTAAAAGTGATGTATTCGAGGCTGTTTTTAAGTAGTTTTTTTGCTGATCAGAGTTTTCAAGCCTGTAGTACGAGCAGAACGCATCCTGAAATACTTTTTCACAGCTAGAAGAGGAAAATTAATCTCTCCTGCTTCTCAAGCCATCAGCTAGAACCTGAATGGCAAAGTACTTCAATTGAACTAATTGAATAGATCAGAATGAGTGATGCTGATTGCTTTTTTTCCATACTTGCAGTAAAAGTTATTTTCATTAAAAGCTCGTTGAGCTTTTTGGCAGGTTCTGCTTGCGGCTTCCACCTTCTCAGCAGTGTGACTTTCCTGCACGGTGTTATCACACACAATTTGTGTATTTTTCTATAAAGCACAAAGAATTCCAAGGCATTACGGTATGGGTTTGATCCTGCTTCTAATGTCATTTGAAATGCGTGTAGGTGAAACAAAAAAATAAGATTTACTAAGTTAGTGTTTACTGACAATGAGTACCCACCAGCTGTCTATATATACCCCAGCAGGTTGCTTTTATGCTGACACTTGCTTTGTTAATGGCATTGGCCTTGACTGAGCATAATGTCTTCTTTTCTATTCTCATCCTCCTGACATTTGTTCTTAAAGCACGTGGCCCTGAGAGTTGCTGTGAGGGCTTTGGCCCTTTATCCTCAATCCGCTTTCAAATGCTGGCTGGAGTTTCCCCAGCACAGGCACATGAAGGGGACACAGCCCTGCCTTGGGGCTTTGGGCACTGCTCACAGAATGAGCCCACCATCAATTTGCAAACCTGGGTGTCCTGCTTGGCCTCCAGGAGCTGCTCAAGAAGGCCACCAGACCAACCTGGTGTCCCAGCCCTGTGTGGATGTCTCGGGTAACCCAGCTCCTGACACCTCTATGTTGGCCACAAACGCCTTCTATCTCTCCCTAGCTGTTGCTGTTGCTGTGTGAACTGGAGCAAGTCACTTCTCCCTGCTCCCTCCATCCTTTGCTGTGGCTATTTTGAGAGTCACCTCCTCGGTCCGTGGACTCTCCTGTACCATGTACTTAGCTGGATCTGAGGAGTCATAGCATCGTGCTGCCCAGACCCATTGCCGAAGCAGCAGGTCCAGCAGGTCCGACCTGACGCGCACGTGCGCTGCAAGCTCCGGCTGCGCGCAGAGCCCAGGACTCATGCTGACAACTGAGTGGGTTGCTGCGAGAAGTGGGGTTGGGACACCAGGAAATCGGTGTGAGGGTGCAGGAACAGCAGGGAATATGGTGGCAATGGACGAGAAGTCATCAGTGGTTTGGCTTTCCCCTCCCTCCCTGGACCTTCACACCCCTCTGCTCTGGGGCAGGTTTGCAGGCACCGGGGCAGCGTTCCTTCTGCGCTACACAGTGCGTGCAGGCGTAGCCTCATTAGCAGCTCATTAGCAGCACTCTCTCCTTTTTCTATTGCATTTTTTATCCTTCTTCACCCATCTACATGCGGTGAGCTCCCGGCAGAGTCTACAGCAGAGCGGAGGTGAAGTCTCTGAGTAATTTCTGTGCTCAGCAGCCTGCTCAGCAGTGAGCGGAGGCAAGATTACGCCCTGCTTTCTGCCGTCAGCTCCATTGCCTTGAAACTCCTTCAAGAGGAAATTGCGGTGCCACTCGGGGTTCCCATTTGCCTTGGGTTCTTTCCATATCTTCACTGTTCCTTCCTTTTCTTTTTCTTTATCTATCTATCTACTTATTTATTTATTTATGGCCATTTTTATTCGTTTTGTTTGTTTGTTTTGTGTTTCCCTCTGTTACTTCTTCAGTTTTCTCCTCTCCTTTCTCCTCCTTTCTCTCTCTCTCTCTCCCCCTTGCTGCTGGATATTA
Source organism: Numida meleagris (assembly GCF_002078875.1). Lineage (NCBI taxonomy): Eukaryota > Metazoa > Chordata > Aves > Galliformes > Numididae > Numida > Numida meleagris. The sequence goes on from NC_034420.1 coordinate 8,661,416, forward strand.
TGAGCAGTGACAGCAGCCGCTGGGAGCTGGAATCCAAGCAGATAACAGCACAGCCATGAGAATCCGTCTGCTCAGCTACAATTAGCCCTGCTGATATCTTTCACCTGGACAGAGCTGCCTTATCATCGCTACTTCTTGGAAAATGAAGGGTCACAGATACTGATCGCAGATAGCACGACTCTGGCATTTCCCTCTGGTTTTCATGTTGCTGGAATCCCTTTTTGGCTCCCTTCTCCCTATGATTAGTTTTGCATCTCTCTTGTTCAGCTGTGCTGCTGTCAGATGGAAAGCAGGCACCGCCGCTTTCCAAAGGGTATATGGCTGAAACAGAAACCCGGGGTACATTTACCTGATGTGAGCAACAGCACACGTCCATGGATCCCGCGTGTTTCTGAAGTTCAAAGCCAGAAATAAAATAACGCGTCAGTGCCCTGGGGCCTCTTTATGGTGAGCTGCTGCCCTGACTTTGGAAACTCCGGAGCAGGGCACGAGCCAGAGCTCGCTGTGCTGGTGGAGTGCTGGGCTGAGCCCCCGCCCCGCTCCTGGCTGCCTGCACAGCTCCTGACCAGCACTGTGAAGATATTGGCAAATGCTTCCACCACATTTTTTTTTTTTTCCACCTTGGATGAGTTTTGGGAGTGGTTTCTTGTGTCTGGAGGCAGCGTGGTTGTCCTTTGTGGCCTTTGTTTTGGTGGCAGGTCCATCCCTCCGATAAAAAGGCGATGCCTTGCTTTGTTCTGATATTTTTCTTTCTATTGGCATTATACGTACTGCTCTGTAGCAGGAATCACAGAATCTTAGACTCGTCTGAGTTGGAAGGGACCCTTAAAGGCCACATAATCCAAGCCCACTGCAGTGAGCAGGGACACCCACAGCTCCATCAGGTGCTCAGAGCCCCCCAGCCTGACCGTGGGTGTCTGCAGGGATGGAGCACCCACCACCTCTGGGCAACCTGTGCCAGCGCCTCACCACCCTTATTGTAAAAAACTTCTTTCTTATATCCAGTCTAAATCTGTTCAGCCTGAAGAAGAAAAGGGTCCGGGGAGACCTGAGAGTGGCCTGTCAGTACCTAAAGGGGGCTGTAAGAAAGAAGGGCACAGACTGTTTAGCAGGGTCTGTTGCGATAGGACAAGGGGAAATGCTATCAAACTAAAAGAGGGATTTCCCCCCAATTTGGTTGGGCTCCTAGTCCTTCTTAGCTGTATCCATATGAGCACCAGTGGTGCTGCAGCCTCAGTTGGAGCTGTTGTGCTGTGACTGCCAGGAGCAGTGTTCCAGCGAACTGCACGCTCTGTGAGCGGGTGACACTGCTTCCACAGCTCCTGCGGGCTCAGCAGCACACATCCAGCTCAAATGCACCATGTGACTGTGTTCTAGTCAGCTGGAGCACACTGTGTGGAGCCAACTTTGTGCTTCTGCAGTGACTTTGGCTTGTTGTGAGACAGCGATCGAAGGATTTCTGCCAATATGAGATAACATGGAGGGACACCAGCACGTGTCATAGAGTCATAGAATCATAGAATGGCCTGGGTTGAAAAGGACCTCAAAAATCATCGAGTTTCAACCCCCCTGCTGAGTGCAGGGTTGCCAACCACCAGGCCAGGCTGCCCAGAGCCACGTCCAGCCTGGCCTTGAATGCCTCCAGGGACGGGGCATCCACAACCTCCCTGGGCAACCTGTTCCAGTGCGTCACCACCCTCTGAGTGAAAAACTTCCTCCTAATATCTAACCTAAGCCTCCCCTGTCTCATTTTAAAACCATTCCCCCTTGTCCTACCGCTACCCACCCTCATAAACCATCGTTCCCCCTCCTGTTTATACGCTCCCTTCAAGTACTGGAAGGCCAATGTGTCGCGCCATGCAGTCCCATGGAGGTCCCTAACACCAGACCTGCAGTGTTTCTGCTGGAAAAGCACAGGGAGATGGAGGAGCTGCTGCATTCCAGCAGTGCCTTGCATGCAGAGCTGTGCCTCTTCCCTTGCTGGGCACGCACGGTGCCTGCTGAAGATGAGCCGCCCCATGGGACAGTCTCTTCCTGCTGATGTTCCTCCAAAGCAAACCTTCCCTTGGTTTATAATAGCCCAACGAGTTTTACGGCTCCTGAAGAATAAGTTCAGTCCTTGTCTTGTCCTTGGGAGAACTGCAAAGATCTGAAAATACTGACAACTTTCTTTCAAAGACAAGGATGAGTGTTGCTCTGGAGTTTCTTTATCCTATGGGGCTTTGACTTTCCATTACAGCCCCTGCCCTTTCTGTGCTGCCTAAGCCTTATGCTGGTAGAAAATGTGATCCTCCTATTACCTGCCCACCCACCCTTAGTCCAGACAGAAGAAAACATAGGTGAATCGCCAGTGGAATGCAAATCCAATAAATTGCAACATTTGTGTGTTTATCTGACCTTCAGTGTTTACAAATTTGGCTGGCAGTCTCATGAAAGAGGATCTGACCAACTTATTGGTCAATTGGACCTTAATGCTCTTCTTGTTTCTGGTCAGTCTGGCAATACTGTAAGAACAGTTTGTTCTAAGCAAGCTCCTGAATGAGTTTGTGTGCTGAGATGGCATCATCACATATTCTCAGTGCTGTCTCCTGGTCTTTTTTTACCCCACCCTTCCAAGTTTTTTTTCTAAGTCATTGCTGAGAATAATTGCTGTATTCACTCAAACAAGCGGTGGCATCTTGCTGCCATCCTCTGGGGAGGCGGGGGGGGGATGCATGCAAAGAGCCCCCGGGCATTTCTCAGGCTGCAGCAGCGCTGTGCTGCTTTACCATGTGAGATCAGCTGAAGGGAAGGGAGAGAGCACCCATCTGTGTGGGATGGCCAGAACTGAAGCAGTTTGGTGTATAGAGTCACGAAGCCTAGCAAACTTTATTTCAGGTTTTAAAAAGCAACACTGAAGCCTTATCTCTATAATATTTGAAGTGTCTCATGCAATTCTGAGTGTTGTTGGGTGACAGTGTGGATGGATTGCCTGCTCTTCCACTGTCTGCAAACTGAGCGTAGAGAGGGCTGCAAAACAAACAAACAAAAACAACAACAAAATGCAGATTCAGGCATTTCTGAATGTGGGATGTTTGAGAACAGATTATTTTCAGCCTCATCTATGTTCTGATTTTGTCAGGATCCTTCCTGATAAGGCTGTGCAGTCAGAAAGCTTCAGTGATTCCCAGCTCCAGCTCCTAACGTCTTGCTGTTATCAGTAGGATACGTTACCAGAGGCTTTGGTGAAACCAAGATCGTGCTGTTAATTAGCATCCAAGCCTCATTCCCCACTCCTGCATTGCCAGCTGTGGCTTTCACTGGTCCATGTAATGCAGCCAGCCACAAAATGCATCTCTCCTCTCCAGGAATCTGCACAGTCAGCAGGCAGCCGCCCTTCCTTGCTGCAGAGCAGCTCGGCTTTTGGGCATCCCCACTGGGACACCCTGGCTGCTTTCCCTCCTCCTTCTTGCAGCCCAACGTGCATTTCATTCCCTTTGCAGCCTTGTTGCCTTCCTGGCAGCACAGCCTGCAGTGGGGCTCCCCATGGCCACGGCTGTGGGCTGCAAAACCTGGCAAAGGTGCACGAGCAGATGTGATCCTGGCTGATCCTGCTGCAAATGGAGACTTTTTTTGGACTATGTTAGATGGTATTTAGTTTTAAATAATAAAAAGATTATAAAGAATGCTTCAAACACACGCACCATGCCTTTCTGCAGATAGATTTCATAGTGACTCGGTTTCATGTCAGTTTAACAAAATGCTGAATGTGCATAATTCCCCTTCATTTTGTCTTAAAATAGGACATCTAAATCAGTCTCTCTGTGGGCCTTTCCCAGTCTCTCCTGGCTGTCAGCTTTCACTGAGCTTCCCCACACCTCCCACCACATTTTTCTCCAGGGTAGGAAGAGACTCTGCAATGTAAGTGGGATTATGCCTGGGTGACAAATGCAGCCCGGTGTGATTGCAGGGCAGAGAAAAGCAGATACAAAGTGAGGAAAATCTGAGAAATGGCAGTGGGCTTTATGGAGGGGATTACGTACCATAAAGCCTCAGATAGCAGCGGGTGGATGCTGGTCCGTGTTACTGCACAGCCTGCTTTTAGCCCTGCCATCGGTGTGACACTGCTGCTCCTAATGGCAGTGGGAGCTGGCACTGGCTGTGTCACGGGGGCATTTTGTTCTTGTGCTTCGTGAGCCCCAGGGCTCCATTTCAGCCCCACCGCGGTGCCCATCGCTCTGCATTGCCACTGGAGCCACTGAGATGGAACCAGTGGCACTGCCCAGGGAGCTGCTGTCCATCAGGGGAGGAATACCCCCCAAAAAACCCTAAATCCCCATCTACGTGGAGCATCTCCCAGCAGCCTCTCCAAAGATGATGACTTCTTATTTTAAAAGAATTTCTAAATAAACTCCAAGCCACATTTTATAAGAGAGGATGGTATTTGCAGAAAAGGTCAAGGCTATAACAGTCGGCATCCTTGGAGATAGGAATTCTCAGCCCCTGCAGCTTCCCATAATTTGTCATGGCTTTAAACCCTCAAGTCCCCGTTTTACATTCCCGATCAAGACAGCCATGAGGTTTTGATTTCCAAACGAAATGCTCCACTGTTTTTTTTCCCTAAAGAAATGTACAGAAAGAAAAAGGCTTAGGGTTTCCCTAATGATACGGTTGCGCTCAGTCCCGAACCCTGAGCCAGGACCCGCTCGTTGGTGCTGCAGCCGTAGGAGCGGGTTCGGGTTGGTCGCGGTGCTGGTGACCCTCGCAGGGCTGTGCCCAGAGCCTCTCATCTCTGTGTGGCTCAGCACATGGTGCCTGCAGCAGGTGCAAGATAAGCCTTCCTGCGAGGGGCTGTGGGGAGAGCGTGGAGATGTGAACGCTGCAGCCAAAATGGAGTGGGTTCTGCGTTTCTGGTGAGGTGTCAGGAGATAAATAGCTTTTAAAATGCACTGGTGAGAGGCTTCCCAGTGAGCACTAGCTCCTGGCCTGCCGGTGGATGGCTGTGCTGGATGCACCTGATGGGATGCATCGTGGTGAGCACAGAGCCCCCAGCGGCTCCTGGCGTGGGCTGGAGATGTCGATGGCCATGTATACGTTTGTAAATGTTCTGGCATGCTGGAGCAAGCCAGGATCTGGAATTAATTTTGTTCTTTTTGGAGTTGAGACAGGGAGCCCATAGAAGAAGAAATCCAAATGGACCAAATGTTTGAGTTTTGGTGGGGTTGGATCCATCAGATGAGACCTTTGTATGGACATGCTTTTGCAATTGGAATGGCCTTGATTTGGGTTATCTTACTCCGCTTGTGAAGCGACTCAGTCTGAATTGAAGTAACATCACTCCAGCTGTGGAGCAGATTTGTGCGCTGGTATTAAATGCGTTTGAAGTTTTACACTTCTCAGGGATGTGCAATGCAGCACTCCTGCTGTGCAGTCCGTGTTAGCCTTTCTTCTTCCTTCTGTGCTCGATACTTCTCATATCAGCTCTCTGTTACTGTGCTGTTCTGTGAGATGCGATGCCCGGGGGGAAGGTAAGCACCACTTCTCCTTCACTACTGCAAAACCACTCCCTGCAGCAGAGCGCAGCCTCACTGCATCACACCTGAGGAGGTGAGAAATTACTTTTCCAGCTGAAATTGCAGGAAGGGCAGAACGCGCTTACCTTGGCTGCAATGCCATGAGGGTATGGACGAGCTCCTGCAAGAGCTGCAGTGGCATCTGTAATGCAGTGGGCGGTCCAGCACCGGCTCAAGCTGCTCCGTGGTCTGTCCCATCCCAGTGAGCTCTGTCACACCGACCCTGGCACGATGCGCTCTCCCTGCACTGTTTGATGGCAGTTGCAGACAGCTTTTGCACCTAAAGGCAAAGAAATGCTCCAGGTCCTCAGCTGTGCAGATCCCATTCAGGCGTGCGAAGCCCATCTCATCCAAAGGCTGCAGCACGATCAGTTATTTTTAAACCCCACAGAAGGAGTGTTAAAAATGTGCTTTTTCATGCAAGCAGCCTTAAAAAAATATCCCTGTGTTATGTTCTTGAGGTGCTTTCTCATAATTTCCCTATCCTCTTGCTGCCTACACTGCAACGCTGTGTGAAAATGACTTTGAAAACAACACAAAGTGCTGTTTCTGCAGCTTGCTTTTCGCAAATCCTAGAGTTTTGCCTTTCTCCCTTGCTGAGACTCTGTTAGGCATTTTAAGATTTTGACATTGGTAATTCCTGGGATGGTAACAGAGCGAGCCGAGAATTACAGATAGTGTTACACAGATCATAGAATGGCTTGGGCTGGGAGGGATCTCAGAGGTCATCCGGTTGCATCACCTACATCCCATCCTCTGCATGGGGCCACTGCCTGATCCTCACTGACCCACTACTGACGGTTGGCAGCTGATGCCAAATGGATCCTCTCTGTCTTTATGGTAACATCATGGAGGGGGAACTCTTGCCGTTTCCTGAACTAGCGGGGTCTTTGATGTATGCAGGACAAACCTTATCTGCTGTCAGAGCTTTTAGAAAGCGCTGCTGTTGTGTTTATTAGTGGATCTGGATGAAACCCAGCGCTCACGGCTCCATCCCCTGCTTGGTGCTGCTACCACCTGGGGTCCCCTTCCCCAACCAAACAGCACTTGAACGCTGAGCTGCACGCAGAGCCGGGCTGGGCCACCTGCAAGAGGAACTCCATAGGCACCTCCATCCCCGTGTTGCCACCCCTGCTCCCAGCCCAAGCTGCCAGCACCCGGCCCGCCAGCCGACAAGGTCTCTGTCCTGGGGAACGACACACCGGTGACGAGGTCCCTGTCCCTGGCACGCAGTGGGGATGGCGGCTGCAGGGAGGGCTCGCACCGCCCCTGCCCTGGGACAGCCACCTCTGCCCCAGCTTCCAAGGGCCGCTCTTCCCCTTATCGCAGCGGCCGAAATCCCAGCTTACAAAAAAAAGCCAGCCCCAGACTTATTCAAAACATTTATTAGTGTTTAAGGAAAATAATAGTGTGAAAGGTACAGAGCTTTGTGTCTAAAGCCATATGCTTTTTTTTTTTTAAATTTTTTTTTTTTTTACAAGCTTATTTGGCTGCGAATTCTACACGAGATAAAACTAGTATATTTTTCTCCCAGAGATTTGGATTTAAGAACAGTTTGTCTTTTTGTTTCTTTCTTTTTTTTTTTTTTTCCCTTTTAGTTCAGCACTTTAAGTTAGGACAGCATTTTCCAGGGTTTATTGGTATCATTTTCCAGCAGGCATTTTGCTTCTCCCAGTATTCTCATTCCAGAACAAGGCTCATTCCAGATGCAAAGCGTAAAGGAAACATTCATACCTTGGCTTTGAAGCTAAACCTCCTCCATGAACAGCGAGTTCATAAGGAATGTTAATTAAAGCATCATACAGTATCTAAATGGACTTTTTTTTTTTCTTTTTTTCAACTTTATAAAGAATTAAGGCTATGTAGATGTCACAATAAAATACTCTCAGGTAAAACGCACCCTATTTGTTAGACGTGAAAGAAGGTTTAACAATAAATAAATGATTTATGCTGTCAATAACATTATGGAACTGTATAAAACTATATTTACGTAGCTTTAAACATTAAAAAAAAACCATACTAGTGGCATGAATATATACAACACAGGTCATGACGTACGTTTAAATTATCATAGCCAGCAGTGTTCTTTTTTTTTTTTTAAATGGAGACACTATAATAAATAGAAATGTTAAATATTTACAATAATAGCATATGTGGAATCAGTAGATGAACACATAAAATCTTCACACACAGAGGAAAAAAAAAAGTTATGCCTTATACAAAAGTCCCTCCCACCCACTGCTTGCCCACCCACCCCAAAGAGATTCTCACTGACAAAGGGGAATATACAATTTTCCCCACTCAGAACAACAAATGAATACAAATAAAACTGTATGCATGCTGAGGTGATACGTTGACGGAGACATTCAAGGATGTACAGAGCTGTATGTTTGGTTCCCATAGATGAATCAGACCTCCAGCGAGAGAGGGGTCCTGGTTTAGCGTGATGCACGAACACTACGTCGGTAGTGATTTGTTGGTTCTGTTTTGTGTTTTTTTGTTTTTTTTTTTTTCTTTTTTTGTGCTAAAATGCCTGGATTGTCTTTTTGGTTCGAGCTTGTTCTACCTGGTGGCCACACGCCACCAACAGGGAGAGGACGCTCACTGGAAGGAGCTCTGCTCCTTGGGTCAGGGCAGCCTCTGTCACTACACTGCGTGTGATCCCACGTCTTCCCAACTAAGTTGAATGAAAACTTTGTCACAGAACGTAGCTAGAACCATCGGGATCAAGGTCACTTTGAACAAAGGCCTGGCGATCACACGGAGACACCTCTTCAACTTAGCGGTTCTCTCTTGCTTCCTACATGGCTTCTATTAAAAGTAGTGCCTATAAATTCTGCAGGTGGATACATGCATTAAACCCTGAATATAGCTATTAGGAGCTGTGCTCACTTAGCAGTAGCTAAAATCTGAGCTGGAAATCGTAGCCAAATTCCAACACCCTCTACTGTTTATACAGCTCCTTCCCACCATGCGACAAACGTACGTTGGTTCGCTGGGTACATTCTGTCCCTACTCAACTGCCTTCCTGCCCCCGCAGCTCTCCTCCCAAACTTTCTAAATAAGAAGGTTCAAATCCCTGGTGCGATTCCCACTTTCTAAGAAAACTCACTCTGCCTCCCGAGGAAGCTGAAGTACTCACTCTTGTGTCCCCATGGGTGCTGTCCCCTCCCTTTCCAGTACGATATCTGGGGATAAAGGATTGCAGGTCTGCAACCTGAGAATTGTAATTGCATAGGGGGTAGGAGAGATGCATCCGAACACCTCATTCATACTTATAACTGCTTAGAGACAATAAATTCTTGGCACTCTTGATCTCCAGTAAGTCACAACAATTAATGAAGTCAGCCCTCTCTCCCTATCTTTGGCATTTTGATAAACCACAGCTGACAGGTGGGTTGTAGCGGGCGCCACGTCCCAACAAACCACGCCGTGTTAGCTAAGGAGAAAGGTTTCTGATGGGCTTCTGACACAGCCCTGTGAAGAACTTGGTACCTGGGGTGCTGCATGGTCTGAGCCCGCACCCATCCTCTAACGCTTGGGCTGTGCATAGGGCAGAGGAGCTGTATCTGAGTGGGGGATTGAGAGGTTGGTGAAGGTGTTTTTGGGGGCCCTCCATGCTATGGAGCTAGGTGAGTAACAGTCAGACTGCTCTGTCTGGAAGCTGATTGCCTTCGGTAAGTGACTGGATAAGCAAGTGTCAAGTTATGCAGTGGTTAAAAAACAAACAGGGGGCACTTAAAGTCGGCAGCGCTGCCCGATGGGGACAATGGCTCAGGAGTCACTCAGCAGACAGCATGGAGCTCCAAACTGCGCGCTCCCTGCGCGAGAGGCAGGCTGGCTATTTCACTGCAGAGTGTCACGGGCAGCCCTGAGCTCCTGCCTGCTCGGCCACAGGCAGAAACCAAACCCCTCTGGAATTCAGCCATCTGCTGCAAGGCTGCGCCCGGAGCCCTCGGAGGTGCTAAGCCACGAGCGGCTGCGTGCCATCTGCCTGAGCCCTCTCGTAACCTTCTCCCCAACAGAGGGGACCAAGAAATCAAACAAACAAACGCGCAGCCCTCCCCCTATTCCCTCCCCACAAAGAAAAAAGGGGAAAAAAGAATTTAGTTGGAGACATTTTGCCACATTTGGTGGCTGCTCAAGTGTCGAGTTTCCTGGATCAATAACCCACTGCCACTGCTCTCCCTTTGCTACTATATACACGGTTGCTGAGGTCCATATATCTTGCAATGCCCTGTGCTTGACCTCTGAATGGGAAATGCTTTGGAATGTCCATAGACGGGAAGATGGACTCAACGGAGAAAGGTTCCAGCAGAGGGGGAGGACGGGGGTAACGGGGGTTCGGTGCCTTCTCTCACCTCCGGATGTCCGAGAAGTCGGACAGTTCATCCGTCCGGTCCATGGTCCCATGCACCCCTTTGGGACCATGGGGCCCAGCCTTCACCCGGGTGTGGGCGTTCAGGTGGCCCTTGGTACCTCTCTCCCCCTTGGTTGCTCGGGAGCTCTCCCTGTGCTCAGGCTCAGGAGGGACCAGCATGTCCCCACGGCCAGCAGCGGCTTTGCCGGCTTCGCCCGGCTTCTTCTCGGTGCCCAGAATGGCATCGCCGTGCACAGAGGAGGTGCAGAAGCTCAGGATAGAGCAGAGACTTCCCCAGTTCTGTTCACATTGGGCCTGGACGCTTCTTGTTATTGCCTTTTTCACCTCCTCGCCACAGGTGAGCAGGATGTTCACTAGGTCAACGTATGGCCTGGAGGTAAAGGAAACAGTGAGAGAAGAGTCAATAAATACATAAAAGGGTTTATCTATCAGTAAACTGGGGGAATGGCCTCTCTGCCTTCCCCTCCCCTCGCCCTCAGCACTGATCAGCAGTTCATCTCCTGCCACCTGCTTACTTGGCAGCCAGGGGGGCACAAATCTCTTCCCTTGTGGGCTAGTTCTGCACCATATGTTTATTGTGCAATGAACTGGGTTCTAACTGCCCATCACACAGCAAGAAATGCACTCAGCAGCATCCTCTGGAGATAAGCCTCACTCCAGTGCTGAGTCCGCCTCAGCTGTTCCCCCAGTGGAGGTGCTCTGGGGGAACTCTAACTTCCACCAGAGGAAGACACGAGGTCTACAGTCTTTCAAGGTCAGGCTGGACGGGGCTCTGAGCACCTGATGGAGCTGTAGGTATCCCTGTTCATTGCAGGGGAGATGGAGCAGTCGGCCTTTAGCGGTCCCTTCTAACTCAAATGGTTCTATGATTCTACCTACATACTCGGCAAAAGGGCTGTCAAATGGAAGAACTGCTATTTCCCACCAACTCTGGTTATCTCTATCTATACTCCTTTGTCTCTACTAGCCAGGAGACACAACAAAGGAACCCAGCCCTGATACACCAGCTTGCTGTCTGCAAGTGAATATCTAATGCAGAGCAAGCCCTGACCACCAGTCTGCAGGAGGCAAGCATTCCCTCCTTTGAGAAGAGCAGCAGACACTCAAGTAAAGGTTCTCTGGCTTTTCTCACCATCTTCACACCCCCTGAAGCAGCAGGTGCCGACTTCTGCCAGCAGCAGGATCCAATCTGCACTCATGATCCCGTTGTCACTAAGACACGCAGAAACCCACTCTGGTGGCACCAAATGTTTTCTTCATTTCCTTACAGAGTTAAGTACAGCCTTCAGTGTGTCCCTTGTCCCAGCCAAACAAGGACTCCAAACAAGCCAAGGCCCAATCCCGTTCTGCTCCCACCCATGGCCACGCACAACGCGCCCTCTGAGCGCAGGCGGCTCGTTTCCTCCGCCAGGGGTCACGGAGTGCAGCAATTTTAAAATAGTTGCGGTCGCAGGTTTTGTGGGTCAATATTGATGTTGTCTATTGACACAACCACTCAGCTGTTTGCAGGCAATTCAAGCCGGCCCTAAGGACGTGCCTCAGCCTTGTTGGAAGGAACCATCCAAACTGCAGATCAAGAGTTGCCTGGGCTCAGCGGCACGGGCAGCCGTGGTGGTGTGCGTGGGGTGCTGGTGGGGCACCTTCCACCAGCCCTGTGACTGTGACAAGCCCTGTATGACCACCTCTTCCCAGGAAATGAGTCAGGGGAGATGAGGAAAACCAACAGATTATGATCAGTGTCAGACACTACCCTGATTTTACTCTGCCCAACTGCCTAAGCTCATTGTGAATGACTAATCTTGGAAAGCCCTCCATTCCCCTATCTCAAAATATTTCCCATGTTTGGATTGTTTCTGTCATGAAAAAAAAAAACAACAACACAAAAAAGCTATTTGGAATGCAACAGCAAAAAGTCTGCCAGGGCCTGTCACCACTTCCACCATAGCAAATGGGTCTGACCCACATCCCCACAGCAGCTGACTCTTCAGGAAGAGACTCCGCTGCCCGAATGCGCATCATGAGAGCACAGCCAGAATTAAACAGAACAAGTCTGGCTTCTGAGCTCTTTGGTTTTGTCTTAAACACAAAATAGAAGATAGAAAAGAATTGAGCATATGAAGGAAAAAAAAGAGGAAAAAAATGTTAAAATTGGGCATAACCTTTGCATAAGATCTCTGGAAGAAAAAGACTGCTGGTATGACTAAAAAGTGGCTCAGCTGCCGAATATTTCAGGTATTCAAAGCCTGCCAGAGCCCTGCGGATTAATACTAGCCCATTTCTCCTTCACTGTTTTACTTTCTGCATTTCAGCTGGCCTGACCATAGTACCTGAACTGAGCACAAGGCTGCAAGTCAGCAGACGTGATTTTATTTCCAGCCCCGCCACACTTGCTTATTGATCTTGAACAAGTTACTTAGGTCAAGAATTTCAGCAATGGCTTCTAAATTTAGGGGAGGGGAGGAGGCTGGCTGGCTTCTATTTGGGGAGCCCCACGTAGGAAAGCTGAGCTCTGATGCTGTGAGATGCTGAAAATGAAGTGTAAGAGGCTCTAAATGAGATGATGCAAATTATAGGTGCTCAGTTGAATGACCCGCGTCTTCTCAAACCGAGAACCCCCAATTCAGCTCCCCAGAAATAAGCAGCTGCCTTTGGCCATTCCTGCCTTAGCCTGCTTGTAAAATAAGGATACCTCAACTCCTCTTTCTACAACATTTGGCCCTCATAGTTCACATCTATAAATGATGGGAGGGTTAATGGGCACCAAGCACCCAGCTTACGGCCTCCCAGTGCAGGCTCAGCGGTGCCCACAGTGCGGTGCTGGTGTGCAGGGTGGAGCAGAGCCCCCCCTCCATCCCCAGCCATGCCTCTGCTTCCAGCCTCAGGAATTCTATGGAAAGGGCCTTGCTTTCAAGCCACCATGTTCAGCGTGCACAAACCACAGCAAACAGTTCTGCATTTGAGTAATCTGGCATCAAAGGGCCTCTCTTCCTCTCTGCAGCTGCACCTACGGAGACCAATGAAAACGCAAGGCTAATACTCAAAAAGAGCTGATTCTGTGAAAAATTCATGCCACAGTCACTGGGATTTGGGGATTCTGTGCTGGGGATAGAAAGGCACTGGGGTGCAGGAGGGAGACGCGCTAAGGTCAGCTGCCACCAGGCTGCAGCTCTGCCTCCCTGCCTGGGAGTGAGACGTTTGCCTCCAAGAAAAATGGGCTCTGCACTTTGCATCTGTGCACAAGGAGTTGGTAAAAACAGCTTGTGCCTGGCTCGTCACTGCCATGGAGCAGCTCTGATCACTTTCAGCCAGGGTTCGTGTTGCCAGTGCTTGGAGGCAGCCGTGCTCCCCGTCAGAGCCACCCAACATCTGGCTTGTGCCTTCACTTTGCACACCTCCGTGTTTTATTAAAAAGCATCTGGGATTAATAAGGGATGAGACGAACGGGAGATTACCTGGGGGACTGCAGCTCCTTCAAGGACAGTTAACTGGGAGACATTTGGAAGTACGTATTTACAGAAGAAATGATCCTGCTGACAACTCTGCCCAGACCTCCTTCCCCCTTCTGCTCTACCTGTCATGTAAACAAGCAAGTCTTCCCTGGCCCCTGCAGAGAAAGCACTCCCTTGGTGCTGCCCATGGGAAAACAAGGCCAGAAGAAGGCAAAACAGCTTTTGGGCAGATGCACAGCCCCTTGGCACCACCGTGCTCCTGGAAGGAGCTCCCACGCCTCTGCCTGCGCTGCGCAGCGGCACTTACTCATGCTGCAGCAGGTCTTTGAAGTGAATCATCTCCACAATGACCTGGACGTTCTCCTTGGCAGCGGAGCAGAGGTCATGCTTCAGGTAGCACTCCCGCTGTAACTGGAACACCATCTCTTTAATGGCTGGGCACTTACGGCTGATGCAGCTGAATTTATGCCTCAAGGCATGAGCCTTACACTTCAGAGCGTCTTTAATGAAGGATTTTCCCTGAGAAGAAAAGAAATGGAGGAGGTTGGTGTTTCTGCCCATTAAGCACGGCAGCTGATTTATGCCCAGCTAGCTGCTCTGCAGGACAATGTCAGGGGTTATTACATTGCTGGGGATAGCACTCAATGGCTGCATCTCCCCTCTTCTCTTTGTTTCTCTGCCCTTAAAGACCACGCTGAGTAACCCTGCCTTGCTCTTTCAAAGGAGCTGAACCCACTGAGCTTCCTCACAGATGTGTTGAGGTTGCTCACAATTCACTCATTCAACTGCTCAGAGGGAATCAAAAACATCCCTGCCTTTCCTCTTTGCTGCTGACACCACAGCACGTGTGTCACAGCCTGGCAGCTCTGCTCACTCCCTTTAGCTCTGCTGAGCAATAGATGCACAGAAGCCTCCCGCATCCCTTAATTGCATCAGAATCTTTTACACAAATGCTTCTGGAAGACCAGATTCTCACTGCCCTTTACCCAAAGGGCGCTCTGGCACGGTTCCACTGATACAAACCTAAGATCCACCCAGATCTGCAAGCAGGTTTTGTCCCCAAGTTGTTTCAACCCAGAAACATTTCTTGCTGATTGAAGAACGACTCCGGTTTAGCACTCCCTGCTGCTCCCCCTGCCCCACTCACCCTTCCCCTCAGGGTGAAACGTGCACAGCACAGTGGGAAAACTAAGATAAAAGAGAAAACTGGGATACAAACCCAACCTGACATCATCTCTCATGTCTCAGAGAGAGCAGAGAATGGCTAGTGCTAGCCCTGCTGTTTTACACACTCTGATCTTGGAGGTTTCCAGATACCCACGTGCCTTAGGAGAAATGACCTCCGTGTCAGCACTTGCCAAGCCCTCTGCACATCCCTGACAATGTCAGCCTAAGCTCCCCTACACCACACTCCCAGCAGCGCCGTGCAGCCGCTGCTCTGCTGTAAGCTGTGTGCTCAGGCCAGACGCCGCTGGCCCGCCGTCATGTTCTCTCCCCTCCACACTGAAATGGGAGAGGAGGTTTACAAGACATAATAACAGGATGTCTCCATGATGCATAAACGGTCTGGGGAGAAAATGAAGGAGACAAACTTAATACCGCATACCATCCGAGTAATGTATTTTAATGTCAGTGCTTGAACCAAAGGCTGATTTGAATGTGGCAGCTTTAGGAGGTTGCCTGTACTGGTTGTGTGGAAGTCTGGAGAGCCACGCTTTAATAACCGCACGTTGGGAAATGCTTTCTGATACATCTAAATGAGCTTGGGAGCCCAAGCTGCATTGCAGAACCATCTTTAAACAAAGATGACGTAGCAGCTTAAGCCGCTTAATGCTTCTGAAAACCATGCTCATCTATGTAGCTGTTCTGATTTAGTTATCTTGGGAACAGCAGGAAAACGTCCTCCCACGGAGCTGAGCAAGGGACAGCCTGGCTGCTGGGACACTGCTCCTGGGTCTTGATTTTAGACTCTTCAATAGAAAAAAATCCTACTGAGGCTGGTCATGTGCAAAAGCAAATTGCTGCTTATTGCTTCTTCCTAAGATGTGCCGAAGAGCAAAAATACATGCAAAGTGTACAAGAGAACCAAGCACAGGATATCTTGCTGCATTTACCTGGGCATCGAATTTTCCAGCGTTGTGCAGGAAAGTCATGCAGATCTCGTGTAAGCCTCGGATCTCGCAAGAATTGTTCTCAAAGCACTCAAACACTCCGCATCCCACATCGCCAGCATTAACCAGGCAGTGCTGGATCTCAGCTAAAACGAGCATTGGTTACAGTTAGCTTGAAGAACTGTTCAGAGGAGCTGCTGGTGGGTCGAGGGGAGGGAGATTTTGCCAACATCATGAGTTTGGAAGAAAAAGCACACGTGACACCAGTTATTGTACCCACAGCATGCCCACTTTCTGCAGAAATTAGGCCAAAACTCGGGTGCATTATGTTATGAAAGCGATATCCAAGAAGCAAGTGCCAAATCCTCTACACTTACGTCAGGCTACTTCACATGAGAACTAACGATTTGCATTCCTCAGGAGCAAAGGACAGGTGGGATTCTTGCTGTCTGACCGTACAAAGCCCCCATCAAATCCCAGAGCCAAAACGAGAGGACCCTGAAGCTGCTCCCAGCCCGAGCGGGTCGCTCCTGGCACCGGGAGGTGGTTCCCGTGCCACGGCACAGCGTTCTCACCGCCTGCTGGGTGTCCCCTGGGCTGATGTCTATGAAGTTAATGGCAAAACTCCCACTGATAAACAAAGTCCTTTGCACTGAGCGTTGCATAAAGCTGAGACTATGTCCTCACCTAGGCAAAAATCAATTGAAAAGGTATTTTCAAATGTGTATATGTAACGTATAAAATAGATCTACTGGACCTCGCAGTTACATACGTGTTTGTTCTGCTCTGTCAGATGTTATGTAATAGCATTAAAATAATGCTGGCTAATGCTTAGGAAAAAAAAAATAAAATTCTAATTCGGCTTTTTTAAAAAAAAAAAAAAAAAGAAAGAAAGAAAGAAAGAAAAAAAGACATGGTAGCACTGCCAGAGGGAAGGGGGTTGCTGAAAAAGCCCGGGGATAAAGTTAAACAGGAGCAGCTTTTAGACTGGGACCAGAGGATGCTAAGAATGTCTGCGCTCCGTGCCCTAGTGGTACCTTTAATTAAAGCTCGCTCTTGGGAGCTTGCCTAATCCCCTCCGAACCGCAGCGTGTTCCAGGCATCCCCTGTGCCGTGCAGTCCCTCTGCTGAGCGCTCGCTGCAACTTCCCGGCTCGGCGCAGCCTCCCGCACGCAGCGCGGATGCGAGCGCGGAGCCCGACGGGGTTCACGCGAACCCCCGGCTCGGAACCAGCGCACCCTCCTCCTTCCCACCTGCCCCGCGGTGCTGCTGGGGGGCACCGGGGGGGTGCACGGCTCGGCTCCGGGTTTCACCCCAGCATTGTGTGCCGCGGAGAGCCGCCCCGACAGCGCGCACCGGGGAAAAATGGAGCTCTTTGTGGAGCTGCGGAGCGCGGAGCCGGGCTTTTTTGGGGCCGGGAGCTCAGCTGTAGTGCTTGTGTTGGCATCCGGATGCAAACCCTCGGCGGATCACATGTCCTGGCTCCAGCGTGCTGAGAACTGCACAGTGCCGTGATTCACATGTGGCAGTCCCTAATGGGCATTCGTGCATTCCTGCTCGTGTGTGTTTAAACACGTCTCGCAGCACGGAGAGTGTTAAAAAAAAAAAAAAAAGGGGGGGAAAAGGAGGTGGGGGGTGGGGGCAGAGGGGGGAAGGGAAGCACCGGATCCCGCGCTCTATGTGCACGGCTGGGAAGCGATCCAGCAGAGCGCACGCTCTTTAGAGGCAGATAACGCCCGGGGGAAAGGAGAGACCCCCGCACACCCCCTCCTCCAGACCCGCTGCGTCGTTGCGCGGCTCCCGCATGGGAAAGCAGAGCCGCGTCCCCTCCCTCCGTCCCCGGGCCGAGAAACTTTCCGCTCGGCCCCGGCCACACGTGCCGGGCGGCTCCGAGCTGTCAGAACCCACCGAGCCCCCCGCCACCCCCCGCAGCCGTACCTGTGTTCTGCAGGGACAGCCGCCCCTTCTGCTGCGGGGTGCGCTCGGGCGGTCCCTCGGGCGGCCGCGTGGCCTCAGTGCCCGCCGCCGCCGCCGCCGCCGCCCGGGCGAGGAGCAGCAGCAGGGCCAGGGCCGGCAGCTCGCCGCGGAGCCCCGCGCACATGGTCGCGCTTTGCCCTCCTCCTCCTCGCCGTCTCCTCGTCCTCCTCCTCCCCCGCGGGCTGCTGCTGCCGCCGCACCCGGGCCCAGCGCGCTGCTCGCCGCGGCCCCGCGTACCGCATGTGCCCGGCGCTGCTCGGCGCGGAGTGTCGGCGGCGGCGCCGGAGGGTGCCTCAAATATCCCCGCCGAGCCCCGGTGGCACTCGCATGAGGGAGCCGAGCAGGTGTCGCTCCGCGTCGCGGCCAATGGCAGCCGCCGCCCGCTCCGACCGCCCGCCGGGGGCCGGCCCTGCCCTGGCGGCAGGTTGCAGCCTCCCGCCTCCCCCGGCCCCCCCCGCGCCGCTCCGAGCCGCGCTGAGCCGGGCTGCGGGGGGTGACGGAGCGGGGCGCTGGGGCTGGGGGCGGCAGGGCCGCTTCCGCTGTCCTGCGGCACTCAGCCCTCGTCGCATGACTTGGTTAAAAAAATAAAACATATTCCCCCCCTCGCTTCTCCCCCCCCCCACCCCCCCCGCGCCTTGTCCAAAGCAGCTGTTCCCCCCCCCCACCCCCCCCGCGCCTTGTCCAAAGCAGCTGTTGCACAGAGTTTCTTGGAAATCTTCCCCTCCCTTTTTCCTTTTCCTTCCTTCCTCCCCACCTCCCCACCCTCTTGTTCAAATTAATTTTTATTTTCCAAATACTTGGGACCGTGCGAGCTCTGTGGGGGACAAATGGGACAAAGCCATCACTTGGGGGGGACGCGGTGGGATGCGGCACTGCAGCACCCTGCCTTTCATGTCCCCAGGAGTGCACGCTACAAGGAGGGGGCATCACCCTTGCAGCCCCCCCGCTGCATCCCCAGCTCTCGCCGCTCCTTTTGGTAGCTGGGGGGTGGGGGGGAGTGTATCGGAAGGGAAACGTACAGCAGGTGATGGGAAGTGCTGTGCTGGCACAGGCAGGGCTGCCCGCTCCCCTCGCCGTGCTGTAATGCACATCAGATGTTTCATCAGCCCCCGGTGCTGCATGGGGCGCTCTGGGCTGGGGGTCCCGCTGCAGGGCGGGGGGGGGGTGGGTGGGCACAGTCAGGAATGTCTCCAGCTGCTGCCGCTGCCTTCCCCACAGCTGTCAGAATGCACTTGAGGAAATCCACTCACACCTCCCCGAGCAGGGGTCTCCTCGGTGGGACGTGACGCGGCGCCGCAGGACCATGGCTCCGCTGCAGCACAGGCGCTTCACCTCCCAGCTTCTCCCTGCTGCCCACAACACCCAAAGCTCCGCTCGCCTGGGCCTCCCCTCCTGTCCCAGGCTGGAGCTTTGCTCACTGAGTCCGAGCTGTGCAGGGTTTGCTTATTGTTCTGTAGGATTTGACTGCTGAACATCATTTTAAGACTGAAAGTCTTAAGCTGTGCCAAGCTCGTGTGGAAATTCCCTGTTATCAATGCGCTGCTGCCTTGAAAACTGCAGCGTGCAGCTTCCCCCTGAGCTCACTGTGCTGTGCGGATGGCTGCAAAGCCCCCATGCCCTTCTGACAATGGAAAAGAGGATTTTTTTGTGCATGTTTGTTTGTTTGCTTCATTTTTACCTCGCCCTGGTGCCCGCTGGCCCTCCTTCTGCCCTTGTCCTCCTGCTATTTATACTGCTGAAGAATTTTGGTGCTTAACTGCCTTTGCTGGGTCTAACCACCTGCCCTTAGCAGTTCTCGTCTCCAGTGCTGGAGAACCAGGGGCCGAGTTAGCTCAGAGCAGCTCGGATGGAGACGGGCAGGAAAGCTTAAGGTGCAGCAGAAGAGGCAACAACCAGCGAGTTTGTATAGTATATGCAGTAAGCATTATTTTAAAGATTTTTTTTCCCGTGCCTCACAAATGGTACTTCCTTCTGTCATCTCTCGGCAGCTTCAGGTCGGACTCCCTCCTGCAGCCATCCCCCACAGACCCCTCTGCCCCTCATTAAAGTTACCATTTTTGGATGGGTTTTGCCCTTTTGACTCAAAGGAATTCCACACCTCCTCCATCCCAGACCCCTCTCCCTCCCTCTGGGCTCCTCCATGCTCACAGTGTCCTTTGAACCACGCATTGTCCGTCCTCCCCTTTGGCCCATATTGCATCCATTGCTGCCTCCAAGGTTATTTTCACGTTTCTCCTCCTTAGCAAACCTGTGCCTATCACAGCACCCCCTCGTGTCACTGTTTGGTGGAGAAATCTGACAGCGAGATGAGCGCTCCCCACTGCCTTCTGCTCTGCAGTGCTGTGGGCAGCGATGGGATTTTCTCCCTTTTCTCTCCCTCCTCAGGGCACTCTGGGATCATAAGATCCATTCCCGTCCCGAGCAAGGCAGGGTGCAGCGAGCGCATTGTAAAACCAAGAGCTGTCAGAAAAAATGCTCACGACACGCAATTCGTGCTCTAGCAGTTTTGGCATCTTCTGGAGCGCAGCGTAACTCGCTCTCCGGCTGCCAGCACAAGCACCAGGTGATTTTATAGAGCAGTTATCAATTCCAGCCATTTTGGGGTTGGTTTCCAGCCGCCTTGGGATGCCTCCGAGCTGCGGATGTGCTCGGGCAGCGGGGAGCTCGTGTGTGGCCGTGGGACGGGGTACGACTGTGAGGCATTGGGTGCCATGTGAGAAGGGACTTCAGAGGGGATTGCCGCTCATTCCAGCAGCCTGCTGGCTTTGGGAAGTGCACTTTTGAGCTCCCTTTGACTTCATGCAAATAGGTGTTACTTTATAATAGCGTTTGGTGCTTTGATCAAAACATGATCAAGCACGAGCGTTTTGCAACTGCCTTTAAATGGGAAGCATTTAATTGTTTGGGGTTTTTAGGGAGAAGAGGTGCTTTCATGATTATTATCAGGGCTGCGTCCCTGCAAGGCCTTCTCATGCCGGTGAAGGCTGAAAAATGCTGTGCAAGAGGCACACGGGGAGAAGCCGGCGACATGAAAAGGGCAGAGGATGCTGTGGGGAAGGTGTGCCGAGGTCTGGGTTCTGGGAGTTTATCGGTGACTAAAAGCATTTTGCAGCACTAAGCCGTGCCGCGCAGCCCAAGCAGCGCAACGTGATTTCATCAGACTTGAGAAAAGGAGCAAGACGGGGGAATTTAGTGTTGCCTCTTCTCCTGGGTAATTTCCCCACCTCGGGGCTTAGTGCAAGGTGCTGACTTGCAAATGACACATCATTACGAACCAGCCCAGAGCTGCAGAGCATCGCTGGGAGAGTGGTGGGAGAGCGGAGGAGCTGCCTCTCGGACCTCGCTCCTCCCGGTGTGGGACCTGTGCTGGGAAGGCTGATTTCATTCCCACAAGCTGGTTCTTGGATGGTGCGAATAAAGCTGCTGACGGTGACTGAAATGGGATTTGACACTGGAGAACCTGTTAGGCTCGGTAAATGTGGGCCTGGTGGGAAGCTTCAAAGGGCTGTGTTTTAAGCCGCTTTTCCTCCATCTATCATCGATTTAGTATTCTTGAATCTCTGTCACTGTCGTTTTTATGACGAATGAGCAGAGGATGACAATGAAGCCACAGCAAATGAAATGCAAGAAAAGTCAAGAGCTAATTATGTTACAAATGACACCGACTCGTTTTCCTGATTATGTAAAAACCAAGTACTTGAGAAATGATCTCAACGAGTTACGCACCAGGTTTAAATATGGCCTGGCTTCTCTGATAAAATATGGACTATTTGAAAGATTTATAAGGGTCAGAAATCCTGCCGAATGTTTTAGTATTTAGAGCAGCAGGAAACCACTCTGCGATATTTTTAAAACAGGTATTTACTCAAGTAATTGGTTACTTTTTATGTGGAGTGAGAAAACCTGGTGTAGCTATATTGGACTTGACATAAAAGAGAGGTATGTAATTTGTGAGCAAAACAGGGTGGAATGTACACATTGTACCTGGGGAGGTATTTCGAGAAAGACAACTCCTTGAGACAAAAAGCCAAAACAACAGACAAGCTGGGTTGCATGCCAGCTTTGTTTATTCCTTGGTTAATCAGCTGTGTAATGAGTGTCCAGAAACAACCCCTGCTGCCCAGGTAGGTTAAGCTTCAAACTCTGCAAGCTTTGTGAACTTCGTAAAATGGATTACATGGAAGTTGGACGAGAAACACATGTTTCTGAGAACATTTTGGTTCAAATAATAATAATAATAATAATAGTAAAAAAGCAGCAGTGTTGGTGCCAACAATTTACTACAGAATATATGAACCAGATGCCGTTAAACTATAATTCCAAACAATTTGCCAGACTTATGTATTGATTTTATTCCTACAGTCAAACTGGAGATCCGTGTGTTTTTTATTACTTGTGGATATAAACAAAAATGTGATGCGATTACAACTAATATAAGGCGGATAATGCCAAACAGACATGATTTCTGTGACTACTGCTCTAACTGAAGAAAAATGGAAGCTCTGTTGATAATTATGTGCAGAGGGGTCGGCAGAATGTGGCTATTCAAATTGAGGCGTATCAGGCTGCAGTCTGCTTAGTCACCAGATAAGAGCTTTGGCCAAACGCATCTGTTTCTCCCCTTTTCTCACAGTAGTACATTTTTTCTTTTCTTAAAAGAATGGGAAAGAGATCTGTAAGACATGCTGAATTACTTACATTCTTCACTGCTATAATACAGGGAAGGGACTCTTGTTCTGTGCTCCTTGCGGGCAGTCTCTGACTTGCCAGTTCCTACCCAGATGAGCTGCTTTGTGATGCTTAAAAAGACAGACATTGACGTCAAGCCTGCCATCTTGAAAGGACAGAATGAGTTTTAGGAGGAGTTTTTATGCCATTACATGTCATTCAGGTTATAAAGAGTTCTGGCTGGCACTCCTACAAGCTGAAACAGTCTTTACCTACTGTCAAGAGGCTCTCAGAAAACCTCAAATAATTTCCTTCAGTGAAGTGGCTGCCTCAGTCATCTGTGGCTTGACGCAGAGAAGTGCTGAACATCCTGTAACACCCATGTCCCCAGGTCGGCCTCCGAGGCTGCCAGGAGGAAAATACGCTGGAAACTCAAGAAAAGAGATTTGAGAGGAGCTTGGATTCAGAGAATTGCTCGGTGAAGTCACCCAAACCAAATTCCCCGGTGTGTTGTAAAGAAAAGAGTAATCTGCAAAAGATTTGCAGTTGAGTCTTTGGTCTCATCCAGGCAACTGGCTGCTGGGATGCAGCATCCCGGCTCTTCTGCAGAAATCATGTTGATTTTGAGAAAAACATCATTTTATTTTTAATACAGAGCAAAAGGTGTTCTTTGGGTTCCCCATCACAAGACCACCTGGAATAGAAAGCGTCAAAGTTAATGTGCTTCAATGGGGGCAGGATCCAAACCCAGAGATGAATGTTCACCTGCAATGCAAGATGGTTTTGCATTTTTGAACCTGCCAAGTCCTGAAGCAAGAAGTTGTAGGAGAGAGAGCTGCCTCTGCAATGTTAATGCCAAAGCCTGGTGCAAATAATTTAGCTAAGTGTCACAGCTGACACATTTATCAGACACACCCAAATTATCTCTGTGTATGATGCAGTTATATGAGGCAGAAGTTAAAGACGAGTGAGATTTGCTTGTCCTTGGCAGTGCCAGGTTCTTCCTACGTGTGTTTGCCTCAGGCTTTCTCCACACATGGAAGACCCAACTTCATCGGAGTCTTGATATTTCTTTTCCCTCTTTTTCTTCCCTCCACCTCCTTGTTCCTGGTAACACCCGCATCCAGAAGGAGCCACAGGTGATAGCACCAGGAAGCACTCGAACAGCACAGCGTACCTGCTATCAGAGTGGATATTGCCCACGTTGTTTTGCTCTGGAAGAGACTGTCTTGGCATTCCTGTCCCTCCAGTTCATACTAAGCCTACCAACTTGCAGCCAGGCCAAAAAAAATTATGCTGTTGTCTGTCGTGTTAGGACTATCAGAAACTCAGGTCAGGTAACGGCACTATAACTCCGTGGGGCTCGCCAAGAAGGAAACATGCCAGTGTAATTATAGTGGTAATTATAGCACTGTAGTCACTGCCCACAAAGTACAACTCTGCAGAGTACAGTGATTTCAGAATCAGAGTCTAAACAATCTAATGCTCTTCAGTTTCCCTACCGCCAATCCTGGCTCTCAGTCTGATTGACCTCAGATTGAAAGCGAATCCGCCTCTCCCGTGAATGGCCGTACGGATGCCAGGAGCACAAACTGAATGGACGCTTTGCCTGCCTCACTGAAGCTTTTTCTCCACTGACCAGCAGCTGATGCTGAAGCTGAGGGCCAGTTTTTGCTTTCATGCTGTACGTGACAAATTAAACGAGTTTCTGCAGAGGGAGTGAGAGCATATGGAGCAGACATATGCCTCTACAGCCCCATTGTGGGCTCCCATTGGCTTTGCATAACCAAGCTTCTCTTCTTCCCTCAGCTTTGGGAGTTCTCAGCACAGTTCAAACAAGAACCAACCCATTGTTTGACAGCCATTCCCATGGCCTAACAACATGGCCCTGGGAAGGTGGGACCTCTCGTTTCCTTTGCATGGGATCCAGGTAGATGCTCTGACACATAGCAGTAAACTTTGAGGTAATGTGTATGATGGTCCCTTGGGACCCACATGACACATATGGATTTGTATTCTTCTTGTGGAATAAAAACTACTGTGGATTGAAGTCCACATTAAAATAAATAAGCTGTTCAGGGAATAATTATTTGCCAAGCCTGGGCAGCTGAGACGAAGAACATTCCCCAGATTTTAACAGATCTGAGCAGGACTTGCAGAGAGCCCATAGTAAAACCAGGGCTCCCACAGTGAGCAGCTGTAGAGCCGAGGCTGTGCCTGTGGGTGCTGGAGGAACTTACCAATATGGGAGCAGCCAACTTTCCAGATTCCAAAGGAACCTGTCAGATCCCATCCTTTTGGGATGGGACTGGAGGACTGAAGCTAGCATCTATTTTCAAAGTAGCTTTGATTATTTGAGTTCTTATTGTGCTTGATGAAGGATTGGATTTCGCTTTCTGTGGAAGCCTTTTATTTTGCTGTGCTGTGGTAGTGGGAGCTCTGTGCTGTTGTTTGTACATTGCCATGTGCTCTGGGTATGCTGTACAGTGTATCCACCTGCTTCCAATGGGGTCTGATGCCAGCAAAAACATTATTCAAAGAGATAGGTAATTACTTAAGACTTTGTCTAATGTTATAGAACGAGCTATGGACAACTTGAACCAGTTTAATATTCATACTCATACGTGGTTCGGAGATAAATAAAAGGCTATAATTCTTTTGAGGGATTCCAGTGACATAATAAACCACGAGAGCTCAGCTAGTCAGCAGAAAGCAAAGACTGGATTATAGCTGGGCTCGTCAGCATGGGACTGTACATGGCAGTATCTCATGTCTGCAAAGAAAGTATTTCAAAAGGTTTTTTCTTCGTATTCGAATTTACTTTAAATCCATACCTCAAAATGGAAGACTGGCTGGATGTATTTTCTATAAGAGAACCCTCAGAGATAATCCTTGCTTTCTTCCCTACTCTCGTGTAATCAGATTTTATTCTGGAAATGTGTTCATGAATGGAATCCAGTTCTTTCACCCATCTGACCATAAACTTACCACCGCAGCTGCAGGTCTGGCCGGTGCACGGGTGTCCCCAGGGCTGCTGGTCACGTGGCTCTTCTCCCACCCTAGAGTTTTTCCTGCCTGTGGATGCAGACTGGAACCTTGCATTATCTAAATGCACTCTGTGCATGCACTGGGTTGATTCTGTGTCTGTTTCGGCTACACCTGTTTTCATAGCCAGTAGAGGGTCCCATGTGCCAAATGTGCTTTGACTTTGGGTTGATGTCATCTTGCATTTGTAAGTAGTTAGAGACCATTTCAAAAAAAGAGACGTGTTTATATAAATATTTATATAATTTTTGGGGGATTGCCTCAGGAAACCAAGTCAACGACTGAGGAAATAAATAGGCATGGAAAAAATCATAAGGGTATTGTTTAAGAGCAGATCATAATCAGATGATAATAACAAGCAGAATGAATAAATTTGAGAGACGGAATTGACATGACGGATACTAGCTTTAATACCATGTACTAAGCTTTCAGTACATCTTGTTTTAGGATTCATATTTCTTGAAAATCCGCAGGAAATAAATTGGACTCTGGGTAAATGGCTCAGCCAGAGCTGACTGGAGGCTGGAATGTGCAGAACGAGACCACAAACAGCATGACCATGGTCTTCTGCTGTCTCCCAGCACTCCTGTTTTCTCTGCCTTTTTAAAACTCCGTGTCTAGTCAAGTTTGTGTCCTGGTAATTCATGCACATTGGATGAGGTAAATGCTGTCCCTTCTCTTATGTCTTCTTTCACCAGCAGCTTTATTGGGCACCCTGCGAGCATCTGCCGAGCCCCATCCATGTGTTTGTGTAACGGCCTCGGCTGGGAGGTGGGCTCAGTTCTCCCCAGCCTCCTGTGACACAGGAGGAGCTTTGTCCCAAGCGGAAAACTGGCTTCAATATGGCATTGCCGTGGAGCAGACCCTGCTCCTGGGGGACACAGCTCCCAGTGGCATGTGGCTGGTGACTCAGCTCCTTGTCAGCTTGTCTCTCCTTGTGTTGGGGGATGCGATGGAGAACGGGCACAGCAGTGTTAACTCTGACTGCCTGTGGCTGCCAGAGTCTTTTGGAAAACTGTTTGCAGGGCACAGTTTAGAACAGACTTGAGACTGGTATAAATTGCTCTGAGGTCAGCCTCGGCTTGGATGGCACGAGGAGTAGATTGCCAGAAGGTTTTTCAATAATAACAGAAACCATCCTAACTAGTGACACAGTAATAGTCATTTATATGATTTATGGGAACACTGTACGTAATGATTCCAGCATACAAGCAGGACTGAACTTCTTTGTAGCCTCCTGAATAGAGGCAGCCGTGTAATGCACACAGGAGCTTAGTACTTGTAGGAATATCCAGCGCTGCCTGTGGCCGGGGGAGCTGTTTACATCCATCATTACAACTGGCCCCATTAGGAGTTCTTGAAAACAGTGAGGAGATTTCACTGGTCTTGAAACTAAGAGACCAAGTAGCCTGCAATCGACATTGTGTTTCCGTGTTCATCTGCACACATGATTAGGGTAGTCAGGCATGGGGACGGGCTGTTGTTTGTATTTGGTTTGATTATCAGTGAGTATAGAGTTCGTATTGTGTTGGCTGGGCCCCTCATTGTGGGCAGACTGTCTGACTGCAGTGGGTTGTGTCCTGAGATCATACCAGCAATTCTTCATCCACAGCCAGTCTCCCACTAGAGAGCTGCTGGAACACACTGGGGTATTTCCAAATTCTTTTCTGCATCTGTCTGGGAGGGTTACGGAGTTCCCTCAGCATTTGCCTTTCTTTCAATGAACGTGTGTGGCAGTCTTGATGTACTAAATGGGCCAAAATCTTTGTTTTTGCATTCGCAAAAATAGGCTGTCCAGTTCCTCCACTGCTGGGCAAGGTTTGTTAGGTACAGAAGCCACAGTGTACCCACACCAGAGTGCTCCTTACACAGTGCAATCCAGGGCACCCTCGGAGAAGAATGGGTATACATGTCTATATATACTGTGTGTATACATTCCTCACTGTGTGCCTGGAAAGCAGCGTTCAGGACAGATGTCCTCAGCTGGATAAAGAGCAGCAAGAATAGATTCGGACCAGCCTTGTGACAGTGTTATGCAAGAACATGTCAGGGAGCCTGACTCGTGTTTTGTGCATCAATAGAACTAACAAAAGAAACGCCAGAGGCCCAAGGCAGCACAGAAAAGAAAAAAAAGAGATACACTCTTCTGAATAGACCGTCAGGGACTCACCAGTAACCATAGGCTCCTGTTTAGTAGTTGAATACTGATTTTACTGTGCAAATCCCTCGAATTGTTGAAACACTTCCCCCTGAGAACCTCAACCGGTTCAAATGTTCAAGGTATCTGGGGGGAGATGACTTGGATTAGTGATTTGAGATCTCTTTGGTTCTGGTGTTCTTTTAGGTAACTAATTGTCCAAATTGCATCGCGTATTCTTTTTTCCTAGTCAAAATCTCAGTTAATTAGCTGACATAATAGATCTGTGTCACTTCTGTGAAGTTTTAAGCATATCTGTTTGATTTCCCAGAGCCTGCTAGCAGCTGCATCACCTTAGTGTGCCAAAGTACGTCTCCTGAAATAACCAGATGATTAAACATCCCACCCAGAGGATACAATTTCCCTCAAATTGGTGTCTGCTCCCTGCAAATTTAAACTTTATCTCACTGAAACGATTTGCATTCCCTTACTCTCCTACCACATGTTCCCTCTGTGTTTTAAGGAAATAAATAACAATCTACATGAAGATACATTCACTCTCAAGTTTTGGGTTGGGTCATGTAACATTCTCTGACATCGCTCTTGAATGTTTATGGGCTTCAATGACGTTTGACAGATTAGGGTATCATTAGTTGTTTCACCTTGATATTTGGGCACCTCTAATGGTACTACAGGCACCATATCTCAACTCCAACATATTCCAATCTTGGTGTTCTATGCTGGTTGTTTGCTGCATGGAGACAACAGCACATCTATCTATAAATGAAGGTTTCGATGGGTGATGCATTGGCTAGATCTCCCTTGGCATTTCTTACTGCTACAGCTGGGACTGCTGAGGGCAGTTTTGGTGGTTGCCTCTGGCTGTGCTCCAGGATGTGGCTTTGTTTCTCTTTCATTGCCATCTGACTGGAATTACGATGACAGAGCTCTTGGAGAACTCTCAGTTTTAAGTGCTGTCTGTTGTTATGTGAAGGGTAGGTCCTAGCTTCTTCATTCCTGGAAAGTGGGGTGATGGTCCTTCTCATCCCATTCTTTCTCTCCTGCTGTCACATCTGCCAGCCTGTAGTTCACTGAGCTATTTCAGAGCCAGCCTCTCTCCTTGTGACACCAGCTACGCTGAACTCTGTCCTGGTGGTGTGTTTTGACCAGCCACTCGTTTCATCCTCCTGCAGAACATTCTCTTTAGGCCAGCACGGACTGCTCCAGCTCTGGGAGCTGGTTCCCACCAGCCAGTCAAAACAGCATCAGTGCATGAAGAATCCACTGGGACATTGCTGCATCACAGCATGGTTTTACCACCATTTTTCTCACTCTGCATGGGTGACAGCTCATCTCTGTTCCCCCGTAGGAACTACAGAGAACCATGAGTCGCCTCCCAGAGCCAGCTCTCGATTTATTCCCATCCACTGGAGATGTATGAAAAATGCCCATGGGAAAATGTGTTAGCACAGTTAACACACAGACGAGCTCCCTCAAGAACAGCACCTCACTCAGTTAACTCAGCTAGAGTTCACAGTGATCAAATAACAGTTTGCTGAAGTGGAGGTCTCTCAAGACCCAACAGCACCAGAGATAATGATCACCTTCTTAAAAGTCCACTCATATTGTAAAGGTGGATTTCACTAAGAGCTGGGTTTCTCATGCAGTCAGATGTTGCCGACAATTAGTTTCTTTCAGCTGCTGTGTACTTCGGCACCACGTGTCTTCTGGGACTCGGAATGAGTTCTGATCAGCAACGTGGCTTTCAAGCTGTCAGCATCATACCTTCAGTGGTAGTGGTGTGGCCAGGATTTTCTGTGGGCTGCTGATGGTGACACTGCTGTTTCAGCAACTTCTGTTTTTCACGATGTGGTTTCCCTACACTTGGGCAATGCTGTCACTGATGACCTTTGCCTCTGTTCTTCCTAAAAATGTCATCTGGCCTCAAACCCTCGTGGGAAACAGACAGTCTCCTCTGAGCCATGGGACACCCACCACAAGCTCTCACTTGGGCCACCTCCAGTTTTCAGCCAGATCTGTAACAATTCTTTTTTGAAGGATTTCACAGAGACCATAGGAATGGAAATTACATACAGCCAGTTCTTTAACAAGGTCCCTAATCCTGCTTTCCTGGGGAATTCTGTCTCCTTTAGGCTCATTCAATACCTTCTTTTTCTTCACCGGTGTAGGATTCACAGTTCCTTCATTCAGTTGTTTACGACCTGACTTTTCACTAAAGCATTTTCTTGTAAGAACAAGCATCTTTTCACGTCACGTGTTTTGCATGCAGCTCAGTACCAGCTGCTTCCCAAACCCCCTGCCTGGCTGAAGTGCTCCATTAGGCCCTACCAAAGCAGTCTTCTCACTGCCCATTATGTGCCGGGTCTATCTCATGCCACTTTCTAGCATTTCTAGAGGTTTTAGTCAAAGCTATCTGCAAAACTGGAGTCCGTGCAGGGGACAACAGCAACAACAAAAAGAATTACTAACACCTATTGGTACAGCACTTTGGTTTAAGGACCTAAAATCCATCACATATACCCCAGTGACTTCTCAGCAGGCTCCAGAGGAACAGTCTCACCTCTGATGTGCTTTTGTACCTCCCTGCCCATCTGCACCCTTGTGCATCCCCTCATTTTAGAGGAATTCTTTCCCAGCCGGAAGGCCCTGCCAGCTGTGCTAACACTTGCTGGTAAGCCTGCCTGCAGAGATTTCACAATTCCAGCAGGCAGGACTTTACTCTCAGCCCCTGCTTAAAGTGCAGGCTGAAATCCTGAACTTGGCCCTTTCAGAAAAGAAATTTCTTTCCTCTACGGGCACACTGCAAGGAATGTGCATTCCCCATTCCCCCATGTGAACCAGGCAGCATTCTGTGAGTTTCAGCTAAAACATACACTGATTGTGTTCTTTGTGGGGAAATAAAGAATAAAAATGTCCTTCACAAAACATTTCCACCTTCTTGGAAGAGCTTGTTTTCGCACTGATTTAAGTTTTGGTGTTAAGGTTATGATGTTGGGCAAAGTCTGAGGATGGGTGCTGGTGTTATGTGGCTGATCCTGATGGACCGTCCCCATTATCCTTATCTTTTCCAACACTGTTCCTTTGAAGGCACTGTCTGAGACAGGAGATTGGAAACCTTCAACTTGAGCTGTTGCATGCGTGGGCTGTGTTCTCAGGGCAACCTCAAGCCTTGCTGGAGTACTGCATTGGGTGGAAAGCTGAGATCCATCAGAAACAGATACAATACAGCAAGCATCTGGGGAGGGAAGTGTCCTGAAGAGAGTCAACATATTTCTGCTTACTGCACCCACACCTGGGACAGTCCCCAGGACCCTTTCAGACCTCACTGACACCTGCAGCCTGTCTGTTCTGTCTCTGCCTCGTCAGCCTTGAGATAATATATTTTCCAGACTAATGGGGAAATAGACAAGTTTCTTTTTGCTCTTGAAGCCCTGGTTTCATGAAAAGGAAAAGTTATCTTGAATTTAGGCTCTTGTTTGTGTCTCTGCATGCAAATTTTCAAGAGCAGGGTCTCTTGAATCATAGAATCACAGAATCACAGAATCATAGAATCATAGAACCATAGAATCATAGAATCATGGAATGTCTTGGGTTGGAAGGGACCTCAAAGATTGTCAAGCTCCAACCCTTGCCCACTCTTTCATTTCAGTCTCCAGCCCAGCAGGGATCACTGTTATCATGATCAGTTTATCTTTCATTATTTTTTACATTTTTTTAAATTTTGGACAGTGGTTTTGGATATTTCAGTGCATAATTTGCACAAGGATATAGTTGTTTTAAGCTTGATTTTTCAGTGGAAATAGGTTTTAATGATGTGTTAATATTGTGATGGTGAAAGAACAGTATGTTTTCATCCATGATGTTCCTTTCCTGAGCAGATCAATCCCAGTGAACTCTTACTCAGCAAATGACTGAGTCTTACCAAACATTTGCTCAGAAAATACATTCTGTGGTTAGGTATATGGCATGTTTGCTGATACGGCCACACTTCAACAGAACATGATTGGAGCTGGCCTGTGATTTATGATTGTGGCGTTGATTGCAAAACGAGGGTTTGTTGCTTCTTTATTTTAAAATGCATTGCATATAGCATAAGTGTAAAAATTAAATCATGCTTTAAAAGTAGATGGAATTTAAGAAGAAAAGACAAAAATGATTTAGATTTCAGTTCTGTGAACCTCGACAATGTCCTTTTGGGTGCTTTGTGCCGAAAAAACAAATCCAAGTGATTCTCAGTGTGTTTAAAAGAAACAGGAGAAAGAGTCAGTCTTGCATGAGGCTCTGCCAAAGCCTCAAGTGGATGCAGACGCTGATGTCAGAAGGGAGCTGCTGTGATTGTCTTGTTTCCTACGTGATTGACAATATGTGTGACCGAATCCCTGTGCCCAGTACAACTCAGTTGGAGTTTTTCCATTGGCTTCAGTGTGAATTGGCTCAAATCTGATGTCTGTGTAATGTGTTAATGTGTTAACTGTGTCAAAAACTTTGTGACACCATTGACTATGGTACAGTTGATGATCTATTGGTTGATAACTGTATCTGAATAGGACAGACGACCGCAGGAATTTCCCTCAATGTCTGTTGCATTGTTATTAAAGACAGAACTATCATATGGCTCTGACAGTGCAATTTCATTATAAAAACAGTAGATTTTCCAGGAAGTTAACTTTTGGGTTTCCACCTAATCACCAGCCCAATGAAGTGTTGTTAGACTGTACTGAGAACAATTTGCTTTTGACTGGATGATTATTATTTTTAACCATCACATCATTTGGTGTTATTATTTTTGGTCAAGAATGAAAAACAAATCTCTGGTTTCTGTCCAAGCAATAGATAAAAAATATCGTAGCAGAAAGTATGGGAGGAAAGTCCTACGTGCCCTCCCTGACATTCCTGTCATCAAGGGGTTTATTGTTAAGGGTTGAGTGTGTATAATGGAATGGCTGAAGCACCTAATTTGTAGTTTAGTATTTAATTGGTATTAAATTGTGAATCCGTTCAGCATTTGCTTCTGTTCTTGGTACCCCTGCAAAAGAGTAGGGTCAGACAGGTCTGTCTTATCATTCCAGCACATTATTAGGACAAACAGTCCCTGTACATTCTAAAATGAAGCAATGCTTTACCCTTCAGCTGTGTTGATTGAGCCTGGAACCTGAGCCCTTTCCTTTCTCACTGCAAA
Organism: Numida meleagris; assembly: GCF_002078875.1. Classification (NCBI taxonomy): domain Eukaryota; kingdom Metazoa; phylum Chordata; class Aves; order Galliformes; family Numididae; genus Numida; species Numida meleagris. The sequence continues at coordinate 8,693,936 of NC_034420.1, forward strand.
GCAAAGCATGCTTTTTTTCTTTTTCTTTTTTTTTCCTGTTGTTGTTGGTGACGAACTTTCACTGCACACACATTTTGTTCTGTAAAGTCAGAGCTCTTTGTTTTCAACATTTACAGCCTCTTAAACTCCTTGTAGTGACCATGGCTGAACCCTGAGCTCCTTTCTTAGGCTTGATTCTCCCTCTCGATCATCCTGCGCTCCAGTTGCTTTAAATGGGAGCTTTGCTTGAGGAAGAGGAGGAAACTCAGGATTTGGTGCAGTATGTTCTGTGAAAAGATAGTCACCCATAACCTATATTGCTTTGACTTGGCAGTATTGTTTTATTTTGCGTATCTGACAATCTCCCTTTCACTGCTTACGTAAGAAAATCGTTTGTACTGTCAACAGCTCTGTTTAACCTTTAATAATAAAATTAGTAACTAATACCAAAAGGTCCGAGTCCTGAGGCCCACTTTTGGGTAATGTTTCCATTGAAGCCAATGATAGTTTTGCCAGGAGCAGCTCTGGGCAAGCCCCAAATGTTGAACTCAGAATTTACTCCAGCAAGCTTTTTCAGTAGCCTCTGTTTCTGCTCTGGGCTAAGGTGGCAGAGAGAGGAGCACTAGAGGAATCTCGTTATTTTTTTCCATTTAATGACTTTACTGGACAAGATGTCTGATTATACCAGGTTTTTCTAATTCTCATTTTTATAAGCTATCTAATGCGCAGAAACACCAGTTCTGGGCATATGTTCCTGTCCCTGGAGTCTTGTTCAGACATTAGAGAAACATTTTCTAACTCAAAAGATAAACACTTCTGCTAGAGTTCAGGGACGGAAATTGTTTTCATCGCAGCAGGTGTTGCCTATTAGTTCTACTAGAACTAAAACCCTAAGCTGGGCTTTAAGCGAGATGCATAATCAAGCTCTTACATCATTGTGAGATGTACCGTACTTGAACCTTTTGCTTGCTGAGACTGTATTTCCTCCAAGAAACATCCTGTTTTGCAATCCCCCAAATTCCCCATGTGCCATACAGCTTTAGGGATTTCATCACCTCCTGGGCACACAGGCTATGCTTTCTGCAAAAGACCCAAAGGGAGGGAGAGAAATCCAGACAAGTCAGAGGTTTCCGTATTTCCTGGTGGGACCATGTGATCCCTGAAAGATAGCTTTATTTTTATTTCACACCCCTTTTCTCTGCTTCATGCTGTTTCCATTCTAGGCCTGAGTCTGCCTAGCAGGCTGCTGGAGACTGCTGGTTGCATCATGTTGAGGAGGAGGTTGCGCTCTGCACACTCCTGCTCAGGTCCTATCTTTCAGGTCCTATCTTTCTTTTAATGGCCTTTCCTGCTCTATTTCTGTCCTTCACCTCGCTGTCATACCTGCAATAAAATTTTCAGACCAGTAGACGCCATCACTCTTTGTAGTTCAATTCTTTATCTCAAGCTTTCATCTGAGTTTATTGCTGAAGGCAGAGGATTTATTTATAAGCCCCAGCTTTGTATTTGTAGGCAGAATATTTCTTCCTAGTTCTTCTAATTTTGCAACTCGTCAGTAAGTCTTAGTCCTTTTGAACCTAATTTGACTCACCTAAATTCACTGAGTTTGTTAGTCTAAGTTTATAAAAGTGATGCAGTTCTGAGGGGTGCCCTGAACAGCTCCCCCTGGACCCTCGCCCACAAACCCTCTGCCTCTTCATTCTGATTTGACTTGGACTTGCCCTTGGCCTTGGTCTTGGACTTGCCTGAGGAACTGGGCTGTTGCTGACCCTGTTTGTGGCCATCAGACCAGCTCAGCTCTTGCCCAGGTGTGAGGTCTCTGTTCCCAGCTAATGTGGGTCATCCTTGTTGACTGTCTCTTGCAGAGTAGCCAGCTGTGGAAGGGCTGTGGAAAGCAAGAGCTGGCTTTCAGTCACTGAAAACGCTTTCAAGACTGTCTCACCCTAAGCACTGCTCACTTGTTCTGGTTTGTACAACTGACCTGGGTCACGGTTTGTGATCTGTTTACAGCTTTGCTGCCTTCTCATAGATTGTACCCCAGCTGCAGCGCTCGTCAGCTAGCAATAATATTTCATTATCTCTGCAGTCAATGATATTGGTCTGTATAACAGATCAGCAGAAGGGGGCTGAATCTATTTTATTTTTTTCCCTTTATAGTAAAGGAAGTGTATGATGACAGCCGCTGGTTCCTTGGATTAATCAGTGCTTAGTCAAAGTGTAGTTAAAATGACGCGAAATTCTTGGGGCCATGAGCATGTTCTAGAGCCAACATCCCTCATTAATGCATGTCTTACAAATGAGTGTAGAAGGAACCAAAAGCAAAATCATGTCTGCCCTGTATAAATGATCTTTCAGTGATACAGCAAATTGTGCTGTGCTGTAGGACAGTGTATGCATGGGAGAGAATCCCAGTCTTTGAGAACGGGGTTCTAAAGCAGCCCAGAGAAGCACTTTTTCCTCATCCCACTAGAGGGTGGGTGCAGTTTGGACAAAGCGAGGCTGCGGCTGGCTGAGCTCTGCGTGCTTGGCAAGGCACACAATGGGAGTGCGAGCATCAGTTTATCACCTAACAAGGGCGATGGGGCTGCCAGAGCTGGCAGTTGGTACTGCAGAGAATATTTAGCTCGGGGATGGATGCAAGTATTTTCCCTCAGTAGTTCAAGCTCTGTAATCAGAAGTGATTGCCATGAGTATTAATTTGATATAAATTGAGTGAGGCAAATGTTTTGCAGTCACTCAAAACAACAATGTCACTACATATTTTTTCCTTTCCCCCTACAGATTTAGAAGTTCATCATGTTGGTGTGCTCTACCGACCTCACTGGCACAGCCAATAAGAGTACTTCTTTCAAAGAGACAGGAAAAACAGAAGAAATAATAGGCTAGACTGTATTGTCTTTTGACTTAATATTTGTAAAATCATTCTTTCTGTGACAAAAAGACACATGCAGTAAAGCAGTCCCCTCATCACAGTCTCCACTCTGGAAATGAAACAGTTCATGCAGAAAATAAATAGCTGTAGTTTAGAAAGAATGATTCATTGTACAGCAATCAGTATAATCTGAGATGACTTCCCTAAACTCTACTTCAGATAAAGGCCAGAAGATATTGTTTCAGTTTATCTTTTTCTTTTTTCTTTTTTTTTTTTTTTTCCTAATCTGTTGATTTGTATTGTAGGAACTGAGAATACAATGTTGGCTCTGGGAAGAGCTAAGTATTTTTTAGCTGACCTTTAAATGTCTAGGTTAATGTGGAATAAAGGTAGAAAAGAATAAAAGCTTATAAAATTTGGGGGAAGAGAACCTCTAAAGAGATCAGTTTGACCAACGTTAATTTGGTAAGGCAAGGGAAAGGATTATAGCACTGGGATACTGGGAATGTGCTGAGAAAGAATGCTATGAAATTTCTACTGTAAGTGAAGGCATTAATGCTATTAAGATAAATGCCACTTTTGACACAAAATTGAACTCACCTGTAGAGTCCCATCTTGCAGATTGTAGTGAGAAGTCAACGATTTGTCTTCTAGAGACATGGAGTTACAATTATATTAACTAAGCTAAAAATGAAGAGGAGAAGAAATGACAATCCTCTGACTTTAACATATGATAGACCATCAGGTTCTATCATAAAGAAATAGATCTGGCATAACAAAGTATAATATAACACAGTTGCATATGATAATAGCGAAGGTCTGTGCTAGGTCTAGGGAAGAATATTGCACAACTGACCCAGGTGCCTTGCAGGCTTTGTAAATCCATTTTTAATCTTCCATTAAAGCATCAGTGTTGGCCTATGCTAGAGACAGAAGACAAGAGGAAGATGGATCACTGAGTCTATTCTGGCATAATAGTTCCTATGTTTTGTTCCATAGAAAGGGTTGTGATCAACAAAATCACTGCCAACTTGGTTCACTTGCCAGTTTATGAGCAATAGGATTGTTTTGCTGGTTTATGCAGCCCTAGTTATTTCTACTGTTACTGAAATGTGACATTGGCTGACAGCTCTGTGGGATCTCACATATGGAGACTTTGCTCCACAGGGATGGGAGAAACTGGGCAAATTGTAGTGGGTTTTCCACATATGGGGCCAATTCATGCCTGATGAACCCCCTGTGGAAGGTGCTGGCACTGCACCAGCCAAGAGGCTGTTTGTCATGATTAAAGCACTTGAATTTTTCCCCCTAATGGGGGACCATGCTGAGTTTCAGTGTGTACTGCTCTGCTGCTGCCTGTTTCTGTTGTTGCTAGATCTTCTGTAGTTGTTTCCTTTTGTTTAAGAGGAGAGTGGTGAACTAAGCTGGTGGTTGAAGCTGCAAATGTGGCCTAGTTGGATTATAAAAATTTTTGACGCTCTTTGTCACCTTCAACATGTGATGAGAATGGGTGTGAGAATAGGCAATATGGTTAAAGAAGAATCAGATGATGGAAATGAGACCAGAGTGGTGGAAAGCAGAAGAGATGAAAATACCATGGTGATTCGTTCAAGGACAGTCCCAATCTATCCTGCATCCAAGTGGTACAGAAGATTACAGTAGTGCTGTAGCTGTGCCACATGTGTCCAGAGAAAATGGAGCCATAGGAAGTTGATCGGGGATGGAGAGGAAGGGAACGTGGTGGGATTTGTGGAGCTAGAGAGGAATTGGGTTAAAAGATCCATGGGGGGAAATTTCTCTGTGGTCTATGCTGTGCTAGACCTGTGTGTTGTTGTAGCAGAAATGCTAAGTCATGGCTTGAACCAGTGAGTCAGCACCTGGTGAGAAGGGAGGGCCGACTCAGGGGAGCTCAGGTGCATGCAATGTACCTGAGTGACTGGAAGGGGTGGAGCCAGGATCCACCCCTTCCCAGACCTCATTTAAAGGTTGGCGGTGGAGGTGAGGGTATCTCACTGGAGATCCCTGTCTGCCTGAGGCCTTTCAGTGGTAAGTACATTTTCTTTGTTTGTTTTTGTGTCTATGGTTGCTGCATTTGGGCTTGGCCTAGTGTTGTGCCACTCTGTTATTATTGCTGTGCTTTCTTTCACATTATAGCACTGCAGCTGTGCAAGGCTGAACTTGGCTGGTGGAATTAGTGGGCTGTACTTAACGTATGTTAGAGAAGGTGATGAGGGTATAGGCAGGACAACACAACCATCCAGCTGCTTTTTCCAACTGTTTATGGATGTGGTTCAGAAAGCTAAGAAGTGAAGATGCCAGTGTGAGTGATTTAGTAAAACCAAGCTCAAGTCTTTTTTTATATACAATCTCTTAGAGCATAGTATGGGGCTCATTTCCACTGCTTGCAGTGCCCTGTGAAGGAGGGGGCTGGAAGAAGAAGAAAAGTAAAAACACAAGAAAAATGTATGAAGTTTGAAAAAAGTAGCAGGGCTTAGACTTGAAGAAAACCAGGGAGTTTAATTCTTGTTGAAATAATTTAAGATGCTTCATCCGAAAGGGTAAAAAATTTCCTGGGAGGTGGAAGAAGATTAATATTATTATTTCTCAAAGAGCTGGCAGCAATACAGGCTACTAGGAAGGACAGAGGCAGCCAGACTAAGACTGATGTGGGCAATGGAAGGAGAGAGTCACTCAGGATAGTGAGAGAACTGGAGGCACCTTGCTTTGCAGGAGGTGGGGGCATGCTGAATCAGCAATGCACATCCCTAATTTCATTATCTTTCTTGCCACTTGCTTGTTTTTTTTCCATATACTGCTAACTAACAGTGGAAGTAACAGGTCATGAAAAGGATGAAGTAACCGTGGTCCCTGAGCTGTTGCTGTGTTGTTAAGCCACCACCTTCCAGTGCTTGGCTTAAAGCAGGATCTTCCTCCAGTTTATTAGCTGGACAGAGACAAGCATGAAGATATGTTAAGCGGCTCAGATAATCTATCCTGCAAGGTAGTATGATAAGAGTGTTCTTCTATGCAGGAGTGCTTAAATTCTAATGAACTGCAGTCAGTAGTAGTTGTTCTTGCCCATACACTTAAGAACTTGAGCTCATGTGTAAGCTCTGCTTTAAATCAAGTTGTTAGCATGGTTATTGTGTACAAATGAGCACAGCCGGTCACAGAACACAAATGCGTGAACCTTGAAATTCCAGAACAAACACTGATTTCTGTACACTTCCTGAAAGCCAGCAGAACCTACAAGCATTGTGTGTGGAAGCGAAGAAAGCGCTGTCTAATATCAATGTTTTCTGCTTTGGGGAAACTTTATTCTGCATATTTTAGGAGAGGGACCTGGCCACTTAACAGATTTTTCTCCATTCATATTTTGAGATAGTGGCTGGTGAGGTTTTAGTTTGGAATCAGAAGGATGTGAGTGTGAGCCACGGAGGTCATACAGGTGCTGTCGTCCTGTTTGTAGGCAGGCCATGAGAAGAGGGGCAGGAGAGGAAGGGTGAGGACGAAAGGAACCAGGGCACACAGCTGTGAATTAGAGATAAAACACAAAAGGAGTGTGCAAAGGTTAAAAAAAAAAAGCTTATGCTAAAAGTGAAGTGAAAGTAAGGTTCAGATGTGAAGGGAACTGGTCACAGTAAGAGACCATCCGGATACTGAAGATGGGAAGTCAGGATGATGGATATTGAGCATTCAGCATTAGTGCTCTCTTTTGGTTTCTGCTGACTCCTTTGTCTTGTTGTCATTATTTGGAGCCTTGGACCTCACTTCTACCTCCTCCCATTGAGTGCACCCTTTCCTGGGTGCACTGCTCTGGCTGGAGCCCCTGGGCAGGGGGAATGCAGCCCTCCAGGTTGGGCAGCGTGCTCCGAAGTGTCCATGTAGAGCCACTAAAGTTCCACCTGGGGATGGATTTGGGCAATGTACTTGAGAGTGTGTGCATTCAATGTGTAAGCTGGGAGTACTGAGGAAAAAGCACCACAAAAAGGTTGCATGGTTGCCTCCTACATCTTGCTTGTGGAATCTACCTGCAGAATTTCAGGCAAGGCTTCTCCCAGTCTGGAGGTAGTTTTGGTTTCGCATAGATGGTTTTTGAAGGGCCACCTCCATCAGCCACCATGCGGTATTGCTGTTAAATAAGAAAAATAATAGTCTTGCTCCCTGGAAGCCAAGTAAAACCACAGTACAGATCTGACAGCTGTCCAAGCAACTGAGAACAATCAGTCATAAAGCAAACGCCTTTAAGTCAACAAATAGAGAACCAAAGAAATATCAAGTGAGATTAATCACTATCAGTTGTTCCAAGACTTTATAACAAAGGGGCAGGAGGAGGAATTAGTCTTGCAGACTTCACACACTTTTTTTTCTTAAGGGCAGCAGTTATCCAAGTCAGTAAAAATGAGGTAATTATATTGCAAAATTCTTTGGATGAGAATGAGACTTACGTTCTAAAATCCGAAGCTGCACTTACCCACAGCAGAAAATTGCTGGAAATCAGGAGAATAGCAGCTTGCATGTTTATTTTTCCTAGAAGAAAACAATTGACTCTTCAGAACTCATTTTGGAGTGACTGAAAACAGATGGCAGTGGAGATGCTTTGCAACCCAGAAGCATCAGGGCGGTTATGGATTCCTGGGGGCTTGTGTCGTGCTTGCCTGCCTCAGGCTTAAACAAATGCACACTGGACTGGGAAGCAAAATAGACTTTTCAGGAGGCAGAAATTCTCAACTGCTCATTTCTCATACTGAGAGAACAGGAATGCTGCATGTTCTTCCTTCTGCTGTGATTATTAATTTGCTGTAATGTGTTGGGTGCTGGCAGAGCTGACCTTCCCTTCCCAAATTCTGCAAGATTCTTGCTTAAATTCTGCAGCAGGAAGGAAAATATGTGTAAAAATTCTGGAGAGAATCTTGAAAATGAGGGGTTCCCAAAGATTTGTTGATGGATTTCAGTGGCAGCACATCATTCACATCATTCTGGGAGCATGTGTCAAAATTAATCTGTAGTAATGCAGTAATTCTAGGTATATATACTTGTTATTTGTATAGAATGATTACAAAAAAAATCCCTCTGTGGGCTGTGTTGTTCTGTCAGTATTTGCAGGGATCCCCTGCTCTAGAGGGATGCAGTGAGGAAACATCTGTGCTATAGATTTCTTCCTCAGAATGAAGGTGGTTGTTCAGTGTTTGAAGAAAGCATAACAACGAACCTCCATCCTAGTTAGTGTTTACATAGATACTGAATTTCAGATTGCAGATGGCCACACTGGGTTAACAGGAGTTTCTACATATACAGGGTAGCTTGTACCCCATGGTTTGCAGCAGGGAGCAGGTGCGCATTCTCACAACTCTGTTTCCTAGAAAATTAATAAGATGCTGTGGGGAGATACCAGATCAGATGCCAGTTTCCAGCCCAGACCTATAGCACAGCAAACTCTGCCTGGGATCTGGAGATGGAGCTGTCACACTTCTGCCACTTTCTTTGTCCTTCATTTGAAAGATGGAGATGAGCCAAATCTGGCTCTCACTTGCATCTTTGCTCATGCTGCAGTTGCTGGGGCTGTTGCAGACTCTCAGGGTTTGCTGAGGCAAGGTTAATTAGTGCAAAGTTTGACCCTTCTCCCTGTGAAGTCACATCTAAGCCCTTGCCCCTTTCTATTTACCTTACATCTTTTTGTTCTCCTTGTGGCTTCTCTCTCCCTCCTTTCTCTCCTATTGTTGTGCTGAGCCTGTGGAGTTTCTTTTATTGAAGAGGAGTTAGAATGAGAAGTCCCTGCAGCCCAGCTCTCGCATCATCTGACCAGCATTTAAACCAGTTTGCTTTGGCAGGGGGTGTCACTGCCAGGATGGGGTGGCCCAGAGCAAACCTGGGCTGGCTGCACTATGGCATGCTCCTGCCTTGCAGCATCACAGCATTCACAGGATGCAAGGGAGTAAAGAGCCAGTGGGAAATCTTTGTGGTGCATGGGACAGGTCTGTCCCCTTGGTTGTTTGTAAAGCCAGTGTCAGCAGTTTGCTTCAGGGAGCACCAGTGCTCCTTTGCCTCTACCAGGAATCTGAAAGAAATGCTGTTGTTTGGCTTGTTTCAGGATTTTGGGCATTTTGGTGGGAATGGAGCCTGAAGTAGTGAAAGGTAGTATAAAACTGCATATTGCCTGCCTGCTTGTAGCACTAGCAAACACAGCTTCTTACAAGTTTGAGATCTCAAAAATTATCTAAAGGAGAAGTCTGAGATTAGCTTGGTAGTAAAAGCATAGAGGCCAGGCTCAAGCCCTGCACTCTATGCAGTCCAGATGTGTGGTGATGGTGGAAACTGGGGTTTGTAATGCAGTTGGGGCCCAACCCTCAACAAATAGTTCTTCAGGCATTTGCTAATTTAAAAACATAGCTTTGGATGTGAGGAGTACCCTATCCATATTTCCAGAGCCTTGCAAAGTCATGAAATAGTGTTCCTTGTGTTAATGTTCTATTTAAATATAGCAGTCAGCCCCTCGAGGTAGTCAATTTCAAGGCATTAATTGAGCTTCTCGGGTGCTTGGGGTCATTAACCTTTGACTGTGGCTCACACCAGAGGCAAACGAATAACTCAAATGTTCTCCCCAGCATGCCTTATTGCTTAAGCATGCTGCAGGAATGTACTGTATCACTGGATAAATCATTCACCATGATATCATCAGAACTGCTGGTTTGCCATTTAATTCTAGTGGAGTACAGAATGTTTCAAACTGTGGCAGTTAAGGTTTGCATTGACTGGAAAACCTAGTTGGATGATACATAAGCATTTAAAAAAAAAATTAGGGAGGGAGAACAAAAGAAATGGAGAGCTGCATGCTGGCTGGTAGCTCTGCATCCTTCCCTAGCCATGTACTCTATCTACATGGTGTGCTCACTGTTATCTCTGCTGGCCTGGGCTGTCTACCAGGTCTTTGCCATTAACTGTGCTGGAGTCATGGGAGTTGTTTGCGATACAATGATGTTATAACAGAGAACAGGGATGTAGCTGCGTGCGCATCCAGAAAAAATAATGGAGACGCTCTGGTCACCAGGAAGTTTACTTTCCCCTACGCTTCTCCTGCTGTCTGGGGAATTTCTCAAGGGGATGTTAGTTTTGAATATCTTTAGAAATGATTTTAAGCTGGAAATGTTGGTGAGTTTGCTAGCTTGGACTGAGGGTAAAACTCACCCTCAGCCCTCAGAGCTGAGTGTTCAAGATCTCCTTGTGGGCACTTCCTGGACTGCTGCAGTTGGTGAGATCACTGAGAAAATACATTAAAATATGCATTCTCAGCTCCCCATTCTTGCCACAGTTTAAAGATGAAATAAAAAAAAATCCCTTCTCCAACTTCCCTACAACCCTGCTTCTTTTTGTCCCCTAATTCCTCTTCTAAGCAGAAGAACTGCCTCTCCAACTGGTCTGACTGCTCTTGGCATCCCCTTGTCCTTTCCTCTCCTGCAGGCTGAGTCCTACAGGGGCAAGCTGAGTGTTCTCAGACATCCAGCTTGTTTGTGAGAACAAACTTGGGGCTTTCGGGGCTGAGATACCTGTGGAGACTCTTCTGCGGAGGACAAGACTCAGTCTATCCAAAGCCAGGGAAAAATTCTCATATTTGATGCCCCCCTGTTCCAAGGAAGAGTTTTGGACTATTCTCATGCAGAAGCGGTCTGTGCTGCCCTGTGTTGCTGGGGTTCTGACAGGTGACCATGCAGGAATGGTAGGCCTCAGTTAGCACTCATACCTCCCAATGAGAGGGCCCTGGGTGTACCGAGGACAATAAAATCAAAATATTCTGTGTCTGTCTGTGTCAATGTGACATTATAGTAATGGGACCAGAAGGTGGAGTTAGCAAAGTATGTGGCCAGTGGCTGCAATCCTGAAGGAATCCAGTAACCTCCAGTGTGCCTGTGAGCAAAAGGAGGGGGGCATGTAGCTACTGGCTTGGTTCTAGGATGCTGCAGTCCTTAAGTCTAGCCTAAACTCATTGCCAGAGCAATGAAGGAGTAGAGATGGGTCTGAGAGAGCGCCGAAGAACATGAGCTCACCCTGGAGGACTTAAGCTGCCAAAGTTTTCCTGAAAAGGGAGGCAATTTCATGCATACAGAACACAAGGACTCATGTGTCCCCAGTAGGAAAGTTTCTATTAAAAAACCAAACCCAGACATGCACTTCCATATTAATGTGAAAATTCTTCTGTTTGTGAAATCAACCCTTTAAGGGGGTTAGAGGGGTGGGGGCAGAAAGAGAAAAGAAGCTGTTTGTTAGCATAATGAAATCCAGACAAATATTTATAGCTACTTTCAAGTGGCTTGTTCTAACATGAGTCGACTATCCCTAATACCTTCCCTTTAACACCATTAAGCATCTCCCTGGCACTCAGAACAAATTTATGAATGTCTTACAAAAGTCAACAAGCTACAGGAAAAAAATAAATAAAAAAGAGCCTTGTGCAAACAGAGCTTCATCGCAAGAACTCAAACAAAGAAGGTCATATTCATCACTCGTTCAGAGAGAGGCAAGCCAAGGAGACTGATGAAAGATGACACAAGTACTGGCTGACTTTTAAACTCCACCTAATAGAAGTTTTTGTAGGTGCTGCCAGGGTGACCATGCTCTTTGTGGGCTGTTCCCCTGCCTCCTACCACATCTCATGGCTGGTAACTGCTTTGCTCCACCTGAGTGTTGTCTTTGGTGCAGATGTGGAGATAAATGTGAACTGCAGGAATTGACCTGCAAGGTCCTGTTAGGAGAGGCTCTCCTCTCAAAGGGGGAGAGCTGTCTGATGTGTTAAGTAGACTAGCTGGATGGAATGTATGTTGTTGAAGCATGTGAATCAGATAGATAGGTATCAATGCAGAGGGCTGATGGTAAATCAGGTGGTGATGGCACCTAAGATGACAGGTGAGCGTGATCTGAATTTCAAGGGTTGGTAAAGGGGGGTTGGTTATTAGTGGTGGTTTGTTCCCTGTCGTATCTGGGGCATTTCAATACACAAAGCTGCAATTCATTAGGAGCTTGCTGCACTCAGCGAGCCTTTTTATCAATGATTGAAAGCTCTGAAGCCAGGAGGAAAACTTAGAATCACTGAATCATTAAGGTTGGAAAAGACATTAATTGAAAATTATCTAGTCCAACCACCAGCCCATAAGCACCATGCCCACTAACCCATGTCCCTCGGTGCCACATCTGCTCTTTTCTTGACTTCTTCATGGAAGTGCTGTTCTTTCGATGACAACTGAAATGAAAGAGGGAGGAGGTTTGGGACTGCTTATGTTCATGGGGAGACTCTGCCTTAGGCACCTTGTTCTCTGGCTCACGGAAGTGTTAAATCCTGTGGAGAGATGGGGAAGGACTATGGAGAGGTATGCCTTGGAGGATGGGATGTGGGAAAATGTTAGGCTGTACACAGTAGGGTCATAAGTCTACGTTAAAGTCTCTTTGCTCCAGAATTAACAAGTGTCACTTTGGATTTTTGGGGAAACAGACATTCTTACTGGATGAAACTCCTTTCTTGTGGCACCTGTCTTGTTTCTAGAGAAACAATGAATTGTTCTGCCAGCTCTCAAACCTGCCCTCTACTTTCACTTTCCCCAGCTTCTGGAAATCTGTTCAGAGTTGGGAGGAGATCTGTATTCTTTCCTTCCTATAGTAAAGGATCATATGTTATCACTGGTCATATCAGACAGATTGCGAGTGCAATGTTAGCGGTGCTGAATTTCACTGAGAGTGAAGTTCTGCCCCCATAGCTGCAGAAGCGTGTGTCCCACAAGGTGACTACACTGCTACAGAGTAGATCTCATCTTTTTAGTCTCTAGAGCTTTGAAACTGGGTAAATAAACATCTTCACAACAGTTTGTGATCTCCCTGTGCTGAAGCTGCCTAGCAAAAGGGCCACTGCCATCACGTATCCATTTGTTCTTGCTTGGTGACTGCTGATGCCAAGCAGAGAAGATGGCTGTAAGGTATTTACACTGCGGAGATGATGGTCTCATGGCAATTGAAGCTCTGACTGCTTCATAATGTGGTGGCTGTGGGATATCAAACCGTCAACACCCTGCAGCCCACAGTGGAAATGCAGGCTGTGTTAGCCTGTTTCCCTCCTCCAAGACAATGTAAGTGTAATTAGTCCTCATTTTGCTGACCCTGTTATTGTTCTTACGCAAGGGGAACTGAGAAGATCTGCCACCAAACAGTCCCTGTTCCTTGTCAGGGTTTATTGCTGCCCTCAAGTGCAGGATGCTCAAACTTTGCTGGGTGTATGTGGACAACACACACGTGTATATTCTAGCTCATGGAGTGTAATAACCCCATAGAAAGGAAGCTGTTACAGGATGCTTGTCACTTTTACCTATTAACTCATTTTCAAGTGAAACTGGAAGATTTATGCCCGTGAGAGAGCCTGCAAAGTTCAAGTGAAGGGGAGTGGAAAAAGCAACCCTCAAACTTTTCATAATTCAAACAGAAAAGAACTGAACAAGAAAAACCTCAGGCGAAGGATGATGAAAGAGCCTCATGATTTTGAGAAGTTTTTTCTAGGGTTAAAGTCTGCTTTGCTGCAGAGTTAGACTTTCTCCTGCTCTGAAATCATGTAAAAGTTAAACAGTTCAAGAGTATTTGCTGCTGTAAATTGTTATCCAGAACCCTGCTGCTCTTGCCTGCCTACGTTTTATCATTTATGCATGTCTTTTCCTTCAATATTTAAGGTCATTTTCTGGTTTATGGCATGACATAAACTGATAACAAAACCCTATAGCCTCAGTAGTTACTTTAACCACTTACTTTCTTTTAAACATTTCATCTTGCCAAATTATTGAGTCAGCTGTAATGACTTTGATGTAAACATGTACTTTTGAACTTATATGAAGATCAAAGACAAGGCAATGTTAAATGGAGGCTGGAATCTGGAAATGACCCGTGCAAAGTTGGCATTGGTGTTCCGTCTCTTCATATTCATTTTTGTGATAGAGAACCCAGAATATTTTTTCATTTCAAAAGTGAAGAAAACATGTTTTTATAGTTGCCAGTGCTGCAGACATTGTGGTGTCTTGACAGACAATCTGATTCATTTCTTGCTTTAGCATGATCATCATCGAGGTAAATCTTGCTCAAATGACACGGGGTGGGGAAGATGTGCTACTTTCTAGTCACTGTTTTGCTTGGATTCTCTGATCAGAGTAAAATGCTAAGCAGGAAAAGTAGTAGACATACAAGGCTTGTTCCAAAAGTAATGCCTCCTATTTTATTGTGTTTGCCCATGACATCAGAGGCTGATGTTAGTGGGATGGCAGTAGAGTTGAACCTTTGCACCAATATCCCATTACATGTTGTTGCCCTGTGACAGATGGCAGCAGACGGGCAGTTTGACACAATGGTGTATGACGTGGAAGTGTGTATGAAGAAAAGGTGAGGAACTGAATTCCTCCATGTGGTGAAATCTGCACCCATTGACACTTATTGGCACTTGCTGAACGTTTATGGAGACCAAACAGTGGATGCACCATAGTGAGGTGGTGGGTGGTGTGTTGCAGCAGTGACATAGAAGACAAGCCACGTTATGGATGGCCATGCCCAGTGGTAGCATTGTGAAATGAAGAATATGTTGATTGGCTCATCTGTGTGAATCAATGAATTATGACCAGAGAACTGTGTTTGGAGCTCAATATCAGCTTCAGTGCATTGGAAACAATGGTGGCAATGTTAGAATATCACTTTGCACCAGGTGAGCTCCACAAATGCTCATGCAGAAATAGATAAAACACTGTATGCAAGTTTGTCAGGACCTATGAACATATATGAAGCTGAAGGTGACAGTTTTCCTGGATTGCATCATTACTGGTGATGAGATGTGAACACTACAAGCCAGAGCCAAAACAGCAGTCCATTTGTAGCGGAAATGCAAGTCATGACTTGATCCAGTCATTGAGCACCTGGTGGGAAGGCAGGGCCAACCCAAGGGAGCTCAGGTGCATGCAATGCTCCTGAGTGACTGGAAGGGGTGGAGCCAGGATCCACCCTTCCCAGACCTCATTTAAGGGTTGGCAGAGGAAGCAAGGGTATCGTACTGGAGATCCCTGCATACTTGAGGCCTTCCAAAGGTAAGAAGCTTCTTTCCTTTATTTCTGTTCCCATAGCTGTTGTATTTGAGCAAATTCTCACTTGCTGCAGCCTAGGACCTTGCTGCTCTGCTGTCATTGCTGTACTTTCAATCGTGTTCAACCATGGAATGGCAACATCTGAATTCCCTATGGAATAAACAGTTTAAGATACCTGCTGAGTTGTAAAGCAGTGTTTATTGTCTTCTGGGTACAGGAAAGGGGTGATCCTTCCCAGTTTCTTGGAATCAGACAAACCATTGGCTCTAATGGCAGCGTCAACACACTGGCTTGAACCAAGAGTCAGGCTGGAGAAGACAACCCTTTTCTTGCAACATGATAATGCCAGGCCCCGTGCCAGTTTGAAGACCATGGAACACATTGCCAATCTTGGCTGGACTGTCCTACCACACCCCCTGCATAGTCTGGGTTTGGCACCTTCTGACTTCAGTCTGAGGCCAATAAAAGATGGGTTGCATGGGCAACGTTTTCCTAGTGACAACTCCATCATAGCCACTGTGAAACAGCGGGTTGCCTTTGCTGGTGCAGATTTTTGAGGGCATCGTGGAGGCTCTTGTTCATTGCTGGTGAGAACACATAGCTAATGGTGATGACTGTGTCAAAAATAGTGCTTAGTAGCTGAGAACTTGCTCTATCAAACAATGTTATTGTGCTCTTTGTAGCTGTTGTAGTTTCCATAGGAACAAATAGGAGGCATTACTTTTGGAGGGACTTGCAGACCTCAACCTGCAGTTGTGAGCTTTCAGGGAGAATGTGTTTTGTCTGTAGCGATTCTTTGATTTCTTTGATTAATGGGAAGTTCATCACTAGGCTGTGCTTATAGTGTCGTTTTCTCTTATTCACTTCTAGACAAATAAAAGAACAAATCAGATGTTTATAATCTCCAACAAAGCAGCCCAAACTGTACCAAATAGCAAAGGTTGAACTTTGCTAAACTGTTCTGAAGAAATGAAGGATGAGCTGTGTTGGCACTGGAATTAAGGTTTTGGTAACTTATTAAAACTGACATTCATCTTTACTTAAGATGACTTAAAGTTCTAAAAACAAATACTCCAGAAATCTTGCATGCTCTTGTGAGAATCTACAGAAAATTAGAATTGTCAGAGGTGACCTCTGGTTGCGTGGACCTCCCCTTTAAATGTGTGACCTGGAATAGCTGGGCTGAGGCTTACAGCATCTGCAGCTTCCCCTGGAAATGAAAGATGGGTATCTGAGAAAACCAGGCCTGCTTTGTCCCTTAGGCTGCTCACTTGAAATGAGGAGACATTAAAGTATCTTGACGTACCTGTGTTGTGAGGGCAGTTGGAGAGCTGGAACGGCACCAACTGCCACACTCTGTCTTGCAGCCTGCTCTTGCCTTTGTTAGGGAGTAGCAACAGAGAGCTGGCTGGGGTCGAGGAGAAGAGTGGCTTTCTCTTTAAAAAGAAAACAAGTCACCACCTCACACATCTGACACTGAAAGGAATAAAATTGCTGCCATAGCTATCACATCTCCTTTATAGGTTTGTTGGGTTTTTAGTGAGTAAGCATCTATAAATGTTAAATATTTAAGAAGTTAATTTTCCAGGCTCTTAGTGGCATTAAACAGCAGATAGATTTTTATGGAAACCTGATTCTCCAGCAGCTGTAAATCCCTCACAGTAACAAAAAGGTTGTTTTTTTTTCCAGCCACACAGTCTTTAAAATATTAACGGAGTTCTAAAAGTTTTATTTGTACCAGTAGTCATTTTTCCAGCTGTTGAGCTGATGAACGCTTTGATTTTTTTCTTCTTTCCCAGCCCGTCAGACACTTCTACATTTTTATTTTCCTTTTTAACAAGGAGGAAGTTGCGTTGACTTCTTGGCCTTATTCCTAAAAATACATTTCTGAGTGCGTTTAGAGGAGGTTTGTCGCCGATTCCTGGACTGCACTCTGGTCCCACGGGGCAACATTTTGCCGGCATAAATACAGAAAAGAGCCTGCTGCCATTGTGGCATAGCAACAAAATACTTTGTATTTGTTTGTACACACTGGCCCAGTTCTGACATCAATGACACCAGCATAGAGTCAGATCTAAATCTCTTTGTGGGACGCTGCTGGGGCAGATAAGGCTCCTGGTTCCTTCCACTGGCCTCGTGGGAAGCCCTCTGCTCACAAATAATGCTCTTACCTGTAGGTATGCTGCACTCCCAATTCATATGTTGGACCACTTGCCCAGTTTTTATATTTAATTAGGAAGGGTCAGTGGGCTGTCTGCAGGACAGAGTAGGGGAAAAAAACATTCCCAGCATCCTTGCCTCAAGGTCTTCTCCAACTTGTTAGAACCAGTGCAAAGAGCAGCTTCTCTCTAAATATCTCTCTCGGTTGTTTGATGCTGAAGTCAGGGGGGAAGTAAACTGGGCTGGCCAGAACCCTGAGAGCTCATCAAATACCTTCAGACCGAGTCTTTCTGCTAATGTGCCATTTGTAATGGTCACTGAGACTTTTCAAGGGGAGGTGAAGGGGTAAAGCCTTGAGGTGGTGGGTAAATTCAAAAGTTGTATGATCTCTAGTGCTTGGCTGCAGTTGATGCTATGGCACTATAGCAGTCGCATCATCTGGTTCTGAATATTTTATAGATCTTGATTTGATTGTATAAAAACAATTAGCGAAAGGCATCAATTGCATTCTCAGCTGAGGAGATTGCGAGGGGCAGACAGGGAAATCAGTGTCTGTCCTTTGCCATATCCAGGTCCTTTCTAGTCTGTAAAATGAGGTGTACCAGGGAAGTTGCACAATCTGGAACTTGAATGGAAAATAAGTAGAGCTCACAGAAACAGATTATTCTCCTGAGAGGAAAAATAAACACCCAGGGAAATTAAGGGCTCAGTATTTTGAACATGCTCATTATAAGATAATGAGAACTTAACAGATGGCTGTGTATGGCCCTTCTCTCCCTTGCCCAGCTCAGAGTTTATAACATTTATTGATCACGGCCAGTGGGGTTTTTGTAGAGTGGAGCAATAAGCCTCTACCCATGTATACATTAGAAAATGGTTGAGTTTAGGTCGGATTTGGTGGGTTTCACAGACTGTGCCTGACTCGATCTCAACCTTTTTCCTGAAGAAAATATCTCTAGTTCGTCAGAGGGGAAGAAACAACACATTACAGCCATGGCAGCCAAGTGATGCAAGCCCCAGAGCCACCTGTTCCTGCTGGGTGCGTTTCAGCTTTCAGTTACTGTAGGACAGGTTTAACAATAAGCTGGCATTCACTGGTCTGTAGACGGAAGGAGAAAGGTAACCCGGCTCCTTTCAATTGGCAGTGGGTTCTCAGGCAGAGCTCCCAAATTTCTTGGAGGAGGCCATTCTTCACAGCCTCTGAACACTGGGACCGCAGTTCTGCGTGTTCTCACTGTCCTCTGAAGACTGATGCAGGATGAGATCCTACCCTCCTCTGTTTAGTTGTTCTAAGGATCGGGCCCTTTTCTTGGACTGTTGCCTAAGTATTTTTACAAGTCCAGACTTTCACTCTGCCCTTGAGAGCTGCTAGGGTTTCTTTGTTTTTTTTTTTTCTTTGGGATTTTGTTTATATGTCTTCCCCCACCCTGGCTGTTAGGGGAGAGTGAGATACGCAAGAAGAGCCAAAAGATCATAAAAGAACGTGATACAGAAGATCATTTGTTACTTGTAAATGAAAAAAACCTCACCAACACAGGTGCATTTAACCAAAGGACAGATCAGCTGACAATTAAACTTTTGTACAAAAATAGGGGAACATCCATCACTGTTCATGATATATATTTTTTTTCCTGCCTCAGTAGAACTAGGTCAGTGTGAAATCCAATCTGCCTATCACAAAGCCAATCCTATCACAAGACCGCTCCTTTCATCCCTGCTGGAAGGCAGGGTTACATCAGACAAGGTGAAATTGCTGCAGCTTGTGCACTGCTACCCAGAGGTCATGTTCCAGATGAGCATGCGGTTGGATTTGCTTCCCTGCCCTCCTTTCCCTGTGGCAGCATCCTCTTCGCCTGAGCCAGGGAGCAGAACTGCAGGCTTTACCCCTGCTAGCAGGAAATGGGATGGCTCAGCAATGTGAACTCAGGCAGCTGGCCTGCTGTCTATTTCATGTGGTTGGTCAAAGCTACCTACCACTTTGCTCTGTCAGACTCGGGCAGGAGGTGCTTTGCTTTTCTCAGCCCCTCGGAGTCATGCCATACCCAGGGACCGCTGTGATTTAGCTGTTGTGGATGCTATGGCCATGGGAATGACATGGTGTAGAACATGAGCAGTTTAGAAAAAGCAGCTAGATCTTGGTTTTCCAAGTTCATCAAATCCCAGAGTCCCTTTCAGGAGGGAATGCAATATTATTTTCTTTCTGATAAGATTCTTGCTGGCTTTTTTTCTCTAAAATGGGAGAAGTAAAACATGTTACTGCAGTGAGGATTTGCAGTGTCCAGCGTTCTCCTGTAGACAGGTACATCTAGACTCGAAGACAGGAGTTTCTGTAGAACTGCACTGTACATAGGCAAGCATAGTTTTACAAACTGGCATTATTACTGCTATGTCAACATGTTAGTATGTCATCTATTATTTGCAAAATGCCACCCATTTCTGTTTGAGACAAATTTCAGTTGATGCACGTTCTGTGTTAGTGGCTGAGGCATGCAGGTGAAGGAGAATAAACACAAGTAAATTGCAACTTCAGCTTTGGGTTGCAGATGCTCAAGTAATGCTGGAATGATTTTCTGTTGAGTTTTGAGACTGAATGCTTTGTGTAACATTTGCATATTTCACTGGTGATTTGTACCTACCATAATTACAATTCCACAGTCCCCTTTAGGAATGATGCCTGTAAACAGTTTTGAATGTAAGTCTGAAAATATAAGCACGAGGGTCCAACGAATGGTTTGTGGTAGTGAAACTGTCTGACAAGCAGCTGTTGAAGCATACCAGGCAGACATTTAGGACTCTCTTTTGCTGCTGAAGTTGGGCAACAGATTCAGAAATGAGGAAAAGATCTTAAACTGACCTTGAAGGCTGTGATGAACCCAAATGAAAACTTTATGGGAAGATAGTAAGAAGCAACACATGCTTTTTCTGATAATTTTTCTTTGTCTAGAGCCCATCCAAGGCATAAAAAGCAGATGCATTCCACTTTCACTGAGCCATTAAAATGAAGCATGATATACTAACCTATATTTCCATAATTAAAACCATTCAGAGAAATTCCCAATGACATAAATGAAAAGACACGTGCAAGGAAGCTACATGCTCTCTCCCTTGAAGAACAGGAAAAATGAATCAAGTTTTTGCCCTGTCTCTTTCTTTCCAAACTTCTGCACACTGCTCTTTTGCTTTGCTAGTTCTGGTGGCAATGGAATGATGCCAGCAGTGTACCTCCTGCTTTTCCTCCCTAACGCTGCCTACCTGATGTCCTGGCACTGGGGATGTGCTTTGACTCTTGCCAAGTATCAGTTCAATGAACTTCTGCATCCTTGGTGATGAAGTGGGGACACTGCAGAACACCAATTTAACTGGACAGAGCTGGACTGAATGGTCTTCAGAGAGCAGTGCTTCTCTTTGTTTCTATGAGAATTTGATTGGTTTCTCCTTGGAAAGCCTTCTAAGCCTGCACAGTGAGGGTGAGACCATTTATCAGAGTATTTGACAGTGCTTTTGCAATGACCTGTGATCATTAGGACTTGATTCTGCCAGAAAGAACAGAGGAAGAGCTGTACTGAGTCATCCCAGTAACCCAAGTAGCCCTACTTCGTGTCTGGCTTGGGTCGCAGCAGCTGTGTGAAGACAAATCTGTAGCACATGGTACTTCCCTTGATGTTACCTTCTGGGCTGGCAGTAGTCTGCAAGTGAGAAACTTTCTGAACCAGAGATTTGTTCTTCCTTTCTCCTCTCTGAGATCAGTGACAGCTGTGGGCTCAGTAATCTCTAAAACCCACGCTACTATATTTAAATGCCTAAATATAGATGTAGAGGCCTATGAGTTTGTGGGCACCATTGAAGTGGACTGGAAATTTCCCATTTGCCTTTCTGGCCCTATTTCAGGTAACCAGCTTGAAAAAAAAAAAAAGAGGAAGAAGGATTAAGTGGCTTGTGCAAGATGGTTGAACAAATGGGACAAATGGCTGGCAAAGCTCAGGAGTTCTGGATTCCATTCCTGTGCTCCGACTGCTGAATTAAATTTGTTCTTGTAGAGTAAAAGCTCATGCTGGTAAGCATGCAGTAGAGATGCTAAGGCATCTTAATTGTGTCTTCTCAGAGTACAGTGCCACAGAGTTATTTCTTGTGTGGTGTTCTTTCCGGCAGTGTCTAGAGAGAGCAGGAGCTTGTAGGACACTTCAGTACAGCTTCTTATGCTCGGTTAACAATATAATTGAGACAGAGCCTCTACCTCTTGTGTTGATCCGGAGAGAAGATTCATGATTTTCAGCCTTTCTGTCCATCCCAAAGTGTGTGTATGTGTCACTAGTTCTATAGTTTAGTAGCTCTATTTCACATAATGGCATTTAGAATAAGGGGGAAGCAGTGAACTGTCAGAATTTGCTGCAGCAAGCAATAGATATAGTTTGGGGATTTGTTCTGTACAGACTACAGCTACTAAACTCATCTCAGAGAGACGAGACGAGTCAGCCTAGCAGTGATCTATGCTGCAAGTATGCACTGAAATCCCTTTCCCTTTGAAGCAGGGAGAGTTAAACCGTTGACTTTATTGCAGTTGGGTTAAGTCTGTAAATAGTTCATAATACTTGCATATTATTAGTTACTCTCATGGCCAGATCTAAGCGTGCTTGATCTCTGGAGGAATTTGACTTTGCATACAGTCAGGCATTCCTCATTTCTCATTAGCTGGGTAAATACATGTGAAGAGAAGCGTGGGTTTGACATCTTAGCCCAGTTTCTTCTTCCTGAGAGGGCGATGAATGCTCTTTCAGAAACTGGGAGAAATACAGCATTTCTGAAAAAGAAATCTATAGTTCATCTCCCAACAAGCTACGGCTGTGACAGCTGAGCAGGGAGCGCTCAGGCTCTGCATGAGTTGAAGTCTTTTATGATGTGGGGCTGTTGGCATCTGCTCTGCATGTCACAGAACATAAGGACAGCAAGTGGGTGGTTCAACAGCTGGGATGGGAACTGGGGGGGCATGGAGCGAGCTGTCATCTGAAGGCTTATAGCAAAGGGGATGATATCTGTAACTTAGCGTGATTTGTTTCATAGTGTATTGAGTTTATTTTAACACAGTCTCTCATTTTTAATTCATCACCTTCTACTCCCCAGTACAATTGCACACTTGTTCTTCTGTCCTTTCACAATCATGCATGCAGACTTCACTATGCATTCACCATCAAGAAAAGCGAGTGGCAGGTGCCCTTGGCACATCACATGCAAACAAGTGGGCTACAATACTAGTGCAGGCAGAGCAGCCTAAGGTGGGAAACTGGATGTTAACCAAAGAGAATGCCAAGGCCTGAAGTGCAGCCAGCCTTCGTGGGGAGTGATCACAAGGTGGTCCTGCATGGTCTGGTTCAAGATGGCAGGAAAAGTTGTCCTGCCATGACTTGACAGGAGAATAGCTTGGATAAGCAGACCTGAGATTTTCTTAGGGCTGCTGTTAATGCTTGCAATTGGGTTTTATCGCTCATTAAGTTGTTAGCCTGTTTTGATCTTTATTTCAACAAGGCCAGATTGCTATATCTTTATTGTATGCATGAGAATGTATTTACAGTCTGTGTTCCTTTTCTAAGAACTGAATGAGTTGCATCTCATCTGGGTGATATCTCTGGGCAAATTCCATGCAGAAGACATTGGGCAGCCACACCCAGGGCCAGAATTTTCTCAAAATCACTAGCAGTGGGTTTTTTCCAGTGGTACACATGCAAATATAAAACATGAAGAGTAGCCATTTTTATTTGCACTTTCCAAGTACAAAGGCTTGGACTTGGACGTGTGGGTAGAGAATCAGTCTAAAAATAGACTTACCTAACCTGACCTTGCTATTGAGCTTGATATCTAAGAATCCGTGGGAATGATCCCTAGGCCTGAAGTTATTGCCTGTTGTGATTTGAGCTGTTTCCCTGTCTGAGGGTAGTACTGTATTGTTCTCTTAAAGGTTGTATGAGTCACAACTTATGTGAGTTGCTTTATCACTCTAATTAGTCTGGAGATTGAAAAAAGGAAAACTATATACAAAAGGTCAAAGGCAAAACATATTAGTGGTCCTTGTAAACTTGTGAGGCACTTCATATGATTTTCTGTTTGAGAAATAAAACACTCCTAACTCCTTTCATCTAGGCTACAACATTGAAATGTCTCTTCCATATGTCAGTGATACAATCTACATAATGAAATAAGTCTTGCAGATGGACTGGCTGATGCAACGGACATTCTTCTCATAAATTGCCTCTCACTTTTATCATTTTCTTGGTTTCCCACAAGAATATTGACAATTACTGAGCTATTACTTCCTATATTGCATAACTTTTAAAAATGCTACAATTCAATGAGGTGAGATTTTGTTCCAGAATAATCAGTGGCACAAAATAGCTGCAGGAAAAGAAGGCAGACCCTAAAAAGAAGGGGAAGAAGAAAAAACATCTTAAAATGGATTGCTTTAATAAATAAATAAGTCCACCCTGATTTCATGCTTTCCTTTTTAACCGATGTCATTAAATTAATGTGGTTTTTTTTCTCCTTGCAATTTATGCAGTACCAGAGCTCTTCTGACTGTCTTGGAACTCCTTTGTGCCCTTGGCTTCTGAAGTTTTTAGAGCTAGCTTTAGGTTTTATTATGGCCTTTTTTTTCTTTAAACTAAAGGCCTTTTAGGAATGCAGGAAAATATTTGTTTTGAAGTCCTTCTTTCACCTTCATTGCTTTCCTTGGCCAAAGATCACCGCTTATTCAAATTCACAAAGTTCTAGGACTTCAGATTTTATTTCCGCAACCCTACGTGGTAGGTTGGAGATCAAATCCTCTCTGGTTCCTCTCTTAGTCTTTCTCCAAAGACTGTTGGTAGTGACGTTTTAAACTCGCATTCAATCTAGGCACCCAATTACTGGATCAGAGAAGGTAAAGTCAAAGGCTGAATTTACTATGACCGTGTGTCCAGGACTTGGAAAAGCTCTGTGGAAAACAAAAGTCTAGTTTGTATGAAAGAGGGCATTTACTTTTGCTGTGTTAAAAGGATGCGTTATCCTGGCCAAGAACCTGGAAGACATTAAGGTAGATGTGATTGTCACAAACATTGAGCTTTTCTTTTCTTTTTTTTTTTATGGACCATCTGCACTTTTAGAGACTATGAAGTGGAATGGCAACCCACAAGGAGGTATGAAGGTGACATTTTGGTTATCCAGCAACCACTGTAACATGCAAGAGTTCTCATTAGCTGTGCGTATGGAGAGAATATAAAACTTTATGTAGTGATGGCTTCCAATAAAAGGAAAGATATCTCATTCTTGGAGTGAAACTCAGACGTTCACCAGTCCAAATGTTTGCCTAAGGCCTCCCCAAACTCACAGTCTCCTTTTTTTGTCTTTCATGGCTGGTTGATTGCTGGATCTCCAGCTTTTATTCTGTCTCGCAGAGTATGTCTGCCATCCAGCTGAAGGTGTGATTGTTCCACCTCATGTACCCGTACCAGTAACGATGTAACTGCACTGCCAGAAGTTGAGTTGCCGAAAATATTCCCAATAGCTCAGGCAAACATACCGACTCTGAGCTGAAGCTCCCACTGCTGCCAGCCATATGTTTATGCTAAAGAGATCAGTATCAGTAAAACTACCTTTAGGATGTGTAGAAGAGTGTTGTTGGTACTTTGAATTGTACTTTTGCAATTTCATCTTTAGAAGTTTCTGCAACTAGGATCAAAGCTGTACTGCTTCCGGTAACAGGCAGGTATGGAGATTGTGTATTCCCTTCTCCAGAGATTACACATATCCTTCTGTATTTTTTGTTGATTTCTTTTGCTGTAATTCAAGCAACACCTAGGTGCCAGAATTAAGATGCAGCTACATATTAGGGAGTAGTTTTCAGAAGTGCTGTCTGCCCTCAGCTTCTAGAGCCGTACCTACCCATTCCCTCTCTGTTTTGAAGTCTAATGGACATATTGTGCCTGTGCAACTCATGAGGATTTGCCAATTTGGAGCCAAAGTGAGGTCTCTAAGAGCCACTGACATCTTCTTGAACTTAGAGGGAAAAAAAAAGTCATTGTGTGCTTTAGGCAGCATCTGTTCTTTGATCAGTTTGAGATTTCTTTGGGGAAGGAATGAGAAGGGAGGTTCTCCTGGTCCCGTCTGATGATCCATGACAGAGGGAGGGAAAGGAGCTCCTGACTTAATTTTGGTTATGTAGTGTAACTGCTTCACGTGGAATATAAGGTTGCATTTGTAGACTGGATGATTCGTAGTGAATATCCCTTCAGTCTTGTCCTCTTCTGCTTGCTCATCACTGGTACACAGGCCATAATTTCCTGTACTGCATTTTAATTACATGTTAACAACTGATTTGAGCTGTTAGTATTTGGGCTTTTTTTCACCTTTCTGCACTGACTGAATAAAAAATAAAAATAAATCAGTACCCAGATGATATCAGCTGAAATTTGTTAGAGAATACGCATAATATTGTTATTGTCTCCTTGACTGGCTGAGCATGTAAACATTTCCAAAGTAAACACAAATGTAAATTTTGCTTTCCATGGGCACTTGTGCCAGTAAAATCTGATCTTTCCAAAGCTCATGGCAAGCTAATGCAAGAGGTGTGAGCATGGAAGGGACGAGTCTATGTAAATATTCAAATGGACATTCACATAGTTAACTTTTTGTTTAGTTCTCCTGGATTTCTGTATTTCTTTTGAGTAGGAAGGCATTTAGTCCATGCAAATCCTCTGGCCCCTTATTGTCTGACTTTGCACTCACTTTCATGGAGATGTCTGACCTGGGTGAGTTATACTGGTGCAGTGGGATATAACATGTAGTGCTGCATTTCCAGTTTTATGCCACTAACCTGGGCGGAAATAATGGAGGGAATGCTTCCCACAATCCCAACATTACTAAGGTTGGTGGGGACCTCTGGAGGTCTTCTAGTCCGCCTCCCTATCCCCACACAGCTCAAAGGAGGCGTGACTAAAGCAGTTCAATCTTGTCCATGCTGAATATCTCCAAGGATCAAGACTCCACAACCTCTTTGGGCAACCTGTTCCAGTGTTTGACCATCTTCACAGTAAAACAACTTTGTTTTCTCGTGGTTAAATAGCGTTTCCTGTATTTTAATGTACACTTTGCCCCTTAGGTTACCACTGAGGAGAGTCTGACTTTGTCCTCTTTACTTCCCTCATCAGGCATTTATCCATCAAGCTCTGTATTCTTACAATTATACAATTTCCTAAGTGCTTTAGTGTTCATTTACAAATAGGACTTTGCCTTCTCAGTTGAAGGGGTCTTAAGCTTTTACTAAAGGCACAGGATTGAGGAGGATGATGAAGCTGGGGTTAGAAATCCAGACTTGGGCACTCCTGTACAGAACATGGCTCCACACCGACAGCTCAGCTCTGCACAGAGATGCACACCTGTGGCACCATGTCATTTTTGCACCACAATGTTAAGCGAATAGCTTTTGCTCTACTCGCCCGTGTGTACAAAATCCTCAGCATGAGGGAATGTTATGTGCAGTGGGAGAGGAAAAGATGCATTTCCTTCTGGAACGCGTGCTGAGATGCTGGTGTTGTCCTTTTCGTCCCATTCCTTTTTGTCTTCCCCAGGTTCCCTGCCTTATTACGACTTTGTCTGGGGGAGAAAATGCTGGCTTCCCTGGTTGGTGAATGCAGTGGCAACTATATCTTAAAAAAAATAAATAAATAAAAATAAATTCTAATTAAGGAGCTGTCCTCATGATTTGTGGATTTGTATACTGGAAAGCAGGCCAAGGCTGTCTGATTTCATTTCTGTAAAAGAATGTAACTCCAGTTCCTTGCCAGTTTATACCATTCCCCATGCCGGGCAGTAGATAATTTCTCATGGTCCCAAAGCTTTCAACAATACTCCATTATGTTTCATGACTCATAAATGGGCTGGTGCCCATGGAAAGCCATGTGTCTCAGTGCAGACAGCACAGCTCCCAGCAGTATGTTTGAGCTGATTTCATAGCCTCCAGACCTAGCATGGTTTATTATTTTCATGACTTGCTCACTGTTCTCATTGTTGTGAAGACCGTATTGCATCAGTAGCCGAAATAATATTGAAGGCCTTTATGTGTTTTGATACAAAATTAAAAGCACAACATGTGGAGCTTCAAATGAACGCGGAAGAAAACAAGATCAAGCAAATGACTGAACTAAAGTTCAGACCTAATAGCTCTTAGTGATAAGCAGCTCGTACAAACTGTGGCGACGGTGATAGATAAGACGATATTATCTGGCCTGATATAGCTGCAGTGATTTTTGCTGGATTACCTGTGTGCACAGGGTCCTGAGCTGATGGATGTTGCACACGTCCTCTGTGTTAGACAGGAATGAACTGAAGGATTAGAAAGATATGATATGTAATCTCCTGTCTGCTCCTGCAACCTTTATTTGAAGGAGCTGAATCAATGAAGCCAACTGTTACTTGCATAATTATTACTTCATGCTGTCTTCAGCCTGTTATGCACTGTGCAAACATATGTGAAGCCACAGTCCACACCTCTACACCTGAGTAAAGGTTGGGAGATTGTAGCATTGGGTTTATGGCCCGATTCTGCTGTTATTAATGTCTACGAAACAACCACTGGTTGGCCTCTTTCCTCAGCGTTTTTTAATCCTATTGTGATTTCCTTGGGTTTGGATTCTGTTGGCGTGATCTGGGCAGCCTTGTGATACGGGGAGGGCTGTTCCAGGGGGGTGGCTCGGGGTGGGAGCCAAAAGGAGCTCAGCTGAGGAGGGCTGAATGGAGCGGTTTTGTCCGCTGTTGTGAAGGCGTTTTGTAATTCTCGGATAACGTCGTGAAACTGCTGCCAGGTGCTGTTGCAAGCCTATGGCTGTGGAAATAGTTGCTTGAGTAATAAGAACAATAAAATCTGAAGGGAAAGAAAGAAAGAAAAAGATTTATAGTATTTCTCTTTTGTTTTGGTGGCCTTTATTTATTTATTAATTTAGTACTTTTTGTTGTTGTTGTTTTAGCCTGAATAGTAAAAGCAAAGAAGTCAGTATTGCTATAGTTGTATACTTAGACTCATTCTCATATACTTATATTCCAGCATAGGGCAAAACTTAGGTGGTAAGCACTATAGATCGAAGGCTTTTTGAAACAAAATCATTCCTTCCCATGTTTTGTTCCTCCCTGTCTCTAATGGAAGTATTAGAATTTTTAAACAATGGCTTTCAGATTCACCCTCAGTAGAGCACGAAGTATTCCAAAATGGACATTCTTACTGAACTTGCTTGGTTACGTAATTTTCCATTTGCTATTCATTTTTTTCTGATTTAGCCAGTTATCAGGATTTTAATGTACACATTTAATTGAGAGGGCTGAATATATTTGGTCTACTGAAAGAAAAGCATGTTCTATAAACAGATCTGTTCCTTCAGCAGAGCTTCATCTGTTTAGCTATTTTTTTGGAAGGAGCTGCAGCAGTAACATTGGAAATGTGCTTGGTTTCTTGAAACAATCACTGGGCATTTGTACAGAAAACAGAGATTCAAGTCAGGAAGATTTAAGAAGCAAAGCATGTGTGGATCTGTTGTGATGCTTAATGATTCATTTAGTGCTCTGTGGTTAATGATTATAATGACTATATGTGGTAATCGTGCTCCCACCCTCACCTCCTCCTTCCTCTCCCTCACCCTTTTCCCCCCTGAAATAGGCAAGCACATAAAAATCCTGCAGCATAGAGTGTCAGAGATGGGTTGCACATAGTGGCTGGCAGCAGGTTTGTGTCATCACCACCCTCGGGAAGGCTCAGCATCGATCTGGGAGCTCAGGCTTCCTGCAGCCTGGCCCACGCTTGTGGCTCCCGTTGGTTTCTGCAAGCTGCAACAGGGAAAATTCCCTGCTGCGGACCGAGCTCAATGGCTGCAAACCGTGGAGGATGCAGGCCCTGGCTGTAATCAAAAGTGCCTTCCTATTAGTTCATATAGCTGGAGCCAAAGGACCTGGCTTCGCTCTCTGATGCTGAGGGAGACAGGAGCGGTAATTAATTAGCGACATGAGCTTTTCCATTGTGCAGTCTGGTCCCGTGACCCTAGACAGGTTTTGTAGCAGAGCTGGGGAAAGATTTATTTATTAAAGCTTAAGGCAAAGCTGCAGAGAGATAGGTAAACGTTCTGGAAACAACCTAAAATCCTTGCGGAGCGCAGCAGCCTGGGGGACTGTTTACCCAACGTTCATGAAGAATGCCCTCCTTCCATCCCACCTCTGACCAACTCCAGACTCACCACCTGCCCAGACACGCTCCTTGGGGATTTTTCTCTCAGTTCCAATGCAAATGCTGCGCCGATAGCTTGCTTGGCAGGTGAGCGGCTGCTTTACTCAGGGTGCAGTTTCACAAAGGTTTTCCCCAGCAGCAGAGGCAATTCACAAGTTTTGCCCCCACCTTTGGCCACTTGCTGCTGGCACTGCACCATGCGCTTTATTGCCCCCTTGATTGCGCTGAGACAGCTCTTTGTGGGGACGTGAGGTGATCCAAAATTAAAAAAAAAAACAAAACAGAAAACCAGAAATCTCTGCTATCCAAAAGAAGGTTTCCTGACCCAGTTTACAATGCATTCCTACCACCAGTTAGGGTTGTCCGTCAGTACAATCAAACAGGAGGAATTCTGAGGTGCAGGGGTGGACCAGGAGGGAAGCGGTAACTTCTCAAACCTCACTTCTCCCTGGAGAAAATGCTTGTGTAATTGCAAGTGGTGGCTGTGCTCTGTACCAGACTGATGCATCCAGAGGATCTAAACTGATGTAGCTCAGGGAAGAGAATGCAGCTGCCTTTGCACTGAGCAGATGTTTCAGTATCTAAAGGGGGGCTGTAAGAAAGAAGGGGATAGACTCTTTAAGGAGGATCTGTTGTGATAGGACAAGGGGAAACGATTTTGAACTAAAAGGGGGGAGATTAGATTGGATATAAGGAATAAATTCTTTGCAGTAAGGGTGGCGAGGTGCTGGCACAGGTTGCCCAGAGGCAGTGAGTGCCCTGTTCCTGCAGACACTCAAGGTCAGGCTGGTGGGGCTCTGAGCACCTGATGGAGCTGTGCATGTCCCTGTTCGTTGCAGGTATTTGGACTATGTGGCCTCTAAGGGACCCTTTCAACTCAAAAGAGTCTATGATTTGATGTAGGATTTGTAGAGGCTTTGAATTTTATTTCAACTGTATTGCTGGTGGCAAGAGGGCGGAGAACTCTTGATCCAGCATAAAGTCGGCATGGTGCAGGCAGGTGATATTTAATCTGGCATAAAGCCTGCTGGTACAAAGTTAACATGTTGAAATGTTTTCAACAAATTTGAACCAGCACAGCTCACACCCATGCAGCATTTTGCCCTGTGTGGCTGAAATGTTTTTGGTCAGGCAACAAAGTACATTCAAATCATGGCCCAGATGTCTTGCTACTCTTCACACATCACAGCTTTTTGCAGGAAGCTTTTGTGCTCCTGAAAAAGATCTTTCTTTCCTGCCTTCGTGTTCCCCATGTATCCTTAGCTCTGTTTGAAGCTGGTGCTATTTCATGCCTCCTCTGTCATCAAAAACATAATTAAGGGTGCAGACACTGCTACACCCTGCTCAGCTTCCAGCAGAGACCACACAAGATCTTGACTTAAACATGTAACTGAAGCAACAAGCAGATGGATGTACAACGTGCTGCTCTGGACGTAAGATCTGAGGACAGATTTGCTTTGTCATGGTTTGGGATTCCCAAAGGGAAGAGAGAAAGAAAGCTATCTCCCCCAAAATGATGGAAGGTGAGAGATGCGGCTGTTGTCTCTGTTACTGCAACAAAGTTTAGAGGCAGTAGGTAGACTGAAAATGGGAGGATTTGCTGCAGGTAGCGTGGAGTTAATGTCCTTGACTGGTAGCTTTTGTGGAAGTGGCTTTGCATCCTCTTTGAAAATTGTTCCACAAAGTCTGGTTGCTTCTGATATTCTACTGTATGCTGTATTTCCTGGCCTAGCTTTGAGCTGGCAGATGTGAATGAAAGTGACCTCTTGGCAGGAAGGGAGGTTTGGTTCTGATGTCCATTAGGACCAGAGCCCTCCCATGGGGCTGCTGCTGAGAAGACACAGGGCTGAGGGTGGCCAGACAGTGTCTGTTAGGGAGCAATTACTGTCGTAGATCAGATTTGTTCATGTAATGAGTTAATGACTAAATAAAATTAGTCAGAGCCTAGTTAAAATAGCGTGCTGTGTCTGAGAAGTGATAGAAGCTGATGCCTTCAGATGCTCCTTGAAAAGCGGTTTCCGCCAGTAGAAGATATTGAAAGGCCAGACATGAGATGCTGGCTAGACGTGTTCACTTACACAGTGAAAACACAGGCCCAGATATTCATTCTGGGGTGCGCAAGTGGGAGAATTGTTTCTGAGCACATGGGATGTAAGCCTAAGCACATAATAACAAGGTGTGTGCAGCAAGTTAATTAGGTTCATTTTCCTGAATGTTACCCGGTATATACCCATAGTCCCAGTGCTTGAAGAGGCAAGTCTGGTGTGTGAGTGCGAGCATCAGGGCTGGCAAAGCATCTGCACGGTGGTATTTGGACATGCAAATCAACACGCAATTACTTTTTTTCCCTTTTCCTCTACTTTTTTATGATTAGCTGAAGGTACCTAGAGGATGCTTTGTTTCCTTATGGCTCCCTTCACCTCATTCAAACAAAGTTAATATGCTTTTCTGGACAGCAACCAAGTTTATATTTGTGCCAACATCCCAAGCTTGTGCTGACTTGTACTGTTGTGGCAATAACTGCTAATGAGTGCAAATGTGTTCCTGGAAAACCCTTGACGCTGGAGAGGCATCTCTAAATGGAATGATGCTCCTGGCTATGGAAGAGCTGGACACCTGTTCCTTGTTCATTGCAAAGAATACAAGGGACCCTCAGGAGCTCTGTCCCCTTTTTAATTTTTGAGTGCCCCCTAAATGCAAGGCCTGCTGTTGAATCTCAGATTTCTTTTTTTTTTTTAATACCAATCTTGCAGAAATTGCCCCATCCCTTTTATCAGCTCAGCAACAATCCCTGCTCTTCTATTCTCGCATGCAAAGGGCCGTCACGATACAACAGATGGAGCTGAGGGTTGACCATCAAGAAACAACTCCTGCAAAACACAGAAGGCGGTGGGAGGAGGAGTGATGTTTGGAAGGCTGTTTGGCTCAGTGACATGAGAGTTTTTGTGTTTCAGTGCTGACCTGTAGTTTGAATCCTGCCTGATCAAGACTGAGTCTTGGGCTATGCTATGTTTCTCTACTGAGTCTCACAGTTTCTTCTTTGAACAGATTTTTCCTTGTCTTGGCTAATGAACTGACCTGACTGGGCCATTTAAAATTGTTTTAAAATAGTGAGGTCCTGTCATGTGATTTTTTGCTTAATTCTCTTCATTCCTCTAGCTATGTTGAAATATCAAATCACCATAAACCTATACTGGCTGAAGAGCGCACTCAGGATAGGTTCAACTTGCAGTAGCCATTGCCAGGTATTGTTGGTGTTAATGGAGACAAAACCAATCTAGGAGTCCACCCAGGGGCATGAACTGATATAGTTCAACTCATTCTGATTTTGCCCTTTCATGATCCTCCTCCATTAGTTGGGGGAAAAAAAAAAAAAAAGCAATAGGAATATACTTCAAAAGAGCAGACTATTGGAGCACGTCATGTGTAGGTGGAGCAGCCTACATGGTTGGCTGGGGCACATGGACCTGGGGCTGGTGGTGGCCAATGGCAGAGGGCTGGATTCTGTCACCTCAAAGTGGGTAGAGGAAGCTGATTAGAAATGTATTGACAATTCCCTGCACTGGTGAATTTGGGTCAGATATGCACCGTCTCAGGCAGCATTCCTAGGTAGAATCTCTGCACTATGTTATTGTCCCAGGCTTTCCTCCAACTGATGTTCCTTCTCCATTGCCATGGTGATGAGGCTGCTGAAGACTATGGTACTGCCAGCCTTCTCTGCTCCTCACCACAGAATTCAGCTTCCATTGACAGGCATAAAGTCCTATCTCTTCTCTCACTGAGGCAGTGGGAGTGGGGGGTCTGTTTAGCTCTTTGGGAGCTGGATCTGGGGAGGAAGAGAATGGATATGCAAAATTGCTTTATTATTGCTTTTCATACAAACAAACAAAACCTACCACCAGAGGAAAAAAAAAAAACCCAACTCATGAAATCACACTGTCTATCACACCGTATAAAACTGGGCTTGCTCCTAACAACAGAGGAGCTGGCCTGTGTACATGTACACATGCAAATTCACAGTTGGATCTTCTTTTTTGCCTTTATTTTGCCATCTATGTGATGTGTTTTTAAACTGTGTGAGTTGCGTCACCTTCAGCTTTGAAGGGTTCATGGATACACCAAAATGGACTTCCACGTCCCCCAAACCTTGAAGGAGATGAAAGTTAAAGGCCCTTATCTCTAGATTCGTTTGGCAGCTATGGTCCATCTCAGGAATCCGTAACTCCTCCAGGACTGGGAACAAACAGTTCTTGACTGTTTTCAAAATCTATTTGTACCAGGCACTTCATCATTTTGACTTTATGATACATGTGTTCACAGAAATATATAGAACCATTTTAATAGCTTCAAGCTGTTCTAGGTTGACCTACCCTAGCAGGTACTGGCAAAATCTGAATCTATTACTTCATTAGCTGTTGTTCATGAGACCTGGATGGAGTCAGAGGAGTGAGAATGAAAAATAGCTTTTCCTTTCTTGGGTACTGATGTGAATTTGAGTACAAGACAGCCTGAACGGATTACATTCTGTAATCTGATGGATTACATGAGATGAATTTAAGGTGTCTCACCCCAGTTTCTAGATATCTGTATCATAGCTGCCTTTACCTTTTCATCTGTGTGGAGGAGTATATAGAATTTTTCTCCCTATTTCTGTCTTCCTTTGCCATAAACAGCTGATCAGAATAATATTAAACAGGGACAATAACAACAAAAGAAAAAAAAAAAGGAACAGTTGTTTCCAGTGATTAGTAATGGAGTGGAAGGGAGGCATTAGATGAGGATATTTTCCAGGCCTGGAAAAGGTGCACAGGTTTTGTTGCATCTCTGCCTCTTGTCAGAGAAATGTATTTCCAAATGCACAGGAGTGGGCAGAGGCAGATGTAAGGTTGTGGCTGGGGCTGTCCCCTCTGGGCACTTGGTGCCAAGGACTGGCCTTGGCTGTGGGTGGTTGGTGACAGTGGAGAGGGGGACGGTGACTCACGTGACAGCCTTTCATGCCCTGGTTCGCAGTCATGCAGGTGTGGGCTTTAGGGTCCCTTGTTTTTAATTAGAGAGATCCTACACTTCTCAGACTTCAAAGCTGAGCTCAGGTTTTGGACGGAGTCTGAACTGAAACTTTCAGTCCAGACTTATGGCAGCCAAAATCCTTATATGGGCTTTGCAAACAGACCATAATTTCTGCATGAAACTAGTTTGATGCAGCTACCTTTGAAGGAGATTTTGAGAGCAGCACTTGAGCACAAGCAGTCAATATTTGTACACTACAGAATTAAGCTGTTCTCAGCAGGAGAATTATCTGATAGTTAACATCCTACAGCTTGGAAGTGGGAAGTCAAATACTTTTCGCCTACTGTTACCTTAGTTACTCTGTCTATACAATGGGGATAAAATGAGAACCCCCTATAGCAGACCTGTGGAGATGTTGCAAGTGTTAATAAATGTTTGTAGAGCTCTTTAAAGATTTGATTAAAGTAATTATGAAAACCTATTTCTAGACTTGGCTGCTGTGAGATGGACTGGAATAGAAGAAAGTGGATCTCAGTGCTGAGAAACTAATTGAAAGCAGGATTTAAAAGAGAATAGTTAATATATTAAACTGTAACCATGAGAGATTTTATATATTTAAAGAAAGGCAGATCCTGTGATATTGACACAATATGTCAGGCTTTTTTTCCAGTCTGCCAAGCCAAACTACCCAATTTCCTGGCAAGGATTCTGAGAAGTTTACTCTTATCTTCTATTTAAGGTGTAATTCATTAGTGTTACCCATAATGGACCATCAGAAGCAAGGCATAGATATGTCCCATAGAAAGTATTCAAAAGAGACATTCAGAGGAAAAGGGAATTCACAAACAGAAGACATATTCTCAGAATCAGACCCAGAACACCCTGTCTCCTGCCTTGTTTGTGTTTTTTTCTTTTTGTTTGCTTTTTTTCCCTTTTCTAATTTACAAGCTAGGCAGCGACTGCCTACATCCCTGTGGATGTATAGAGCCCAAAGAGCCCCATTCTTGGCCCTTTGACAGTGCTATATTAAAAATGTTTCATAATAATAAAGCTTCCAGTGTTAATGGTAAGGAAAGAAGACTTGACTTCTCTCGACTCTAACTGGCTTGCATCCTCCTCTGCAGTAGCCAGTAGTAACAGAGACCCTGCGCCAAGTTGTAGCATCAGTTCCACCCAGACAGCCTTTGGACTGTAAGAGAGGGTAGACTGGGCAATGTGGCTCTAATATCTCCAAACTGGAAAAAAAATGAAACTAGGCAGTTTTTTTTTTCTAATAATACCATCTATATTCTTTTTATTGAGAGACTAGATTTAATAAATCTTTAATGATCTGCTTAGAAAACTCCAAGCCAAGTTGCAAACTTATGAGGATGGGTGTGGGCAGAGATGTTAGCAGAACAAAGTGGCTGTCTGAGTCGGCCAAATAGACTTATGCAATTATATCTATGAGTGGAGCTACCTACGTAAGTGAAAAATGAAGAGTATTTCTGTCACCCATGACTTGGTGCAGAAATCAAAGCAACGAAGCTCAATTACCATTACAAGCAAGAAACCCCAAAGTCTGGCATGTTCCAAGGAGTTCAAATACACTCTGAACTGAATGCTGGGAGCAGAAGCAAATGTCTTGGGTACTTTGCGTGCCATGCCAGACAGCTCTATCAACCGAAACTGGGCTACGCCCAGCCACACAGAGAGACAAATTATTGGGGAAAAATCTGGAATCAAGGTATTTTGGAAAGTGTTTTTAGCTAGAAGGATGGCAATGTGAATGCTACTTTCAAACCGGAGGATACTTTAGGAAGGCAAATCCCAGAATGTGCAGAGGGACATGTGGCTAAATACAGAGGAGCCTTAGGGAGCTCTGCCTTCTCTCATGCTGGCAAAAGTTTGCCCTTGAAAAAGGTGTTGCGACAACCCTGCTAGGGCTTCCCACAATGAACTTCTGTACTGTAAAAGTCTCTATGTTACAGTTCAAGTCCCTTTCATTAGTTCATTTCTGAACTAGTCACTGACTGGAGAATCTGTACAAAAGCAATTAGTGATGTCTTTGTGTTGGTATCCTGCAGATCAGTTTAATGACATACAAAAGGAACACCACTGACTGAGGTTTGCTTTAACATATACCTCTGCTGATTTACAAAACTGTGTTTTTATGCTTATTTTTTTAAACCATTGTAAACTTTATTAAAGATTTGGAGAGTAGTTCGTAAGTTCAGTTTTAGTCAGCTCCATCCTGACATCAGCTAATCAGGGAGGCATGGTGGAAAAATAGGGCATAAGACAACAAACTAATAAGATTCTAAATGTATTTATTGAAATAAATGAATAAAGTGTATAAGCTTAGATATTGATTATGAAGCAAATAACCTTAAATGCAAGCACAACAGCACTAGGAAATACCATGGGAAAGGATGAGCAAGGATAAATCCAAGACTTGCTTGTTTGTGGAGTTATCTACTCAGGAAAGTAGGGAACTTCCCCATGATATTAAAATGAAATGGAAAAAAAAATGCTATGACATATCTAGATGGAATATACATGCAGTGACAAATACGTAAATCAGAGATTCCTAAGATATCTGTGTATAGTTTTCATCATTAACTTCCTTAGCCAATACAGCAACTTTTAAGCTTGGATGAAGGGTAATTTTTGAAACTTGAAATCAATGGAGGCATGATTCACCTGACCAAATAACTGAGATCTCCATCTGTACTCAATGTCTAGACTGCTGTTACAGTCAGCAGAAAGAAAACAGGCATTTCTAGGGCATGATTTGTCGTCTTCTAAAATAGATATCTGGTAAATGTCAGGCAACTGCTTGGAGACAGAAGTCCAAAGGTGACTTAGCACTATGGAAACTTGTGAGCCAGAAATTTGTGCTCTGTAATGGAGAACTTTGTTCTGAAAACTAGTTTTTTACAATGCCTACCTTGAGAGCCATAGAACACGAAGCTTCAGAAGCCCAAGGTGGTGTGAACTGAGAACCCTTACTGAGGATGTCATCAGAGAGGAGCTGGTCTGTGTTGGTTAGAGCTTCTTCCTGAGGGTTGGCTGTGATGGGAGTCATGGTGCAGATGGCCCATCCCTCATACCATTTTGAAAGACCTCTTCCCACAGAATAAATTGCCTTTCAGTTGTATCTTTTTAGCTGATTTTTAATCATTCCTTCCAACAGAAAGTATCCCAGTAATTATAGATGAGCCTGTCAAAATCAGCCAGAGGAGGGCACTTTTGAGCTATGGGAGACCTTCTTCAGATCAATGGGGCCGAAGGTGCTGTTCCTTTTTTTTTTTTTTTTTTTTTTTGGTGGGGGACATTTCCTCAAAATCCTCCATTGGTAGGCTTGGTTCAGTGTCTGCCCTCAGTGCAGGTGTCAGTGGCCTTCTCTTCATTTCCGACCTTTAATCCTGTTGGTTTGTCAATTGTGGTTATGTCTACTAGGACAGAAGACTCAATGCTTTGTCTAGGGAATCTGCTGAACTTGTGCTGCAGAGTTTGGGTGCAGATAAAGGCATTGGTGCCTCACTTGCAGGCTGTAGGTGTTGCCCTTTAGGAGATGGTTGGG
The DNA here is from genome assembly GCF_002078875.1 of Numida meleagris. Lineage (NCBI taxonomy): Eukaryota > Metazoa > Chordata > Aves > Galliformes > Numididae > Numida > Numida meleagris. Next base: position 8,731,840 of record NC_034420.1, read on the forward strand.
CTAGCCAATGTCCAGGAATACCTCTGTGACAGTGAGCTCAATAGGACCAGGGGACAAGCTTGGGGGCTGCCACACAACCAACCGTTATGGTGTTAGCACCCTAGTGTCAAGCTTATGACCTGGCCCAATTATTGCTCAGTCAGACGATACCCAAACATGTCTGGAGATAGCATGGTCAAAGGCTGTTTTCAGCATTGACATGAGATGCTCTTTTGATGTGAAAGAACATCTAGCTCTGGGGACAAGTCCCTCAGCCCCAGCAGCAGCAAGTGGATCCTGGCTTTTATAGATTATCGATACAGGGTTTGCCTTGACATTCATCAACTTGCATTGTTTGGGAAGCAAGGGCCCTGTCATGCCACGTGCTTGGCTTTGTTTGGGACACTCTTCCCTTGAAAAGGTCAGGCCACTACATTGCATAGCAGCAAATTTGGAGATCTGCTTAGCAGCCGTTCTTGCAGGGAAGCATTTTCAGGGAAAGTATTTAAAACATTAGCGGAGGGGGGTGGGGTGGAAATCTCAGGGAAAGTAAAATCCGTACGTATTGTACATATGTTTGCTTTAAAGAGCGGGTGACCCCTGCTGAGTTTCTTGGCAGTGAAAGCCAGGCCAATGAGGACATCACCAGATGGGTTCATTACCAAGGCATTTTCATTATCACCCCTTGGGGCCAGCCCCTCGTCGTCCTCCTGGTCGGAGCATGGGAAGGAACACTGTGTTCCCAATCCATGGAGGTATGAGAACACAGGGGGAAGTGCTTGTTTCTGGGACAAAAAGGCTGTGGTGACTGATCACGCCACCCAAGTTCACGTGAGACGCTTCAGGCCAATTTGCTGGTCCTGTAGCCCCCCTCTCTCAGCCTATATATGTAAGTACACACAAATTCAAATGCACGGTTAAGATCCAGTAAGTGCCAGTGGAAATCTGGTTCATCTCAGATGAGGCTCCCCTGGCATGACCCTATCAGTACATTAATTCCAGTGGAGCTCACTGGAACTTGTACAAAGACAACATGAGCAGAAAGAGGAACATAAGCAAACCGAGTAAATCTTGGTTAATCCAATCTGAAGGAATTCCCTACTGAAAATGGACTAATGCCTTGAATTTGTTCTGACTTATCTTGCAGTGGCAGTTCTCTGAGAGCAAGAAAATGATAATTTTCAACACTCAGACTCCTTTAAAAACTACATTTACGGAAACAAAGGCGTCAAGTTAAACCAACAGTACTTTAGTTCTTTCCCAGATAATTGTTATGCATTATGCAGACTGCTATCTTTCCCAAAAGGTGTCACTTGCAAACAAAATACATTAGTATAAGGCTTTGCTTCCCTTAGTCAAGCTGTAAAGGCTACATCGGTGCTAAAGATTGTTTTATTCAGCTACTTTTGCTCTCACTTTTTTTTCTCTGAATTTATGTGACCCTGAATTTCTGGAATAATTGGTTTAAAACTGGAGTGGCTGAAGTTCCGTAGGTGGATTGAAGAACCCACCCATGGCTCCGAGTTGGGATTTAGTGGAGTGGGTAACCCCTTTCTAACTCCAGCAACTTCGAACACTGGAGAACTCGTGTGCTAGACTTGGAAGTGTGCAGAGTGGAATTTCTATCACCTCTTTCCCAATTATCATTGTTTATGCATGAAGCCACCTGTCTTCTTGGTACCTTGCCATAGTGAAAAGAAGTTTCTTTCCATGTTCCCAAGAGAAGGAGAAGGCCGGTGAAAAAAGGAAGGCATTTTGACATTTATGAAGAAAAAGCAAATACGTATTGCAACAGACCCGGAAGGGTCAGAATGGACTGAATGTTCCTAAACCTTTATGGTAATTTGCTGCAGTAATTTCCATCATAATTAAGAAGCTGATACTGAAGCTGTTATTGCTATGAGTCAGGCTTGCAAGATCTGCTTCTACAGCACACATAGCTGCAGGCTGCCCATATTCAGCATTTAAATGCTATTAATTTAGAAACGGTTACTAGAAATACGTCTGTTAAATGTAAAGTTTAGAGCAATACAGATATACAAAACTGATAACAAACCCCAGCTGCGGGGAAATGCAGGAATTCTTATGCACACCTTAAGTCTCTGCATCCACCTTTGCCCCCAGGAATGTGTCTGAGTAATCGTGAAGGATTTTTTTAGGATGCAGTGTTCTGGCTCTTTCCCTCCAGCTGGCTGTGCCTTTCCTGTAGGGTGGATGTGAGGGAGCAAATCAGTGTTCGGACTGGTGAAGGCAGATGTAGCAAAGGTCACCTCTTTCCCATGCTTATTATCTGTCCAAACCAGTGTGGTTATCTGCTGCCTGTATTGATTTCCATGAGGGCCACTGGATATTGAGCGCTTCTGAAAGCAAGGTGTTTGGCTGAGGTGCCAAAACAGGGATGCAGTCTCTGTGTTTTCCCTGGGGAAAAAACTGGGGAGCTGTTATTAGACAGACGGTTGAATCAAACAGATTTCAGCCCCAGAACTGTTCACGAGCTGTCCCCTTGAAAATTTGCTAGTCATTGTTTCTGCTCCAAGATAAGATGACTTACATTTTCTGAACAGGAGAATAGGAAATAGTGAATAATGGGGAATCTGATTCAGCTGTCAGCTCCCTTCCTGACCTGCAGATCATGTTACTGGTAAGAAGAATGGCAATTACCCTGCAAAACACCCGTAAGAGTGAATATTCACAAACAGCAGGATAACAGGGTGTGTGGAAATGTCTGGAATTTGGATAGTTCTCAGTACTTGCCATGTTGAATCATCCTTCTCTGCAAGATGCTGCTTCAATTCCTCCTCCTTGAGACAGGTGTTTGCCAGACTTGTTGTGTGATGTGCACTGCTGGGAGCAGTGAAATTCTCTGCCTTTGTGTGACTCTTTCTTTTCCAGAACAGTCACCAGGAGCTGATTGAATGAGCAGCATCGTGCTGATGCCTTCCAGAGTAACAGCATGCGTTCTACCAGTCTCACTAGCACAAAAGGGCCTGGCTTTCTGCTAAGTCATTTCACATTCTTTTTCAAAATAATTCATCTTAGTGTTGAAAGGGGATGAAAAATGACTCAGGGAAAGTTCAGTCCTCCGATCTTGGCCATTAAGATCTACATCCAGTTGCTTTCAGAAAACTCTGGAAAGGCTCTGGGCAGTCACTGTATTGGATTTCTGTGTAAAGTGTCTGGTGAGGTGGAGTGTCTGGGATGGGTGTTCTTGTGGCTATTGTGAAGGACTGAGTGTTATAAGATCTATCCTCTAGGATACGTCTCGGAACACACAATGAACTGAAAAAGTCTCTGGTGCTTTCTTGCCTTGTGTGTTGTAGAAAGATACAGTACGTGCAATGCACATAGATTTTCTCATCAGCAGTCTTGTCCGTGTATGCTACTAGGAGGGCACTTTCTGCTGCGACATCAGACTTGATATCACTGGATCTCTTTAGTACCAGCCAGATGCATCAGAGGAGGGCAAGTAGTTCTGCCTGTGACCTGGGTCACATTTAAAAATGGAACTTCAGTGGTTGCAGCACGGTACATTTTGGATGTATCTGCGAGTGAGATTGCTTTGATGGGTCCTCTCCTGGGAAAGACGTTCTTTTGTCAGCTACAGCAGTTTGGTTCTGCCTGCCCTTGGCAGCCTGTGCTGGGAACATGGAAGCTCTGTGAAGGTTTTTTGAATCATATCCCTGATGTCAGTTTTGTATTTGCACTAAAAGGTAACAAAACACACTTCTATATCTGCATGGAGTGAAGCCTGTAGTGGCATTTCTTCCCTGGACACAGCACGTGTCGATGCAGGTGGTGCTTGTGCACTTCAGGATTTGCAGCCCCGGCACGTGCAGCCTGTGAGAGCATTCCCTGCAGCACATTCATACCTCACTGCGCAGAGAATCTCAAATATCTTTTTGGACGGCCAGAGAAGAGCAGAGAAGTGTGATCATTTGCTCTGACAGCAAACGCAAGATATTGTAAAAAGCTTTCGCAGTGTGACTCAGCAACAAGAATTACAGCGAGCTGTCTGTTAAGGATTCTGAAGTTCCTATAACAGAATTTTTCCATTTCATGACTTACCAAATCCAAGGTTGAACTATTAGCCTGCATTATAGCTAAGGAAACAGATACAGAATTATATATCAGCTTGAAGCTAAGCTCAAGCAGAAGCTGACAATATGATCTGAGTTAATGGTGACTACGTAATAGGGAGAACAGTTCCTTTCGGAGCTCTAGGTTAGTTCCTGGGGACATGAATGAATTGCACATCTCAACTGTCCCTTCACTTCCTTACATAAACTCTTGGGGAAGATAAAAAGTCCATGTAATTAAGTAACCCTTTCACTCATGGTTCTCAGATAACTGATGAATAGATTTGTGCTGCTGATTAGTTTTTCAGATTTTGCACAGCTGATCTGAAAATTCAGAAGGAAAGCATCTCAATTTTTAGTCAAGCAAGCAGGATATTAAACAAAAATAAAGAAAAAAAAAAGAAAACAACAACCAAACTAGCTACAGAATTGAAATGTTTTCACTTCAGGTCAAACAAAACATGTTTAACCCAGATGTTCTATTCTGTTCAAACTTCAGATTGTTTTAAAAACGCAGTGAAGTCTTTTTTAAAAATTGCCAATATTATTGATTTTGAAAAGATGAATGTTTTGATTCCTTCCAATCTCCTTTGGAATGTCTGTTTTTCAATTGAAACAACTGACTACAAGTGGTATATACCCAACCAGCCTGCCTCTGGCTGATTTATTTCCCTTCACCAACAGATGTTGCCCAGTTCCATCTCCCAGCCTCTTCCCCAGGCAGTGACAGAGCCTCAGCATCAGCAGCTCTGAAAAGAGCACTTCATTCCCCTGGCACCAGGGGCTGGATAATCTCTATTGGCTGAGGTGCGTAAATGAAGACCATGGAGAACTGCTCCAGTTTAGAGGAATCGCCCCCAGAAATTGCTGGTTTTGGTAGGACTGTATGAGGAGCCTTGTGACTGCTGCTGGGGAGCCACTGCAGCAATAGGAGTTCTGGCTTTGAGGAGCCACTGATGGAACAAAACGTTCCCTTTGTCCCTGGCGTGGGTTGAGATATGGCCAGGCGGTGAGCTATTGACCCAGCACAGCATGTCTGTGGAATGGGAGGGAGATTTTTTTGGACAAGAACTTTGAGAAATTCTGCAGGAAAAAGTTCTACAAACAACTGGATTTAATCTCAGTTTCTGCTCAGATGTGGATACTCGTGGTTTGCAAAGTTTGTTCAAGAAGGGGGTCAGTCATGTAACCCAATCATGATGGACACTGCAGGCAATTTACTCCTTTATGTAAAAAAGATTTTAGGAGGGCAAAATAGCTATAAGCCGACAGTAGAAGTGAACTCAGAACGTTGGCTGGCCTCTGTTTGTGGTAGGTTCAATAACAATAAGTGTGTGTGTCTTATGCTCCCAGTAATAACCCAATTAGAGGCACTTTGAAAGGAGATAGTGCTTGATCTTTTCGTTGAGAAGTTGTCCAAAATACAGGAATGAAGAGAAGAGAAAAAAGAACAAATTTTTTGGAGCTCACATCATTAATAACATTTGGATTGAGCAAACGGGCCTTGTTTCAATGGGTTCTGACTCTCCTTTATACCACTCAAGGAAGGATTAGAGAAGTACATCTCAGGAATTCTGTGCTCACAAAATTTGAGTGTATTTTTTTCTCTGTCTTGCCACAACAGCATAGAAAGCATTTGTTAAAGAACTGTTAAGCTGTTAGGACCTATCTGACTGAAATTACTATTGGAAGAAAGAAGGCTTGCAGCATTGAGAGCTTCCCCCAACCCATAAGGGTCTATGCCTGGAGATGCTATTTTTGCCTTACATCGGTTTCAGTTTTTAAATCTTTTCTGTGTATGCATGTCTCCAAAAAGCTCATCATGTATGAGTGATTGAGGCTGAACCTTTAACTCTCCTGAATTGGGCCCACTTGTACTGAGATTGAATGTGATTTGCTCAAAAATAATGTCGAGGTGGTATTACAGTGTTAGAAAATACTGTAGAGTATAAGGACGAGTATGGGATTAAGGCTGAGTAAAAAATTGTGGAATTTATTGAAAATGTTGGAGTAAGAGATGTGCTGAGAAGGATTTGAATGGTGGTGGAGTGTTCAAGGCAGATCAATTTATAGTACACCTGTACGAGCTGGGTGAACTGTAACTTAGCTGCATAATTTCTGGTTTTGACTAGAACTGTGGGTGATATCTGAACCTAACAAACCTATATTTTCCACTCTAAAGTCCCGCATGACAGACTTGCAGTCTGACCTATGTCAGCTCTTGGCTTCATTGACGAGCCTTATAGTAAAAGCCTGGCCACTTCTGGCACAAATCAAGTTGCAAGGATAGATTTATTTGTTAAGTATTCCCCTTTCATTAAAGAAAACAAAAAGAAACCAACAAAAACCCACCATCAAACAAAAAAAACAACCAAACAAAAAGAATGTGGCTTCTAGTTGGGCTACTGGTATGTGCAGGCTCCAGAGATTTGTAGCCAAATAGGTGAGTACAGAAGAAGATGTACTATTTGCTTTACTTGGAATGGAATGGGAGACGGGTGATGAAAGAGAAAAATCCATACAGTGTGATAGAAGGGACAGAAAAAAAAAAAAAAGCAGCCCTCAGCGTGGAAGAGCCATGCTGGGAAAAATGTGAACAACTCGTAAGGATGTTGCTGTTATTTGTTCCAGTACTTAATATTCTAGACAAAGGGCTGTTCTCTGTACTTCTTTGTGTGACCTTATTGTGTATTTGGATGTATTCACTGATGACCTGGAGTTTTGGATGGGCATTGGCTGGAAAATTTTTCCTTACAGACATTGTTTTCCTGTTTCATAATAGGAGAAATTTAACTCTTCTAAGAAAGGACAACTGGGGCCTTAGTTTTGTGATAATGCCAATAATAATAGTTACTGTTTTCTTATCCAAACATTCTTTCGACACAAATGACATTTTGTCCAAAATATATTTTTTTTCCAAAAATATTTAAATTCTTTGCTGAATGCAGTGGGAGTTTTGACATTGATTTAATGGTTGGAGTATCAGGGCCTTTAGGGAAAAAATGCAGTATGTTCTCCTTTGATCTCCTATTCATCTTCTTGCTCTTGTCATCTTCATTTCAGTTAATCTGTTCTGTACAGGGATGAGGTTGCTGTCCTGTCCTCAAAACCTCAGGTGGCCCTCCCTCTTTTTGATGCACATGAATATCACTGCAGTTGCTTTTTTTTTTTTTTGGCACAAACAGGCAAGTAGTTGAAGGAAGCTCCTCTATCCTAGTTGAAAATAGAGATGAGGATCTCTCTTCTAACAAAAACAGGAGATAAAGCGGTAGATGACAGGCCACTCACTGTTTGAATTGTGAACAATTCTGGCTAAGATTTGCATTTCTGTTTGTTTATACCTGAACTGTTGAGATGAGCTTGCACCACACAGCCAAGATTTCATTTTCTGCTTGCTAGGCATGGCCCCTGAGCACAGTTCAGGTGAAGGAGAACAGAAGGCTGGAGCTGGAAAAAGAACTTTATATGTCATTTTGCATCAAGGATAAACCTGCAAGCTATGTTAAGACACACGCGAGATAAGGAGGTGATACGAGAGAGCCAGCATGGCTTTCCCTAGAGCAAATGATGCCTGACCAGTCTGGCACTCTGACAGAGCGACAGCATCAGTGGACAAAAGAAAGGCAACTCATGTCATCTACCTGGTCTTGTGTGAGGCCTTTAACATAGTCCTGCACCACATCCTTATCTCTAAATTGGAGATACATGGATCTGAAGGCTGGACTGTTCGCTGGATAAAGAATTGGTTGGATGGTCACAGTGAGAGGATTGTAATCAGTAGTTTTATATCCAGGTGGAGGTCAGGCACGAATGGTGTCCCCCAGCGATTCATCTTGGGACTGGAGCTCTTTAACATCTTTATCAATCACGTGGACTGTGGGATTGAGTGCCACCTCAGCAAGTTTTTGGACAATACCAAATTGAGTGGTGCAGTTGATGCAATAAAAGGAAGGGATGCTATCCTGAGGAACCTGGACAGGATTGAAAAGTGGGCCCATGGAAACCTAATGAGATCCAACAAGGCCACGTGCAAGGTGTTGACTTGAGTTGTGGCAGTCACAGATATGTATACAGACCGAGAGATTAACTCCTTGAGAGCAGCCATGTAGAGAAGGACTTGGGGATCCTGATGGGCATAAAACTGAACATGAGCCAGCAGTGTATGCTTGCAGCCTGGAAGGCCAATGGTGTCCTGGGCTGCATCAACAGAGGGGTGGCAGTGGGAAGGGAGGGGATTGTCCCTCTGTACTCAGCTCTTGTGAGGCCACATCTGGAGTACTGCATCCAGGCCTGGGCCCCCAGCACAAGAAAGATGTGGAGCTGCTGGAGTGGGTCCAGAGGATGCCACAAAGATGCTCAGAGGGCTGGAGCACCTCTGGTATGAAGAAAGCCTGAGGGAGTTGGGCTTATTCAGCTTCAAGAAGGCTCCAGAGAGACATCACTGCGGCCTTCCAGTACTTGAAGGGAGCTTATAAGCAGGAGGAGGACTGACTTTTACACAACTGATAGTGATAGGACAAGGGGGAATGGCTTTAAACTAAAAGAGGGGAGATTTAGGTGAGATGTTAGGAAGAAAGTCTTTACTCAGAGGGTGGTGAGGCACTGGCACTGCTGCCCAGAGCTGTGGGTGCCCCATCCCTGGAGCAGCCCAAGGCCAGGTTGGTTGGGGCCCTGCATAGACCGCCCATGGCAGGGGTTGGAACTGGATGGGCTTTTTATGGTTGCTTCCAACCCAAGCTATTTTACAATTCTATGAAATATGACAGAAAGTGCAAAAGATAAATTTTTCTATGGGATCGCTAACAAACAGTGATATCTCTTGCAGACAGCCAGATGCTGGCTGAATGAGTAAACCTTATAATATTGCGCTCTTGAGCTGGTGTACTACAGAGGGAGTGAGTGCCAGAACTGGGGACCATCGTTGGAGAGGACCTGGCCTTTCCCAGGAATTCCTCCTCCAGTGCATTACATAGCTAGTTCTAAGTACTGCAGTAAGAGTCATGCCTCGCGCCTTTCCAGATTCTATAGGAAACAGCTAGTACCATGAATCAGATCCATATGCTGTTAAAGCTGTCTAACCCTCTTATAGTCAAAACTGCAAGCTGAATAACTGAAACCTTGCATCAGATTTGGAAAACAAACTACTCTGCTTTGTACCCCTTCACCATCCCCAGTACGGGTAGCAGGGATAACAGTTCAGCTGGCAGCACTGGCTATGAGGTTTAACAGAATGCAGCTTATTCTTCCATGACTCTCAGTCCTGGAGTGCTGACAGCAAGAAACTAGAAGTGGGCCAAGGAAATTGATGCTGGATGTGAGTCAGGTACAAGGCTGAATTCAGCTTGGATTTAATATTATTGAAATACCACAGGTGGTTTCTGTTAGGATTTGGCCTCATACAGCAAGACTGAAGTCAGGTCAGCTGTTCAATGAGATCCAGCTTTGAATTCTCATGAGTATGGTGAGCTGAGTGAGATTTCAGTCACACCTGAAGTGAAAAATAGTCCCTTTCCTGTCTGGGTGTGAGCTTGTGACCAGAAATCACAGGGGCTGGTGTGAAGTGTACATAGACAGAAGAGTGGGATGGGTGTACACACATTTTAGTTTCCTTTTGCTTAAGTGGGATTTGTACCAATGAGGCCTGACACTGGGTCTTGTGACTGGAAGTTGACCCTTTACTCTGCTAATCCAAAATCGGTTGTTTTATCTGTGTCCAACTGGTTGCAAAGGGACCTCAAAGGTGTATTTTAAGAAAAGCCATGAGAATTAAGACGTATGAGGAAGAAACTGCAGCAGTTCATCAGGCTATGAGTTATGTCCATAAGTATGTTGAGGCTGGCTGAACCATGTGGGTGCTAAGATGCCTTTCATGCAGTTGGCTCTGGTTTATCCCATGCTCTTTGGACCTCACATTTCTTGTGGCAGACAGATATTGTGAAAGGCCCATCAGTATAAAGAGAGGGACTTCCCAAGCTCTTCAGGGCTCCACTTTGCTACTTGTCAATCAGGTTTAGCTCCTGTTGACCTGGTTTGGTTAACAATGCTCTGGCGAAGTGCCAGAGAGTGGAGTTAGATGGAATTATAACTGAAGTTAGGTATGAGTGGTATAAAGCCATACTCCCATGTTCCAGTGTTGTTCCATGAAGCATGGATGACTTCTGTGCTTTCTGAGATAGAGAATATAAAAGGAAAAAGATGTTTGTGCTGGGTCAAGCCGATAACCAGGAATCCAGAGAAACCTCTTGAGGTGAGACACAAACTAGAGGTGACATCACCAAACTTTGATGACATTGCACTCCAGAGTGTGTGTCATGTCAAGCGTGTCTCTCTTATTTGTCATTAAGTCCCTTTAGTTCCTTTTTTCTTATTTTGTCACTGTAGAAAGTACACTGCCTGGCAGCTCCCTCAGGGCTTTTTCACCTGAAGTTTTGAGGCACTAACAAGAAAGTAGGAGTTGGAATGGATAACCTTTCATACAGATAGATAGATTTGAGTGACTTCTTCTATTCCTAACACCATTTCTGAGCAATCATCCCACAAATCACATTGAGTCTGCAAAAGATAACCAACAAAGCTCTGTAGTAGGGAAAAGAGGAATTGCCAACTGTTAAATATCATAGATAGATACACTGGACTGAAAGATGGAGGGAGTGAAGCATTTTCTTGGCTGTTTGGACCCTGGAGGAATCTGTAATGGCTTCAGGGGCTGAGAGCTGACACCATCCCCATCCTTGATTTTTCCAGGTTCCTTATTTGTGAGAACTGACCCTGCTCTGAGCCTCATGTCTGCTGTATTATTGGCTTACTCCATCACTGGAGATTTTGATCCAGTATGGCCATTAATTAGCTGCTTTACTAGCTCATTTGCATTTTTATCCAGTATTTAAAAACTGTATTCCATTAATTTTGATTAGTTCAACAGCAGCAAAGTCTCAGTTATATCAGAGAGAAATCAGCTGGCTGTCTTATTCATTTCTAATCAGTAAGAAGCGTAGAGGGCTGTTTTTTCATTTGACTTTCATCAGGGTCAGTCACAAAGGTGCAGAGTTTTTGAGCTATTTGACTCTCTCTAAAAGAAGACTTTTCTCCTTCACACTAGCTTGCTTTTAACTATTCAGCTTGCCCTCTTCCCCCTCCTCCCCATGCACAAAGGGTTTGGAGGAGTCTGAATCTCAGCATCTGGTTTTTGCAATCCTTAGCCAGTAAAATCGTTGAATATGGCTTCCAAAATACACAAAGTACGCAAGAGCTGGTTTTTACCAAAAGGCTGTTTTTTTTGCAGAGTCATTTTTTGCTTATAACTACCTACTAGCAAAGCCCGGAGGAACTGTAAGATGGCTTTGTGGAGCCAGGGAGGTGGTGGCTTTTTCCCCTAACCCCCTCAAGCTTCACCTGTACTTCTGAGGGTGAATCACAAACAACAGAGTTGCTGTTAAAGCAAAATAAGAAGTGCAAATCCTTATCCTCCAGCTCTGGGTTTACCCAGGTATGCAGCAATACTGTTTTATCATTGAAGCATCCATTGTATTTGAAAGCTTTGTTTACATGAGCTTAAGCCCCCAGCTGACGGACAGAGAAGTTTCAATTTCTCTCAGTCATTCTCACTACGGGCTGTATATTCAAGGGAAAATCCTCACCGCAACACTGGACATGCCACGCTCTTAGCAGACTGACGTTTATTAACTAATACAAAGTTGCAAATGATGTACAAACACGGCTAAACAAAAGAGCCCAGTGTTGAGCCTAAATCAAGGTCCTAAATCATAAGCTGCGGTGTGACAAACTGCACAATGTTTGCCAGTACTTTTAAAATGGGGCTTTCTTGCCAGGCTGAGAATCCATAGAGCCCAGCCAAAGAAAACAATGGGAGGGAGCCAGGGTTCTCCCAAGCTTTGGCATGAAATCCACAATAGTAGCTTTGGCCGAGGTCCATGGACTCGAACACATGCTCCATAAGGTCACTTCAGAACACCATAATTACTTGGTATTTACTTCAGCGGGCTTTGCAGACAAAAATAATAATAATAATAAAAACAACAACAAAAAAACGCCACCAACGCAGCTAGGGGACTTGGTTCCCATCCCAGGTCGCTGCCCCCATCTCTTTGCCCCTCTCATTGGTACGGTGCTGCCGAGAACAGATGTGCGGTCCCTGCCATTAGAGACAGCCATGGTGACAATTGGTGTGGCACTCCATTGCTTGAGGAGTTTGAGTGGACTTTCTGTCCTGGCTTGTCCCCGAAGCCGTCAGCAGTGTTTGTCACTGCCACTCAGAGGCTGTGTACTGACCTCTGAGGGCTGAACTGGGGGGTCACTGCCAGGTTCATGTAAGGCGAGCATTTGCTTTTTCAAGTATCCTCTTTGCATCCTCTCCTTACTGGCAGTTCTGCCAGAGAGGTCAAGATCTGAGCAGATCGTTAGGACTGGAAAGCAGCCTCAAGTCTGGAAAAATGGGAGCATTACGGGGAGACTGAAAGGCCAAACTTCTTCGGAATTTCAGAGCCCAGATTGGATGGTACCAAAAAAACTTGCGATTCAAATAGGTCTGGTCCAGAAGCTCACAACTGAGGATGCTCACTGGCAGCCTTGCATGTTCCTTACCCTTAGAAGCGATCTATCCATAGGGAGCTGTATCCTGCCCCTGTCCAGGGCTGGGTCTGCTCGTATGTATGTGGTCTCCAGGCATCAGCCTCGGCTCTCTAATGCTCAGCCCTTACTATTTACGTTTAAAAAAAGAAACCACATTTGATTATTCAGCATTCTTCTTTTACATTTTTATTGCTGTTTGCAGAACTCTTCTGAAGGCCAGAGGAAACCTTTTTTGCTTGACATCTTTAATATTTTAGCACTTCATAGTGTCTTTAGACAAAAGCATCCAACAAGCACATGTGTTTTGGCATCTCTGCTCATGGCCTCTGTTCTGTCTCTGGCCTTGAAAAGTGAAAGAACGAAAGAAAAAAAAAACCAAAACTTAAATTGGGTCAGCGCTATTCTCTTTATTTTTGTTGATAGCTCCATTTGGGATTTATGCGTTGATAGAGGACAAGTAGGGAAAAACATATGCCCCAAGCATTTGCCCTTGAAAAACAATGTCACATCTTAATTTTCTTGGACTGGCAATGCACGCATTCCACACTCTCTGTGATGTAGAACTAATGAAGATAGAAGTGCAAGAAAACCTATAATCAAATCCAGTACATACCAGGCATAGCACACCAAGAAGCACACCCGTCTGAAATCTCATGGTGCTGGAAGAAAAATCCAGGCTGCGAGGCCACGGCAGCCCAGTATTTCTTGCTGGGGATTTTTTTAGGCAGCACTCTGCATCCACAGAAAAACAAAACCAAGCAAAAGTGCTTCCTGGCATCGCCTTGTGTCAAATACTTGTAACCAGCAACATTCAGAGGGCGGCTCAAGTACGCAGCAGTGCAGTTGTTAGAAAAGATGAAGGGTGTGAATTGAACATTTTCTTCTGGTGCTTTAGGATCTTTTTCCCCCTGCTTTAATCCCCTGAGTGCATCCCAGGAGCTTTGTGCCTATAAACTGTGTATTGCTAATGCCATGGTGATGATTAGTAACCCAAAAAGAGAGCGGCCCTTTTGGCCAAGTCGCCTTGCAAGCATGCAGCAAAGGGGCAGCGCTCTCCTTTCTGGCTGTTTACACCAGTTTTCTTGTGTTTTAGGGCATAAAGAGAAGAGATTTGAGTTTTTTGTTTGTTTGTTTACAGAATTATGTAAACATAGTTATTTGCACAACGAGGTCCTGGTACCTGACAGTGGTTCCTGTGGTAGCGCCCATAGCAGCAGCAATAGTAATAATAATACTAATAACCCAAACCAACAGCTGGAGGGGGGAGAAAGCAGAAATGTGATGCAACTTTGCAGGGGTCACATAGCAGCTCAGTGTCAGAGTCCTGAAAATGAACTCCTTGTGTCCTGACTGCCCGTCTGGTGCAGAGGATAGCTTGGGCTGGTGATGTTTTCCTGATGGCGATTGATTTACAGTCTGTGCAGATCCAGGGAGAAAGAGGGGCATAATGCACATTGTTCCTCCTAAGTGTGAATTTCCATTTTTACTGTTTTATTTTAAACTCTCACCTTAAAATCCAGTTAACCTTCAACCCTGTTAAACCTAACTCTGTAAATCCTGTTATCTTCTATCCCATACTATGGTAATTCAGCTAGCATCTTAGCTGCCTTGTGCTTTAAGAAAGTGGTCAGTGGTTGAAGTATTAGCCCGGAAGCTGGGAAAAATGTTTGTTTTAATTTTTCCCTTTCTTTTCCAAGTCCACATTGTTTCCAGAGACCTCCTGAAAGTCACTTTGCTGCTGTGTCTCAGGTGCTCATGTGTAAAACAGGAGTCTTGTCTGACAATCATTAGATAAATGCACCAAAAGTTGGGGATGCCCCAAATTTCTTAGCTCTCTGGTTTCGTCAGGACTTTCTAACCATAGTGTTTTGTAAATGCTATTTATCACTTGTGGCTGGTCCCTGCCAGCCCACTGCCAGGCAGCTGGGTCTAGCTCTGGTTTCTTTGCCATTGAATTGTGCAGTCTCCCCCAAGCACAGTTTTTGTCCTTCTACGTTGTGATTCCCTGTGCTCTTCTCAGAAAGGGGCTAATGGAGCAGCGTTGCACCATTGCCTGTCCATCCTCTAAAGACTTTAGTCCTTCAGAGTGAAAATGAAATACTCACCTTGAACCCGCTCCTCTCCATGGGCTGCCTCTGGTTTGTGTGGGCTCCTGCAGAGATGGAGGCTTCCCCATCTTCCCATTGGCTTGGTCTTGTGGGGAATCACTCTGAGGAATACCACAGCATTGTGTTACTGCTACTTTTGCAAGACTGTTACAGTCAACACGTTTGATGTTAGCTTTGGAGAGCCCAGGATCATATCTATGGCTGCTATCCCAAGCTAGGGGAGAGACTCTACAGGCTCCAATGCAATTTTGCTACCACTCACCCAGTGTGATTTTCCCAGGTTTGCACAGGCAAAAGCACAGAAGTGGTTAATCTGAGATGGTTGTGTAGGATCCCCCTGCCTGTCAGCGTTACATCCCTCCCAGATGTGACAACTGATAGGGAAGCCACTGGTGGGAACTGACAAAAGGATACAGAGGAGGCAGATAAGGAGTAGCATGAAATTGTCTTTTGCTTCCCTGTGAGTGCAAGGGAAGAAACCAGCAGGTGTTTTCAAGAAGCAAATGGCTTGAACTGAACACCAGAAACCCAATTCTCATCTCAGGATAGTCTTCCTAAGCCTCTTGTGAACCTAACTTCTTGGCTCTGGCTGGCAGCTCAGTATGGCTGTTGAGTAGATTCAGATATCTGCACATCTGTAAATAATGAACAATAGCAATTACATGTTCCTTCTGAAAGACAAAGCAGCACATTGAATGCTGTTGGCAGGGAGCAAAGCCCAGCAGGACCAAGCTTAGAGCTGCTGATTTGAACTGTCCCATCCACTAAAGGGGCACAGTTGTTACGGTGGACTTGTCTGAAACCCTGTTCTTCCAGCCTTCATCATTCCTTTTGCTTCTACCTCTCCCATGGGTCTTACTCAGGCATAGTCAGGGCTGACTAATGCTGGAAGGATTAACTTTTCCATTCCCTCTTTCCCTCTTCTGGTTTTCTTTTCAGTGCTCCTTTCTTTAAAAAATGCATGCAGCAGCTTTGATTTGCAGACCTGCAGGAGACAGATGGGGAAACTGAGGCACAGGGAGATGTATGGTGCTGAAAGCCTGTTGGCATGTGAGGGAGCAGCAGAACCAGGCAGAAAGCCAGTCTCTCCTGATTCCTTGTCCTGTGTTCAAATGTTAGAGATGGATGCCATTTCATTTCTGGCAAAATTAATAAATCCTTGCATGTGTTGTACCTGGCACATTTCGTATTCATTTTCAGCTTGTGAAGAGCCACAGCCTTCTGCAGTGCCGTGGATTTCAGCATCTGGCTTATCTTTTGCACATTTGGATCCCTTATGCTTGCCCATCCCAGGGCTTGTTTGTACTCTACGTTTAAACTCAATAGCATGGAGTAAGCCTGGTTTGGTGCAATGAGTTCATACATGGAACCATGCCAAAGCTTAATGGGCAATCAGAAAGGTGAAGGAACATTCACCATGCCTATTTGTCGCTGCTGCTGCTCCCAGGGGTGTCCTTTAACCCTCTGAGTTCAACACAATATTATGCAAGTTTTGTTTTTGTGCTTAGTGGAGTGTGTAATTGTCCCTTCGGTGACTTGAACTCAGAATGTTCAGAGCATTTAGGGAGCTGCAGGGAGGAGGGGGAAACCCAAGCAGATAAGTGACCTATTTTGGACAGGTTCACAGTGATTTCACTTTCTCTTTGATTTGTGTCACTGTGGCTGGCGTGGGCACCTCTTCCTCCTGCACCAAACTCCAGAGCTGCCAGTAGGAGCTTACCCATCTCTTGGTTGTTACCCATCCCTGTGCTATGTTGTGGAGCCTTCCAGGTATTGAGCCTGATGCAGTCAGAGTTAGGTTCCAGCTAAAAGAAGCTCACAAGAAAAAATAATTCACTCTTTTATCTGCAGCTGGAGTAAAATCCCTCAGTTCCCCATTCAGTATTCTGGAATCTGAAGCGACAAATTCAGAATATGGTTTGCTTGGGACTAACTAAAAGTATAAAATGGAAGAGTGCGTTCCGTGGCCCTGTGAGATAGCTGGTGCCATTTCCTTTCCCCATTCTGAGCCCAGAGCTGTTCAGGTAGTTCCTGGAATTTGCCCCAACATATTCCAAGGAGTGGAAGTTTGATGGGGGTCTGTTGAACGATATTTTTGCCATGCGCAAGAAGCTTCTGTTCTGCTACTGACATGCGGATGGACAATCTGAGTTTATGTCAGCTCTGTGCAGGTTGGGAACATGGGAACCAGCAAGATGCTGAGCATTGGGGAGAAAGGCGTGTGCAGGTTGTGTGCAAGGAGGTGGGCAAGCAGAAGGGCCCCTGGTGGCTGGCTGGCTGTGATGTTGGTCATCAAAGCCAAAACTGCATCAGGACACCTGGACACATGGACAAGGCAGGTTTGGAGAGGAAGGCAGAGGGATGCGCTGGCTTGGGGATTCAGCCCTGGACAAGGAACATTGCTGAAGGCAGGGTGGAAGTGCCTGTTATAGGTAACTGCTCCTGTGGTTAAGATGGATCTCGAGGGCAGCCATTGTTCAGGCAAGCTGAAAAGGAACGTGGCAGCTTACACCTGCAAGGAGCACGTTCATGTGGGTCTGGACCAAACCTCGTGAAAGCTGAGAGGAATCTTTCCACTGACTTCAATCGGCTCAGAATCCAGGTCCCTGATGACTGGTTTGAAGTGACACACAGACTATTTTTGTCTGACAATTTTTTCCTTTCTGTAACTTCCAAAAACACCAGTAAGAGAAAACTTCATCTGTTTTGCTAAAGAAGAACTGAGGGTTGTATTATTCACTGGTATCCCAGGGCTGTCCGTGCAGATCGTGGGCTGCATAGCTGCAAACTCGAGATGCCTTTTTTTTCCCATTTTTTTCCTAATGAGATATGTGATCTAAAGCTATTTACATCCCTGTTTTATAGAATGAACAAATGCAAAGGAAAGATTTCTGGAAACATCAACAGTTGTGTTACTTTCTCGCTTTAGAGCGTTAATAATGGCAGGAGGAATATGAGATTTTAAAAAAAATTGTAGCAACAACTAACAAATTCTGCAATGATCTATGACACAGGGCACTCATCAGAAGTGTTCTCACACACTCATTAGTGGTATAGGGCTCAGTGTGCAATTCAGTTCTGTTTTATTTAAGTTCCCTTTACATTTTCTTCTTCACATGGTGTGGGCTCTCCTGCTGCCACCAGCAATATCAACCAGCTGTGTGATTAAGGTGTTAGATTGTCCTTTGCTGCCTAACTGGGGAAATCTTAAGGAGTTTGGTTTTGTGCATAGATGCAGCTCTGAGGGATTTTACAGTTGAATACCTGTAGGTAGGCTGGTATACAAACCTTCCTGTTGCTCTACCAGGGAATGTGTAAGAAAGCGCTGACTGATGCATCTCTAGAGACATCATGCAAGAGCTTAACTTAGTCCTCTTTTTAAATAGAAACTTGGATCTCAAGCATTACTCTTGTGTAATGATGGGTGAAAGGAAAAACTAACAGCGTTGCTTGCTTTAGAAATCCCTCAGTGGCCTTTGAAGAGGGGCTTTGCTAACGGCATCAGGAATAATGGAGAAAAGATGACCCAAGTGCAGATGAAAAACGTTTTAATCGCAGTCTGAGTAGCACGATAGATTGGGACATGGGGACCGGCAGCCTTTGCCAGTCACGTGTGGGGCTGTATTTTTCGCGGCCTAATGACTGGGAGTGCCCTTCCCAAAGCCACAACGATCTGGATAACCAGTGCTGCTCAGCCCCAGCGAAAGGCAGTGGCTGCCCCTGGGTGTGGGGCGAAGGCTGTGAGCTGAGACCCCCGCCTCCCTCTCCTCTCTTTGAGCCCAAACTCCAGCTAATGTGAGTCTGCCAAACACAGATGTGGTGGTGGGGTCCTGTTATGGACCCCTGGAGCAGGGGACAGCAGTCACTGCCCTCTGACACAATATCAGGTCCCCAACCTTCCCTGCAAGTCCTCCTTCCAGCAGAAGAATGTCTTCTAGAGCCCGTAGCTGTCTCCTTACAATTTTTGCTAAATCATGGTCTTCCAACATGTGAAGCTTTGTGAAAGTGTAAATCCTGACTCTATCCACGAGAATGTATCTCTATATTCAATCTATCTTGTCTTTGATGCAAGCTGCTGCTAACAGCTTGGCAAGGGACGTGCCAGCTCACAGAGCAGGGTGTATGGTGGCAGAAGCAGTGTGTTGTGCTCTGAAAGAGCTATTATTGCTGCTTGCGTTTTCAGTCACAGAGCTGGGCTTCTGCTCGCTACTTCACAGATTCCAAAACCATAATTACCGGCTGCTGCCTCTGCTGTGAAACACTTTATTAAGTCTTTAGTCATTAAGGATTTTCAGGAAATTTATGGGAGCTCAGGTCATGTTGCCTGTTTGTTTATATATCCCAGGATCTGCCAAAACCGCGGCCTGCAGAGTTTCTAATAGCAAAGGCTGCACTCACCCACATCTGCTTTAGGCTGATGGGAGCTGCCTGCGTTGTCTTACCCTGTCATGGGCAGAGGGATGCAGCCCTGCATCAGAGCAGCAAATGGTTCCTGCAGCGTGAAGCAAAGCGTCTGGGAGCTGACCATTGGTTATTTGCTGCTGGAAGCACCAAACTCTAGAGTGGATAGGCCCCAGGTGCTCGTGCTGCAAGCTTGAGGTGTGGGAGCAAGGACCAAGCTCAGGAGGGACTGGGAACATGGGAAATGGTCCTGAATGTTTTAAGGGAGTGTTGTTCCCTCCCACCTTGGATCTAAGGGAGCCAAGGGCAAATGGGGCCTCGTGGGGCTGTTTGAGCCACACAAGACGTGGCTTTATATGAGGTCATGGTGACTGGTGAGCACTAGTATTCATGGCCCTAAGCCCCTAACCCAATTAATCTCTTTGTTGGTTTTTTTGGGGGGGAGGGAGAGGTTGATCAACATTTATGCTTTATCTTTGTAAATGCCCTGTTGTGTTGCAACCATGTGGCATCAAACCAGACTTGCCATGCTGAGCCATCTTAATAGAAGTCAGCCTCCCAAATTTATTATACTGTGATGACCTGTGGTGTTGGGAGATACATTTGGAATCCAGTTATGAGAGATGTGGTACTATGAACCTCAGAGCTAGGTTCTTCCCTGCTGTCAGAGATCTGTATCTTTAAAGCTGGAATTGAGAGTCCAAACTGGCAGCGCTCAGTGTAAAATAACTGTGTCTTGGTCTGTAAGCAGTCATTCATTCTGGGATTAATAGCACTTGTAATGAAGAGGGCCAGTTACAACTACAGTCTCTCTATAATCACAGTCTAAAGATATCTTTACTGCAAACAGCTTACTTCTGACACCAGCCCAGCATGTTCTGTACCAGTGTCAAAGTGGGGGCTGATGGCTGTCCCTGCAGGAAAGGTTTACCCCATTCTTGTGGAACAGAAAAGCCCAGTGTTTCTGCGAGCAAGCCAGATTAGTGTGTCTGCATCTAGGCTGCCTTTGCAGCCAGCCTGTGTAATTTATCTCTGGGTGCTGCTTGAGGTTTACCCAGCTGGTCCCTGGGGCTGGGGCCATGGGTCTGCCTTCTGCTTTTGAGCACCCTCAGCGTGGATGCTGGCTTGTTGCTGGTAAGCTCTGTGTCTCTTCCCCTGGCCTTGCAGCGACAGCACGTGCACAGCATCAAGCAGCATCAGGCACCTCTGGGATGGCCTGCTGGAAGGCTGGCAGCCTGAGCTCAGCCTGGAATGAAAATGCCAGCACCTCTGGATCCTGGGAATGCCTCAAGGTGCTTCAGGCTCTTGAAAAGTGAGTTTGAGACTGGCGCTTGTCCAACAACATAGGCACGATTTCCATTATCCTTCTGCTGAAGATAATTGCAGTTAGCCGTGGCCCTGAGCCTGTAAAACTTTTCATCATTTGTCTTTACAGACCAGTAGGTGTGTAATGTAGGCTAGTAATGATACTATTATTATCTGTGAATTTCAAGGACGTAGAAGTCCGTGCCAGCAGAGGCTTAGATAGCTCCTGACTCTCAGACCTTTAACAGGCCACTGGTTTCTCTTTCTCACCAGCATTAATCGGAACAGCTTTGCTGACACAATGGAAGTGTCTGCAACAGCAAAGGCGGCTCTGCCTTGGCAGCGTGCCTCGGAGAGCTGCAGGCAGGGGAGGATGAGATATACCATACGCCTCCATTTCCTGATTTGCAGTGTATCAAGATATAGACAGATTATTATTATTATTATTATTTTATGTGAAAGCAGAATGAAAAACTAGGTTAAATCAGTCTTGAGGGATATGAAACCAGTTCTCAGGAAGCCTATGCAATTATTATGCCTCATCCCAAACTTCTTGATTGGGAACATGCCTTTAAGAACATGATCAGCCCCTGGAGATCTCCCCCGCAGCCTGGGAATTCCACCCTGTCTACTGACAAGGAGGAAGGCTGGGCCACAGAAACTCTTCATTCAGAAAGGAAAGCTTTTCTTCCTTTTTTTTTTTTTAAATCTCCTCCTCATTTTTTTTTTTTTTGGCATATTATAAATGTGCACTCTGGATTCTTTTGTCAACCAAATCTAATGGGACTGGCCTGAGCTGAATGGCTGGTCTGTGTGATGCTCGGACTGGGTTTCTTCTCAGGTGCTCATTGCCTGTTTCCATGAGATGATGATTAGCATCTGCCTGTGGACTTAGAGCAGCTGCGGACACTGCGCTGTGCCCCTGGCTGGAGGGTGTTTGTGGGAGATGCAGTTTGTTATGTCACACTGCCTGGGGTCTGTGTCTGAAGAGGTGCCTCTGCAGTCCCAGTGTTGTCATGGGGCTATGAAAATAGTGCAAAGCCAGGAGCTGAGGCTAGTTTATTCTCTTAAAAGGTGGAAAAAACCTTCAAAGTTTGGCTTTCAGATGTACCCTGAATTTGAGAGCTACTTCACATAGGATGAGCTGGTTGTGGAGATGATGCGGGGAGAAAAAAGTTAAGCAAATCTCAAGGGGTAGCGCAGTTCTTAAGGCCAACACACTTGTGGTTTCCTTTCCTTCCTTGTGAATCTCCTCATCAGGCCAGGGGTCCGCTTCTTGAATCTGAGGTTTTTTTCCATGGTATTTAGAGAACAGGCTCTCAGGTAGAACCCCTTATGGATTCTACATTCTGATAAAAGCTGCCTGAATCTGAAATTCCAAGTGGGGAAAAACAACTCCAGCCACTACGATTGAAAGAATGTGAAACTTTCAGCCTAGCAACTGGAGTGGGCTTCTCTCACTTCGCCCCGGGGAGACGTGTGGTTCATGCACACACACACTCACAGCCTGTTCTGTTGGGAAATGTGCAGTTTGCCTTTGAGAGTGACCATCCATTACAGTTCGGTGCAGCTGTTCATGTGAAGACAGCTCTAAACTCTTCCAGAAATTGCTGGTGTACATCTGGGGATGTCTCACCCCCCGCCCCATGCCTGATCCCTCGGGGCAGAACTACGCTGCTGCCCTCTTCATTTCAGGGACCGTGGGGGGGTAAAGCTGGTGGCCCTGCGTCCATGTCACCTGCCTCTGTCGACCACTTTACCTTCGTGCCAGTTCTTTTGTACGTGTAACCACACACACACAACCTCAGTGCCCAGCTTTCTGAACCAGGCAGCGATCTGCCCCTCGTTGTGCAGCTCTTGTGCATGTTCTGGTGACTTATTTTGAAACCGTCTCCCCCCAGCTCTGCTCTGATCTTATGCTAGTCCTGAAGTCATCTCCCTTATGATACACCAAGATGACATCAGCTTTTAGTTCACACTGCAAGCTCTCACCTCAGGGTCTGTCTTCCTTTGTATGTCTGATGCAAAGCTCTACATATGCACAAGGACATGCAGACACCTATGCATGATTGCTCCCCCAATCAACCATTGCTCACTCACATAATTTTGTCTTTTTTTTTTTTTTTTCCCGAAACTGAACTCTTAGCATGGCAATAAGTTCTCTTGCCCTGTGTGGGGCACTTGTGTGGCCCTGTTCTCTGTGCAGGTATTGCTGTGGTGCTGGGCAGCACCAGGCTGAATTTCGGTTGCTGTGGCTTTCAGGTACACAGAGCATCTCTCCCCCCAGTGCAGAGGGTTTGGTGGCTCTGGTGGATGCACAGAGGAGGACGCCTGAGGCTGTGCTCAGCTCCATGTCCTGGGCAGCCCAGGGCCAGCAGCGGTCTCTGCAGGGAGCTGTGCATCCTCTGATAGGAGCCCAGGTGGCACCAGTGTCAGAGGGTGGCAAGGGTAGCACAGCCACAGCCTGTTGAGAGCAGTTGGGATCCCAGAGTGGGAAAAAATGGACACCGTATAGCCAAGAACTATCCTTTAAAATGTAAGGCAATCCACTCGTTTCCAGCCAGTGGCTTTCCCCCAGCTGTTCATTTCCAATAGAGTATTATGATCAGTAATTGATACTCTCAGATGTCTCTGCACAATCCCCAGGGAAGAATGGCCAGGGCAATATATTTTTTTTCCCAACTCACTGGAAAATTGAGCCCCAGCTGGGGCTAATAAGTGCTTTCATTAAAATACTGATCTTAATCCAAAGCTGAGAATAATGTCTCCTCTGTGCTGCAGCTCTCCTCAGCTCTGACATGGGCTATGGTTTTTAACAAGAAATGAAAGGAGGATAAATAGACGCTTCTTACCCCAACATCATAATAGCACCAATGTTAGGTCCCAATGAGGTCAATGTTTTTTTGATTGCACCAGTGGAATGTGTTCTTGTTTTTTCTATGTGACAAACTCTTTCCAGTGATGGAAAAGGGATGTATGGCCGCTGTACACCTCTGTCCTCTTCCTGAACCCAACTGCCTATGCTGCCCTTGTGTGGACTCATCAAGAGGAAATGGGGTGCAAGAGTGCCTGTCTGGGTGCTCTGTGCACGCTGCAAGGCAGAGACAAATCATTTCATGATTTCAACCCAAGGGTTCATTTTGTCCTCCCACTTCTTCATTCTCCTCCAGCCAGGGCAGAGAGATTATTACTAATATTTACCTACCCAGAGCTCCTCAGATGGAAAAATGATTTGCAAATCACATCTTGAAACATCAGAGGATTTTTCCCCATTCTCAGATACTTGCATGCAAAGCAAAAGGAGTGATCTCCCCCCACTCCCACCCTCCCCCTCCCTTTTTTTTTCCTGGAATAGGGCATGTAAATTGCCATGCAAAGTTCAGTAAGTAAATGCAAATGACAGACTAATTTTGTGAGTTTGGATGCTGCCTTGTTTCCGAGGCTGGATATGAATTTTCTACTTCTGATCAAGAGCAGGAGGATAAAGCATTTCTTGCTAAGTGTTCATGGTGCTTGGCAAGCTGCTGAGGATAACACAAGACACAACTCCTCTCCTTACACTTCCCTGGCTCACATTCATCCTGCTATCTCTGTTATACCTTTGATTTGAAGGTGGTTCTCTCTCTGTTTGCATCTTTTCTGCTTGTGCTGTTCTGCACCAGAAGGTCCATGGACAGGGATGCTCTGCGAGAAGTCTCAGATATTGTGGGAAGGCACAGTCTCAAGATGTTTTGTCAAGAAGACCAACCTGAAATCTCAGCAGAACCAGCAAGTTTAGAACATATGAAACTGACTGATGAACTACTGTGATTCAGGATGGGAACACACTTCCTGGTGGCCCTGTGATGAATGCTCCAGGCATGCACAAATGAAGTCCTGAGATCTGAGGAGCATGATGAGGAGCAGCTGAACAGAGGGATGTTTCCCTGAAATGAGCCCTCCTTTCCTCATGTATTATCTCTTTGTGTCCAGCCTTGTGGCTACAGTTTTGCTTGAGGCAGAATACGGGCATTCCAGGAGCTTTGTTAGAATGGAAAGTGCACACACAAAAAAAAGAATTAATCAGATGCATTTGAAAACGTAGTTTTTTCCATTTGCTCTTGAAGGAGTCATACAGCTCTGGGGAAGACTTTTAATTCCTTGAAAGAAAACAGAAAAAAGAAAAAAGCAGCTGCTTCATGTTTTGTTCTCTTCTGTCCTGAATCCAGGATGTCCTCTTCGAACACCAGCACATCTTTTTCTCACTTGATGGCCAATAAAAGTAAAGAACCAGGCTTTGATAGTTTTCCTGAAATCAGGTTGCATCTATTTCCTAGGAACCGCCCTTTACTTCATCGCCATTGTACATAACTACTGCACAGTTTAGTTAGGGATTTTGGAGTCTGTGAAGCAGTGTAACACCCCAAAATGTACCTGGTAGAAGGGGTCTCATGCGACACTGAACACAACAGGTCATGTGAAGGACCAGTTCTCCTTATCCTGCTCATTCCACTGGAGCGAGTTATCTATTCAGACCATTGCACTCAGATCTGGCATCATAATAGCCCTCTAGCTTACAGCATCCGGTCCAGGTTTTCATTCTACTCTTTAAAAAGTCAGCACTCTGCCTATAGCATCTCATTGTATCTGGGCTGTAGGGTCTTCAGGGCAAGAACCACTTTTTTTTTCTTTTTTTCTGTGGAGCACCTGACACATCTAAACCTGCTCTGCAATGCTGCAGCACCGCTATGCACTTGCCTTAGGGTTTGGGCATAGGATGTCTCCTGTTACCATCGCAGGGTAACCTGCAGTGAGTATCCCCAGTGCAGCTCTGTGCCGCTGCCAGCTGAAATCTGCTCAGCTCTGCAGCCAGCCGAGAAGGACAAGCCAGTCATTGAGATTGCACGTAACCCTTTGCAAGCCAGGAAGCCGAGAATAGCAGAGAGGGGGCTGGCAGACTCCCCTGTGGGTTAAGAAGGAGCTATTTGTCCTCATAATTACCTGTCTAGGAGAGGGGTCTGTTTGACAGTGCTTTCCTGCAAAGCATCGTGTTTGCCCTGAAGCCAAATAAAACCTTGGTGCAAACTTCTGCCCAAAGAGAAGAAAAAGCAACTCAGAGGGAGCTTAAGCGAATAAAAAGGCTGTAGCTGTTTCAAAGCATCTCTTGTGCATCCAGCAAGCGCGATCCCTAAGATCTCAGATGCCTAAAAGGCTCTTTAATATCCAGGAATAGACACAAACTGAGGCTGTTTTCCCATTCCTTTCAGTAAGAGTTCTTCACTGTGTGTGTCAGACCCTCTCCCACCTCGCTCTATTGCCCACCCAGAGGGTTTTGGACACATATCCCAATAGATGTGAGCGCTGAAAGCCCACAGGTTCCCTTCCCTGGGCAGCACTGGCCAGGAGCTGCCTCCTGGGGAAGGCAGAGGGATCAGGTGCTCCCTGCTCGCTGGTTCCCACAAACACAATGGTTGGGATGGCTGAGAGCGATGTGGGCAGAGTGGCTGCTGGTAATTGTGGCTTTTGGGTTTTGTGTTACCCACTGACTAATCCCGGGCAATCTTCTCAGGTTTCCCAAGCTTAGCTGAAGTCAGACTGTCCACACTCCCGCTCCCTTCCCGCTGTGATGCTGATTCAACTTCTGGATGGGAGGGGGTACTTCACTGCACGCAGAGCTGGCCTCTGCACCGCATCTGCAGTGCTCAGATTGGGAAAGCTGGGCTTTCTCTCTTTTGTAATTTCATCAGCTTTAACCACCTTGCCATTCCTCCAGTAACGAAAGCACCCAATCAGTGGGTAGAAATAGCATTGTTCTCTGGGGGGTACAGTCCGAATTGCTCAGCTGGAGGAGAGGGAAATCAGCTGTGCAGTGGAAGGGGTTCTGCACAGGTGAGTGGGCTTTGGAGCAAACCTGAGCTCTTGGTGGGTGACTGTGGGGAAGTTCCGAGCTGTAGGGTTGGATCCCAGGTGAGAGTGGAGACCCTGTTGGGAAATGGGGGAGCAAAACAGACTCCTGACCTCTCTGGAGTTACACTGGCTCAGGGGGGGATAACAAATGGTAGTTTTGCTTTTTGCTGGAAAATTCTGCATCTGTTACTTAAAGACACACAGCAAGCAGGCACACTGTGCAGGGGAACAGCAGTTTGTGGCTGAAGTAAAGCCCCAGATGATGACTTCTGCAGTTTTTCAACCTCTTTCTTGGTTCCCCTTGTCTTTTCCATGACAGACAAGTTTCTTCTCTTCCCTGCAGTGCCTGAGCTGAGGTAAACAGCACGTGCAGCCCAGGCAGGGTGAGGGCAGCTGCCCTGTCTACATGGGACTCACCAGGCTGCTGGTACTTGGGAGCCCTCATAAGGAAAGATGCTTTGTGACCTGGTACCTGCCTCAAGTTGATGTAACTTCTATTTTCCTTATCTCCTCTGCAATGCTTGGTGGAATAATAATACCTGGTCCAAATTCTGTTGCTTTACATCAATCTAATCGAAGTGTTCACTTTGCTGGCTGCTTTAGATTAAGCTATTTCCTCTCTGAATAAGCCAGTTCAACCTCCAGTTTCCCCCCTCTTTGAAGACTGAGTAATTTGGTGGATGAATGTCCACATAAAACATCTTCCAATAAAACACCTTCGAATGAAGCTGGGAATAGGCTTCTGAAGACATTAGTCTGTGTAAGACTTCATCTTCTTGTGCCAAAGTCAAAGCAGCACTAAAAGGGATGGGAGGAGTGGGGAGGGGGATAATGTAGACGGGTCTTCAAACCGATAGAGAAAAATGTGAGAACCTCTAAGGAATGTTTCAAATAAACATTTAAATGCTTGGGTTAACATTTTGGCCACTGACTGTTGGGTAAAGCTTAAAACATTCTCTGTTTTAATGATTTTACTGTTTCCACAATCTTTTAATGAGCTTTTCTGTTTAGATTTGTGAGTTCTTGTCAATGGTAAATTGTTTGTTTCTATTCTGGTTCCCTTAGGAGCGAGTCTTAGCCATTTTCTCCAGGAAAGAGTGCAGTTTCTTCTGCTGAAGAGGCCTCTGTGCACACAGGCAATTAGGTCGCTGTACCAGTTTGGTTACAGGATTACCTTTTCAGACACTAAACAAAAGCTATTTGTGCCTTAACTTCCTTCTAGGTGAATTGCTTCTCCCTGCTGCAGATGGACACAGGTGGATACTGTGTGGAATGGAGACTTAGCTCTTAAGTGTGCTGGGGTTCATTGATGAATCATTCTTTCCAAGACAGAAGTAATCTTTGGGACACCTCATGTTATGTTCTTGTTTTCATCAGAGGAGGATATACTTTTTCTTACCTTGATGTAGGACTCTATAAAGGCTGGTTTACAGTCCCATCTGCCTCTCACTATAGACCTATAGTGGAATCCATTCACACTACCTCATCTAAAAGAAAGACTGGAGTTGGTCTCTAACTACATCAGAGGGTTTCCGGATGAGCTGACTGCAGCGTCCTCTAGTCTGTAAGAAAACCCTACTGCGTGGAATAGCCATTTCTTAGAGGAAGGTCCATGCTTTGAAAACCCCAATTAATCAGAGCTGCACCTGGATAGGTGCCAACCTGTCAGAGCTCAGTTGTGCTCAGGTCAGTGGTGTGGATTCAGCTCTTTAAGGATATTCTTCCTTTGTCCCAGTTGACAGAATGCTTTGAATAGGATCACTCTATACTTGTGGAATTTGGTCTTTTGTCAAGATTTATATGATAAAGGAGGCTGGAAGATTCTGGTGGGAGATTTTCCACTGTTCTGGGCACGGATGGTGGCTTGATCCCATGGGGAGACAGGACAGGAGGAAGAGGTGGGGTGGGCACTGCACTCACCCATAGAAGCATGGCCTGGGTTTGGGAGGTCCACATCCCTCTTGGGGTGAAAGCACCCAGTGTCCTTGACTCTCATGGGAACTGGTCCTTGAAAGACCCTCTTTTCCCTTCTGTGGCTGCAGACAGATACCCAGCAACGATGAGCTGTTTTTCTGTGTTTACTTTATTTGTCACGTAGGGCTGGCAGCGCTCAGTGCAGCAATTGACGGAGCAGCCGAGCTGGCACTGGAAACGTCCAGACAGCCCATGAACAGCAGCTTAATGCATGTGCAGGTACGGTATGTATTTATATCTGAATGCATAGTCTGTGTGCGCGCACATGTGTTCCTGGGAAAGTTTTTGAGCGAGTGGCTAATGCATCTCAATTACACCCCAGTCTGAAGCAACAGCCTCGCTAAAGAATTGAAAATCTGTAAAGAATCCGCTGGAGTTAAAAAACACCATTTGGTTTCCTTTGCCGGAGGGACACTCATCAATATCTCCTTCTGTTAATATCAGAGGGTTAAAGCCTTGGCAGTGCTCTCGGCCGCCAGATGCAGGCAGAGTTCAGATGCAGGCAGAGCTGTCTGTGAAAGGCGATTTCGTTGCTGTTGGGTTAATGCCCCGCTTTTGCCTGACGCTGCAAGTTTTTTAAAAGCAGCGAGAAGGAGTTTGGTGCGCAGACCGCTCGCTGGCTTTTTCACTCGGTGCACGTCTGTGGATCTCCTTACAGCTCACTCCCCACTTGGGATCGTGTGAAATCCACTTTCCTGAAGTGGAAGAGCTCTGCTTTGATGTTGGTGCTGTGCTCCTGGGGAGCGGTGGTTGCAGTGCCTGAAGATCTCTGGGTCAGGCAGAGCTGTTTCCTGAGCCAGCCCTCACTGTGCTCTGGGGGGAGGAGGGGATCCTGACCCAGCCTCAAGCTTCTCCCCACTCAATCCTGCCTCCACAAGCCACTTACTCACGGTTACACGGCAACTCCTTGGCTTCCCACTAAGTGGCCAAAGTGGCCTGATGGCACAGCGGCTGTGTTCCCATCTCCCCAGCAGAGAATTTCCTGGTGCTCCTGGCCCAGCAGTGCTGGTGTCTGCTGCCAGCAGCTGCCCACAGCCCGTGGCACAGGTGGGGACACCTGGAGCCCTGCTCCTCAGGGGCCTTGCAGCCCCAGCACGAGCATCTGCTTTGGGCTGAAATCTGGCACTTGGAAGAGTTTCAGTATTGGGAGGAATATGTTTATTTTGTACTGCTTTTACTTATTTATTTTTTTTAAAAGAAGTTTAGAATGGAGAAGCCCAGCCATCTATTTAGTCTGGTAACAGCAGAGCATGCCGGTGCTTCTGGAAGAGCCCCCAGCTAATGCAGCAGCTGGTTGCTTGTATAACACTTTCCTATAGGAGAGGGAAAAAAGATGCATTATTCCCTCCTCTTGTTTGCCCTTGTCCCACAGCACTGAAAAAAACCCTTTTTAGGTTCTAAAGAAACAAAGACATTTCCGTGCAGTTGTGCAAAAAGCTCTCTCTTCAGGATAAATCCTGTTCTTCTCAACAGGTTCTGCTGCAAAAATCTTGTGACGTGACTGCCTTTTGTATAGTCATGGCTAAACTTGATCACGTACTGCTGCAGGCTCTGCTTTTACAGTGTGACTTTCAGCCAGCTAGCTCTGATAGCAGAGCAAAGGTTGACTTGTTGGGATCAAGTGTGAGGTTGAAAAGCATATCTATGCCCTTTTAATAAAGAAAAACATAGCTGAGAATGCTGTGTGAGTGGACCTGATGATATGAACATAGCAGAGTTAGGATGCTGGAGCCAGAGCTGGAGCGCAGGGGATAACTCACAGGGCCGGGGAGGACCAGGCACTGATGCTCCATGGAGATGGAGCCTCCATCCCATGTTCGGAGCCTGGAGCCAACCTCTGGGCAGAAACCCTATTTGGTGGGGCCTGGGGTGGGATCCTGCTGTTAATCCTTGTGAACAGCTTGAACAAAGTCGAGGTCTAGTAAGCACAGAACATTTTCATTTCTCTTTTCTGGGAATTCTGGTTGTGCTTTTAAAGCAATGCCCAGGTGTCATGGGGATGAATGGTTTACAGCCAGCATCACCTGTAAGAGCAGGGTGGGTTGAGTGGTCCCATTGCCCTCGTTGTCCTCACTGTCCAATCCCCACTTTGTCCCTTCCTGCACTATCTGAGACCATGAGACTTTCCATTTGTTGGTAATGCTCATGAGTTACTCACCTCTGTGAAATAGGGATAATGACACTTGTTTTGTTTTAGGGCTCTACTGTTTCTAAAATGTTGTTAGACCCTTAAAAAGATCACCTATCCATCACAGCAGAGATGCTCCAGTCTTGTGTTACTGCCCTTTTCTATAGAAGCCATTGGACAGGCAGGGAGCTGCTGTCTTGTGCTGTGGCAGAGCAAAAAGGATGCTGAGGAAAGTGCCTGAGCTGTAAGGTGACAGTAGGGAGAGGAGGGGCTGGAGGACAGAGATCCTGAAGCAGTGAGTGTAGGGCCAGAGGGGTGCCCAGGAAAGCGACCCTCAGGAGATGGAACCTGGAGCCCCAAAAGGACACAGCAGGCAAAGAGTAGAGAGGAAAGTGGGGCAGGGATAAGAGGGAGGTGTCTGGCTGGTCTGTATGGCAAAGCATCCTTGCCATTACTGGGAAAAAATTGAAAAGTGAGTGTGTGGTGCCTGCTCTCCCTTGGTTCAGCTGTGCACAGAGCTGATACTCACTTTAAAGTCATTATGCATCATGTGATAGCTATAAAAACTTGAACATGAGGCTCCAAGTACTGAGCAGGCAGCACAAAGCCTGCAGCAGCCCCGTAGGTATTGTCTTTCTTCTCACAACTGCTCTTTTGGAGAAGAGCCTCCTGCTTAGCGTAAGTTTCTCATTGCTTAGCAGGGGTTCTTCCTTGTAGGGCCCTTAGAGCACGATTAACTGGCAGTGGGTGGCATCGTTCCCTCAGTACATAGTGATCTAGCTCTAAATTCTGAGAAGCACAGAGCTACAGCTTCTTGTTTAGAGCCAAGTGCTGAAGGGGGGGTGAAGTGAGCTAGTGTAAAAGCTTGGTCCGTCTTGGAATGGGCGTTACGGGCTGAAGTGGGATTTGCCATTTGTTTCTCCCTATTATCTGTACGATGCCAGGTCCCTGCTGAGCCACCTCCCTGGGGAAAATGTTAATTAGCTCTTACTGGGTGGCTCCATTTAGTTTTTCACATGGGTTTTCTCTGTTTCACTGGCATCTTCCAAAGCAAGCACGAAGTGGGTGAAGCATCTCGGGGATCTGGCTGGGACATGCAGCATAGCAGAGCAAATGCTTCTGTGGTCCAGGCACACAATGGGATGTGCTGGTCTGTCTTGCCAAGGCAGAGAGGGAGCAGCAGCCGAGCGCAGACATGCTCCCTCCCTCCATATTAGTGCTTTCAGGATGAGACCTCTGAGGGCGCTGGGATCTTGCTCTGCACATTTTGCACTTATCGAAGACAAGGCATTTGGCTTGCACTTTCTTCTCTTTCCTTTTTGATCTGAGGGTAAGAGGAACAGGGAGAGGAAAACGAGCGTGCTCAAAGCCTTGCAAAGCAGCGGAAGGTTTGGGCCACCAGCTCTAATTCCAGCTGATGGAATACAGTGACTAGAATTTGCAGGAGGATTGGCAGCCGTGAGGTCAGGGCTGCAGTGCAGAACAGTCCTGTTTGCTTGGGGAAGCTCAGACAATGCACGTTTTGACACAACCAAAGGAAGAGCAAACATCTGCAAATATTCCATCCTGACAGGAGCGTTGTGCTTGACAAAAAGGGTTAACGTTGTCAGTGTGTGTGTGAACCGTAAGTGCGTGCGGGGTGAGGGTCAGCTCCTGCTGATTTCCAGGGACAGCTAAACGGACACATCTGGACTGGCCTGAGAGGATTACCAGAGGAAACAAGAAGTGTATATGAGACAGATACATTCTGGGCAGCCATCCAAACAGGTCAGAAAAAGGATCCAATGACAGTCATCAGATGGCTGTTTCTGACCTCAGATGTTTAATCTTGCAGGTATGCAAACTTCCAGTTCTGGGAGAGCCACGGCTCCAGTTTTCAGCGCTGCTCTTTTTTTCCCATCAGTTTTTGAGCCAGCTTATCAGCCTCGATGTCAGCATCACTTCTGACCCTTTGCTTTAGATTTGCAGTGGCAGCCACAAGAGAAGAAAAGGGGCAGGGAGTGTCCCCAAGTAGCTCCAAGCTGATAGAATATGTTGGTGCTCACCTTGTGGGTTGTTTAATGAGAAATACGACCTTACTATCCAGTTTCTTGATGACAGCAGGGAGAGTGTTCTTTTAGAACCTGTGTGCAAAAATACAGGTTTTGGCTGTGAGCTCTGACTCGTGTTCTCTTCTGAACCTTCCAGCATGTCCCTGAGAAATGGCCTGGGGACCAGGAGACAGCACGGTGAGGAGGATGATAACTGCACCCCATGCTCATGCCTGTCCCTTCGCTCCTGCGCTGGTTCCCTAACTCTTGATAGAAATGGAGCTGTAGCATTAAGGAGACTTAAGGATTGCATTCTATGCATTAAGGCTGGAAAAGGCGCAGCTAATTGTGTCTTGAGACACTCTGCCAAGGACAGTGACTGTGCAGTGTAGAGCAACAGAGGGGAGAAAATATTTGAGGCAAGGAGCAGTGGCATTAGAGAGGATTATAAAACAGATAGGATCTCCCCACCCGCTGCTGTAGGAAGCTAATATGTCATATGTGTGAAAGCAAATGAGAACTTCACAAGAGGAGGGTGTAATGACTCAGGGGAAGGCTTAGCTGTTATACAACCAAATGTACCAGGACCTCCAAAATGTTCTATAGCATAATATTTTTTCCTATTGTTTGAAAAAAAAAAAAACAAGCAAGTTCTCCCTTTTAACATCCTATCCAGAGGTAATTTGCTGTCTTGCACTTTGAAACTGCAGTTTATATGTTCTGTCTGTTGTGCAATTTTCAAGAAAATTGAGGCAAAAAGAAAATGCTGAGGTCTAAAAAACGTTATTATTCCCTGGCACAGTGCATAAAGTCTTTGCGCTTTCTGCTTTGCTGCCACCTTTCAGGCATTTGGGTTCCAAGAAATGTGTTCCAAGAAATGGTGGGCAAAAGGCAGTGTTAGCTTATTTCCAACAGAAAGGACAGTCCGGAGACACCTGACCAATCCTATTGAGATGAGCTCGAGTGATAAAGAAGGGAAAAGTTTATTGATAAAGTGCAGTGATGCACTTCCAGGCTATTCCCTATAGGGAAGTAGTAATCCTGTTGCAGCAGCACGCTGCAAGAAAGAGGTGAAATACCTTTTTCAGAATGATGGTAACTTCCATCAGGAAAAAAATCCAATGCTTTCCCAGAGGTGGTGGCTCTGCCATAAGGACCCGTGTGCAATGCAGCTGCTGGGAGCGCTCGTTCAGTGCAGTGAGTGGGGCAGCTCTCTGCTGCTGTGAAACACTTCTGCCAGGTGCAAGGGCCGACAAAAGCTCACTTCCAGAGACAGCTGTGTGCAGTCACTGAAGCTGTCATCAATGCAAACCTGGGCGGGCGAGTTCCTGCTCCGCTGCTGAACTGCCAGCCCCAAGCACAGGGTGTGATGTGCAGCACGAGATGCTCGCCCCACGGTGTTACAAGTCAGGTTTACGTTTAGCCTCTTGGAAAAATACCCAGCCTGCCAGGAGTCATTTCTGACTAACAGGCACCCCTTAATCTGTCTTAATCCCCTCTATAATTTTACACTTGTTTAGACTCATCCAAATAAAAGCCTTCAGTTGCTCAAGTAATGATCGATGCGACCTCCCATCTCTCCTGGGAAATAAAAATTATAATCTCTAATGGAGCAAACCGTCCCTTGGTAAGGTGAATAACATCACAACTGTGGGAAAACCAGCTCTGATGACAGACGCCAGCGTCCTGTACCCACAGATCCCACTGCGAGGCCCGGGGGCTGGCTGCGGTGCGGGGAGGACTCCTGGGCCAACTGTGGAAGGGGACAAACCATCCCCGATCCCTGGTGGCATAAATGGGAGCAGGACTTGTGCATTCCTGGGGGCTGTTGGGAAACGCTTGTAAAACGAAATACTCCAGAGATGCCACTGAGTACGGACTGTAATATCTGCAGAATCTGGCATTGTCAGCAAGCTATAAAACATCCCAGCTAGTTTGCTAGCAGCTGCTCCCAATTTAAATTTGCTAAAGGTACAGAAACACTGGGGCTGATTGCACAGCACCTTGCGCTGCCCCTTGCTCGAGCTGCGCTCGTTCCAGGCAGACAGTGGTGTGACAGAGCCATGGTGCTTCTGCCCTAACAGAGAGGATCTTCTAAGGGACTTTTCCAAGTGCTTTTTTCTTTTGCATCGTTAGCTCACCAGGATGTAACTCTTTTCCCTTGGCAATGAGAAAGAACACCATGTATTCTTCATCTGCTGCTTTGCAGTGCTCCTGGAATGAGGGATCTGATGTGCTTTTGTGGGGTTAGACTGCATTATCTGGAGCTGAGCTGAGCTCTCATGGGCTTCCAGAGAATATGGGTGTGTTTGTCACCTGCTGTGAGACATACCAGGACAAGCTGCAGGAGAGGTTTCTGCAGGGGTTGTCCCGAGCACTAGGGAGCTGCAGGCTTGGGAGGGAGGAATGGGCTGGTGCAGGTGGTCGTTAGATTTCATAGAATCATTTGAGTTGGAAGGGACCCTAAAGGCTATTTAGTCCAACTCCCACAATGAACAGGGACACCCACAGCTCCATCAGGTGCTCAGAGCTCCTCGAGCCTGACCTTGGGTGTGTCTTCAGGGATGGGGCACCACCACCTCTGGGCACCTTGTGCCAGTGCCTCACCACCCTCATTGTGAAAAACTTCCTCTTTATATCCAACCTAAATCTTCCTCTTTCAGTTTGAAACCATTTCCCCTTGTCCTATCACAACAGACCCTGCTGAACAGTCTGTCCCCTTCTTTCTTACAGCCTCTTTAGTTACCAAAAGGCCGTTCTCAAGTCTCCCCAGAGATTTGCAGATCCCAAATCCAAGAATGTGCTTATACAGGCACCCTCCGAAAAGGGCTCACACTTGCATAGTTTGCCCTGGTAGCAAAACAAATAGCACTGGCTGGAGAAGATGAGGAAAGATTCAGAGGCTATCATACAGGCAGCACCTGAAACAAATTCCTCTCCTGCTTTTATCACTGGAATCCTTAGGTGGTAAAGCTGATTGTGTAGAGCCGAGGGAAGAATTTGGCCTTGTGATGAAGTCTTTTCTGGTGTGGTGGCTTTCCTTCCGCAGCACAGAATGGATAGCAGAAAAAATTGGTAATAGATCAATAGCCACCATGGTTGAGAAACTCATTCCCTGCCCTGCTGGTGTGCCTTGTGGCCTCCAGACATTTCTCCAAGTTCAAGGGGAAGATGGTAGGACTGACCTGAAAGATTTTGGGGCAGGTGGTGGAGAGGGGGTAATTTTCAAATAATTTTTTTAACCATTCCCTCAACCCAAACAGGATTCATTTTTATAGAATGTCCTCAACTTTAATGGAAGATACAGACACAAGAAGAAAAGATTTGTTCCTTCTGGAACTTCTGGTGGAGAATAACAGAAGTTGTTTTGTTGGGTTTTGGTTTTAGCAGCTTCATGACACAAGGCAAATCCAAGTCAGGAGGTCAGATTACTCCATGTTTTGGTTTTAAAACATGAGACTTAATTTTGTTTTCCATGTCTCGTAGTGATGTGGAAGAGATGGACAAACAGCACGATAATTAAATTTGCAGCCAGTTCTAAACTGGGGGAAGCACTGCAAAGGGTGGTGAGGAGAGAAAAGCGGTAGGATAAGGTTTAGCAAAATCAAACTGTGGGCAGGAAACATATGATGAATTTTTAAAAATGGGAATACTGTATTAAAAAAAAAAAACAAAAGGGAAAAACAACATCTGAGCTTCAGAACTCGTGGCTCTGGTAGTCAGGACTACTCAGTAAGGGGACTGGGAGGGACAGCGTGAACTTGCTCTGCAGCATTTTGGCAGTGGAATCTTGTGCAAAAAAAAAAAGAGAAAGAAAATAGGTATGGGTACACTTCTGGAGGATGAGGCAGACGTGGCTGTGCTGCTCTGCCCGTGAACGTCAGCTCTGAGCACGGCTTCTTTCTAAGCCGCTGCATTAAATACGTGCAGCAGTGTATTGGTCACAGTCTGGACACAGCCCTTGGCTGAAAAATTTGAAAGGAGAGTAGCTGAAGTGGAAGAAGCTGCCTCATATGGATGTCTGGAAGACTGAAATCTAATACAGGCGTAATCTCTCACATCCCGTCACAGTGTCTGGGCTGGCATTTAAAAGGGCACTCTCAGCTAAGGTCAAAACTTGAGGTGTTGGAGAAAGGCCGAAAAATGAATGTGGAAAAACTTGCCAATCCCAGGCAGCCTTTGGCTCTCCTTCCTTGATGGGGACTTCACTGGTTGATCCCAGACTGCCCAGCCTGAGTGCTAAGGATGTGGTTTCCCCTTCGCTCTTTGCAATCCAGGCGTAACTGGAAAGTGAGAAATGGAGAGCAAACCCCAGGAATTATTGTAATCAATTTCAAGGATCACATTCATGCTTACCAGGCCATGTTCTCCCCTGGCTTGGAGGGAAACCACTTTTCATTGAAATAGTCACAGCTTGGAGTTAATATAGGTTGGAGTTAATATAGGAACCAAATTTGGGGGGCATTATTTTGGCCTCTCAGCTGTTGGGGAGCGGTTGTCTGCTTAATCACTGGCTCGTGGTGATGTTGTTAGAGTTAGGGCAGTATGGTTAGGTTGCAGTTGGACTTGATGATCTTGAAGGTCTTTTCCAACCTGAGCGGTTCTATGATTCTATGTATGGAGGGTTAGCTCCAGTCTCCTTAAAGTGAATGGGATCCGACCCACAGCCTGCCCGCCCCTGTGGCATCTGGGTACGTGGCAAGCGAAAGGCTGAATGATAAAGTGGCAGTGAAAGTAAGGGAGGGCTGAAAGGAAAAGCCTTCCTTTGAACAAAAGCCTGCCTCAAAGGTACAATGTTCCTCAGAGCTCTGAAATGCACGAACTGTTGCTTTCTTTTTTTGGCTTTTCAGTGTTCTGTTTTGTTTTTTTAACGGACAGTCTGTTCTCGCTCCTGTTATTACTCTTAAGTACTGCACCCCCATTGGTTGGGGGTGTTTTGTAAATGACTTCATTAGCATTTATTTAGATGTCTGCTTTAGGAAGCAGCCTTGATTGATGGGCTCATTGTCTGGACTTTCCAAATGACTCTACGCCCGTTCTTATCTCCATTATTCCATTCAGTTTTAAGCAACTGTGACCTTTTTTGGGGGTGTGTGTTGGAGCTGTTTTTAATCTTCAGAACTTTCTTCAGACCTTAATTCTCACAAAGCAGAGTCCGGGTGACGGTTGTTGCTGCTCTCCCTTTTATAAGTTGGGGGAATGGATGCAGAGAGAGCAGAGGTTTTGCCATAAATCAAGCACAGCATCCCAGCTGGAGCTGGAATCGGAACAGAGGGGATGCTGGCTCCATCCTCAGCGTTCAGGCTGAGTTCTGGGCTTTGCACTTTGTAGCAGAGTTAGGAAACCCAAAGACAGCAGATATGGGCACGTGGGGATCAATCCCATCTGCTGTGAGTTTTCATACCAGGAATAATCTCTCTGTTTCACGCCCAAGTCTTTGCAGGATGCCAAAGTGGACACGAAGGGGTCACAGACTGCCCCATGGATAACCTGTAGCTGTAGGAAGTGATGTGTCTGAGCGATGGCTCCATGGTGGGCAATGGCTGAGTGGACTGGGAGAAGTCATCAGCCTTCAGCTGGAGTTAGAAAGTCCCGGAGCTAGTTGGTGATGCTGAGAGCCTACGCTGGCCACTGTTCACTGTGTTTCTAATGGGAGGCACAAGTGAGGTACCAGCCTGAAAGAGCAATGAAGATCCCACAGCATACTTGGCGTGGTCTGGGTTATTACTTTTACAAAAGCAGATTCTGATTCTGATCTTCTGATTCTGCAAAATGTCTTTGGCTAGCCACGATTTCATGGAGAGCAGGGTTGCTGGTCACTTAGCGCCTCGCAGGTCTGGAGCCCCTGCTGGATGTAAAAGATGCCATGAAAAGAAAAATCAAAATAATTTGTGCTTTCAGTAATTTAATTTATCTTAATATCTCAATTTACTTTTAGCAGAAATTAGTGCAGAATTAGTACCTTTAGAGGAAAAAGGAAGAAAGCAAGTGACTAACAGACACCTTGCGTTCGGCACATGTAGCACAGAGCGTTTCACAGCGGATGAGGACAGCTGAAAATTCTCACTCTTTCCTGTTGCTGGATCAGATTCCTTCAGTAGAAAGAGGGCAGGCTGCCCTGGGAAATATCTCCGTAGGCCCAGGCCCCCTCTGACATGGGGTCAAATATTCCGGGTCATATAGCTGAAGGCCGTGTGATGAAACTCAATATTACAATAGATCAAGTGCTCCTGCCACATGGAGCTGACGTGCTGCTGTGTGAGCAGAGGTGCAGCGCTCAGCAGATGCTCGGGGAGGACCGGGGCTCCAGGCAGAACCAGAGCTTGGCTGGGCTGCAAGGAGAGCAGGAGCCTGAGGTTTGGGGGATTGTTTTCTCTACCCTACATGCGGCTTGAAAAACTAGAAGCCTTGAGGTTCCCAAAAAGAGAAAGTGGCACTTTCCTCTTGTCCAATGCCAAAGTCTTAAATTAAAGCCTATTAAACGTCTGAACTATCACTCCTATTGAAGTGAAAATGAACTATCACTCCTATTGAAATGTGACCAACAGAAGTTTCAGTGCAGAGACTGATCCCGCACCAGGCATGTGAGGCAGACTGTGCCCTCTTCCAGAAAAACAAACCCCCGTGAATTGCCTCCAAGCCTCATTTTCAATGCTCAGATCACTTTACATCAATTTCTGCCGCAGATATCAAAGTAAGCCCCCGTTTTCATCTTTTTGTTTTCAGATAAAAAAAGGCTTATCCTCTGACATCTGGGAAAGGTGAAGGTGTTGCCAAGCACTGAGCTGTCACAATGTGCTCTCTGATTAAGTCCCATCAGTCAGATTTTGTTCTTCTGTTCCCATCCCTGCCAGAAGCGCAGGAGCTGATGGCAAAGACTCCCATATTCTGCAGAAGTGGCACATACTGTTTTACAGCCTTATATTCCCTGCCTGCAGCCCAAGGCACGTTGCACGCTGTGCTCTTTAAGGTCTTGAAATCTCAAAGCAATGCGGAAAAGTAAGACCGAACAGTGAAACCCCAAACTATTTTTACTGCAGTTCTCCTAATAAAATGCTCAGAATTCCTAGAACTTTTAAGACTTTCTGAAACTTTATTGCCACTTAGGATTGTTTCTAATTTTCGTACCAATAAAATTCAGTTCTTCAGGATAATATGGCAAGTGTCAGCAGTATTAACGTTCTTTTGTGGAGTGAGATGAGTGCTGGTGGAAGGAGCTGGATGTGAGCAGAGCACTCACAGCAAGGTGCTGCTATGGCACGGGCAGTTTTGATGTTCAGTTTCAGCTTCATTCTCCTGTTTAGGGGTGTCTGTGTCCCCTCAGGTTCTTTTCCCTTCACTGAAACAGGTAAAAAAGCCCTTCTCCTTATTTCTACTGGACATCTTGGGGTTCTGACCAATTCTCGTCTGTGTGTCACTAAGCTGCCTTTCAGTGAGAGTGATTTAATTACTATTATGAGCCAGTATCTTGTAAACTTGTTTCTTTTGGAACCCTCTCCCAATCCCCAAGAACATTATTTCCATGCCTTTATTTCTCTTGGATGGGATCTCACATTGCAACCGCCCTGGGTTAACACTACCAGAAGTCTGAAGTGCTGGCATGGCTGGGAGCACTCCCATTGATCATCTTCCAGTAACTCCCAGTGCCTCGGTGTCCTGCAGGCTGGTGGCTGAGCTCTGCATTCATGTCAGCCCAGTTGCATTACCGTCCCTTTGATTTCACTCTCTGCAGTAGAGTAAAGTGCAATCACAGTAGTAAGGGTTGACATATATAACTATGAACATTACAAATTGTTCATCACAAAAAGATTCACAACTGTCTGGGAAAGGGCACGTTCTATCTTCCTTCCTTCTACTGCCTCTCAGAGCTGCTCTCCTCCAAAATTTGAAGCCTCTGGGGTAACGTTGTTCTTTTGGATGGGAGAGAGATTTTGTTTGGGCCACCTCAGAAGGTGCTGAGCTGGAGAGGGACAGGCTCGTAGGCTTGTATCTGCCCTGCTAGGAGCTGTGTTCAAGGCAGCTAATTATCTTTCAAATACGTCTAATGGTGAGACAGCAAATAGAGGAACACCCAAATTTGTCCTTAGATTCGGAATAATCCTATCCAGGAAATCCTACAGGGCCATGCCTCTTTATTATAAGCCTGGAATTTTTTCCAAGCTTTGTGAAAGCGAGCACTTCTCTTAAATGTGGGTGTTTTTTTTTTTTTTTTTTTTTTACAAACTGCAGAGGGACCTAATATTTATTTCATGACCTGCTCTATTCACAGCTCCCCAGATTTCTTGTGTCTGAAGTGCTGGCCAGGAAACCTCCTTTCTGTGGGTGCTCTCAGGGGTTTCATACAAGCTTCCATGAGCAATCTGCTGTGGTGCAAACCTGTCAGCCTACAAAGGATACCACTGTGTGAAAATGGTTCTTCCACCTGTGGCAGTGCTTCATCCCTGTTCTTCCTCAGATTTGACACACAGATACCACTCTTTCTCACTTTGGGTAGCTCTGCAGTGCAGTGGGGCTTTGGCCCATGCACCACTGCCACCTGTGATGCAAAACCTGAGGGTCACCCACCAGACCTCCACTTTTTCTTCTGTTTTCTGGCTTCCCAAGACAGCTGACTTGTGTACGATAGCAATCTGAGAGTGAGTGGAGCTCCTGACTGCATAAATGGTGTGTTTGGGGGTCCTGGTGGATGAAAAGCTGGACATGAGCCAGCAGTGCGTGCTTGCAGCCCAGAAGGCCTACACTGTCCTGGGCTGCATCAACAGAGGGGTGGAAGTGGGAAGGGAGGGGACTGTCCCCCTCTGCTCTGCCTTCATGAGACCCCATCTGGAGTACTGCATCCAGGACTGGGGCTCCCAGCACAGGATGATGCGGAGCTGTTGGAGCAGGTCCAGAGGAGGGCCACAAAGATGCCCAGAGGGCTGGAGCACCTCTCCTATGGAGAAAGGTTGAAGGAGTTTGGCTTGTTCAACTTTGAGAAGAGAAGGCTCCAGGGAGACCTCATGGCAGCCTTCCAGTACTTGAAAGGAGCTTATAAGCAAGAGGAGGACTGACTATTTACATGGGCTAATAGTGATAGGGCAAGGGGGAATGACTTTAAACTAAAAGAGGGGAGACTTAGGTGAGATGTTAGGAAGAAATTCTTTACTCAGAGGGCAGTGTGGCACTGGCACTGCTGCCCAGAGCTGTGGGTGCCCCATCCCTGGAGGTGACCAAGGCCAGGTAGGATGGGGCCAGGTCAGATGGGGCAGCCTGAGCTGGTGGGGGGCAGCCAGCCCATGGCAGGAGTTAGAACTGGATGGGCTTTAAGTTGCTTCCAACCCAAGCTATTCCATGATTCTGTGATTTCCTGCCCCCAAACGCTCAGCAGCTCTCAGTGAGCTGTGTTCTGGCATGACCAATTCTGTTCCAGCCCTTTACCAAGGAGCCCCACATGTCCTTGGCAGCCCCATGGTGACAGCGTTGCCAAAGGGCAAATTAGCCTTCAGGACAGCGTCTGGTTTCACCAGAAAAAAAACACTGTAT
The DNA here is from genome assembly GCF_002078875.1 of Numida meleagris. Lineage (NCBI taxonomy): Eukaryota > Metazoa > Chordata > Aves > Galliformes > Numididae > Numida > Numida meleagris. The sequence continues at coordinate 8,773,838 of NC_034420.1, forward strand.
TTTTATGGCAACAACAACAACAACAACAAAGAAAACAAACAAAGAGTGAAGAAAAGAAAAATTTCAAGGCTTGAACGATGCCTCGGGGTCGCCCTTTCTATAAAACACTTCTGCACGGGGTTGCACTCCGTGGTGCGGGGCTGGGCCATGCCGTGAGCCGGGGCCGTGAACCCAGCGGCCGCAGCCCCCCCATGATGGCTGTACCCTCGGCGGCGCACGTCGGCAGTGGCGGCTGGGGGGAGGGCGAGGGGGGTTAAATCACGGTTAAATAAGGCGTGCTGTTCCCTCAGCAACCCCTTCCCCATGAGCTGGAGCGCAGGGGCTGCTGGACCCCTGTGGCTCTCTGAGATTGATGGAGATGAGATTGGGGAGTTCCAGCCCCGCTGGGTTTCTGGGGAGGCTGCGTAAATGTGTTCAAGGCAGAGCCATGTCCTGGTACCCTCCTGATGCCCCCAGAGAAACCATGTTGGTTATAGTCACGTTTACAAAGTGGAAAGAAATCCATCCCTGTAAAAATCTAATAAGGTTGGCTACCAGACCCCCTTTGCACCTTCATGGCATCCCTAAAGGAAAGAGGGGAGATATTTTGGGGAGTCAGGAGACATCAGGTATTGCTCCTGGGGTCAGCAGCTGCCCAATACCACTTTTCCACACCATTTTTTTGGAGTCTGGGCTTTTGCATCAGATGATGGCTGCATTCAGGCTTCCTGTGGGAAGAAGCCCTTGGAACCAACTCTCGCTGTCTGGAGGTGACACAGCACAGCACAACCCCAGGAGGGAGGGAGGGCAGCAGCTCAGGTGTGTGCTGGGTGCAGGTGCACTCAATTTGTGTGCCTGAGCCCCTCAGCTGGGACTGAGCTGGGTGGGAAGCACAGTGCCAGGGCTGGGAGCGAGTGCAGTGGGTGTCTCTCCAGAGCAAGGTAAGGCTGAATGAGCTTTTTGTCAGGTTTTCTTGCAAGTTTTTGTGTTTGTGATATGGTTTCTACTGGTGGGAGAGGCCAGTGGGTGGAAGGCAGGGAGCTCAGGCTGGTGCTGGAGTATGTTCTCTGGGGAAGGTTGTCTTGGCTTGGGCAACCCTTGTTTTGCTGCATTTTGGTGGTAGAAGTTGGAGATAACTTACCTGGGATACAAAGTCACAGCAGGAGGACCTGGAAGGAGTGATGAACATGCTGGTGCCCCACTGGGAGTGCTGTGGAGGAAGTTTTAAGGCTGAATTTTAGATTTATTTTTTGCTAGAGATGTGTTGTCCCCCTTGTAGAAAATGTGAAATCTTCAGAGGGTTCTCTGAAGCAGGATTATTTTATCTCTCTTTTGCAGAGTTGAAATGAAATATGAAACTCATAGATGCCCTGGTTTTCTATTTCTGTTACAAATCCCTTCTGAAGTTGATGTGTTTTCTGCATGGAGTTGCTTGGCCTTCCCAAGGCCCCAGCTCTGCAAGGCAAGCTGCAGAGCTGTGCCCTGACGTGAATTCTGTGGGGGGCAGCTCCCGGCCTGGTGCCTGCAGTAGGATGCTGCTGTGCTGTGTCTTCCAGACGAGGGCAGATATCACTGCCGTGGGCCCTGCCTGGTCGTGTCTCAGGGGCTGGCTTGGCACCGGTGTGGGCTCAGTGCTAGAATTACAAAAATGCAAGAATGGAAGCTATGATTCTGACATAATCCTGTGGCACTAACATTTGGGGCTGTGGGCACTAGTGTGACTGTTTGAGCCTCAGCGTGTTCTTGTCTGACCAGATCAGTGAATTACGGACTGGGGAAGGTTGGGATTTATAGGATTTCGCCACCTAAATCTATGCTTTGGCACTGATTGTTTTCTTCACTCTCCATAATCCTGCCCAATACGTGGTTCTCGCTATTAAACCTCTTGAGAAACTAGAGGTATTTGCTGTGTGATTTGCATTAAACGTGTATAGCTAGAGCTTATGGGAAAGCTTTGTGAGGACTTCCTGCACACCTTGCTGCATGATTCACTCACAGCTCAGTAAAAGCTGTGGAGCTTTGCCTCTGCTCTGGCTTTGTGAGCAGAGATGGAGACTGAAGCAAGAAGCAATGGTTTATCTCCCTCTTATGGCCGCCCTCAGAATGGCTGCACTGCACACAGCCTCTTGGTAAGGAGCAAAGGGAGCAGGGAGTGCCTGCCGCCTGTGAGCTTCGGTGCTTGTGGTGTGGAGACTGCTCACAAGGAATTAAGCTGACCTCTCTTTAAGGAAGCTCGTAAGTGATGTTTTTCAACGCTATACGAACAGGAAAATACTGTGAAGCAGTCAAGCTGCTCCGGTTTCTTGTGGATTTGGACTGGCAATGAGAGAAACTGGTCTCCAGTTTGGCAAGAAGCTGGAGAACGGGATCCCCTTTGGCTGAGGATCCCTGTTGACGCAGTGAAAGAGTCAAATGCTCCCTTAAAGGTTCCCATTGCAATTTCTAGCCCAGCTGAGATCAAAATGATGTACTGATAAATCCCTATTGCAGGCATATTGTCTGTGTCTTGTTAGAACCAGCAGTGCGTGTCCTAAAAGCAGGAGAGGAAGCGGAGCTGGTTGTGGTTTGGGTACAAGACACCTGAGCTGCACTGGTATCTGTGTGGCTTCAGGATGCTTTGGCAAACAGTGCTACATAAGTCACAGCATCACTGACTGATTATGAGATGTCTTTTCAATGGATGATGTTAAATTAATGTTGTAGTGCTGGGCCTGAACCAAATGAGCCTGCTTTAACTGAAGGTTATGGGCAGGAAATCAGAAGAAGTCATGCTATCACGATTTCTGAAGTTACTGCCTGTTCTTTCAGATGTGTTAACTGATACAGTGCAGGCCTCTGGCATTTTGTAGCAGTGCTTCAGATGCTCAAGAGCCCACTTTGCACTTGCAAAAGGACGAGGAGAACGCATGTGTCCAAAATCCAGGCTCAGGTGACACACTGTGGTCTTGATAAGGTGGTTAGCAGCTGTGTGAGTATCTTGCTGATTGATGCCTTACCCAGCACTGGAATGCCATGTCTGTGAAAACTTCAGGCATTATGTGTTCAGTAGTTTTGGATTAGTCAGAGCACAGAACAGCAGCATTTATGGCATTGCTGGAACTTGGATCCACAGGTTACAAACCATCCAGGACACCACGTTTTGCAGGAAAGGTGCAAAGATGTGTGCCATACAGTGTCCAGACTAATTCCTCAAGCCTGCTTTTGCCAGGAGGGTCAGCTGGACGAACTTAATTAATACAGTCCACTTCTTTGTGCTGTGCCATGTCTGGCTCAAGTGACTAGAGCAATCCATCAAGCCCAAAGGCAGCCTGGGAAGGAGCAGCAGCTGATGCAAAGAACAGGCTAGTATCTGCTCATGGCTTTTTCAGTGTTTCCATAGTTGTCTTAACCTTCCTCATCCTCCTTTGTTTACTGGGAATCTTTGGTCTGTTGTGCCATGCTTTCACTTACTGTGTTCCTCCCTCCAAAGATCAGGATTTTTTGCTTCACTGTATTTTGGTCATGTGGGACGTGTGGTAACTGTTAATAGCGAAGCAACAGCTAGAACTCCCGTCACTGCCCAATACACCACGTGGCTGTGATGGCCAGTGCAGGGATGATGGACTGCACAGTCACGCGATCCTTCCATACAGGTTTGTTTCCCCCCCCTCTTCATAGGGCTTGCATAGTTGTTCGCAGGTTTGTAGTTCAATCTGTCTGCTTCTAATTCCGGAGTCATGATTGGACGCTAAGTTGTATAATTAAAACCCTTAGCCTGGCCTGCAAGATGTACTATGGAATCATCTTGAAATCCACGTCAGCTAGAATGCCTAACCCTTAAACTTGTACAGCATATTACAACTTACTGATATGCACGTTCCTTTCATTCTCTTTTCTGGTATATTGATTCTCCAGTACAGCATCCAATTCCCTCCCCACTCCAGGACTGAAGTACGAAGGTACAGTTATTTTCACTTTACAGGCAGGCAAACAGGTCAAACAACTTGCCCCAGTCACGGCTGGGGGCTCGCAGGACTCTTCATCTCCTGGCTCCCCATCCAGTACCTGCCTGCTGAGCCAGGCTGGCTCCTGCACCCTCTGGAGTCTGCCATTTCCATAGGGCAAAGCAGACACTGAGCAGCAGGGCTGGTTTTCCACGAATGTGACTCCCTTTTCTTTAGACTGCAGTTAGTCTTGTAATCAGCAGAAGAAAATACATGTGATTGGGACAGGCAAAGCCAAGGAGGCAGAAAATCTTTTGAGCTTCTCCGCACTATTAGTGTATCAAACGAAAAAAATGCTGGAACTTCTTGAACTTGATTGAAAGCATGAATCTATTGATATAAGATAGCAAATTTGAGGCATTAAATGACTGTCCAGGAACAGTCAGCTTGAATGTGAGTAGGGCTGTGAAATCAAAGGCCTGCTTGATCCAGCTGAGGCTCATCTTCTGAATGTACTGTCCACAAAGATCTAACTGCATATTGAATTACTCTCATCTTAGACCCCGTCAACCTCACTAAACTCCTTAGATAGCATGTAACATATCCAGCACAGTGATGTAAACCAGCTACTTTGTTAACTTTACTGTCACCCTACTAGACAAGGGAACAATTTCACTTCTTCAGTAGGACCTGTCTTGTATTCTCAACTTGTTCTTTGTTCCGGCATGAAGCTATTAAGGCTGAATCTTGTTTCTAACAAATATATAACCAATGGACATTACCCACCCCTGCTTCTTTGTGGTAAAGACTAAAGACGTGTTTCCAAAGCTTGTTATCATACAGGCTCTCATCTGCAGTTAACAAAGTATTGTCAGAGCTGCATTCATCTATGAACTGTGTAAGGTTGCACTTCTCTTAGGGTTCCAGGGATCAGGATGCCTGGATTTTTCAAGCAGTTTTTCCTTAGAGGAAAAAACAAAACAAAAAGAAAAACCAAAAACAATTGAAAGAGCTGGGAGTCATGCTTCTTGAAGTTTTTTATTGGAAAACGTACAGACGTGTGCAGGCAGAATACTTAACTGCATTCTCTATTTGACTGTCATCCAGGGGACACTGCATGCATTCAAGCTGAAAGCATTGGGCAGTTTCCACTAGGCACCTGAGAAATGTCATGGGAAAGTCTTTCAAGTTGAAAGAGACAAGTTTCAAACTGATCACCTACTCCGGTGCCCTTTGCTTCCCACAGTTACCTGGGAAATAAGAATTAAACCAGCTATAGTCATAGCCAACTGTAAACATCTTCCTGTGATGCAGCAGAAATTATTGGGATAGTTGATCCTGAAGTGTTCTTTCCAGTTTTAAACAGGAAATGTATTTCTAGAGTAATCAGTGCAATAAATTACAGCTGACCTGGCCCCTATACTCCTTAATGCATTATGCAGCCAAGGTGCATGATGCCTCCTATCATTTGGACTATACAAAAGAAAATCTTACAACTCATGTGGTCACCAACAGGCTACCCCATACCCCAAACAGCTTTTCTTCCTGCTCCCAAGTCTAACATCAACTCAAACCACTTCCTTATTCCCTACAAACAAGATCAAGTTTTTTTTTTTTGTCCCACCCTCTTGCTTGAAGGCATGATTAATTAGAATACATGCTGCTCTCTGTACTGCCATTAACAGCAAAAAATATCTTCACATTCTGGCTGTCCCTCCACACGCAGAACTCTGGGTACATCTGAATTTCTGTGCCTTCCAACAAGTCAGATACAGGATAATCACCTTCAGCAGACAGCAGTCCTGTACCAAATGGAACTACTAATCCACTGTCAATCTAACAGGATGTGTATCCAACCACAGCTGCTTAATATCAGGAACTCACTGCAAGAAAGAAAAAGAGTTTAGAGGATGGTACTTTGAAAAACAAATGTATTTGAATATATAAGAATATATTAATTAACAGTAGCACTTAGCTGCAGGTCATAGTGGATTTCAAATTACTTGAACCAGACAAATGCAGAGATGTTTCAAGGCACTGTGTCTGCAATCACAGACAGTAACTTAGGATGATACTATGGGCACTTTAACTTCTATCATTTCATTAAAACCCCATGCTAATTGCTGTAATCATTCCAAGCAAAAGTAACCTACAGTAGCTGTTCATAGTGCCATCTTAATAAATCCAACTGTAGATCAAATAAAAAAACTTGCTTCCATAAAGCACGAGTAATAAGAACAATTCACAATTAAAAACCATATGGCATGAAAGAAACAAGTTCACCTGCAAAGCTACAGCTTGAAAATGTCTATCAAGACAGTGTTCCTCAGTAATGTGGACAGTTTGATACAGGGCCTTAGGGATGGGGTGCACAGTCATCTGTGTGAAGACAGAGTGGTGATTATTGCCCCCTGAGGCCTCTCGAGTTATTTTAATCACAAAAGCCAGAATGAACTTGTCTGTGACAAAGGAACCTTCAGTTCTTTCAGCTGGGAAGATATAGGTTGCTCTATTTAAACCAGTCCATTGGAAATGAAGTTATTTACTCTCAGAGACATTACCCTCAGTAATGTCTGAGGGTACAGTCACTAACAATTCAACACTCCAGTGTAAGTTCTAAAGAAGAGCTATCTAAAAACTCCAATGTTAAAGCACAATAACATGTCACCACTCCACTTTCAGCTGTGTTTCAGTAAAAGATTTATCTTTTGAGTCCATTTGATGGTGTTCTGAAAGCTATCCAGCCAATTCCTTGCTGATCACTAGTAGTCGTGCTTTTACAGGAATAAAAGGCCTTTTGGTCTGATCCAAAAGCAGCACTTGCAGAGCCCGCAGTGTTCCTTGATAGCTGTTTTACATCATACCTATGTCTTCAGTTCTAATATATTTTTAGCAGTTACTTAAGTGGAAGCAGCTCAGATGACTGTCTAACGCAGACAACATGCTGATGATCAAAGTGTCCTCCCTGTCAAGCCAGAAAGAATACAACTCCTTCTCTACTTTATGTTATACAAACTACAGACATGAGGTACGTGAAAACAGTAGTAAGTGCAGAAATACAAGACCTTTAGGAGGCATCCTGAGATGGAGCAGGAGGATCTTTATTCTCGGGCTCTGGAGGAGGAGCTGGCACGCTTTCCTCTTTCTTTTGTGCAGCCAAAAATTCATGAATCGCCCTCTCTATCTGGGGCCTGAAGATGTGGTTTAGTTTTGGATCCACCACCTGAGAAATAATTCTGTCCACTCCGGCTTCCAGCATTCCTGACCTTGAACAAAAACAAAGAAGTCATTCAGTTCCTCTGAAAAACTTCTCCCCAATCTCCTCCAGTAACTCTCTAGAGCCCTCCTGTCAACTGCAATTAGCATTAACATGGTGAGAACTGCAGCCCACTCAGAAGATCCTTAACAGGGAACTGTTTCAAACACCTATTTCCCCCCAACCCCCTCTCGATTCTCCCCATGGAATTAATGACTGACATCTGGTCTTTCAGGTACTTACATGGTATGCTGGACAAGAGCCACTTTAATAGGGTTTATGTGGAAACGAGGTCAACATGAAAGCAAATAAACACATTTTGGCACAAACAAGGGAAACAAGCTATTCTGAGGAGGGCAGGTGAGATCAGTCTTCTTTTTTTTTTTGGCTGACTTGAAGGAGAATAGGCCTTCCCCCTACTAACATTACTGTCACTCACTCCTTATAACTGTTAGTCTAGACAGATGGGTATTAATTAAGAAAACAAGCACATGGCAAAGTTTCTGGAACTGAGCAGTAGTAACTGAAATGACTTATTGCTTCAGGGGCTGCGTCAGACTCTCGGATTGCATGGCACAGGCAGTCCAGCAGGCTTAAGTCATGTCTGCAAGGGAGCAGGGGCCAGGAAATGGAGACAGTGCCCGGTGTTTAGAAAAGCAGCCACAAAACTAATAATGCTGTGGATACTGGTGAGCAACTGGGTGCAGGGTCATTGCACATCATGTCACCTCCAAGTAACAGCATGTGTATACGTGCAGCCAACAAAGGACAGCTATCTACAGGCATGTCTTGGCAGCCTGCAGTGCTCGGTCTTGCACTCGCAGTAGTGACGTGGACTCTTCAAACTTCTATTGCTGTTTGTTTATTCTTTATATCAGTAGCCTCTATAAAGTGAGCACTTTATGTTCCTCCAACTACAGACTCTCTGATACAACATTTTTCTATCGCCATTTCATTCTTGTGGTTGATTAGGAGGAAATAAGAGGAAGCTTGAAGTGACAGAAGTGTCAAGGACTTCAAATGTAGGCAGGAAATTCTGTACTTCCAGTGGATATCCTCTCATTAAAGAAGAAACGCTGAAACTAACATTAAATACTATTGATTCACTGTATCCATCAGGAGAAACGCAGTTTCTCCTGTGTGCAAGACATTCTAATAACTTTCCTTATAAGCATAAATGCCATTATAAAGTTCACTACTGCCTTCTCCCCAGAGCCGTAACGTTTTCATCTGTCACTTTTAGTCAAACAATCTAAGGTTCATACTTCAGGCTATGATGAGTTAGCAGCAAGAGGTACAAAACCTAAATCTCTAAGGAGCAGAATTCAATCAGGCTTTCCTGTCATTCTAGAAGTATATCTTAAGTAGCTGAAAAAAGCTACCCTCTGCTGCAGGAAATCAGGCTAGCTTAGTTCCATTACTGCCTGCTAGTGGCTGGAGACAACAACAGAAGGCTGTTCTGCAAATTATTAGACTTTGGTGAGGAGATAGATAGTTGTATACTGCTTATCAAATAGCATTACCAGTGGTATACAGAATATTGCTTACTTACTGAATCACACTCTGTCTTAGCCCATTTCGTAATTGGTTTTTGTTCATTGCTGGATTCCATTCCTGTTTGTCCAGATGGGTTGATACAAAGTTGTCCACCTTCTGCCTCAAATTTTGATAGGCTGGCTAAAAAAGAATAAAATCCAGTTAAACCAGTAAAAGACCTCAAATCCCCTGCCAGAATCCTTCATAGTACTTCTTTTGTTGTGTACACTACTGTTTTGTTGTACATATTCTCCATCCCTTCACCTTCTGAACAAAGGTAAGCTTGTACTTCACAACACAACCGGTAATTGCAAAGGACAGTTTGTCAGAGTAGCATTACAATAACTGAATAGCAGGATAGATTTCTTTAAAAACTGTTGTCTGCTCAGTGGAATGCAAGCTGCATGTGCAAACACGTGTTGTTAAGAAAGAGTTGTTCGTGTCTGGAAACCTAACACAAAATTCCTAAGAGACTGACTAATATTGTAGCTAAGAAAGAAGTAAGTTACTTGTTTCTGTGACACTTCCACAGAAATAAAAAATGCAAAGTTTCATCAGTAGAAATGTGGCTCGATTGCTGGTCACTGGGATTAACAAACCTACATCAACAACCAGGAACAGCCAGCACTGCGCAAGGAAAGCGTGTGACAACACATTTTACAATTTGACTGCATGCATACAGGATTAGATGCACAGGGAATGATGAATGAGTGTCGGTAACAGAAGTGCAGTGCCCTGAGCAGCAAAACCAGGCTGGGTGTACCTATCCCTGCAGTGCTGGTCTCCCCACGGCCGCTGTGTGCAGCCCAGTGACAGTTTGTGGGACGGTTCTGCAGCTGCTGGGATGGCACCGGAACGAGGCCTTGGCTCAAAACCTCGAAGTTTAAGGGAGAAAAATGCCACTCTGACGGATGGCTGGCAGCCAACCAGCGCCTCGGAGCTCACGTGGTGGCTGAGAAAGAAAGCTGCTGCAACCGAATTCTGGCAGCACCTGCTGGATGCTGCAACCGCGCTCCTGAGAAGCGGTGTTCTGAGTGGAGAACGCACCCTGAGGAAGAAGCGGGGAAGGGAGGGCCGGGAGGACAGAGGCAGCTCCAGCGGCGTTACCTTGGTGTCCACGTCGGCCAGGCAGTCCCGGCGGAAGCCATCGAACAGGCCGCGGCTCTTGAGCTGCTCCACGATGATGGCGATGAGCTGCGCGTCCCCGGGCGGCAGCGAGGCCGGGTTGGTGGCGCCGGGCCCGGAGCCCGAGGCCGCGCCGCCCGCGCCCCCCGCACCGCCTCCGCCTCCCGCACTGCCGCCTCCCCCCCCTGGGGCGGCCCCGCCGGCCCCGCCGCTCTCGGACATGGCGCACGGCCTGAGCCCGAGGCCCGCCAACGGCTGCGACCGTCGATGGCGGCGCGCCGCGATTTGCGTAGACGCGGCGCGTTGCATCACGGGGAGGCGAGTCCTCCGCAGGAGGAGCCCGTAATGGCCGCGAGGCGCTGCCTGGCAAGGGAAAACTACAACTCCCAGGGTGCACCGCGGCGGCACGCCACGGGACGGCGGGAGGGGAGGAGAGCGTCGCTTTTGCGATGCATCTCGGGACTCGTAGTTCGCTTGGGCCGGGGCCCTGCCCGCGGCCTGCCCCGTCTGGGGGCTGCTGCTCGCAAAAACAACGGCTGCACTCCGCGGGGACGCTCGGGTGGAGCGGCGCAGCCCGCGGGCGCGGTTCTGCGAGTCCCCAGGGGCCCGGCCCGAGCTCCTCAGGGGCGGCGAAAGGCGGCCTCCGGCAGAGGGCACCCCGCGGCCGTCCCTCGGCTGTGAGAGGCGGCCTGGCCCTGTCCGTGCCCCAGTCCCTGTCGCATCGCAGCCACAAGGGAGAGGCGGTCACAGGGACACCAGCCCAGGGCCTGCTAGGGGCTGCCAGGACTGACCTGGTCTAGTGGGAGGTGTCCCTGCCTATAGCAGGGAGTTGGAACTAGATGATCTTGAAGATCCCTTCCAACCCACACCGTTCTATGATTCTGTGAAACGACCCAAAGAAACCACCAGCAGCTGTGTTCTGGGGAGCCTGGGCCTTCGTGTGACCTCTGGTGTCCGAGTGGCTTACAGGGTGTTTCTTGCCTCAGTCCGACACTGTCACCTGCCCACTGACCTGCAGTGTGAAATAAAGCAGCCTTGCAGCCTCCACAGAGACCTCTAGCCCTCTCCCTGTCAGCCCTGTTTCATACGGTACCATTGGTTTCATACGATTGATAAGGTTTCTTCCTTAGATGATACGTGATTTGAAGCACTTGGCCCTGCCTGTGAGGATTTAGGGGCTATCACTGCAGCTGGAAGAGGGGAAGGCCCACCTTCCTCTCTGTGGGTTTTCCAGCTCCTGTATCAGGGCTAAATGACTGTACAGAAGAAACACAGTTGGCAGTTTTCCTTCTCATGACAGCCTCTGTCCACAAACCCAACAGCCAGTTGTGGAGTTTGGTTTCTAACTGCTTTGCCCTTCCCAATGATCAGACACAGAAATCTGGAGCAGGTAGCGTTAACTGAGCACTGCAGGGGCTGAAATACGATGGGACTGCTGCAGAGGTGGGGGACTAAGCTTTGTACACACGTGTACTCCCTTGCACGCATGCACTGCTAGTGACAGAATTGCTGAACTCCGGCTGCTTCAATTGAATATGGTGCTTCAGTAACTGTTCTGATTTGCTCAATAAATTAGAACATTGAGTTGGAAACATGATTTTTCCTTTGCCTATGTGTTCTGGGTTTGGGAACAGGGTAAGGAGAGAGGAAAAAAAATTCATTGTTAGTCCCAATGGAAGATTAGACAGAGCTCATTAGGTATAGAACCACAGAATGGCTTGCTTTAGAAGGGACCTCAAATATAATCTAGTTCCAACCCCCTGCTGCAGGCAGGGTTGCCAACTGCTGAATCAGGCACTATAATTCGGGCTGCCCAGGGCCCCATCCAACCTGGCCATATGCATGCTGTCCCTTCTCTGAAGAAATTTTCCTCTGTAAATGCAACCATTTTGTAAATAAATACATTCAAATTAATTTTAAAGATTTCCTTTCTAATATCGATGTAGGAAGTCCCTGAGGAATCAAAAAACAAAGGAAAACCATGGGAAGTAACATCAGTGCTGAGTTTCATCACCACTACCATCTTCAGTTTGCTCTGCAGGAAAGGCTTTATTGTTGAACATGAGGTCACGGGAGGTGGAGAACACTGCGCATGGGGCTCATCTCTGTGTCCCTGCAAGCTGCTGCTGGAGGCAGAGCTGATACTGAACAGCTTTAGTCTGTGCAACACAAAAACCCGCTGCTACAGAGCTGTAGGAGCCGCCTCCCCTCCTCCCAGCGCTGGGACCTCCAGCAGTACAGACCCAAATCTGCTGTGCTCTTCTTAGCAGCTGAGCTTTTTCCCTGGTGTGTTTGCAACCTAGATACTGCCCCGATATGTCTGTGCATGAGAACTTTAAAGTATGTTTTAGTATAAGCTGACTCGGAACAAAGGTTAATCTGGCAGAACACGTGCAATGCCCACCGGCTTTGTGCCAGGTTTGCTTGCTCTGCAGAGTGTTCCTGTTCTGCCAAAGCTCAGAGTCTGCTCCTTTCACCTGTGCTGAGGAGCACAGCTCCAGTCGCCTGTGCTGTGCTAGTGACAACAGAGCCATGCAGAGACCTCTGAGTCAGAGCAAATGTGAGTGTGACAGCGTGTTCCTTTTGGAGTCACAAGCTCCAAGCTGGCTGTTTGGTTTTTCTATCAGACCTTGAATCAGTTAATGCAGCACTTGCTGTGTGCTCAGGGTGCTGGGGTCAGTGCTGCAGCAGGCTTGCTTTGGCAACCAGGGGAAGTGCTAGTGTTTTTAGATCCTGTGGATTTACAGAATGAACAGCTTGGCTACACAGGTGGCAAATTATTGAAAGAGTCGAGAAGTCAAAGGAATGCTCACCAGCCCATAATTCTGTCCTGAAGAATGCACACCATGCTCTCAGCTTGCTAGCCAAAGCCCCCGGAAGAAAATGTGTATTCCCTGCATGTTTGCCATTCATGTTGGGCAACATATCATCCACAGAGCATGTGTTCTAAGTATTACACACATTCTGCATTGGCTTCCACTCAAATTAAGCCCCCAACCCTGCAAATGTGGATATGGCTTAAGCATACACCCAGCTTTCTGAGTGGTAATGATTCCAAGCACAGATTTATTCCTGAGGTTCAGTTTTTGTTTATTGCTTGCAAGCTTGGGCCCTATTGCATTGTAAATATTACTGGTGTGATACTTTGTATTGCAATTCATGTGGTGGTTTATTTTTATAGATAAATACATACACATGTGTTCGTATGCAAAATGTACCTACTGAAATATTGGGGTGTTATAACAGCAGGTACATAGAGACTTAGGCAGACAAATTTTGAATATGTCAATTTCCATACATATATCTAATATTTATATATTATTTTTAATATATTTTGTACATCTGTTGTAGTTTATACCTTGTGGCTGAAGCATTTGGGAACACAGAGTACTGTATCTCTAAGGACCTAAGAAAAATATGTCTGTAAGGCAGAGCTGCTGCCGAACTTTTCAGAGGTGATGCATGCTGTGTCCTCAAACAGAAATGTCACTGTTGTTCATTCTTATATCATTGTTTCCATTATTATGAAAGGCTAAAAGCATGTGGGAAAAATAATATAAATATTATTGCCATATATGCAGAAGGGGGTAATTTTCCACACTAGACTGTCAAAAGAAACCTTGTAATGCCTCTGTGTAATATAATATGTTGGAGTAATTGGCTTTCATCTGAGGTTTTCACATATTTTATAAATGTTTTTTAAAAAAATGCTGATTAAGTTGTTAAATTCAGTAACTGCCTTGCTTTGCAGAGAAACAAAGGCTTTTTGGTGGTAAGGCAAATTACTTGTGATTGCTCTGGAATGTGGTGTCAGAAATGAGAATAAATAGTGGACTATCTGTGCAAGCTGCTGGACAAATTCAGGTTCCTCAAAGTGCAATATTTACCTTTCCTGGAGCCCATGCTCTTGCTGAGCAGTATCTCACTTTCCATACTGTGCATTTTACCACTGAGGGCAGGACTGTGATAGAAACCACTCTGAGGAGTGGCGTGTGTGGGATAAACTGCTGCTTATTCCTGATCTTTGTTTTAATATCTGTGTCAGGATAACATGCTAGTGATGCATTGCTTGTTTTCATTGCATTACCTTTCCTGAAATGCTTTCCTGGCACTTTCTGTATCGAACCTGAGCAGTGTTTGACCCTTTTCTTCTCCTTGCCCTCTCCTACCTCAGCCTGGGGAATGAAACCCCATATTTAGAGCTTCTGAGTGGGAGGAAAGTGTGACATGCTGTAGCATTTAGGGACCTAATGCTGTCTGACAGCTGATTGGAAATACACTGGTGTCAGAAAGGGAACCAGCTGTTCATGTACCTTCAGGAGGGAGGCAAGGACTGGGCTGTCACATGCAGGAGTGGAGCAGCAATTACCCTGACGTTGGAGGATGAAAAGATGAAAATGAGTAGGCTGAAAATTAATTTCTTTTGCCCCTCTGTTTCATGCATCCATCAGCAGTACATCTGGGCACTGTGGATCTAATTTAAATGTGTTATTTCTGTCCCAAAAGATCGTATTTGCTGTTCTTTCTGCTCTCAAGTCAAGTTCAAGGAGGAGCAAACACAAAGTAGAGGTTCTTTCTATGTCCTGCTTTAGGCTGTTTCTTTATGGATAAGTGCATATGTACGTCTATGCAGAGACTCATAACACATGTAAGTTACTTGTCCCTTATTTACAGCTTGCAGTTTTCCTCCCTTCTCCAAGGACCTGCAGCTCTTGACCTTTTAGCCTAGTAAATTATTTACACATGAAACAGTGAATCAAAATGATGGGTCTCAGGAAGATGCTGCTTATTCTCAAGGAACAAAACCACATTTCTTCATGAAATCTCCTTCCTGAGGCTTTCGTGGTAGGCTTGTGTGTCCTGTCCTCCTCATCACGCCCCGTTATGAGAAGTAGAGGCCCTCCTTTTTCACACGGCCGTTTCATTTGCTAAGGGAAATGTCTTTCTCCCTCAGATTTTAAAATATCCCCTTGATATTTTAGGGATGGGGTGAGAAGATATTAATTTGATATCCTTCTGGAACTAGAAAACAATGAAAGAATGCAAAGAAAAGGTGTGCAGAACAGCCCAAGCTGCTACAGAAATGCTGAACTGAGGGAGATACCAGCAGTCTTGGAGATGCTTACAGCTCTAAGCTAAAAACCATCTGCTCTATGGAGCTTCTGGCTCATTCCTTGTGTGATCAACTCCACCTGACATGCAGGCTTGTTGGCTGCGGTGCACTGAACGTTGTATCTGGAGAGCACAGCCATGGCTGCGCAGTTCTGCTTTCCTGTGGGGCTTGGGAGGCCATCGGTGCTCCTATGCCAGCGCTCCTGTGTTTCCCCATCATGGCTTGTGGCCATGCTTTCCAGCATGGAAAGTAGTTTGCTTTAGAGGCACATCACTAGCTGGCTGCCCAGGTACCGTGCTCTGGGGCTCACTCCGAAATGGCCCAAAGCCCCCTGCTCCATCTCACTTTGCAGTAACCTCATACTTTTGAGGTCAGAAATAAAAAATGCTTCGGGCTGGATGTTAAAAAGAACTTATTTCACATCAAGGACTTCTAAAAGGTTATTTTTAATGCGCTGTAAAGTACACGTAACACTACTCAGTAAAGCTCTTTCAGATTCGTTGATGAAAGGCGCAATTATAAGTGAGACAATTGTGCGCATGGGGTGCTGGGGATTTTTTTCTTAGAGCTATATGAATGGAATTGAGAAAATTGTGCCAGTCTTTGTAGCAGGTACCTTGCTGAAAGTCACACGGTTTTATCTGCAGCACAGAGAAAACACACACTCAGAAACAGGAACCCAAAAACAAAGTGGTTTGAAAACAGAAAGTTATTTAAATGCTGTTATTCCTTACCACAGAATTTTGCCCGTTGAGGGAATGTGGGAAAAGAAACAAGAAGACAACATTTGAAAAGCAAAACTTTGTTTTGGGATTATCTCTATCACCTTTTTTTTTTTTTTTTAATTAAGAAAACAGTGTTTCTCTTCACATTAAAAGCTTGGAACATGTAGAGCATCTCCTTTGTAGAAACAACCCTGGTTTTAAGTGAAAAAAGGGAAAGAAAGCATTCTTACATTATAAAGGTGAGCATTTTCTCTGATTAAAGTGGTTTATTTTCTCAAGAGCATGAGGAATTTCATAATCCATGCATATTTCATGAGGAAAATGGCCACTCTGTGGATATTTCATGAGAAATGAAATTTCTACATCATTACATGGCCAGAGAATAAATTCATAAAAGAACTGCTATCATTTTTATGAGAACTTTTCAACTCATTTGGTGTAGTTTTGGATGCTATGACATGATTTGATAGTCCTGCTGCTGCTACCACTCATGTAAAGGTGAGCTCTACAGCTGACATGCAGTGATGAACACCCAAACGTTGCATCGCAGGAAAGGAAGTCTTTCATAGAGGTGTTTTTGCACCTCTACGAAAAGGAGGAAAATCAGGATGGTAATTGTCTTCTTTAAGTTTTACTTTTGGAAAAATGAGAAAAGCTGGGCATGATCACGTAATCTTGAGAGTGAAAAATGTCTTATTTTTTCCTCCTTCTGTACGACTACAAAGTACTGCTTTCTTCTGAGCATTGTGCAATGCTCAGTGCCCATTGCTTGACCAACGCCAAGTAGCCACCACACTGCAGCTGCTATCTGAGATCCTCTTTTCCATCCTTCCTCATACACACGCACACAGAGACAAAAGTTAGTTTCCTTCAGGCAATCCAGAGCCCTGGGAGAATGGCAATTTCTCTGATTGCTTATTGTAGCCATAGCACCGGAGATAAAAGTTTAATGCATTCTTATTGTCTCAGTGCTTTTAAGTATTCAGCTGCACCGAGCAATGCATCTTCATCCATGTAACCGACTGAATGCAGCGGTTTAAGATTAACAGATACAATGTCAGCGCCATTACCTTTTTTTGTTAGTGCTCAAGAAATCATTTGCATTTGAGGTAAGCATAGCTGTAACCATCTCTGCCAGATGGGAAATGTGCAGCTCAGGTATGAGACAATGCAAAGAGTCCAGCTCATAGAGGCAGTAGCAGCGATCCCCAGATATGATATTACTGTAACAAACGATGGGCAAAGTGGCTTGAAAACCCGGAGGCTGACCCCACATGGCAATTTGCTGCCATGGAGCTGGTGGGCTGAGCATGCTGGGTGCTCCTGTATCCATTGCCCCTTCCATCTTCCCAGAGTGAAGCTCTTAACCAAGACAGAAATTGCCACGCCACTCCCATTAGACAGAAACAAAAGAAGAGGGAAGCCAGGTTTTGTGCTGTCCTAATTTTAGACTGACACCCACATATCTCTCTTGCCTTTTTGTCACCGTGTTGGTTTCCCCTTGCAGCTCCTAGGAAGATGCTTGTTGTGCTATTTTCCTGGCATTTCCTCTCCTCTCTCCTCACCACCATTCAGCTCCTGTTGCGAAAGGGAGGTCAGGAGAAAAATGCCCTTTTGCTGACACTCGGGTAACCCAATCCCCCGCCCTGTTGGTCTGCTGTGCTGAATTCCAACTCATCTGATTGCACTGAGGGCTATTGTACCAGCCCTGCCATCAGAGCTGGGTAATTGATATGCTTGAAGGGACTTTAGTGAGAAAGAAAGCTAATTAGTTAATGTAAGGAGTGAAAAATAAGTCCGACAACCTTGTAGTCCATTTTGTTCCAGTGCAGCTTCCCACAGTGCTTAGCATGGAGCCTAATTTTAAGCCAAGCATGGCTGAGCTGAAAGATTGGCAAACCATAACGCCAGCGGTGGCTGTGGAGCAGAACAGGGTCTAAGCTCAGGGTTTGTGACTTCAGGTTGCATATTAGGAAAAATTTCTTCTCAGAAAAAGTGGTAATGTGTTGGAATGGGCTGCCCAGGGAGGTGGTGCGGTCACTGTCCCTGGAGGTGCTCAAGAACCAATGGATCTGAAATGGATCAGAGAGAAGGGCCTAGGTAATATATCTCCCCTGGCCCTCATTTAGTTCACAGGTTTAATGCTCTCCCCTTCTTGGACACCCCAAATCTAAGTGAGGTGATTGGTATGTAAGGTTTTGGAAACCACAAAACACTATGGGACTTTTCATCCTGACTCAGATGGGTACTGCCCTGTCCTTCAGAGACAAAAAGACAAGGAGGAAGGAGGGAAGGATGGGAAAGAAGAAGGGAGAAAAGAAAGAGTAGGAATAAGACAACGAAGAGATACACCAACAAATACGGCTGAGCAGTGTTTGTTCTGGGTAAATTTTGCTTCCCAGTGTGGCCTTCAGATCTGTATTCTATGCACAGAGATTCACTTTCTTCTAGCAAGTCCTGTAAACACCACCTGCTTCTGGTGCTTTAGATAATGAGATGGTCTGGAACAAGACCAGACCTTGGGCACAACTGGGGCCGAGGCCGATCAAAGAGGGGAGGCAGCAAGAACTTATCAATTATTTGAGAGAAAAGTCTCAATACAAAGTCCTTTTCAATATAAATAGTGTCTTGTTGAATGTAGTGGGACACTAGGGAGTGAGCTGTTCACAGGAGATGAAACTCTTCTGGTTGCTGGCGATAAATAATGTTTGAAGACATCTTTGTGATATAGATCTAATGCTGTGTCCTTGCTCTCAGCCCTGTCTTGAGAGCCTGGGGATGGTGCACAGCTGCACTCTGAAGGCCAGTGCATGTCCTGGTCCTGCTTCCCTGTTATACAGCCTTGGTACCCTTTTTCCCATCACCAAATTCTCTCTCCAGAGTTACTGTTCATCCTCGGGTCACATCACAGTGGGAAGGCAATGAGAAGGAGGTCTCCAGGTTTAGGAGGAAGGTACTCATGCAGCCAAATGCCTGCCACTCTGCTGTGGGCACTGTCACCCTTGGCAGTGCCCTAGATACTCTGTGCTTGTGGGCATCTCTGCAGTGCTGCGCCCATTTCTGGGCTCCATAGGACAAGAGACATACGGAGCTACTGCAGAGAGACCTGTGAAAAGCCACTCTTGTATTTTAGAGACTGGAGCATCTCTCAGATGAGAAAAAGCTGAGAGCTGGAACTGCTCAGCCTAGAGAAGAGTGTACTGGGGGAGGATGGGTTCAGAGGGGTTTTTCTCAGTAGTGCTTGGTGACAGGACAAGAGAAATAGGCATAAACTGAAATGCAGGAGGTTCCATCTGAACATAAGAAAACACTTATTCACTGTGACGGTGATGGAGTACTGACACAGGTTGTCCAGAGAGCTTTTGGATTCTGTATCCTTGGCAATATTCAAAAGCTCTCTGGATATCATCTTGGGCAACTGGCTTTGAGTGGCCCTGTGTGAGCAGGGGGCTGGACCAGATGGCCTCCAGAGGTGCCTCCAACCTCAGCTGCTGTGTGACTCTGTGATGTGTGTTTGCATGGGGCTGCTTTCTCATGAGCCTGCTAGTTTCCCTGTTTAACCACGTGCTCTTAAGCAAAGGTGAGTAGGGAAGTAGGTCAGGTGCACTGGCCGCAGTGCCTGTGCCCCTGTATCCCTTGCTCAGAAGTGCTTGTTAGCGTGCACACCAGTGCTCACATACCACTGCAGTGCATTCACAGGTGCTTCACGCCCACGCTCTCCCTGTGTTGCTAGTGCTGCTGAATGTCTGTTAGCAACCATGAGAAAATTTCCCAAAAGGGCCCTTTTAATGGGAAAACTTGAGAAAGGGAAGGCTGCTGGTAGAAGAGGTGCAAAGCTGCCATTAACAAGCGGCCAGCTTCAAGGCTTGGGTTTCTTAGAGCTTTTCTGTTTGCTTTTGCACTCTGGACCTTGGCATTTTAAGGCTATATCATTCAAATTGCAACATCCTGATGTGAATATTCATTGCATCAGTGTTCTGCCAGTCACACATGCCTGGTCCTAGGTGTGTTCATTAAATATGTCAGATGAATCATTATCCGCTACAAACATGACTGAGTAGCTGGGACTTAATGAGCATTGTTTTTCTTTTACCCTCTATCATTTTGGTAGGAAAATGTAGGTAGTTCTTCACTGTATGTGCTTTCTGCCTGGTTTCCAGGTTGTGCAGATTGCCTGTCCGCCTGTCCAAGCCTCCGTTTCCCTCAGAAAAAGCTTTTTGGCTGGGTTTCAGCTAGACTTATCAAATCACAAAGAGAATGAAATTTCTACAAATTTTATGAAAACTGATGACTGGATAGTAGAGAAAGTCCAAAATTAGTCCCTCAGCGAGAGCAAGACAGGCAGAATTTAGCAATCAGCCACTGTTTGTAGCTCCCAGCCAGCCAACAAACAAGTTTATAATTGTGACCCAGCTGTAGCTCCTGCTCCCTCATGCCATGCCAAGCAGAAGGGAAATGGGAGAAGGAGAGCCTGGCTTTTGGGAGAGGGAGGGCACACTGCTCTGGGAAAACAGCTTAGGGACAAAGGACCCAAAGGTGTGCGACACCAGGCTTCAATTCTTCTGGTTTGTTCTTCTTGTTTTGATATGGAGTTCAGAACCTTAAAAAAAATCAGTGATGGTAACCAGTGCTCCCTAGCAACCCTACAAAAACAAAGCAGTCTGCGCAGATTCGCCTTCGTGAGGAGCAGTATTTGCCTCATGGCAGTAACAGATTTCAGCTTGAGCCTTTCAAGGGGTTCCAGCAGGCAGGGAGCATGGGAAGGAACGCTGGCGTGTCCCTGCGTGGTGGTGTCCAACCCTGCATTCCTTGTGTCGGGGAGTTACTGGAGGGAGAGGGTGTGCAGGGATAAGGCTGGAGGTTGGTGCTGTGCTATTGAAGCGAGCAGCAGCAGTCATGTGCATGGACAGGATATAATTATAAAGCTCCTCTGTTGCCTTGCCTTGTGTTTTGTCAGTGGAGCACAAAAGATACAGGAACTTAATCGCATATTAAACTACTTCTTATATAATAATTACTGCGAGCGTGCCCATGAGATGCTCTCGTTAGGGTTCAGTATGGATTGCTGAGCTGAGCACAGCGCTCTCAAATCCTCTTCAGGCTGCAACTTTCTCACTGGCATTTACCTAAAGGCAGGTGCATCCTTTTAGCAACTTAAGTTTTCTGAGATGAAGGAGCAAGATTTGGTGCTGGATCACACATGGCATGGGGGGAGAAGGGGCAGGACCCCTCCTGTAGGATTCAGTTTGTGCCTGCGTGGGAGCAGCAGTCACTTGTGCATCCCATGGCACTGAACTCAGAGTCTCTGCCGTAGGTACTGCAAACAGTCCTTGTGCTTTCTGGGACCTGACGGAGCAGCTCATGACCCAAATTACCCTGGGAGCCCTGTCCCATCCCAGAGTCTGCTTGCCAAACACGGCCCCTCATCTTGTGTGTCAGGGAATAAGAAACTTTCCAGGTCTGACAAGCTGTACAAGCTGTCTTGCAAGACAGTTTGTTAATATTTAGTAAATTTTGTAATGACCTCTGGGCTCCCTGAGCAGTTTTGGGCAAACCATATGAGGCTTCTTTTCTTGCTGAGATTTATTGTGTGCAGAGCAGATTCAAATCCCATTTCAGGGCGGGGGGGCTTGGAGAGGGGGGACTGGATTGAGCAACACATGGAACAGACCTGAAGAAGCTGCTCCAATCTTCTGTGAAAGGAACCGATTGAATATCACGTGCACTGGGTGTCTCCATGGTGGGCTGCGCAGGGTCCCTGGAGCTGTAAAACCTGCAAATCCCATCCCTTCACCCCAGCATGACTTTTCAGTGCCGTATAAAGCTGCTGCGTCACAGCATGCCTATGCAGCACCGTCAGGCCCGCATCAGCCCGCGGAGCTGCAGCGTGTCCTCCTTCCAGCGGGCGAGCTCCCAAGGGGAAGCATCCCCAGAGCACGCTCCAAAACAGGCAGCCGGGAACGGAAAGTTCAACGCGAGCTCCGAGCGCCTGCGAGTTCTGCTGCAGTGTCCTTGAGTGCCCTCCCCCTGCCCCAAGCCTCTGCCTCGAATACTTCCCTCCAGCCTAATCCATTTTACAAAATGTTCCTTTCCTGTTTCTCTCCAGCTCTGTTCCAGCCTCATCTCTTCCAGCCTTTCCCTTCTGCCTTGCCTCTGCATTTTGAGATCACTCTTTCCTACGAGGGTTTTAGTTCCCAAGCACAAATCTGTTCCTCACGCTGCGGCTCTGCATCCTGTTTTTCTCTCATTTTGCTCCCCTGATTGCAAAGCATCGTGGTTGTAAGATGTGATTAAGATCTGCCTTCGATCCTGGCACATAGGGCTAAATCCCTTGTAAAGCTTTGGGGTGTTGGGAGGGTGAGGACAGCCTAGTTCAAAGGTACGTTGTATTATAAAGGCAATATACATTTTAACCTAGTTTTCCCTAATGCTTGTCTCTCTGCAATAATAAGGCGCTGTTTACCTTAGTACTCTCTGTAATGTTTATAGTTTCCTTTGCTAAAAGCCAATGAATTCAGAATGTCTTACAAGGTGAGAATTTCCAGGTATGTCTCCTTAGTGGTCACTGTATCAGGTCATCACAGGCTGAGACAGAAACCTGGAGGTAGAGCACACACAGAGACCAGGAGCTGAAGTTACTGAGGGCTGATATGAAATGGGCAGTAACAGATGCACTGCTTAATGCAGCGTTCAACACGAGCAAGCAGAAACCTTTGTATTGCAGTGCTCAGCATTCCAGGTATGCTGGGTGGGGAATGCTGGCTTCCATGGGATCAAATGTGCAGTGCCAATGGGAAGCTGTCCTTTGGAGCAGTATTCTTTCAAAATTTCCCCGGAATTAGAAATAGGAAGCCTCACAGTCAGAGCTTTTCCACTAAGGCAGAGACATGCCAAGCTCCTTTAGATCCTCCTCTGCTCTCTGTAATAAAATCAAGCCAAGTTCTGATTTCATTTGGACCACTGGAAATTGGGATCTGTTATTTCTAAATCCTTAGAAAGTTTTCAAACTTTGAGCTGACAATTGTTCTGGAAATCAATAACATTAGCAGCTCAGTGTCACTGCAACTCCTCCACATTGACACAGGTACAAATCAGTCAAGATTTGGCCCCTACCAAGGAAGCTTTGTTATGGCTTTGTAGCACATGTGGGGAGAAAAATTTCTTTAGTGATGTGGAAATGTTGATTTCCAAACATTCCCCATGCAGACTTCAGTGCACACACCCCAGTCTAGTGTTGCCTGAAGTGGGGGTCGCTGGATATGAATGATGTTAAGAGGAGTAGTGAGCACATTAACGTGGAGTTTTATCTTTTGTTACATCTAAAGCATCTAATGCACAGCCCCAGCTCTGACCATCTCCCGTGTCACTGCCTTGGGCTGCACAGAGCATTGGCACTGCTGGCTTGGGGATGCTCCCCACCTTACCAGTGCTGCCCCCAAGAATGCCTCAGCAGCTTGGGAAGAATGCCAAAGAAACCATACAATATATGAAGAGCTGACCTTGGGATGCTTGGCTGTGTGCCATAGGCCAAGACACTGCCATCCTGCAAAATAAACACCTCCTCGTCCTTAGCAAAGCAACATCTGTGAAGGATAAAGGCCAGTCCAACTGCTGATGCTGCCAAACTGTCATCCATTGCAGCGTGGGGAAATCTCAGCCCCTCATCCCGGCCCTGTCGGATGTCCCCCAGCCTCGGCAATGAGATGCGAGTGCTTTGATTTGCATGCCCGCAGCCGGCGGGCTCATCCCAGCGGAGCAGCCATATGTGCAAACTTCAGGTGTCCTCGCCGTGGCTGCATATGCTTTAAAGTGATTTATTTTTTTTTTTTGGGGGGGGGAACTGTGTTTCCTTACTGCCAGGCGATGTAATGGTTTTTCAGTTTTATCCCTGGCACCCTAGATTGTATTTTAACGGAGTTTGTCTTGTAGCCCTCTGAAATGAGATGTCAGCAGGTGACTTCTCACTTTTCTTAATGGAACACATACTGACCTCCCTCCCAGCCTGCACACTGGCAAAGATGCCTACAGGTTCCTAGGGGAGTGGGTAGGACTCAGCATTTAAAAGCTGGTCCTGTTAGTTTGGATTAAGGAAATGTCCATACTGGATACCCATAAGCACATGGGATGAGCATGGGGTGAAGTTCGGGATGGAATCATCCTGGATGAAAGCAGCCGTACCATGATTTTTTTTCTGATTTGGAGCTTTAATTAATGACAGTGGTATCTGGGGCATCCTCAGTCATTATGGCTTGAGGGTGCTGCCCTGCTAAAGGCAACAGCTTGTAGAAGGGGCATGGTAAAACTTTGTCTCTGGCCTTTGTGTGTACATGTGTGGCTCTGCTGGGTTCCTCTTTCACGTAATGCCCACGTTATATGGGAGAGCTTCGAAACCAAGGCATCGAACAGTGGCATTTTGGAGGTTCATTGACACCCATCCTCCTTTCATGTGGCTCTTTGAATAAAAGGTGTTTTCTGAATGATGATATACAGTGTTGACATTGCAGATTTACTTCTTTCTTGGAGTACCACCCTGGTGACCTTGCCATGAATTTCAGTCTCCATGTTGTCTGGCTGGCTGTATCCTCTCCCTCTTATGTAGCTGTGTTTCTCGTGCTCTCTGAAGGACTCTGCTGTTTTGGAGGACAAAAGATTCACGTACAAAATTAGCATATTTATAGATTATGTAAATATCAATATAATTTATACCCTAAACATTGCGTGCTGCACGAATATAATCTCTGCTGCCCCCATCACGCTTACAGACTGGATCACAAACTACCTTGGGCTTTGCTCAGATATCCCAGTCAATCAGTGGAAGGATTCTGAGTGCAAAGAAAGACAGAGAACATCTATAAGAAAAAAATCACGCCTCCTATTTTCTGTTTTCCCTTAACCAAGGACCTCCCCAAACTCACACGATATCTCAATGGAATACCTATGGAAAGGTTTGCTTCTTGTGGATGTGATGGGGCTGGTTCCTGCTGCCCATAGTTGCTGCGGGTGCCAGCAGTGGTGTAGGGAGCAGGGAGCAGCCACACTTGGACCTTCAGAGCCATGCAGCAGTGACCTGTTTGCTGCCACGCTTCCCAACTTCTGAGGTACAAAGGAGCAAATTCACGCTGTTTTTTTTTTTTCTTTTTTTTCCTTGAAATGGGGCTACCCCAGGGATGAATTTTGTCCCGGGAGGAGGCTATAAAGCGACAAGAAACAACACAGAGGTGGGAAATGAGAGCAATTAAAAAAATGAACCTGCTTGACCCTAATTTTGCAAATCTCTAGCTGTCAAAGAACGTAGCTCAACTAATTATGTTTGGATGTGAAATTATGGAATCATTACAGCTCTGATTACACAGGTCCCCCAGCTCTTGCTTGCCATAGTGCCGGGGTGTGTGTGCTTTCTAATGTGTTCATTCGTTTTATATTTGTTTTCTTGTTTGAGCTGTTCAGTTCCCCAGCAGTAACCAGAAATGAGCCTCCAAAAAAGAAATAATTGCAATGCACATCTGAGATGTGCTGCCCTCAGCTGTCCCCCCGCTGCCCTCCTTTCTCTTTCTCCTTTTGGCCTTTGGAGACCGGAGCCACTGCTGCAGTCAGGCAATTATGCTTCAAAGCCGAGAACTGCACTGAACTTTGCCAAAAACTGCTGAAGCTGCGAGCGCTCCGGCTCTGAACATGCTGTGTGGACGTGCCATCTCTTCCCAGTCTGATGCTCTCGGGGTGAGAGCAGGCAGCTACGTTACAAATGAGCTCACATGAGTGTTGGGTGGCTGAGAAACTTTGAGTTTGGGCGGCACGTTGTGTAGTCTCTCTGATGCAAAATGTTTCTCCAGTTATATATATGCATATATATAGGACACACATGTGCTTTATTTAATTTTTTTTTCCATTCTCTAACAGCTCCTGACAAAATCCACACCTTTTTTTTTTTTCCTTTATTAGTCAGATTGCCACGATGTGCAGCATAAGAATAATTTGGGAATCCAAACCTTTGTCGGGACCTTGCTCTGTGAAATCAGAATGACCTGCCATTCCCAAGCAATCTGCCAACAAACCAGT
Source organism: Numida meleagris (assembly GCF_002078875.1). NCBI lineage: Eukaryota > Metazoa > Chordata > Aves > Galliformes > Numididae > Numida > Numida meleagris. The sequence continues at coordinate 8,799,551 of NC_034420.1, forward strand.
GCCTGCAGCTCTGATAACAGGAGCAGCACTGCACTTGTCGCTCTGAGCCTCTGTGTCCGTGCCCCAGGGAGGGCAGCAGAGCAAGGAGAACATGGAATCCAACCCCTCATCCTCGTCAGCAACTTTACATTAACAAACTGTGTGCCCATAACGGAGCAGCTGGAGAAAACAAATCAAACAGCCATCTGCTGCAAAACACCACTCCCAAAATAGAGATTATTACATGAAGCAGAGCGCAGAGAGGGAAGGTTGGTTCAGAAAATAGCTTGCAACGGTCCTTTATGCAGCTCAGTATTGTATGGTAAATAATGCAGGAAGGAAGGGAAACTGCAGGCTCAAAGTGGATGTGCTGGAAAGTCTCCCCAGCACCTGAGATGTCTTTGGAGATCTCCAACAGCACAGAAGCGCATCGCAGGCGTAACCAGTTCCTCCAACAACCCCGGCCTCCCTTGCTGCTTGGAGGAATGAAGTTTCTGAGCATTTGAGGAACCCTGAACTTCAGCTCAGTGACCCCAGCAGCTGTGCACAGATTCAGAGGAAAGGCTTGGGTATATTAAGTGCAGTTCCAGCTGCAGACAGTGGTGCACAGGGAGTGGTCATTCAAGGTTCAGAGGCACGGAGAAGCCCGGATTGTCTCGCTGTTTCATGCACAGCAGGATCATTCACGGCTCTTCTGTGCTGCCAGGCTGTGACAGCACTCCTGGGAGCCGTGGCTTCAGCCCACGGGCTGACCCTGCTGAGCTGAAGCACAGGGCTGCAGCTGCTGCCCAACATTTCTTCCCTGGCATGCAGGGATTGCTACCAGCTTTCCAGGATTCCGCCTTCCTGGCTGCTCCCGCTGAGTGATCATATCCGTGTCCCAAAGTGATGTGATCTGGCAGCATGGTTAATTGGGTTAACTCAACTGATACAGAACAGGTATCCTATACTGCAACCACCTCTGCACAGAGAGACATTGCTGTTTCTAGCTCTCATTTGATGGCTGGTTTTGATATTTTCCCTTTCTCCTTTTCCCTTTCCCCTTCTATTTTTTTTCCTTTCCCCCTCTTTTTTTCCTATTTTTCCTGTCTCCTTTTTTTCCTTTTCCTTTTCCCTTTTTCCTTTTTTCCCCTCCTCTCCTCTCCTTTTTTTCCTCCAAACTTCATGACAGCGAATTAAAACACTCGAGCTTTAATCAGCAGACTGCATCTGCAAAGTAGGGCAGAGCTGCAGACCCAGAGGGAGCGCTGCGACAAGAACGCCGCAGTTAGGAACAGGGCCACGTGCCCCTGACCTCTTATCACCCTCAACTACAACGTGGTGACATGAAAGCAGCACTTCACTTACAGTGACAAGAAGACTGAAAGCAAGCTAAAACTTCACTTCCAAGGCCTCTTTGTCCTTCTAGAAGGGGGATTTAAACCAGTGCTTGCATGAGCCCATGGAACTGCCTTGCTGCTTTCCACAAAGAATTCGTGCTCATTACAGAAATGGGCAGCAGATTAATTCATGTATAGATTTTCTGCATACTGAAAATAGTTTGTGGAAGCAGGCTGCGTGCTTCATCGTAGTTCCACACTTGCAAATGTATCCTCACTGAGATGCTAATGTATGTCAATGTGCGTGTATAAGCAGCAGCATTTGCATGCTTAATCGGGCACGTGGCCTTTGTTAATTAGACAGTCAGTTAATGCTTTATGTCTGTGGGTCTGCATGAGCAATCATTTGCCCAGAACCTCATTAATTTTACTGGCTGCCCCTCCTGTTGTAGTTCACAAATCAGGCTGAGCATGCACACAAATCCCTTTGAGTAGGTTTCTCTAATAAAGCAAATCAGGCATCAGAGGAAACTCTCAAAGAATATTGAAAACAACAAAGCTATAAGGGCCGACCTGGTGATTTTGCAAAGCGTCTTTGTGCGAACAAATGAGAGCTGCCAAGAGCAGCTGAGAATTCCACTTTGCAGCTAGGGGCAGGCAGGGCTGCTCCGTCATGTAGTTATGTGCCGTGCATGTCTGTGTATGTATGTACAGCAAAACACAAACAAGCAGTTGTTGTCCCCGGGAATTTTTTGTGCATACTCAGTGGAGATATCTCTTCTGAGAGCAAATGCCTGCAGGACACAGCCTCTGCCAGTTACTGCATCCACAGAAACAGCCGCAGTGCCCAATAACCCAGGGAGTGCAGACCTGGTTGTACAGGCGGGCTGTGCGGTCCCACCTGCCTGTTCCCACTCGTGATGCCCCCTCAAGCTGCCCAGGAGACGGGAAAACAGCCGAGGGGCTTTAATGAGAGTGCAGTTGGAACGTGTCACTCAATGTTCTAGACTGTGGCTGAATGCAGCAATGAGGTCCCAGGACTGGTGGTAACTGTGGACATTTTCCATCCCCGTGACCAAGAGATCAGTAGGGTGGAAGTGTGGGATTCTTTCTTTCTCTTCCCTCTGCATTCACTCATCTACAAAGCAAAGAACGTCACTGGAGCACAGCCTCAAAATGATCCTGGGGTGAAATCCTCATTCCCAGCGACTGCAGTGCAGACAGCATCGCATTCAAGACCTTCTGGACATTGCTCCGTGTAATTGCTACCCCAGGCAGCTTCTCCTACAGATAGAAAGACAAAGGTGAAAATGTTCCAGGAGCAGCAGCCTCTCTTTCCCTCCTCGCTGTCAGAGTGTTTTGCTTTTTTTCAGCTGCTCTGCTTGTGCGGTACACCTCCATTGGCGGAGCCACAGTATGAGTTGTGCTGTGCTTTTGCCATCTGCACTGCAGTCCCCATTACGGATGCAGCGCTGAGCAGCTTATTTCACAACTGACTGAAGGCAAGGGGAGAAGCACGTGCGTGCGTGAGGTTATTCCTTTCATCATTCAAAACTGATTTGGAGGTTGGCAAGGTAAACTGCTCGCTTAACTGTTCTCTGTGAAAATAAAAACACCCGTTATCGTTTCCAAAGGGCCAACCTGCAACGTGGATTTGGGCATAATTAAAAAATGGGTCTGTATTGCACCATAAAAAAGACGTGCTGGATGTTTTAACTGCATCCCTACACTGAGTTCTTTGTTTAAACTACCCCTGCACTAGGGAGTGTTACTGCAGTACAAGAATATATGTGGAAATGTGGTAATTACGTGGCTAGGTTCCACCTAGATCTCTAAGCCGGACTGTGTTATTACTGTGCAAAGGGATATCTCTGCTGTAGGGAGAGAGAAATGCCAGTGGAACTGAGGTCTTAAAATAGAGGGGCTATTTTCTTTCTTCCTTTCTTCCTTTCTTCTTTTCTTCCTTCCTTTCTTTCCCTCAGCTGTACTTGCAGAAATCTAGACTTAGTTCAGACATCACAGGAGTTCCAATTGCTTTGGGAAACAAAAAAAAAGCCATAGATGTTGCGAAATGAATGTCTCCCTGCCCTGGCTGGGTTGCTGGGAGGACAAGGGTGAGAGAGACATGTTGATGTGTCTTTAGCTGCCCTGAGCCAGCTCCAGAAGTAATGTTTAATCAAAGCAAGCTGACATTTGTCTATTGAATTGTTATCAGAATTGCTTAGTCATTCATGTGCCATTGTGTTTCAGAATGGAGAGCAGGGGATTTATTCAGCTTGACATGAGCTGCTCCCAGCCGTTAGCATTTCCCCCAACATTCGACTGATATCTCCATTTCACACTGCTAAGAGAGTCACCTTGAGGCCAAGGTGCTGCTGACCCCTGTGCATGAGGCTTCTTGTTAGAGCATCCCTGGGAGATGCTTTCTTCTTTATTGTCAGTGATCTCCAACCTCTTGGAGAGGCCTGGGGGCACTGAGGGTTCTGTGTGCTGTTTGCGCACTGCTTTGGTTGCATGTCATATAAATAGTGTAAACCCTCTTAGGTCTGCATTTGCTGTAGATAGGGTTGGAGGCTGTGGGATCACTGAGCCTTGAAATCAGCACTGATGGAAACCTCTGCCCTCTCTTCTGCTGGGTCTGAATTTTCAGGCTGTGAGTTGGAGGAAAAGCGGAGGTGTTATTTGGAGGGGAGAAAAGAAGGGATGTCTCGTTTGTGTGTGTGCACATGTGAGGGAGATGCAGACAGACAGACAGACAAGACAAAGCAGCGTGCTGCTGAATTCACGAGCAAGGGAGCTGGGGAGAGTGTAGCCATAGAAACACTGTGAGCTTAGTCGTGATGGCTCAGAGCGATATAGCCCATCTCCTCAGCCTGGGGGAGCCAGAATATTTCCTTGAAATTTTGAGTCTGCTTGTGTGACTCTGCCCTGGGCATGCAGGTGCATATTTCAGATATCTCTGGCTGCTGGTCATGTATGGGTGACCACTGGGACAGAAGGCAGATAGGTGGTATGGTACTGTTTAAAGGATATAATGAAGGAAAAAGAGGGAGCCCTGGGCTTGTTGTGGAGCCAAGGAGAAGGGGCAGCAGTTTGGCGGCAAAGAGCATGGCTGAGCAGAGCAGGTAGAGGTGGGATGGGGCTGCCCAAAGCATGGCTGTTCTTTCTGGAAGCAGAACGGTACCATAGTAAAAAAAAACTCTTCCTGCAGAGAGAGGATCTTTGCATGGATGGTCACAGGATGGGCAGTGGGTGTTCTCTGTGGGTGCAGATTTATGCTTGGTTTAAGCTGTTCTGAGTCCATGCTGCTGGGTCATGTGTTCTTCCTTGTGCCAAAATCAGCTCTCCAGTGATCTGCCAGATTAGGAATCTGATCCCTCTGAACACTAACCTAGCACAAAGGGAAAAGACAAACAAATACTTTCCAGCTGGATTGGTTCCTTAGCTTGGCTGATGCTCATGCCAGCAGAAGGATGCAGGTAGGGCAAAAATGCAAAAATGCCCCTTTTCCTGGCAATGTGAGCTAGACTCAGCTCAGACCACTGATACCTGAGTCTCTGCTGTCAGCACAGAAGAGCCATCAGCTGGGACAAGGAGCGACGGGCCACCTTTCCATCTCTGGTTGCTTGATGGCAACACTGGACAGCCAAGTGGTCAGCAACAGTGCAACCCGTGCTTCCAACTTCTGGCACACCGTGCATGAAGCCATGCAGTTAAGGAGAACGATGCCCATGGTCTCCACTGGCTGCTCCACAGCATTCCCAGGACATCTGGGAGGAGTCGTGCTGTGGGCTGTATATTGGTCTGAAAAGTGTAATGTCCATTTCTGGACAAGAGAGAAAGGAAAACTAACATCTCTTACAGCACACAGCATGCTTCAGCAGCATCTCTTAAGTCAAAATGGTGTGCTGAAAATTTGGGGTCCTCATGGATGTATCCTTCCAGGAAAAATTTACACTGGAGTTTGCCCTTTTTGGTGCTGTTCCTGTTTAGACATGTCCGTGGCCATTCTGTTGTGTAGTGAGCATGCAGAATGGATGGGTGCCCGTGCCAATTGGTGCCACATGTGCATGTTGTGCCACAGAGAACTGTCCTGTGCTCAGCACTGCGGTGCGCTGCTGACAGTAGGGCTGCTGTTACCTGGGCCCAGCTGTGGGCCTACACTCTGTGCTCACCCCGGGGCCTGAGGCCAGGCCGGGGCTCCCATGGCCAGGCCTAGTGTTCTGCCACTCTCTTGCTCTCCTCCCATGTTTTTTTGTTCCTTCCCTCCCTGCTCTGCAACTCAAACCCCAAACAATAACCAGAGAAAACCTCTGGCCACATAGTTCTCATTCCTGGGCTGAGTTGCATGTGGCTGCGCTCAGGACGGAGGCATGTGTGCGCTCTAGCTGGGATTTTCTCCTGTTGGTTCCAACCTGAGCAAAGCACAGCTGCTGTACACAGGTCCTATGAACCCAGACCCCAACAGCAGTGCAGGGGCAGGTGGCATCAGCATCCCCTTGCTGTGCTCTGAGGTCATTATAACTTGCTCTTGTGTGGCTACATCCCTTTTTGAGAACCTGTCTGTGTAGTTGAGGATTAACGTAAGCATGTGTGACATCAGATGCTTTACATACGTGTTAAGCGTTACATCTGTGAGACAGCTTGGTTTAGTGGTGGACTTGACCTGACAGCTCAAACTTGGACAGACCTTCTGTTGGGGAATGAATATAATCATAGAATCAGAGAATCATTCGAGTTGGAAGGGACCTTAAAGGCTATTTAGTCCAACCCCCTGCAATCAACAGGGACACCCACAGCTCCATCAGGTGCTCACAGCCCCTCCAACCTGATCGTGGGTGTCTGCAGGGACAGGGCATCACCACCTCCCTTGGCAGCCTGTGCCACTCCTCACCTCCCTTGTTGTGAAAAACCTCTTCCTTATATCCGATCTAAATCTCCCCTCTTATTTTGAAACCATTTCCCCGTGTCCTATCAATGAGGGGTGGGATCTCTGATTCTAGCCTCTTATACTTAATGGTAAGTTTTATTTTGTATAGAATTGCTGTGAAATAATCTTTATGTTTCCATAAAAGTGGGTTTTTTTTTAATGTCACAAGCTTGGGAATGGTTTTCTAAGGGAGAGTGCACAGACAAGATCTTAATTTCTTCTGAGCGAGCATACAGCAAATGTGCTGCTTGAAATGTCACTGGTTCCCCTCTCAGGAAAAAAAAAAGAAACAAATCCAGGGTGGGAGACAGAAAAAATCATAGAACTTCAAACTCTTGTCATCTCTTCTGAAAAATACAAGTGCCTGAGAAGTTAGTGCCAGGGATAATAAAGCTGTGCTTGAAACAGCCATGCGGGAAAAACTGATGATTTAATGGGCAGCAGGAAATCCTTTTTCCTGCTGCTGAGAAAAAAAAATATGGAGTGTGAAACAGATAACTTTGCTGCCTGCACTCCTCTCTAATTGGGATGTGTAGGAACACTTCACATCCTCCTTCTGGCAATGGGATTTATCCTGGATGAATCCCCCTCATTACGTGCTCTCCAGGAACAGCAATGGGCAGAGGGAGCAGAGAAGCCGCCCTCCACCACCAGCAGTTGTGACTCACGGGAGGTTCAAGGTGCGAAACCAGGGGCTCTGACCCACAAATCCTCTTCCTTGGTCCCGACGTGAGCAGGCTGGAAACCTCTCACAGCCCGCCCTGCACCCTGAACCATCTCCTCCCAGCCCGCTGCTCCCGAGCTGGGAGGCTTTGCAGCATTTTGTGGTAAACAATAAATCTGATTGAGGTTTATCTCTGAGTGCTGGCTGCAAACGGTGTCTTCAGACACAGCCCCAAGGGCGATGCAGGCACGGCACACGGACCCAGCTTTGCCCTGCTCATTCCCCAAGCTGCCTAAACGGGGCTGATTGTGATGTTGGCTTTACAGTGGCAAATATCTGAAGAGTAATTATGATTGAGATACCATCTACATTTTTTTTCAGTGCTTCCATGCTATAATAGAAATTGCAATAGATTTTATCGTGCTTTCTTTGCTCTTTCAGCTCTTAGCTCGTACTGCATATCCCTGCAGCAATGTGGCAATACCTAGAGCCCATGCAGCTGCAATCCTGGGAAAAATGGGGCAGGTGAAGCCCAGCGTGCTGCAGGGTGCCTGCCTGCCAAGCCTCCAGGAAAAGGGAAGGTATCACATGGTGCTGCAGCAGGGCTCGTCCTCAGGATGCTCTGCTTGCTGCGGGTGGGCTCGCTCCCGGTCATGCCCTGCCTGAAGGCACCGGGAGCCAAAGAGAGGTTTTGTTATCTCAGGAACCCACGGCTGGGGTCTGGGCAGGATCCTGTCACGTGGCCCAGTGACAGCTGCGGGGTAGAAGATCTGGGTGTGCTATTGCATCAGAAATAAGAACCATGTCCCCCCGCACGATAAACATGCTAATTAATTAAAATTGGCCTAAGTGTTCTCAGTATTGGTGAGCACATCCTTCATTTTTTCATCTTTCAGGAAGAAACAGGGGAAGGCGGTTTTTTTTCTACTTTCCCTGCAATGGGCTTGCTGTGTGCAGAGGGTCACAAAGGACAGAGTTTCTGTGTGCGTAGCAAAGAGCAGCAAACGCTGCCAAAAGCTCTGCATCTACAAATTGAGACGTTTCCCTGCTTCTTCATTGAATTATCCAGCGCTTGTGGGTCTGGGAGGCTTAGGCTGGATGCTTGATGGGAACAGATGTTCTTCCAAAATGTCCGGGACGCTGTGTTTCAGATGGAACCAGGAATAGCACAAGAACAATCATTTGCAGTAGCTGGCACCTCCCGGCCCTGGCCTGACTGCAGTGCATGCGGAGGCTGACGCTGCACAGAGGCATGCTGAAGGGAGGGAGCTGGAATCTTCTGGACCTGGAAAAAAGGGCTTTCAGCCATGGGCCAGAGCCTGTCGGGTTCTGCCACTAATTCTCTAGCCTGGCTTTAGTAACTGGAGTTTCAGTGTGGGCGTGTTTTGAAGGGGAAAGTGGTTATGAGGGATGGGCCTGGCTGGGAATGGGTGTGCTGAATGGATTGAGATCTTGGTATGTGTTTTTGGATTGAACTCGTCTGAGTGTAATTTGTTCAAATGATGCCTCTGTTCTGGGGAAATACTGATGCAGGTTTTGCAGCTCAAGCCCAGCTGTTCCCCAGTTCTGACTTTCTGCATCCCTTCTGTGCACAGGGAGATGCAGCTCTCTTCCCTCAGTCTTCTCACTCCCATCTGGTGTCAGCAGCATGTAGCTGTCTCGTAAAAGTGTTTCAGGTCAGTGGGTAGCCAGCAACTGAGATAGCATCAGAGGATGGACACTTCTGGAAGAAGCTTCCCTTTAGGAGAAAGGAGGTTGTTTAACATGCTACACAAGTGAGGGAAAAACCAACCCAACCCAATCCAGCCCGAAGTGTAAAGTTGTAGCAGAGACCCTCTGGTGTTCTCTATTAGCATGTCAAGATGCTCTGTCACTTGTCCTTTTGTTTCTTGTTCACTTCTGTGCAAAGCAGTGCAAGATGCAACGCAATGTTTCTCCTGTCCTCCAGATTCTGACTAAGGGATCTTGCCTTAAAGTGTGCTGGAATATCCCCATCACCACGATCTGTGATTCTTTGATCTCTTCCATAATAGCCAAGCATTTTTAGCAGCCTACCAAAAGCTTTCAGGACTGAGACATCACAGTTGATCTTTGTCCCATGTTTTCTGCGAACGATGGCAGATCCAGGTTCACACCGGCAGGTGCAGAGAGAGATATTAGTTTTTCTGAGCTGCAAAAGCTGCTTTCCTCCCTGAAGAGCTTTGCTGGGGGAGAAGCTGGCTGCGTTTCCAGCCTTACCCTCCCCTGGGCCCCTGGCAGGGGTCGGAGGGGCAGTCCTTCCGCTCTGGCCGTGCCCCTCCAGCCTGCTCCATCTGTTCTGGGACCACATGCACGACCAGTCCTCACCAGAGGGGAGGTTAAGGCTGCCATGCGCTGTTCATTTGGGCAGATCTCTTTTCTTTCCCCCTTTGTTAGCGCTGGGAGCCCTGCACCCAGGCTCCCATTAGCAGAAGCTGGCACAAATTAAAAACAAATTTAGCCTCGGTGATTGTGTTCTCAGTGAATTTCACCTCGGCTGATTATTTTTATGGCTTGTTGACAAAATGGTACGTGTGCACGGGGAGTCTATTGCAGGTCCCTGGAAAATGCCAAATGAGTCACTTTGGGAATGCTAAAACACCCCAACGTCCCTCCATGTGGAGCATGCACATGTGCTCGCATTTGGGAGACCGCAGGGCCAGAACAGGTCATCCACTGCGATTATTTGTCTCAGTAAATGAATTTTTTTCTTTTTTTTTCTGGTGCGTGTGCTCTCACTGCTTTGTCGTGATAACTGCATCTGCTGTTTCAGGCTCATCATTATCACCCCCCCCCCCTCGCCCCCTCCTCTGAGTTGCCAGGCAGCGGACTGATGGCTTCAACGCCCATTGGGAACCCATTACTCAACCCATCGTGTGCTCGGGATTATTCACATTCTGCTGATGATATTTACGGTCACAGCTGCTAAAATGGTGTTTGCAAATTTATGCTGATTTGATTAGCCAGTTTAGTCATCATAGCTTCTAAGAGCAGGATCTGGCCATAAAATTGCTTTCTGCTGCATGTGACTCGCTAATGGTGTGTCACATGAGAGCACGAGCCTCAGCGCGGCGCAGGGGCCGACAGAGACCATATGGTGGATTGAGGTCCCCCTTTGCCATCTCCAGAAAATGTTACACCTTCTGCAACTGCATAGCAAAGGATTATCAGCTCTGTCAAACCACGTAACCATTCACCCACCTGAACCACATACCACAGTGCTTATAGGGGTTTGATCAAACTAGCCCTAAACCAGCTGTGCCACTGAATGCACGTGGTTTCCTTGCTGTGCAGCATCCTTTGTCCCACGGGCTGGTATGAGGCTGCTCTGCCCCTTGCAGAGCTGTTTGGGCTTGTGATGCCATGGTTATACCCAACCTGCTTTTGTTTCTGTGAGCTACCCCATGAGCAATAGGTGCAAGCCTTGGTTACACTTCGTGCCCCTTCCTGAGGTCTCTCCCCACTGGGTTTGGGCACAGCTCACGATCTGGCTTTGGCTGTGGGTGACAGGGCTTTCTCTGCAGCAGCCACAGCAGGAATAAGCTCACTCCACCTTAAAATCCTGCCTGTTGACATTAATAATATTAAAAAAAAGTCCAGAATTTTCTTGTCCCCTAGAGAGCTTTCTAAATCACTACCACTACTACAGATACGCTTTAACCATCTGCATAATTTTGAAGACTCCCTGGATGAAAAAGGAGCATTTGTTTAATATGCTCTGTGTAAGGAGTGACGCGTTCTTAATATTTTAGGGCTACTTTTGCACTGGTAACGTATCAGCTCAACCTTTTCTTACGGTGATTTGCATAGTCCGGCCTGGGCAGCAGTGCTGCAGTAGATCTGGAGACATTCACTCCTCCTGACAGCGCTGCCCCATGGCCTGCCATCCGCCATCCCTGCCATTGCTGCCCTCTCACAACATCCTTTCATAGATAGTTTCTTCATTTTCTTCAAAGCCACCTCTTTAAGTGTCTTCTCGGACAAATGCACCACACACTGCCATGCCTCAGGTTTTTTCCTTGGTTTCTTTGAGCTTGTCCTCTCCTTCCTCTTATCCCCAAGGCCTTTCCATTACTTTTTAATGTTCTTCTGGCCTTCCTGCATTACCTTGCCTGTGGCCCTATCCAGGCAGTTTTTGAGCAGGGTACAAAGCAGTCGCTCAGCTGGGATGCTGAGATCAGAGCCTCTGACTGTAAGGCATGGGTAGAGCTGGACTTCCTGCTCAACCCCGCTGGAACTGGAGATGCCAGGGGACTCAGTCCAGCATCTGCTTATGCTGGAGGTGGGCTTGGCTTCTCTGGCTGCTGTAACACCTTGCTGGATCCTCTTCCCCCTTTCTCTCTTCCATCACTAAGTGATTCGTAAATCAGTGCCAAGCCCTGTGACACATTTCTAGGAGGCAGTGGCAGGGCCAGCAGCAAGTTGTGATGGCCAGGAACCACGAAGCAGGCAGCTTTGCTTGTGCCACTTGTTTTCCTGTGCAACTGCCATAATTAACCACCATGGCCTTACTTTTCTGTCTCATGTAGTGCACTGGGTGGCTGGGTTTGGAAGCAATCCTGAGCTGAGGAGCAAAGCAGTATCCACCTCCACTCATAGAATCAAAGAATGGCATAGGTTGGAAAGGACCTTAAAGATCATCAGGCTCCAACTCCTGCCAGGGGCTGGTTGCCCCCCACCAGATCAGGCTGCCCAGGGCCCCATCCCACCTGGCCTTGAACACTTCCAGAGATGGGCCTCCATTCCCCTAGACGGCTGCATCCCACCTCAGGTCTAGGGTCTCTCAGTCTGTCCCTGGTCTGTGGATGGATGCCCCTCAGAAGGAAGCGAGAACATCACTGCACAAGGGGAAGTGGCCCCTGCTTAATGCTGACCACGTGTGATGGACAAGGAAGGGATGTGGTGCCTGGCTGAAGTGGGTCCCAGGTCTCTGTTGTGAGGAGCACATGGAAGTAGCGGGGAAAGATGGAGGAGGAGGGAGAGGTCATAAGCACCAAATTTTGGGAGAGGGCAGCAGATGAAAAGGGAACTGGGATTTGTAGTAGAAATTAGTTCATTAGGAATTTTTGTTTGGTTTTAGGAGTGTTTTGAAGAGAAGGAATTTCTTGTAAGGATTTTGTATTGCTTTAAAAATTGAATTGTTTTAAAATGTTCAATGCACTGGGGTGGATGTACCGCTCACAAAAATGAGGAATTTTCCATAGTTTTTAGGAAACAATTTAACCCCGATGGTTGTCATGTCATTAAAAAGGCAGTGCCACCTTTGGCCCTGCAGTCTGGAGAGGACATCAGCCCTGCCCTTGGGCAAGTTCTGCTGCTTCAGCTCTGGAGACCCCGTGGCAGTGTCCCTGTCACAGGCAGCCCCCAGTCCCTCTGCCAAGGCACTGTGGTCCTCACAATGGTGGCACAGCTGGAGGAGATGGTTCAGCTTTTTTCGGAAGAGGGAATGTTCCGGTGCAATCAGACAAAGCAGGGAGGGAAAGCATGGCAAAGTCCAGGCACTCAAGTGTTCCTGCTTTGAAAAAGGTTGCTAGGGGATTTAATGACAAAAAAAGGGGGTGCAATAAGGTGCCAATGTGTCAATGTGGAGATCCAAACCACAACCTTTTTCTCCAAGCTACATGGTTCTACTCCTGGGCCAGAGATCTGCACGGTGGTTGCTTGGTTGTGGCTACACAAGCCCTGTTTGATGCCTTCATTGTGTTTCATTTCAGCGAAATGTTTGGCTGTTTCTTTGCCATGAGTATTTAACGCCTTATTCGGGGCTTTGTGTTTTCTGTTCCGAACCTCAAGCTGAGGGTAGAGGGCAGATTTTGGAGAGAAGTGCCCAGATTTGCACCAGGTTTTGATCACGCTTATCTGTTCTGCACAGATTGCTTGCCCATATGAAGCAATTCCCCCTCTTGCCTGCATTAACATTTCCTGATGAGCCAGTGTGTTAATTTTGTGCTCGGTGGCTCTCTGCTCCCAGGCTGCTGCTGGCAGCGTGGCTGCCTCCCTTCTGCTGAGCAGAGCCGTGTGCTGTGCCCCAGCTCTCACCGGGGCGAATCCCTTCCCCAGCCAGGCAGGTGGCACCTCTTCTCCTCCAGATTTTACCCAAGAGGAGCCTTTTGCATTATTGTATCTATAAAGAGATAGACTCGCTGACTTGGTCGAGACATAAAAGACATCTGACAGAGCTCGCTGGCATGGCACCAAGTAGTGTCCCCCATTTGAGCTGATAAATTCAAGGAGAAGCTGCTCTTTCAAGCCTCTGGAAGACTAAATAGCAAGCCAAGATGTGATACTGCAAGGCCATGATAAGAAGACACTAAATCACAAATGCTGATTGCATGGGAAGAACAAAGAGAACAAGAGTCCTGTGCTCCAGCGGCAGTGATGCCCGGCATACATCCTTTGCAGAGCAATCCTCGCAGCTCAGGTGGAAGCAGCAGCTTCTCTCCATCCCAACACTCTTTCCCCTCCACTATTTGCTGTCATCACAGGGATGAGGAGCCAGGAGGGGGAAATGCCAGAGAGAGATTGGCTCAATTAAAAATAGAGAGAAAGTCCCCAAAGCTCTGACACGGTTTTGTCAGACAGGACTAACGACAGATGATTCTGGTGAGGATTTCTCACCCTTGGGAAACGCTTCGCAGTTTGTCATCGCTGGGTGCAGGGCAGCGGGAAAGACGCAAAGAACAGAAGAAGCCCGGGAGGAGCATTGAGGGAGCCAGCTTGGGCTGATTGTAGCAAAAAAATCAACATGAACATTGCATTAAAAATGTTCTCTCTTGCTATATGCAGCCCGGACATTGCGACAGTTGGGGCAGGAACTGAAACTTCCTCACTACAGCCTGGTCCAGGGACGCAAGTCTTGTGACTCAGCCCTTCTCCTTTCCCCCAAAATCAGGGGACAAGAGTGAGAACCCCCTCCTCTCTCTCAGTCAGGGGCTCTCCGGGCATCTCGAGCATTGAGCTGTGCTCAGCACCCAGCAGGGCTGTATACTTGTTATAAGATAAAGGCAAAGTGCTGCATTTGCCCTCCCTTGATCCAGCAGCTGGTGCTCTGAGAAGCATCCCTCCCACTCACCTGCCCCTTTGCCACACTTAAAATGTCATAAGCATTTCAGCAAACCCACGGGGACTGGCAGCATTGCTGAACACAAGTGGTACAGCGATGCCATGGTGATGGTTGCTACTGAAATTCCTTCACTAGGTGGGAGCTGATGAGGGAGGGAGCCTGCTCACAGCCAGGCTGGGGTGCAGGGCCCAACAAGAACAGCTTCAGTGCTTTCTGCTCAACTGAGATTGTCCAGCTCTTCTTCTACCCCTGGCCTTGATTTAAGGGAGCGTGCTGCTATTTGTAATGTAACATTGTTCAATTTCAGTGTTTGCGAGCCGATAACCAGCCCACACTCCAGCGTGGGCCTTCCTCTCCATCACCAGTGACACTGCAGGGCCATATTTCAGGACCACAGAAGAGCAGAGGCTGGCTCATCTCCAGCCTGATTGTAGTGGAAATGCTAAGTCACAGCCTGAACCAGTGATTGAGCACCTGGTGGGAAGGCAGGGCCAACCCAGGGGAGCTCAGGTGCATGCAATGCACTGAGTGACTGGAAGGGGTGGAGCCAGGATCCACCCTTCCCAGTCCTCATTTAAGGGTTGGCAGGGGGGGAGGAGGGCATTTTGCTGGAGATCCCTGTGTACCTGAGGCCTTCCAAAAGTAAGCAGCTTCTTCCCTTTGTTTCTGTGTCTGCAGCTGCTGCATTTGGCTTAACCTCGCTTCAGCCTAGGTCTTTGCTACCCCACTGTCATTGTTATGCTTTCCATTGCATTTTAGCATTACACTGATCAATCCCTCCTTTAAGGTGCTCTATTTTTACTTCACCTGTTGTGCTGCTAAGAAAGCACTGAACTTGCGCAAAATACACCTTTGTATAAGTTTATACAATTCAGTGTCGTAGTGACTCCCTTTTGGATCTCCTCATTCAAGCTGCTTCTTCTCTAATCCTCTATGCAAATACTGTCTGTGCAGCTTGGGTAATGGCTTTAGAGGAAGGATGCTGTTTTGCTGCATGTTCTTTGCAGCCCATCAGGACATCTTGTCACGGTAGCCCTTCTTATGAATGCTTGCCTCAAGCCATCTAGACTCCTATGCTGGGGGAAATGAGGGGAGTGCTATTTATTCCAACCTATTTGTCTATTCATTGTGGTGAGCATGTGGGAACGCATGGGAAGAAGAAAGCTTCCACTCTTCCTCTGCAGACGTCTTGGAGCAATGCGTTCTTATCAGATCAGCAGAGTTCAGATGCTCAGACAGAAAGATAGGGTTGTTTTGCTCTCAGCTTTTTGTATATCCTAATGGATCTCATTTGCTCAGCCTTGAAGGCAGGTCACCAACCAGCCTGTCCTGCTGCCCATGACCTCAGAAGGAGCTGCAGGGCAAGGCCATTAAGTTGGCATGCTGAGGGATGGCTGCGCTCCATCCTCAAACCACTGCGGGGTGCATTGCAGTGAAGTGGGAGTTCTGTATGGCTGGCATTGCAGGAGCCGTGCCATGGACATGGCATAGGCTGTGTGTAATCAGGGATCTTGATCATCTCTTGTCGAGTCAGGCTGGGCTTGTGCATGCACGTGGCTGTGTACCTGCCCCAGAACAGGGCCCCACTTGGTAGAGGGGGAGGACCCCAAGATTGCCAAGGGAGTGTTTGCCTTGCACAGAGCTGGGGTCACCCCTTGGAACTTGCCTCAGCCCTCTTTCTGGTGCTCAGCTGAGCATGGTTAATCCTGGGGAATTGCTGTGGGGTTGCATGTCTCAAAGCCCATTTGTTTTCCTGGGCTCCTGAGATGTTTTGAGAGTACAGAGGTGGTGAAACCCTTCTACTCTGTGGCTGTGCCTCTGAGAGCCCACTCTCTGGGCACATATGGGCCATGGAGAAGCCTGCAGTTTATTTTTGAGGGGTCACCGCTCATATCACGTGGCTCTCAAGCCTGTTTTCTATTTTTAAGCATGCTAAAATTGCACATGCAGTGCCGACCTCATTGGGTGCTCAGGCTGCCCGCACAGCAAGCCATGTGCTGTGCTACTTCCAGCTCTGGGCGAACCCTGAGCCCAGTCAATCAATGTTGTTTCCACAGGGAAGAAAGAAAAAAGCCATATCTATGATACTCTGTCAGCTTTCCTAACCACTTCAAGCCATTAGCTCTGAAGACTTTTCAACTTCATCCATATAAAATGCATTTCTGCCATTCTATTCCTGGTAATATGCACTAGACTCATTTTTTACACTGCTTTCAAAGTTCACAGGCAATATATTGGTACCAGAGATGTGCTGTCCCTTTATTGGGCACTCTGGGAAATGTCTGAGGACAGCAAGCACCTGATTTCCCCTATAATTCTCCAGAGATTTATGTGCCACTGTAATGAGAGTGAACATGGAACAGCAAGCAGATGTCAGAGATGTATAGCTCTGCCTATAGTTTTGGAAGAGGACGATCTTTGTATTCTTGGGTTGTGCTTTGAGCAGGTACATGGGGAGAAAATAAACATGAGGAGCTGGGAAGCTAAACTGTGCCATGTGGAAGGGATCATCAGAGCTCTGGGTTTGAGTTTGGATCATTCCTTGGGTTTGTTGGGGGTAGCTGATGGTTAAGAGACTTGTATCTGTCAGTGCAGCTCCTGGGACTGGCTTCCATGTGAACGGGGAGTGACTGGGAGACCTTTCTTCCTGGTACCTCAGTCCTGGCCACCTCTTATTTGCATGAACATAACTTTCCTATTTCCTGATCATTTTGAGCTTTTGGTTTTGAAGCTGCAAGCAGTCTCTTCTGTATCTCTTGCCTTTGTAATGAACTTTCCAGGTGAATGGAAGTTCAGGAGAGAGCAGAGGACTGCGGTGCATTACACTCAGTTTGCTATAGTGCAGCACAAGCATTACCTACAGCCTAGAAACTGGTGTCAGCAGGGTGTGAATGATGCCAAGGGCAGGCACTAAAGCAAATAATGCTGTGAGGGGAAGCAGCACAGCCGGAGATGTCTTTTTTTCCATGCTGTTTAAAGATGGATCCAGGTAGATACGGGAGAGCACAAGTCTACACAGAGCCTTGCTACCATAAATGGGTTTATGGGTTTCAAACTGGACCCCAGCTTCTGCTAGATACATTGCTGGTACTGTCAGCACCCATCATGTGGCACTTGTGCATGACCCTACTGTGCAGCAGCACAGCTTCTGTCCTGTGTGCTTGCATGGGTGTCTGTGTGAACTTTGTTTAAAAATACCCCAGGAGTGCCCTAACTGCAAGCTCTGGTCTTCTCCCAGCCATCCTGTGCCTGGCTAGTGGATGTCACAGAGTATCAGTAGATAAGGTGTAATTTTAGCTTTGTAAGTCACTTTCCAAGTTGGAAATAGGCTATGAAAAGCCTGTGTGTAATAAGACATCTGGGACTTACTCATCTGGGGTCTTGCATGGGCTCATTTGGTGCTGTGGTTTCTTTCCAGAGCGATAAAGCAGAAGTTGTCGCTGTTAATTTAATGGAAAGTCCCAGCACCCTCTTCCAGATGTATCAGCTGCCACGTACTGAAGGAGACAAAACTCAGAGCTGTAAAACTCAAATCTAGAGGCATATGCCATCATACGTGTGCGTCGCTAACTGCAGCCCCCGCCAGCCGCGTCCCGCAGGTAATGCTACACTCCTTGCCATAATTAGCGATGGCGGCTTTGTGCATCTCTAACAGATGATGTGGCTATGCATGATTTATGCAGCATGGAGACAGCTTTGTGCGCGGCTGGGATGTGACGTTAGAGGCTCTTTATGTGCTTCAGTAGCACAAGGCAGGAGCTTAATGAGGAGGTAATTCATGTTCTGTCTGCTCTGTGAGTTTTGCTGCTGCAAGTATCTGTGGGCCCATAGAAATGTCCCCATGTTGCTCAGTGCTCATCTACCCACGGGGTGACACGAGGGGTGTGCAGTGGGTATGCAACTGAACCAGGGGAGGGACCTGGGCTGAAACCTGTCAGCTGTGAGCTCCCCCTGAGGGCTTCCCATGGACCAGAGGAGGAGGAGGCAGCCAAGTGTGGGACAGCCTGCACCCTCCACTCCGCTCCACCCTGCCACTTCCAGACACATGTATTTCTCCTTCCCTGCTGCAAGGCACGTGCCTCTGGGCTTGGCTGTTGCCCAGCTCCTGCTTCCCATCCACAGCTCTGGCTGTGTGAAGGGGCATTCTGCCCCAGGAGCTCCTCATCTGCCATCCCTCCAGGTGTTCAGCGCATCTGACTTTGTGCTGTTGCAGTCAGCACTGACTGTAGCACATTCACACAGATGGAGTTCACCTTAGCAAACATCTGAGTTTGTTCAAGGAAAAATCCTCCTCATTTGGATGAGCACCACAGAATTTGGGGATAGCTTTGTCCTCTTCAGCAGCACTGCTTGGACTGCTTCCTCACCTTGGGTTTCCTACGGAAAACATGAAGGAGTGGGCAGACAATCTATTAAGGGTTTTGCCTCTCTTACAACTGCTAGTTGAAGGGATGTACAAGGAATAATGGCTTGGGTTCACAGTAAGGGAAATTTATATTTTGTAAAGATTAGGAATGTTGCTTTAAAATACAGCTTGGTTATTCTGATGGAAGCTGGGCTGGAAGCACCTGCAGAGATATAAGGAAGGTAATGGAACTGGAAAGCACTAGGGCATGTCCTCAGAGAGGGCAGGTTATGGTCCCATACTTACTGTCATCCTATTTTAAAAACAGTAGGTAAATAGGGTGCTTGCAGAACAGAAGGAATGGAGCCTGGTGTGTACCAGGTGCTGTGTGGCAGCCTGCAGGGCTGTGTCCTGGTGCTGAGAGCCCCAGCAGCCCCTGTGCCAACTGGTGTGGGGGGAAGGCAGCACGTGGGGGCTGTGGCCAGCACTGGGAGCCCAGGCCTTGCTGTTGTGCTGGGCTCATTGTTTCCATGAGCTGATTTCATTCCTCTGTGTGTGTGTTGGGAAGGTTGCTTTGTTTGCTTTTATTTTGACACTGCTTAAAAATAAACTCCAATCTGCTACAAATTTGGCATTTCCCTCCCACTGGCTGGGTGCTGACGTGTTCCAAGATAAGGGTTTAAAGCTGGGATTTGTGCAGGAGGAAAGGCTTGAGCAGGTGGGAGCCTGGCTTTGTGCTGGGGTGCCATTAGGAGCTGTCCTGCCTGGCATCATGGGTGCACCCTTGTCCTTCAGGTGGCTGGGGACCCGCCGAAGCCCCTGCTTTCATGGAGGGATATGTAGGGCTCGAGGTACGGCTGTGCAGGAGTAATTGGATCAGAGCAAGCTACTGTGAATAGCTCTGGAGATAAAGCGGTGATAGTTGTGTTCTGCTGCTCCAGTAAATGGCAGGCCAGGTGGGATGCGGGATGCTCAGTGTAGGACACCTGCAGCCTTCATGCTGGGCAGGGACTGACAGTGTTATAGGCAGGAGAGGCTCTTAGTGTAACCACACAGACATCTCACAGCAAACCCTGTGCACGCAGCCAGCCAGGCTCCCTCCCCACCTCTGCATTATGGTGCCAGGACTACCACATCTGATTCCCTGAAGAGATGAATTTTCCCCTGTTCTTTCTCCCAAACCATGCTACCAACGTATGCATGCATACCCACGCTTGCTTTTTCCTTCTCCCTGCTGCTGGCACACAGAGCACGCAGCACCCTGCCCGCACTCACAGCCCCACACCCTCATCCCCATCCCCTGGGATACAAGGACATCACTGTCCCCTCAGTCCAAGAGCAGCAATGGGATGGGTGGGAGGAAGGCAGCCCTTTGAAAGCTGTGCTGCTCTCAGAAGCACACGGGGAACACGGGGCTGCCTATGGTAGAAGCATTGCTATCAGGTTTGTTTTGTTCGGCTCAGTCCTCGTGCAAGGATGAGGCTTAAAACAATATCGAGTGAATGTGCTGACAGGGGCAGAGGGTTGGCAACACAGGAAGTTCCTGAATGGTATTGTGCAAATCTAAGCATTTTGGGAGAGCTCGTAGTGTAGTCTTTGTGAGCAAACTCCTTGTGTTGGGATGAGGCTGGTTTGGGAATTGTCAGATAGAACATGAGGAGTCTGGCGTTGGTGAGAGATGCTGTCACGCAAACCCTTCCATCCCTCTCCAAGAGGGAAGTTAAATGCAATGAACAACAAAAGGCTCCTCTGTGCTGCCCTACTTACACACGTAATTTGGGACGGAGGAACGAGCTTGTTCTCCTGACACATCCCATAAGCAGCCCTGGGTAGCAGTGCCAGCCAAGATGACGATAAATGCCAAATGTCGCTGTGTTCTGAGATGGAGATGCCTGCCCAATGGAAACTGGACGGGAGCCAAACTCATTTAGCATCAGCCATCAAACAGTCATGAGTTAATTGTAATCTTTGACAGGTGCATCAGGGATACTTTTGGTGGGACTGCTGCTTGCCCTGAGCACGTCCAGAGCTGTGTGATAGCAGGGAGATCTTGTCACGGCCTGCACAGCACCCCAGCCAGCAAAAGCTTCTGAGAGGTGACTTGGATGCTGGAGACTGAGCAGCTCTATTCTAGCCAGCCCTTTGTGCTGTGCCTAAACGTGTATATGGGCATGCATAGGTGCAAGGTCACTTCCATGGATCTTTTGATGGCTGTGGGGTGACTCTGAACCGACTGTCCTGGCAGCTCTGTGGCCGAGGTGATCTCACCAAGGTGACACAGCAGGGCTGCAGCCCAGCCAAGTACAACCCCACCTCCACCTGAGCCCAGACAGCAGCTTTAACCACCAGGCTGCTTCCTGCTAAATGTGTCAGCTGGCACTGTCAGCAAATGCAGAGCTATAACTCTTTGCCCTTTGTGCGTGTGCAGTATTTATGAATGGTACATGCATGGATACTAAAACCCAGCATTAGCAATATGAAAATGAAATAAATTAATGTTATTACTGCACATGTTGAAGTGAGCGTCAACATGTTGTTTTTGCTCTTCTCATCATTTCTAGCATTCTTTCATGCTCGGCTCCTGCCAGTGTAGCATTCAGTGATGTATTTGGAAGACTCCTGCCTGTTGATCAGCTTTCACAGGCAAAACTGAATGGTGTTATCTTATGGCTTGGTGGGAAACCGCTGAGGATCAGCGGTCAGAGGATCCAGGTCAGAGGATATTCTTCTGAAATGAGTTGTGTTTGCAAACCGCACTGGAAAATATTGACATTAACTGATTGAAAAAGATGTGTAAATCTTTGGTGACGGTGGCTGAGGTACAGCTCGCTGTGTTTGCACTGTGCAGATTACTAAATACTCCATTAGTGGAGCGAGGCCACACGTGCCCTAGGTGCTGTATTTACACAGAGCATGAGGATGCCACGCACTGCTAACACCAGAACCACCAGCTGTGGGCTGAGCAAAGAGATGCTGGCATCACGGGAGCTGCAGGGGCAGGCTTTGGGGCTGCCCATTATGTCTGTTCAGCTGCAGCCCTCAAACCCATTTCTGAGCTGCTCCCACGCCTGTGGAGTTGGGCAGCAGGAGCGGAGGGAAGCAGGCCTGCTTTGGGGCCTCCCCTGGTGCAGGCACCTGCTGCTGGGCTGCAGGCAGGGTGGCTGGGAAGCACGAGGAGAGGGAAACCGCAGCGATGCACGCCGGGCCGAGCTTCATCCAGCAACTGCAGGAGAGAAAATGGGGGCACGGCAGCAGCAGTGCCACCGGATCCTTGGTGTTAGCAGGGGGAAACTGAAGCTCTATTTCCACTGGGCTCAGGCTGATGACTGGAAAAATGTTTCTCTGTTTACAGGAATCTGAAACCGTGTAATTCTCCTCTGCTTTCCCTCCCCTGTGCCCACACTCTCTCCCCCACTGCCAGCCAATCGCTAGCAGACTCGCTTGGAAAGGAGGGTTTATTCCAACTCGAAACCTCTGTAATTTAATCAGAAAAAATAATTTAGGAACAATAGTAACTGCAGCAGCATGATAAACAAAATATTTAAGAAGTCCAAGGCTGGAAAGGTTTGGGCAAAGTGCCCTGAAATCAGAGGTGCTGCTCTCCCTGGTACAGGAGAGGAGCAGCACCAGTGCCTGCAACACATCACAGGGGAACTGAGCTCAGCTCCACCTGTCCCCAGCGGCACAGGAAAGCTCTGGTGTCTGCAGGGTGCCCTGTGCCCTGTGAAGGTCTCAGCCTGAGCCTGAAATAGGGCTGCTTTAAAGGCAGGAACATGAGTGCTCTGTCTCTGCTCCTGCTGCGTGGGTTGACACGCGGTGCTGCTGCTGGTGCTTGCAGCACTCTGTGCCCTCCCTGTGGTGAACAGATGTTATCAGATGAAAATTCATGGGAAATAAAGCCTAATTCAAGAAAAGATCAGATACTACAGAAAAAAATAGGCCTCTCTTTGTCTTCACTGATTCATTTCCAGGACACCGTGCACTCTCACTCCCTTAAGCTGGGCTGTTGCTTCCTTTCTCTGTTCCTTAGCTTCTTTTCCAGAGACATAGCTGCATCTCCACTCCAATAAAGGAAATTTCCTAAAGTCACTATATAAACCAGAGGAAGAGCTTATCATCCTCTTTCTGCAGCTGTAAATCTTGCAGCATTCAGGGATGGGATAGAAATGGTCGGTGGAAGAGGAGGGGGATGTTTGGAGAGGTTGCTGGTGGACCTGCAGCGCTGCATGTTGGCTCACCCTGCTTTGGGCAGGAGTTGGATGCACAGCTGTATGAGATTCAGCAGGCATTTTGTCCAAACCACCAACGTTCAGTAATTCAAATGAAAGCCTTCAGCTTGCTCCCCCTCTGTCTGTGATGTGCATTACCTGTACGATTACTTGCCACTCTCGCAACTTACAGGTCATCATTGTTTAATAGATCAATGCAAACACGGGGCTATTAGCAGATGATTTGTTTCCTGTTTTGCCTCTCATGCACTGCTGTTTGCTCGCTTTACTGGAGCCCATTGTGACTTATTTTGTAGGCCAGCACTGAGCTAAGGAGCTGTGCTCATTGGCAGAGAGGCTCCAGCACCCTGCTGCAGGTGCAGGGGAATACGGGAAGGACAAAAAGCCTTGAGCCCAGCTCAGCAGGAATTTTCCTTTCTCAAACTTTCCCTTATTTCAAATTCATCCCTGTTTAATCTTTAGTATTAATTGGGGATCATGTGCGTTTGAATACCACAGATGCATTATTTACGAGCAGAAAATTCTGGCAGGTCTGAAAATACCCTGAGATACTGAGTGAAGCAGGTACCTTCTGAATTATTCACCACTTGGATAGACGGCAATTATTGCTGCCACTGTAGCAAGTTTATTATTTTAAAATATTATTTTCTGGGATCTGTGCACACCCATGCCTTTTTTTATTCCTTCTTTTTCTGTTGTTTTTTTCCCTGCGCTCAGCAATGACTCAAACTTTTGTAGATGTGAGTATTGCTGGAGCTCCCTCCTACCTTTAGATCACTTGCCCAGGAAGAACGATTGGTTTCCACGTAATATTTTGCTGCCATTCGACTTCAGCAGTTCTGTTGGTTGGGATGGGCAAGGCACAAACACAGAGGTGCTTCCACCTGCAGACAAGCAGGGTGGAGTTGCCCCTTTCCCCTCCAGTTTTGTATTTTGAGGCCCAGGTGTTGCAAGATTTCTTCAACAAGATTTTATTTCCTCTTTCCCTTTAAATCTTGTAAATAGGCTCCTCTGCTCCTTGGGTAATTGCAGTTATTTTTGGAGCGCTGAATTCACGTTAAAGCAGAAAGTATTTACTGCAAAAGGCATCAGTGCAGGTAAAGACATACCTGCACTATGGCGAGCACCCCTGGGCTGCATCCCATGGATGTTTTGTGTTCTTATGGCCAAATTCCTCTTCTTACAGCCCTTCCTGGAACAGAGCTCCTGGGGACGTAAGTGCTGTTTGAACAGTGTATCACAGAGCGTGGGGGGTGACGGCAGAGATGCTCCTGCCAGGGAGCACATGGCTCTTCTCAAAGGATTGGGGTCTCTTTAATCCCCCCCCAAAGCCTGATCTCCCCTCCCAGCCCTGCTATGGAAACAGATCTATTCTGGTCCCACTTTTGTGCAGACACATCCCTCCATAATCTCTCCAGTTCATTTTTCATGGCTTTTAAAAAGTGAATTTGACAGGGGGAAGAGCTGCTGTTGTGATAGCTCTGTAGACTGAACTCTTTGAAAAAAAAACACCCCATTGTCGTTAGAGAAGAGCTGAGGGAGCACTGTTTGGACTGAGTCGGATCAGTCTGGGTGATGGCATGCTGAACCAGGGCTGGGCCTCCTGTTCTGCAGAGTGCAGTCCCACGAGCTGTTCTCTTGGGAAGTCAGCTGTGGATAACAGACGCCTTATCAGAATTGCTCCAGCCTCTGGAGAGCTTCTACAGTTTTAGCTGAAGTTTTGAGAGAAGTGCTTTTAAGATAACTTCCACATCTGAACTTTTTCCAGAAAATCATAGAATAATTTAGGTTGGAAGGGGTCTCTGGAGGTCACCTCATCCAACTTGCTGCTCGAAGCAAGGTCAGCTTCTAAGTCGGATCAGGTTACTCAGGACCTTGCCTGGTCGAGCTCTGAGTATTTCCAGGGATATAGGTGGAACAGACGCTCCAGGCAGTGCAAGCACTCCCATGAATTATTTTCCAATATCCAGTCAGAATTGTCCATACTGTCACTTATGGCTGTTTCCTCTTATCTACCTCCTGTCCATCTCTGAGAGCAGCCAGGCTCTATTTTCTTATTCTCTCTCTTTAGCTTGTGGAAGATTGCAGTCAACCCTCCCGACACGTTTCTCTTGAATGCTAAAAATCCCCTTGGCTCTCTCAGCCTGTGCTTGTACGTTGCATGTCCTGGCCTCAATGTCTCTGTGCCGGTCTCATCTCTTCTGTACTCAAAACTCCCTCCCAGCACTTGGCCACAGACCCATAGGTGCTACGAGAGGGGCATGGCTCCTTCTGTTGGCCGTCTGGCTTTGCTGATGCCAACACTACCCAGTAAATGGTTAATCTTCATTGCTGTGAGGGCACATGGCTAATTTGTGTTTAACTTGATATCCATCGGCACGCAGCATAGCCAAACAGACCCCAACCTGCCCAAAATAACTCCTTGCTGGTGCCAGGCTGGTCATGGGCACAGTGTGATGTGATACTGGATTCAAGATTGTACAGCCAGTGTGTCCTGAAAGATTGCATTTGAGGGTTCAGCTCCAAAGGTTCATGTGACGGCCACATCATGTGGTCAGACTAAGAGGTTTCCTTCACTGCCTGTGAAGATTGTAGATAGGTGAAGTTATTGGAGGAGGAATAGGAATAAAAACTTGGCAGAAATGCTGTTGTGGCTGCTGCTGTGTCAGGCTGAGAGGTTGCTGTCCCCTTTGATATGCCAGTGTAACTGCAAGCGTAATTGCTTCCTATCCCGGTTCTGTCAAAATACTTGGGGTTAGTTTAAATGCAGGGAGGGAGATGATGATGTTTGCAGAAAGGATAGGAAGGCAACAAACAGACTGAAGCTGGCCTGAGGTTGGTAACCTCTCTGCAGCTGCAGGCATGAAAAATGACAATATTTTGGAGTGACATTTCTGATGTGCGTTCATTGCTGCAGTGGGACAGACGTGGGTCTCCCCAGAGCCCAAGTGATGGGCGAGCAGCACCCAGAGCCTCTGAGGCAGCACTTGGGGGGCCCTGAGCAGGAGGGACTGAAGTCCTGGAGAGCACCAACACACAGACCTGCTGGGCCTCTGTGAAATATGGCAGCACTGAGAGAGACAGAGTGCAGGGCACCAGTGATGCCATGGGAAGGCTCTTATGCATCCCAGGTATTCGCAGGGTCCCACTCCTTTCCACGTGGAGGGTTTGAAGAGGCTATTCAAAAGCACAGATGGTGGGGGAAGCCAAGTCCCAGTGATTTTTGAAGGGCATGCAATTCCCTTGGGTGTCTTTGAAAAACCCAGTTAATTAAATTAGGCTTGCAAGTGAGAGTTGAGTGGAATGAAAGATTGTTGTGGCTGGATGGGTATACTGTTCAGTTGCACAGAAAACGGTCATTTTGTTTTGCTTTTGCATGCAGACTTGGTGTGGAAGAAGTGCGTTTGTGTGTGTCTGAAATGTCAGCATCAGATCTCTTTATTGGTCCGCAGCTTGTACTGGGATTACAGCATATTTTGGGATGTGATGCTGCAAATAGAAGGCAGCTCAGGGCAGTGTTTTATGTAAGGTAGCACTCTGCACTATTTTTAAATTTTTATGATATGGGAGCTTGTTCTAGTATTTTAATAAAATGAGACATGCTCTTCCTTTTCTACAACAGTAGAAAAATCTAGTCTAGGGCTGCCCGGCTTGACAGCTTGTGGCAGGATTATAAAAAAAGAGTTTATTCTGAGGCTAGATAGAAATGTTATACGTGGGTGGCTGCTGGACAGAATTGTTGCAAGGGTCACATCCAGCATGCAGAGCACCCTTTGCACAGCTTGCTTCTACAGATGCTGGCTGTCAAATATATAGGGCTCTTATGTTACCTAAAAATAAATAATTTCACAAAATTGTACATGTGGCTTTATCAGCCTCTTGAGAGAAGGCTTGGAACAGCCTGGAGCCTGGCACCGTGGCAGAAATGCACTGCATGTCACGGGCTGTGTGTCTGTAGCTCAGCATTCTGCATCCCTTCACCTTGCAGCACCCATTGGGTGTTTCCTGAGAAGAGCCTGGATTTATCTGCCTGACAGTGGTGAATGCAGAGGGAGATGCGTGCTGACAGCTCTCTGCCTTCATGTCCCCACTGCTGGTGTCCTCCTTGTCCCATGTGGACCACGGAGCAGGCTTCCTGCTCTCCAAACATGAGGCACTTTGGGGCTGGAGGATGAGCTTGCATTTCAGACATGCTACAGGCATCAGCATCGTCATCTTACCACTTCAGTCCTCAAAATTCCTTTCCAAAGGAAGTAGCCCCCTTCATTTGTGCCAATGATGTCAATGCAGCACATTTTTTCCTCTGCCATTTCCCCAAAAGTGTGGTGCTTTCTTTGGCATATTTCCCCCCAGATTCTGCCCTCACCGTGTCTCTACGCATTAATGCAGGGTATGTTTATGGACCTAATTCTCCACAGGTTCTAAGTCCAGAGCAACTCTGTTGGAGTTAAAACAAACAAACAAACAAAAAAAACCAACAAAAAAACCCCACACGTGCTCGCTGTAGTCATGTGAGCTCTGGTCAAACTTGAGTAGACTTAAAAGTTAACCAAGACTGTGCAAGTTTTGATTGTCGAACTGTGTTTGAATGGATTTTATCAGATTTTCCCCAGTGATTCACCTCCAGGCAAAAAAAATGAACAGGAGTCAGGGCAGGGTGATTTGCAAGGAGAGGCAGCAGCACTGCGGGGGCTGGGGGGAGGCTGCATCCTTCCATGGCTGTGGCGTGGCACGGAGTGCGGGTGGTTCGGGGACACGTGGCAGCCATGGCTCACACATCCCTAGCCCTGCCTGGTGCCAGATTTCCCCTATTTTTTTTCCAGGAGGGGGAAGATTATGCAGCCTTGTGGATCTTCTGGCTTCATTCATTTTTTGCTTGGACAAAGGCAAAATTAGTTGAGTGGATTTCATATTTATTAAAGGAATTGTATTTGTTCACTAGACTAGACTGGGAATGTAGCAGGCAGCAGTATAAAGCGTAGAGGATGCAAGCCCAGTGGACGTTTTTATTTTAACAATGGAAATATGCAATCTGTCTCAGGAAAATACAGCTGCCGAACAAATTAACTTGTGTTGAATGCTTATTGGGGGTCCACAGCTCATTCTTTTTGTTCTTCCTGTTCAGCAACTGTGTTTTTCTGACTAAGAAATAATAGATCGTGGCTCCGTAGAGCCTTTCAACAGATGATCTCCAAGTACTTGACAAACACTAGTGATTTGCTTGGAAGAGACTAAACCTTATCATAAATCCAGGGGATATTACCTAGAGAACAGGGTGAAAAGTACATTGCAGCTACTGGAGGGCTGCAGAATGGTGTGTTTTAATAGGACTTACACATTCCAAGGGATGTGCTCTGATGGGGTGTCTGCTGTCAAAGCTGTGACATTTATTCTTTCATTTACGGAGGCATTAAGAGGATATAATATGAAGGTTTTAATTCTTTTTTCCAAATTAAGGTGCTTGCACCCACCCAAATATCCGGATCACTTCATGGCAGTGTATCCAAGCCCCGGCTCCCACCCAGGTCTCTGCTGGCATGTCCCTGTTCTGCTCCTATGGGAAACAGCCCACCCCACCGACCAGCTGGGAATGTCCCTGACACATGGCCATTCTCTGGGAAACCTGAGATTGGCAAATGGTGTTGTTTTGCAAAGCTCCCCCTGGCCAAGCAACGAAGCGCATCAAGAGTGCCTAAATATTCACTATCAAAAGTTTGAGCTGTAGCCTCTCCATGCGATGTCTCATCTGGGTTACATTCTGTAGGCACTCTATGAAGTTAATTAGGAAAGCCTTGGTGCTGTGCTGATTTAAGTAGGGGCTGGAGAGGTCTCCAGGCAAGTCCCTAATTCAGGCAGTGGCAATTTGTTCCCTGTCTTCTCGTTGCTCCCACTTCTCTCTCTTTACTTAAAGGCCCCAGAATGCACAGCTGACATTGCCCTGTATCTGCCTTTGACCTGCAATTTTTAGACCCCATTGCTGTTATGCTATTCCTTTCAACCACTATTCCAAACCAAGGATTACAGAATTTCAGCATGAAATCAAGTATTTGCTCAAATGTAGCTGTTTTCACGTAAGAGTTCTGTGCTTGGGGCTAGACTGGAGCTAGAGGTGCAAAACCGATACTCCACATTCATCTCTCTCAAATTCTCAGAGGGGAAACATGTAACCTTCTGTATTTAGAGCTATCCACACAACTTCCTGACTGGTGAAGGCAGCAGCCTTCCCTGATGCTGTCCAAGGCAGCAGAATCCTTAAATACACAGCCCTGAAAAAACCACAGAAGGGTCACTTTGGAAATACTCTCTTGTAGAAACACTTCTGGATTTTGTAAACGTTGGATCTCAGTGCATGCTCTCTTTCAGACCCAGCTATGAATTAATTTGTAGAGTGATTTTGTTATGCAGATACGAGAAGTCTGCATGCATCACCGCTGTTGTCCTGGGTCCAAACCAAACCCTTAAGAGCTGGAGTTTCATACGTAGTTTCATGCAGCGCTGCCATAACCCAGTGGAGCATGGGGAGGGGAGTGGGGCAGCACTGGGAGCAAGGCACCGGGTGCAGCCCCTGAGAAGAACAGAAAACTTCAGCTCTGTAAGGGATTTACATAATGCCAGGAAAAGTGATTTAAATGCAAATAGCCTGGTAGGATTGTTAGAAATTTTGCAGTAGCTCTGGCAGCCAGGTGTAGCATAAAGAGAAAGGGAGCTAAACAAATGTTTCCTTCCTTCTGCGAGTTCATTTATTCACAGCCCAGGTTCATTTCTTTGGCAGGTATATTTTCCCCTTCATCTTAAAACAAAAAAACAAACCAAAACCAAACAAAAGGAGGCTGCCTGCCCCCTCCTTCCCAAATGCACTCTTTTTACATTATAGCAAAACACTCACCCACCTGCAGACAGGTTTCCACACGAGACATATTATTGAGCTTGCCATCAGGGTCCATAAGGTGATGCAGACACCAGCATTTTAAAACCATGTCTTTTCCAGCTCAGATCATTTGAGACACACAGGTATTTGGGGAAGTTACGAAATAGGTTTTTAACACCACACATTTTGAAGACTTCACAAACAGTATTAAACTCAAGGTGGAAGTTTTGCCCTCCCGCAGTGGCCTTCGGAAAGCAAAGCTTATGGTACTGGCTGCTGCGGCAATGTCCCAGCTGGGATGCTGCAGAGTGGCTCCAATGTACACCGAGGAGATGACCCAACCTGTTGCAAGGCAGGCTCTTTGTTGTTCCTGTATTAATTACCAAGCAGCCTTGTGGTGCTCTCCCAGTGCATGTGAAAGGAAGAAACTCAAGAAGCAGGGAGAAATGCTTTGCTTAGTAGGCTTGTTGGCACGTGTTCGGGGTAGTGCCTTTGCATTTCCAGTGTTTTGTTTGAGGAGGCAGCTACTATCCTCGGATGGAAAGCAGGGCTGATCTGGTGTGACTGAGGCACTGTTGCTCCCGGAGCTACAGCTCCCTACTGGCTGCCCATCGACAATGCTAAGACTTTGCCATGCTTGTTTATAACTCCTAAGGGCAAACCCCAGCTGAACGGAAAGCCGGAGATCTTTTCATCATTGTTAGCATCAGCTCAAGTCTTGGTGCCTGTTTCACCCTCTGTGAAATGAAGATGCTAATGTTCTCTAGAAGTCTGCAAGCCTCTGTTAGTTTGTTGCCGGTACAATTGTGATCTGGTGATAGATTACTAAAAAAGAAGACAAGATTATACCATTTGTGTTAATTAGTTCCCATTCGCTGTCAGAACTGTGCTAGGCATTCTGCTGCCTTCAGGTTGCAGTTGCAGTAGAGGATACTCCCAGTGGACCCAGATTGTGGAGAGATGGCACGAATCCCACCACAGCAAAAGTTTTGTCTGCTATACTACTCTCTTAATGACATTGCAAATGTATTGGTTCTCTTGAGAGATTATGCGTTTAGGAATTTGCTGGGTCTGCTTTGCATCTAACAGTTTTTTCTCCCCCAGAATAAAACAACAAAGAATTTCTAAATTAAAGGAGCAGACTGGAAAAGGGGTCTATTTTCCTTGTGTATCTCTCAGTACCTAGGCAAGTTTCAAGTACTGTATCAGTTAGGCAGAGAGAGGAAATGCACATCTTCAGAGCTAAAGCCATGTAGCATCTGTTCAAACTTCTGTCAGCAGAAACAAGCTGTGTTTCACAGACAGGCTATCTGATTTATCCAGGACAGCCCTTATCAAGAGCACAGGCAGCCTACATTTGCAGCGTTATATTTTGGGACTTAGGAAGGACTCTGTGGTCAGTCTGTCTGCTTGTTGGCCGTATGTCACCAGTGCTGGTGGCAATGGAGTGGATGTGAGCATATTGAGCACATCTCCTCTTGCCATTAGGGTTTCACACTAATGGGTGGCAGACTTTTCCTCACACAATTTTGCAAACACTTGCTTATGCAGGGACCTGCATCCCAACTGTCTGGTAGATGGAATTTAGATTTGAATGCAGGCAGGCTTCGTATCATAAACACACGCGGCAAGCCCAAGCTGGTTTGGCTGTACCCAAAGTGATCCCTGTCTGGTCACTGTCTCTAATGGGGTCTTGGTTTGGCTTCTGAAGAAACCTCAAGGCAAGGAATGTGTTCAGCTTGGGCAAGAAGCCGGGCAGTGCCATGGCTGTGCCTTCTCTGCATGGTGTCCCTGGCTGGCTTCGTTAGAGCTCCAGGTCCTGCCCTGCTTCCTCCATGTGATAGCCCTGCTCTGGAACAGGAACAGCAAGATTGTTATTCTTACTATTGGTTTTGTGTCTGGACTTTTCAGATTTTTTTTTCCCTGTGTGAAACTTCCTTCTCCAGACTCCGCAGTTTGCTTCCTGAACTTCAGACCAATGGCTCCAGCTGAAGCCACTTGGCTCAGGGAAGCATGTGAAGGTGTCTTAAGATAAGGAGTTAAAGCTCCACCTCACTGATGACTGCATTTGGACATTCCTGCAGCCTTGGCAGTCCTCAGAGCCTCCTATCCCTCCTCACAGATCTCAGCCTGAGCTCTCCCTGCCAGTCCTACTGCACCCATAGGACTGGAAAAGTATCCATGTGATATGCAATATAATATGTGAGCGCTAATCTAATCTAGCAATTATCTCCACTTGTGAGGGCAGATGAGATTACTCACTACCAGAAAGGTCATAACACCAGAGATCAGCCATCATGTGGTGTTTGCACACACTGATTGTTGTTTTATTGCTGGGTACTAAGACGCAGCAGTAAGACTTATCACGAAGCTGATGTGATTATAGGTATCTATCCCTATTGTAATTGGATTTCTCCTGGTAACAGAGGAATGTTTGTGAAGGAATCCACACTTGACGCTGCACTTTTGTATGCTCCATGCAGTCTATACGCTGTCTTTGATCTCCAGTGGAACTGTGCTACTAAGGAGAGTAGGTTGACCTTTGTTAGCTCTCAGATTTAAACAGTCAACCAATGATCTCATGTAAAGTCTTGAGGCAAGGAGATCAGAAAATCTGGCAGGAAGAAGATGTGAGCATGAGATTTGAGTGTGCTCAATGGGATTTTGTACTACTCTGTGTGTGGGGCTGGATCTTCTCCCTGAGCGAGGGAGGCTTACTTTTCTTGGTGATAATCTTTATAAATGTTACATGCTCAAATCTACACAAACAGCCAAGAGATTAAGTGAACTCTCAAACTCCATACTGTGTGGGAAATCACCTTGTATTAAAAAAAAAGAAGAAAAACTACAACGAAGAAATAAAAAGAGATGTGAAAAATTAGTCAGGAGCAAATCATTGAACAGGCAAATAACCATCCCAGGAGAAAGGTCTTCCTACTGTGCTGAGTGGAGTTCTATGGGTACAGCTCTGCTGGCTGAGAACAAACAGAACTATAGGATCCTCACAAAGCAACAGGAACTTGTAATAAAGGACGTTGTGCTACTCCTAACCTAGATCTTGCTGTCAAACGTACTCTAACGCTTTGTTTGGTTTCATTTTCTTCTCTCAAGTTCATTGCTGCTTGCTTCAGACAGGTTAATCAATACTCTGAAGACTATTTTTGGATTCAGTGACAAGCTGACTACACCCTCAAGGCAAAGAGAAAAGTTTCCAGGTCTCTTTCAGCCCTTGAACAGCTTTGAGAACAGCTTTGTAGGAGAGGGAAGGTGACACCTTTCAGTAGCACAATATTTTTAACCTTGGTTTGCTGCTGCGAGAGGCTCAAGTTTTGAAATGTGTCACCAGTGGTAGAGGAACACGATTGAAGCTCCCATTGTATTGGAGGAAATAGTTTTAAAGCCCCATGGTATCAGACGATGGGATGTGTGTCCAAAGTGCCGTGCCTGCCTGTGGCGTGCCTCTGCCTCAAGGTTGGCAACTCTGCACTTGCTTTTCTATTTAACCTCTACCTGTTTGCTTAGCTGGGATTTGAACAGATCACTGCATCCTTGTGCTAATTGCAGTTTAATAATTAGTGCCTATCAAAATGCTGCCTTTCAACTGCCATTCATTTTGCTCCTTGCTTGCCAAATAACTTCACCTTTCCCTTGCCACAGCTACTGTGTTCAAGGGTGACAGGGTTAGCACTTCTTAATTTCACATCCAGCTCCCTCTCTGTCCTACACGTTAACCCCTCGGTGGTTTCAGTTTTACTCCCCAAGCTAAAAGACACAAATCACTCTCAGTGCGTTTGCAAAGAGCAGAAAACCTGCTGCAGTTACACTGAGCCCAGTGCCTTTCTGTTCAGCTGCACAGCTAGTCCTCCAGCAACCAAACCACAGGGGAGATGGCAAGCAGGTCAGTGCTATTGCAGGTAGCAGAGATTTAGCTAGGTTTAATGTATTTTCATAGAGCCAAACACATGAGCATCTGTAGGCAGCCCGTTCTCTTCCCAGGATTCTAGATAAACTGAGATGGAAGAAAGTTGCTAAGGAATTGGATTTCCTGACTTTGACCTCAATGATCAAACTGGTTGGTAAAAACTAGAATTATCTGGCACTTAATCTAGTGACTTGGTGACTGTGAGGACTGTACAACTGACTGTTACCATATATTCGTTGGTAGCACGGTTCATACACTGCAGCCTCTGCAGCAAGATGCAGTTGTTTCTGAATGGCAGAGTGTATGGAGGATGTGGAGAGAAAACAGATTTGCTTGCATTATAAATCATGGATCAGAAGGAAGCTGAAATTTGGTCTGAACAATCTTCATGGATTTCTGTGCTATGTTTCACTAGATTAAATTATAAGCTTATGCCAGTGGTTAGTCAAAAGTAGAAGTGCTACAGACCAGGATCTATGCTATGTGAGCTTTGAGGATCTTCACCTCTTTTTTGCTAGAAACTATTTATCTGTTCTTCTTCATTTTACTTTATTCAATCAGTACAAGCAGCCCCTCATTGTCAGTGATGCTGCAAAGCCCATTCCTCCTTCCAGCAGTGGATCAATAAATGTTTGCCTCTCACTGCTTCCTGCCCACTCACTCATTTGTCCTCCAGAACCGGAGACGTCAGGGCTTCTCCCCAGGGCAGCCCGCAGCCATGTCTCTGCCCAGGCAGTGATAAACATCCAGGAGAGCTCCAAAGAGGACCTGTGCTGTCACTTTCTATACAGCTCTGAGGTTAAAAAAAAGATTAAAAAGATGTTCCAGCAGTCATTAAAAAAGAAAAAAAAAACAACAAAACAAGAGCATTTAATGTTCTTGCAGCAGTAATGGGAGTACGTCAGACATAAAGCCAAGAACTGCGTGGTGCCTGAGGCTGCACCTCCTGTTCCTGTTGACCTGAAGTCGGCTGAGCTTTGGGACATCTCCTTGGATCCGAGCCAAGGAACTTCTAAAGTAACCAACAGACCCATTGCTGGGGGGCTGCTCTGATTATTCTGCTCCTCCTTTGCTGTCAAATAAGCTTTCCTAGTGAAATGACAGCAGCTCAGGTTAAAAATATCATGTTTGTCCGAAAGGTTGATAACCCTGAAATACGTACACTAATCTGATTCCTCTGTTCTTTTCAGCCACAGAAAACCACTAAAAGCAAAGAAAAAAAAAAAAAAGGGAAAAAAAAAAAAAGAGATCTGTTCAGATCTCAGTTTGAGGCAGGACAGGAACCAGCTCACCCCCTGCTTTTACTGCAGGGGATTGCTCAGCCCTTGCCGGCTCAGAACTGCTGTCCAAAGCAAAGAGCTGCACAGAGAAAGGGCAGGTAGACCCTGAGCACAGAGTACAAATTATACAGATCGAGTTAATCTAAACAGTAACTATTAAGCAGGCATCTTAAGAATCTCTGAGCCCTTGGAGGGGGGCAGGATGCGCTGGAGCTGTTCCAGGACATAGGATGCTCTCCCTGGTGTCCTTACCTGTGCATGCAGTGCAACTGATACCCACAGGTGCCTGGCTATACTCACTTTTCCTCCCCTGCAGCTGTTGTACAGCTTCCCTGTATCTCATCCATTACAGAGCACAGAGGGACAGGGAGGAGGTGAGTCCCCCTGCAAACCCAGCAACTCCCCCAAAGGGAACAGATGTGGGGGCAACATGCATGTGCTTGTATAATCCTCATCTTTTCTGCAGTGTTTGTCCTCACATTAGCATCAACAAACAGGCTCTGACCTTGCCTGTTGATGCTTTAAATGCCCTGTTACAAAGCAAGCATGGGAATGAGTTAGTCACATGGAAAGTACTTAGTCTCACATGGGCTGTTCATGTGCAGGGAGGAAAAAAAAAAAGCCAGTCTCACAAATACAATAATCTCTGCAGGAATCTCTCTCTCTCCCCCCTTCTATAATAATGAAATACAGGCTGGATTTCTGCTTTGAGGGAGAGTCATATCACGGTTTCGAGCCATTTAAAAAATACAGACAAATCAATACTTTATTCTTCCTATCAACCACAGGATTAACTGTTACACAGGCCTACCCCTTTATGAAGGCACCTCTTTAAGAAGCTGCCTTTTTAATGCATGATGCTTCAGTTCGGGGTTGTGCAGGAGTTCAAAAAAGAAAAACCCAAAAGCCTCCATAGGGCCTAAAAGAGCCCAATCCATTCCCTTTTCCTGCTCCTTGCTCTCAGGCCAGAGGTGAGCTGCCAATGCAGCTGGAATTCATGGACATGTGAGGAAGAGATGTGTTTTCTGTCTGCAACGCCTTGCTCCCAGAAACACGCACTCAGCACAGACCCACGCCAAAGGCACTGCACTGCACTCTGAACTGTGCTCTGCTATGCTCTCAAACCCTTTACTCACTCATCTTTACCAACTAGCCTCAAATTCCCCCGGAGACAATGCACATCTACTTTAACCATAAATCCGAGGCATGAAGCAGAGGGCTCAGATGTGCATTGCACACACATTTTTGCTGCATTGATCCACCCGTAAAGCCCAGCCTGGCCTTGAGGATTTCATTCCTGTGTGGTGCCTCTGCCAGGTAGCCAATACCCTGCAGCCACCCAGTAAATTCTTTCCACGCATAGAGGAACCCACAGCAGGTGCATGGACAACATAACCTTTCCCCAGCTGGAAAACCTTCATGAACAATTGAGGAGGTATTTATTTGGGTTGTGAGAGGATATGGTTCTGCCTTTTGTTCCAGCTCCCAGAATAGCTGCACACAGCAGGGCTTGGCAGCTGAGGTGCAGCTCAGCGGGACATCGGGCTTTGTGGTGGGACACAAACCAGCTCTGTGGTCTGGGCTTTGGAGCATCAGCGCTGGTTTGTTGGTTTGTTCCTTCTTTTCAGTTCTTGTGCCTGGCTGAGCAAAACATCCCTGCACCATGGCCAGAGCTGTACATTGGGGTGCTTCACAAAGTGAATCCCATAACTCTCGTTCCTCCAGCACTTCTGCTGGTCATGGATTTGCTGCCCAGTCTCCCCCAGTCACAGCCCATGCCTCTGGTGAAGTTCTCTCTCTCGCAGCAAAGTGCCAGCATCATTTGTCCCCATGGGATTTTATGGTAACCTTTCGTTTGGCTGCTGGCTCCATGCCTCATTGCTGCTGCCTGCGGGGCTCTAATTTATGGCTTCTGCGTGCATGTGTCTCCCTCTGCCCCCCGCCTTCCCCACCCCTGGACCTTTGTGCAAGCACCAGCACCTGCTGCTGCCAGGAGTGAGAGAGCAGCGCATCCGCTGCCTCTATCTCCATGAAACCAGAGCTTTCCTTAAATTCCTCCATGTGTATCCTCGCGATGCCTTTATGTTTTAATCCAGGAAAGAATGGCTTTCTTGAAGATTTGCTGTTTGAAAGCATCTTTTTCTGCAGTGCTCACTGCCACTTGTTCTTTCTGGAGCAGCAGAGCCACACAACCACATTAGCTGTGCAGTGGCTCATGCAATACAAGGCTGCAGTGCATCAGAGCTGGCAGTTGCTCTTGCTTTCCCATCCTGCCTGATGCCAGCTGGCCTGTGACGTCGATTATTCTTTGTGTGTTAGAATGTGATTTTATGCAGGTTCAGGGCCTGATCATGCCTTGGTGCAGATCCTGATGGCTGGTATCTGGGGGTGCACAAACACGTGTGCAGGCTGGGCTCACGTGGCGGGTGTGAGAGCTGCGATACCATTATTTGCCAAGGGAATTCAGATAGAGGCATGTGCTCTTTTTGGAGCAGCTGGGCCAAAATTTCACCTTGGCTCTACGAGCGTTACTCAGAGATTGTCTCTTTCCACTCCAGCACTTGGGCTCATTGTGCCACGCAGCAGAATTGAGTCCTGATTGGTGCTGACAGTCCTCAAAGAGTGGTTCCGACTCTCATTTCCCTTAGCAATGGATTTTCCCCCACACGGCCTCTTTCAAAGAGATAGCTGTGTTTGAAAAAGGAAAAGGGGAACCTAATCCAATATTAGCTATGATGTGCAACTCCCCTTCCTCAGTGTGTACTTATGGAACATAATAGAGCAAATGCTGCAAATACACCTGGGAGCCCATGAAGAAAGCATGACAATAGTTGCTCATGGCATTGTTTTATTCTCAGTACATTTGTCATTCAAGCAGAGAGAATCCAAAATGTACCTGCTACCATTTAAATAAAACTATGTTATTTTAGTACAATTGCTGTAAAACTAGATTATCTGTTTTGTATACTGAACTTGCAGGACACCACAAAATAAGTTCCTGAAGGAGCTTGCATAAATACAGCTCAGAGAGGGAAATGTAAATGCGAACATATAGAGGTGTTCTAACAAACTGAAAGAAGTAAAAAGGTCTTTTTGGGAACAAGCAGTGCTAATGCACTCTGCAGTGAAAGGAAACTCTTGACTTTTCACATGAAATGCCATAGTTACCCGATTACACATTGGAACTGAACTCAATTTCTGACCCTCTGCTAGCCGTATGTGATCTGTGGACAGCACTGTGTCATTCCCGGCTATTTATTGGTCAGGGCACAGTGTGTTGTTTCTGTGTAATTACTGATGAACACAACATGGAGCTGTACGTGGCTTTCCCTGCTCGCAGACTGCAGAGGTAGTACAGCTCTGCTCACGTGAGCAGTGCTGCAATGGCTCGTTTGCTGTTAGCCAGTCGTGACATTTAGCGTCGCCTTGGTGATTTTCTGGGTTCTGGAAAGTTATCCTCAGCTTAAAAAACAATGTCTTGGAAGAGGAAAAAAAATATTTTCTTGGTAAAATCAACCCTTCTTTCTTCGTTGCTCTCTCCTGATCCAAATTTGCTTTCCAGATTCAGCTGATACACAGAAGAGTTTGCTGAACATCAGCAAATAAATTTCAGCCTATGAATTGTTTGCAAATCCGGTGCCTTGACAATCTGTGGTGGGTGATGGGCTGCCAGAATCTCAGTGCTGTTCCCAGAAAAAGTGGCTGCAGGCTTTAAACCAGAGAATATTATCAAAGTACAGCAGGTGACAGATGCAGAAAGATACGAAAGACATTGGCTTTTGGTAGTTATTTTAGTTATACTTCAGTTTATACAAGATCCCAACAGGCCCAGAGGGTGGGCTTTGTGAATGTCAGCATTATATGAAGTAACCAAAAATAGCGTCTGTGTTTGAGAAGTGGAGTGGAGGATGTGGCAGGAGTAAGGAGAGGACCTCCAAACTGGCATGCCTGGTTCTCAGGACACCTATTCACATGGTCGCTCCATGCTGAGCTGCACTGGCAGCTTTCAATTAATACATATTAATTAGAGAGCTTTTGGTAATGGAATCACCACGGCCACCTTCTTTCCATACGCCGTAAGTCTCTTTTCCATAAGTCTCTGTGGCTGGCCACCCCACCAGCAGAACTCCCTGGCCCGGAGTGTGCTTTGTTTCCTGGGGAACATTTTGTGCACGTCTGAATCACACGCACAAGTGGAAGAATAAAATTTGCTGTTAGCCTGATTCAGGGGCTGCTGCCATCTGGACCAAACTCACCAGCGTGCTGGTGAATAAACAATCAGCCCTGAGTAATAGTGGTGTGATTCTGAGGTGAAACACCTCAACAGGGCTATCTCATGTGCTATCTCCCAGCCGTGTTTACATTAATGACTGTCCCTCAAGTCGCCTCGTCTCTCCTCAGAGAATCTTATTCACTTATTAGGCTTTTCACTTGGAACCATTCAACCTTACCACTTTGATTTTGTAACAGGACAAACTACCAAGTCCTAGCAGGATAAACAAGATTGCATGGCTAATGATTTGTGAGCTTGGCCCAAATGCAATTTACTGCAGAAATTCCAGCCTATGAGACTTTGTAACCTGCTAATGAAGCACTTTTGGCAGAGGCTGTGCAAATAGAAAAGATTTCATAGCCTCTGATTTTGGGGTCATGTCACTCTCCCAACTAACAGAAATGCTGCTTTAATGCACAGCTTAAAAATTGAATAACTGTTGGAATTAGTGTTTCACTCCAGTGTGATTTCACTTACAAGATATAAGGGATGCTCATTTCTGTATTTTACAAGTCTGTTTGTAGCCAGAGTCCAAAGGTGCCTTACAAGAGAAATGGGACATGTCCTTATCGAGCAGCAATAATAAGCACTATTACACAGCAGTGCCAGGGTAATCGATGTTAGGAACTGTGACTCAGCTTCTTCTCAGTTTAGTTCCCTGGGCAGAGATCACAGGGCAATGGTGCAGTGTGTCACATGAAGATAATCTGCTGTGGCAATCTGTTGGATTAGGCATTTCCTCAAGAGCCGGAGGTTGTCACAGTGGCTCTATCACTTCCATGTTTGACCTTGGGCACTTCACTGCGCTTGGAAAGAGGAGATAATCATTCTTTGTGAAAAGAAGAGCCTTGGGACTCTCAGAGTTGTTTCAATCTGCGATGGGTTCCCAGCCTTCACCAGGGGGTGGGCACCCGGCATACCTGGCCTCCTTGGCTGGTGGAGTTCCCAAAGGTGCCAGCAGGAGAAGTGAGGACACAGCCAGATGCTGAAAATTCCAAACCTGTCTCCACTCCTTTAAACTGCTGGAAATCTGAGGGTTTGACCTGGGATCATGGCTTTGTTTATTTGCTGAGATTGAGAGGCCGACTTCATTGTATTGATTGCAGAAAGCCTCCCCCTCATTCATGGATGCACTCCACTCTCAGATTTTAGATGGGCTGATGAGGAAATGTCTGGTTATCCATTTCTTTGTCAGAGTCAGAAACCCCTTCCAAACAGCATTAGCTGACACAGGCAGACTGCTAGCTAGACAAACACTGGTCTGTGTGTCGCGTTCCAGTAAATACCTGCATTTGATTCCAAAGGGCTCCATTGATTAAAACCAGCTCTCCCCGCAGACCCGGGGAACAATCGTCACAATAGGACACTGAGCCATTAAACATTGCCACACAAAAATGCTGCTGGATCCTTTCATGTTGTTGCTGTTCTTATTATTGTTGAGATCTGGAAAATTACCCGTCAATCACTCCTTAAGCTGCTCATGGAAGTTTTGCTGAACGTGGGGTCTGAGTTTGCTGCTGAATTTGTTAATATGTGCTCCGGAAAAAAAGAAATAAAGCCACAGGAAGCCTGTTGCATTTACGCCAGGTTGTCCCACTAGCTGTTATTTCTAGCCCATTTCAAATGCACTAATCCTGGCATACAAGACCAGACACAAAATCTCACATTCTTATGGTAACATTTCTTACAGATGTCACGTTTTCAGGCTGTCCTCAGCACTTCGGGTGGAATTGCATTGTGTTGACATTGGTTAACTTCTTAGCCTTCTCTTGCTAGGCCATATAGCAGATGTCTTTATAAAGCGTAAGAATAGGGCTCAGTTTGCATCTGACCAGGTGGTCACCTAGCCCAGTGTCTTCTCTGCAGCAGTGGTTTAGAGCAGATGTAATATATAAGTAAAGCAATGAACAAGCCAAACTGCCAGTGATACCTACTTGGTATACGTGTCAGGCCGCATGCGGCCTGCAGGCCACACTTTGTACATGCCTGCCTTAAGCAGTTTGTGGCTGAAGCAGTAATACGCTGTTGTTGAGACGGTTTTGGTCTATAAAATTGAAAACTAGAAGAAAAAATGGCATCTATCCTTTGGGTAATAGGGTCATTAAAGCTTTTATTTAGCCTATGGCGTGCATAGCGTATGTGGAAGTTGGTAGAAGAGTAGTCAGAAAACCTGACAAATGAAATGCCATTTGGATAAGGTGGGTTAGCTTAGGAGTCAGACCTAAGTCACTGGACTGCTGACATTTTAGGCCTCCATCTTGCAGTGGGTAGCATGGAAATGGCTATTAGGAACCACAGGTAACTCTGAAGGGCTCTCTCACTGCCAATCGCAGAAAGATGGAATGGGACTGTGGCTGTGCAGCTGCACCAAGCCCAGCAAGCTGCAGCCATGCCTAGGAGAGGATAAGGTGGAAGCATTCACAGCTGCTGGCTTACAAAGCTGGCCTGAAGGAATGCAAAAGCTTTGAAGAGAATAGGGAGGCACTGGCAGAAGGACTGGCACATGGCTTTTCCACCTCCAGCGCTCAGGATGAGCTGAGCAGTGCTGTGGAGTGGCTGTATGGTTAACCCTGAGATGGAAGCAGCCCTGCAATTGTTGAAGTCTGGATCAGAGGGAAGTATTTGCTTTAGAGACTTGAGATTTGATTTTCTCAGGTCTGAGTTAAATCTCAAAGTAGAAGCTGCTTATTTGCTGTTTATATGTGGCCAAAAACTACAGTAACAGCTACCCCTGTGAGCTTCACTATGGGACTTGGAGAGCAGGGAATGTTGTGAAATTTCCAACATTTTGTGGAAGCATCTCACAGACCAACTTTTATGATGATGATGGCGCTGAATCTGAACCCGAATCTCAGTCTAGATTTGTTTTCAGATCTTTCAGTAATTCTAAAATTAACTTCCTTTTCCAGCTTGCACATACATATGGGGAAGAAAGCAGCGGAATAGAAAGCCATCATAAACTGTTAGTTAACGAAGGGAACAAAGCACCTGTGATCTCACACATATTAT
This sequence comes from Numida meleagris, assembly GCF_002078875.1. Classification (NCBI taxonomy): domain Eukaryota; kingdom Metazoa; phylum Chordata; class Aves; order Galliformes; family Numididae; genus Numida; species Numida meleagris. The sequence continues at coordinate 8,841,450 of NC_034420.1, forward strand.
TTCTGTTCTCAAAGACGAATGCAAAGTCCATTGGGTGGAATTTAGACCACTGTCTCTGAGCTAACTGTAGGAACACGGCGTTACTATGGAAAATTCCCGATTAAAGTCTGCAAAGAATTTCCTATGCAGAGGCTGTTTATTAATAGGTACCTCCACCCTCGCATCTGACATTGACAATTCTGCCCTTTAAACGCATCGTTTTGCAAGCAGCGTGATAAAATGCCGCACACTTTGTTTTTGTACTGGGAGAGAGTCTGTCCCAGCCCTACCTCCCCTTTGGCTCCACTGGCTGTAACCGTTACAGTTTGCTTTGCTAAGCACAGGAACAAAAATTGCAACCATGAAATTATTTTAACAAGACCATAAAAAAAAAAGAGACAACAACAACAACAACAGTTTGCCCAAGTGATGCTTGGAAAAAATAAACTCCTCTCTCTAAACTAATTTAACTGTACTATGTGTCCTTGTGCAGTTCCTGATGGTTTTCTGGTTCACTCAGTTTCAATAGATGCATGAGGACTGGAGCCAGCGCTCCTGAGTGACTAGCTCAGAACAAAAGCAGGTCTCCTGAGTATTCTTGAGCAGCCAGCAAATTGAGGGAAAGTTATTTTGGGTTAATCAATGTACTTCAGTTGCAATCACAGTTAGCTTCTAACAGAGGGGCCTGCAAACAAGGAATTACTGTTCTGAGCTTAGCTATGGATGGGACTGGAAAGTGTTACTGGCTAGACTGCGCTTCTCAATGCTTTCTCCCCCGTCCCCCCCCCCCCTGCTTCTTTTTTCTTTTGCATTCTGAATTTGGCTTGGCAGTTTTATGTGTCCTCTCCATTTGCATTTTTTCCTTGTTTATTTATTTATTTATTATTGGCACCAGGAGCCTGGGAAATTATTGGCAGTTGCTTAAAAGTCCCTGCAGGGGAGAATTCTTACTGTGTTCTAGCCAGGGCTACCGTATGGAGCTAGAGCAATTGTGGTTGGTGCTCCTCCATTTATGGCAGTAAATCTGTGATTTATGCAGGTTTGTGTTTATGAGGGCTGGCAGTCAAAGTCACTGAGGTGTGGTGAAGAAGGGGGCTGGGTGCCCTGAGCATCCTGGAGGACAGGCAGGACGTGGTGGAAGCTTGGCTTCAGGCTCTTGGCTGAGTTTAACAGCTCGTGCTTGCGTGTGTAAAACCAAAAGGATTTCTTTTGGAAATAACCTCTCCTCTCAAGGATGCTGAATGCTGGAAAATGGGATGCTCTGCCCCACATCCTTCTGCAAATCTGGCTGCTGGGTACAAGGGATAAAGTGTGGGTGAAGGGCCTAGTGCAAGGGGTGCTGCAGGACACCCTTCTTCCTTCTGCACCAGTTTTGGCTCATCAGCACCAGTATAGTCCCTAGAGCAATCCCACTGAGTCTTTCTCTCCCTGTAAGCAGAATCTTTCATAGGTATTTACAGCCCTGAAAGCCATCATCTGTTAAATGGAATCCTGAATTATTGCTTCTCCTGCAGTGTTTTATTCATTCAGCCACTCCTTAGCTCTCATGTGTGTGCTATTACGCAACAAAATTCCAGGTGTCCAGGCACTCAGGCTATGCTGGAAGAACCAGTTCAATAGATCTGTATCTATTGATTCAGGTAGAGCCAGTGCTCAATGCAGTCCCCAAATCCAACTCCCCCGTCACTCTGATTGCATGCTCTCCACCCCTTGGTGAGGATCCTGCCCATGGCACTGATGTTTCATTCACCCATTCAGAACTTGGTCTGTTAAAAGGTTGAGATGCCCACACCCACCCAAATTCACGGAGGAGTTTGGGGTTTCTGAAACACAGGGAAAAAGTCTGTGTTACTTCATCTCTTGCAATTAAAGGTTTGCCTGGGCAGACAAAAATCAAGGCAGCTTCCCAGGCAAGCTCAGGTGTTTTACTCCCCATGTGTCCTCCTGATATATGCCAGATTAGGTAGCCTTAAAGTTTTTGATGCTTGAGGTTGCTCTTCAGGTCTACAGAATGCTGTTACTGGGGAGATTTCTTGAATAAAAACATGTTTTCTATCAGGTTTGCACAAGCCTAAGCCCCAGCGTTATTGTGCAACACAATGTGCAGACACCTGGCCATGCCTCCTTCCCAGCCTGTGACTCCCAAAACCGACTGGTGAGGTGTCCAGCAGTGGACTCGTTCTCTGTGTGGAAGAGGTGGGCCTAACCCACAGCTTCACATACAGATATTAAAGAACTCTGGGTCTAAATCCCAGTTTTGCAGCTGTATGGACCAGCACGTGGTAAGTGCAGTGTGAAGGGTCCCAGTTACCACCATCCTGACCAGGATGGGGTCCCTCTTTAGCACATGGTCTTACCAAGGAGCTCCCATCTGACTGCAGTCAGGTCCAAGCGACCTTCTGTACCCCAAACACAGCACTGTGAGGCTGACAGCACTCAGCATGAGATTTAATCTCTCAATTTGTGCACTGAGACTCTCATTCTCATATAGGTAAGCTCACACGAATGCATCCAGATCTATAAACACTGCTTTTGTTGTCTCTCGTACTCTAAGGATGGATAGGAACTTCTGTGGGTGCGACCTTCTGTTTCAGAGACTTACAATCCATCTGCTCTGGAATTACATGCAAACATTTTCTAGCTCCTTCTGTTAATTTCTGCTTTGAGGGGCTGTTTAAAAATGGCTTTATCTGGATTTGCTTGTGCCATGCTTGTAGGATTCTTGGGAGGAAGCCATGTCTTGGAATCCCATAACTTTCTCAGACATGTTTTTCAATGCTTATTGTGCTCCGTTTCAGCCTCCTTTATTTTTTGGCTTTAAAATAATTATTTCTGTTATTTTTCCATCCTCTCCTTTTTCTTCATGTATCTTTTCTTAAAGCAGTTTTCCCTCAAGCTTCTTTATTAAATATAAATTCAAATGCTCTGCTTTCTGGAGTTGCATCTGAACCGTGATTACAGACCTGAGTGCTAGCATCAGGCTGAGGCAAAACATCACTCTGTCTTTGGTACTCCCATTTTCTGAACCTGCTTCCTTGAGGCCACATTTAAATCTGAAACAGAGATCTAGACCTGTAAGTGTGAAAACTTGCCTATTAATTTGAAGTGTTTTTGAACGCCGTTTTAAAAGTGTTTGAAAACTGAGTGTTACAAGAGTTACTCTGGTGAATGTCTCAGTGATTGAGGGAAACTCAGTTTTTTGGCATCAAGATCAAGCTTCAGTACCTCTAGGCAGTTGTATAGGACTGAATCTCTTTGGCCTAAAGCACACCCTCTTGGTTTGGGGATTTTACAGTGCTCACACTGAAATACTCGATCTTACAAGGCCGTGTCAGGCCTTAGGCACTGACAGCTCTCCGCAGGGCACGAAGTACACCAGGACACTTCAAAGCCCTGGGAAATCCCCACAGCCCCTCACACTGCATGGATGTGAAAGCAGAGAAATGCAACTTCTGATGTAATGGGGACACGAAAAGGGTGGGCTACAGGGAGCAGCACATTTCATGCCCACAGGAGTAGGGCACAGGCCTCTGGGCCCAGAGCAGAAGTCCCCCCAGCCTCTTCAAACTCCAGCTTTCCTATCTGCAGTGGGCTAGCATCAGTTTTCAATCATCAATGCCGACAAAGCTCTCCTAGAATGTAAAGAGCACAGGGCTGCAATGAAGGCTGCTTCACAATGTGGCGTGTTGTCAGCTTGGTGCCAAAGCTGCCAGCAGTGTCTCTGCTGCCCAGGAGCTCAGGCGGCACACTGAGGTGTGTGTCCCGCAGCTGACCCCAATTTCTCTCACTTGGAGCAATTTGGGTCAGGTCTCCCTCTCTTCTTTAGGCTATCTTGACACAGCTGTTTGTGAGCCTTACTACAATGGGCATTTATTTTATTCCAATAAGTAGCTTTAATTAAATTAAGCTGCTTCTGCGACCAACAGGTCAAATTTCTCAACTAAAATTGACAGTCACGTTCTTACTGTGTCTTCCTTATTGGATTAAGTCTCGATCAAGGAAAATCATTTACTAGGGCAGCGTTCAAAGAGGGACAAAACACAGTTCTCTAGCCTGTTCTTTGCTTCTGTGTTTTGCGAGGCATCACAAGCTATGCAGTGGTACAGAGCTCTTTTCTGCAGCCGTTTGCCAGCTTGCTGGCCAGTGGTCAACAAAAGCTTTTTGGGACTGAAAGCTGCTAGCATCAGGTATATTAATTTATAGGCCTTGTATGTTCTGACTGTGTCATCAACATTTGCGATTTTAGCTCCTCTGTTCTTTCCAGGAATGTCCTATTTTGTTGGCAGTTTCAACAGAGGCCAAGGGGAGACCATGTCTTGACAATAAATTCTCTTCACAATTTAGAAGGGACTCACAAGGTCAGAGCTGAAATACACATTATGTAGATTACATGGTATTTATTTATGTGTATAATACTTATATACGTACTCTGAGTGTTGGAGAATCAAGATTTGGTTCTGCAGCCCCCCATCTTCTACCTGCAAAAAAGAAAGATTCCTGGGTAAAAAAAAAAAAAAAAGCCATGAGCTCTCATACTTCTCTCTCTTTTTTGTTCATTTTAAACTGGGATGTTTGGGCTGAGCTTAAAAAAGAAATTCTTCAACTTCTGATTTATGAGGCCTAAGGGTCATGTTTTGAAGCCTTTCTCTGCAGCCATGAGACCTAGGAAAAAATGAAAGCTCAGAGTTTCAGTTAATGAGAAGAGTCCAGGAGTTTAGGCTTCATGAAAAATGCCAAATTCCACAAGGCTTGCAGGAAAATTGCTGGTGTTGTCAACTCCCGCTGTCCCCCGGGGAGGGTTGTTAGGAAACACCGCCTCTGTTGTTGCTTTTAATAAGTGAGGATCTTTTAGGGGAACAAAGAGGGCTGGCTTTGCGCCTCCCAGGGCAGCAGCACCCCCAGCCTTTCTGTGTCCCCCACAAATGAGATCACTTTGCTCACGACCGCGTTATAATCCCATTCAAGGGAAAGGTTCTCAGCTAGTTTATAGACTGGCACTGGTCCAGAGACATGACTTGCTGATACTGAGGAAGGAATTAAAAGCGGTTGGCTTCCCGACAAGGTGTTTATCTGCAGGTCTCCCACAAGCCCTCTCCATCCTCTGGCTTTGGGGAAGGAGGCAGGGCTGGCTGGTGTCCCAGGGACAGCGCTGTTTCCTGGGTGGCACTGCAGACACTTTTTCGGCCTTCTCACCAAAACTTTGCCGACCTTTATCAGAGTTCAGTATCAGTTCTCCTGCATGGCAGCAGGAAGTAGCTTTGAGCACAGGAACACCTGCACACCTGAAGGCACCATCACCCTTGTTCCAGTATCAAGGGCTGGAGCAATACATGGTGGTAGAGAAGCTGATGTGACAAACGACATCGGCACGGGCAGCTCTTCATTTCTATGGTAACGCTTTTTCTCCTCCTGTTTATGTTCCTTTGCATGTGCACACCCAAGTCTGCCTTGTTTATCCCCGTCTACATGGAAAATCGCACCACTGTCAGCCCTTTGCCAGTTAGTCCAAAGAATTAAACATGTCCCTTCTCTTGCTGTGTTTTAAAATCCTGTAGGAAAAAGGAAACCCCTGAGCACTTGGGCCATAAGATTTCTTTAAATTATTATCCGTGGGAACAAAGGAGCAGGAGGGTTCCTTGCCAGGAGTAGGGCAAGTAGAGCAGTACTTGGGACTGCGAAGGAGGAAAAGGTGATGGCTCTGCTACTAACGGACTGGTTTAGCCAGCTTTTGATTGTTTTGGATACACTCAGGGATGCTGCAATGACTCAGACAAAATTGCTGCTTTGTCTGACAGACACGTTTACTTCTCAGGGTAATGAGTTGATCTCCGCTCTGATTAGATTTCACTGCAGTACTCATAACCAATGGGTGTTGGCAGGGATGGGAGTGGTGGAAGGTTTAACTCAAAGGAGAGAGCAGAGAGGAACCTGCTCTGCAAAGGGACGTTTCAAAAAGAAAAAAAAAAAAAGAAAAAGAAGCATTAATTGCAGCGTAAGCTGATCGTGCATAATAGCAGGCTCTTCCCACCTTTGCTTAGACAGTTTTTCTTCAGCTTGAAGCAAACTGATCTCTGGCAGCTCTGGAACTCAGCAGGAAGCAAAGGTGATTTACAGTCCAACCTCTGCCACCCCCCACCATCCTGTTCCCACTGCAGAGCTCTGCCAGCCTGCACCCCATACCCACATGAGATTTGGGACAGGTTGAGCTGAAGCGCATCCAACAGCTCCCAGTAGCCCCACGGGTGGGGCAGCAGCTCCAGGCTGGATGAGGAGCCTGGTGTGGAAAGCCCTGGTGAATATCACCACCATTTCATATTCATTCTAAATATTATGATAAATTACAGTACATGGGAGAACTTTGTCTCAGGCAAATATGACATAAGAGTGCAGCTGGGTGAATAATACTGGTGACATTTTCTACAGCAATTAATTAAACTGAAATTCCAGTTTGATCCAGCCCTCTTCAAAGGCCTTCTCCAGGCATTCCCACACAGCTAAGCAGTCTTTGTGCTGGTATGGGTGGAAATACTGAGCTCACGTATGCAAGTGCTTGTGGAGGAGCAAACTTTATATGGGCTCTCTGTGAGCCTTCACAGTGGGAAAACTCCCAGCAGTTTTATTTCTCACATTACAGTGCAGGAATGAATTCCAACCGGATACCTGAATATCAAATAATAATTAGAGGGTAAAAAATAAATAGTTTGTCAAATGATTTTGAATAATACAGAAAAATGCTGCCCACTCACGGGCTGCTTCAAACAGAGGGAACAAGTAGTACTGCTTGCCAAGGTCTCTTGCAGCCTGTGTGTGACAGCCCAGCCCTTCTGTGGGTGCCGATAGATGTTTTTGCCAGCTCGGAGAGAAACTGTGCTGGCTGCTCAGACCCTTGCATCTGGGCCCAAATTTTTGGTCACTGCCAGCTTCCATGTGACAGCATGCAGTCTTCTCCAAGCCTTCAGCAAACATTTGGTCAAGGATGTCAGTGTCTCCTTGCTGTGCTCACCACAAATGGCCAGGTCAGCTCTGAGTCAATACAATGCTTTCCACATCAACCTCCACAGCCTCTCTGAGGGGTCAGGGCTCAGCATGAGTCCCAGAGCGCTGGCTGGTGCCATCCCTTCATGTTGGAAATGGCATTTAGTTTCTTGAGCTGAGATGCCAGTATTTCTGTCACAAGCAAGGATCTGTATTCTGACTTGTCACTTGGGCTGGAGCATCCCTCATTGTGCCACTGCCCTGGGTGTTACTTTCTCCAGGATATCCCAGGGAAAGAACTGCGTTGGTACTCTACCCCAGTCCTGTCTGTCACATCTGCAAGGCTGTAAAACACTCAGATCCCTTCTCTCTTTTGCCTCCCTCTTCCATTTCTTAAAACACATCCGTCCCACACCCCCATCTTTATTCCCAGCGCCTCTCCTCTAGTGCTGCTGGGTACCTCTCCTCTTCTGTATTGTTCCTTGAAATCCTCCTCAGGGCAGAAGTGCCCTGAAAACCTCAGCAGTGGTTTGGCAGCTGGCATTCTATCTGGATAACGAGGCTTGTTTCCACGTGGTCCTTCCTGGAGAGCTCGGTGATACGCTTTGCCTCCAACCCAGCTGTTGCTCCTGGCGAAACCCCATTTTTGGTTTCATTTTGAAGAAGACACAAAAGCATCCAGACCATTTCATTTTACATTTCAAATGAAGCATGTTCCTTTTTTTCTTGTTTTAGATTCAGGCTGAATCTTCATTTAAAAAAGCTCTGTAGTTTGGTTATTGCAAAGTCCAGAGAGAAGCACTTTTGTCCGGTGCCAAGCTGCCTTTTTAACTTTTTAAATCTCTGACAAACAGTATTTCTCATTCTTGTTTACAGAATTGCCAGCAAATTGAAAACTCTTTTGCACCTGTGCTCCCTTGCCTGCTCTGTCTGTGCTTGCTTGTTCCCTTCATTTGCAGCTCGCAATGCTCTTGGAGCGAGGTTCTGCTGCACCACTCAGTGCCATGAAGCCTCTTTCGTTACCAAGGCCCTTTGGGCACTGTTGTATTACAATAATAATATTAAATGGTTTGATCCACTTCCTCTGAAGTCGGTGGACATCCAACATAGGGTTTCTCTCTCTTTCAAGGCACATGATAAACGGTCTCAGGAATCCTCTCTTTGCTGTTACCTTATCCACCTGTGCTATACACTGGTTCAGCACAGAGCTTATTACCAGCTACCAGAAGAGATGGATGCTGATTGTGGAAAAGGCTGAGTGCCAACCTGTCAGATGGAAATGGTTTCCAATATTTCTCCAGAGGGTATTTTCTGAGAGCACGCATTTATTTGCACGATGGAATAGTCATTTCAGACTGTATCTGGAATAGTGCATTACCATACCAAACCATGCTACTGGCTCCTATGCACCAGGGGGAATTTCTTTAGCACTTAAGAGTGAACCTAGCAAGCTATAGTTCTGAAGCTGTGTGAAAAAAGGAATAATAAATCTTACTAGAGGGGGTAGCAGAGATGATCCCTTCCCACCACAAAGTGTGTCCCACGCAGGCTGTTCCCCCATGCTCAGTGTTGCTATGGCTGTGCAAGTTGTATGAGATGGAAGCTGCCGACACGTTCTCATGGTAGGGAAAGCATTTCCCCCCACTCTCTCTGAGTGTTCTCCCTCGGCAGCAACCAGCCCTTCACAAGCAATTTTTGTATGAGAGCATAGGGGATGTGGTTATTTGCCTGCAGATTTCTTTCATTGCCTGAGGAAACCTGCAAACCTTAAATAGCTTTTCTGGTCATGTTCTTTATGTTCTAGAGGGGACTTTTGCAAATCACTGAGCATTTTGCTTTGGTGGGCAGGTTGCTTCATGCTGCAGTATCACCAGCTATTGCTCTTACAGCAAAGGATCAATAGCATTTTCCACTGTGAACATGCCTCCCCCGCTCCTTCCCAATTCCCATTCTTTTTGACTTTGTAGGCTTCATCTGCAAGGCAGGCGGTTCCCTCTGCTTTGGGAAGTGATATGTTCTCCCACATAGGAAATTGGTTAGCTTGGGGTTTTCAGTGCAGCCTAAGGTGTACAGGCCTGCAGATGGACAGGAGCTGTGCCAGAAGCTGTCCGTGGGCCAGGCCGAGCAGGACTCTGTGGGCGGCTGAGTTGGATGCAGAGGTGCAGAGCTGCAGGAGATGTTGTAGGCGAGGGCTGAGGCAAAAGAGCTTATTACATGGATATGGCCAGAGGCAGGTACCCATCTTGTTCCTGACAGGGTGTTTTGACAGCTGTGGGAGCTGGGAACTGGAAGAGCAGGTAGAGCCTTGCAGGAGTACAGGGCTGAGCACTGGGACCTTGGCTGCTGCCAGCAGCTCTGCCCAAACCCAGGTCCTGCCCAAACCTTCTGTCCTCACTCTGCGTCTTCCCCCTCTTCGTCTGTATGCACTGTGTGAGGGCACAGGTGTGAGGATGCAGTTGGTGGGAGGCTCTGGAGCAAGAGCAGGAGCAGGCTGGATGGTTTGAACAGGTAATTCCGGCGGTTGTGGCAGGAAGTTTGCCACAGGCAAGTCACAAGACAGTTTGTGCTTGGGTTCATTTTCTCAGTGTGGGAAGACGGGAAAGCCTAAAGCTGAATGCAGAGTTATGATATAACAAGCATCAGAAATAATGTTGAGACAAAGGCTGAGCCAAGGAGGAAGCCACGGTTAAGACTGGTAAATAAGAGATCTCGGTATTTTCGGCCAATGAAAATGTAAGGAGTAGAGAAGATCTGGGGAAGAGAGAGATCACACGCATGCCAGTGTGGCATGTTACAGGACAGCTGCCTTCTGCTGTGACTGTGTTCCCCAGCAAAACGGGCTGCGGTCTGTCTAGTGTGTGCTATTGCTGAGAGGGGACAAACCTCCACTGTCACAGAGCACCCAGGGCTCAGAGGAGGGAGAGGCAAAGCCAGAAGCTCTCCACCGAGCATCTCCAGATACAGCCACTTGCAGAGCTTGTAGAGTAGCTCAGAAAGTTATGGCAGAGGCAATACTCTCTAAGGGACTATCTCAGCACTCACTCACTCACCACATTCACCTGCATGTAATGCCAGATGAAGAATGCATGTAGTAATGTATTTTGCAGAAGACAGCTGAGTAAAGGTGAGTTGTTTCAGTGGGGATCTGTAGTTTTTCACCCAATTCTAGAAAAAAACAACAACAGGAACTGAATCAATCCCATCCTGCTTTGAAAGATGGGCCCAGGGAACAGGAACAAGGACATAACCAAACTGGCAATCATTACAGAGTGAGGCTGCATGCACATGGTTTTAAGAAGGCATTCAGGTCAGCCTCCACCCTGGAGGGAACCAAGCACATTCTGTGCTGGGAAGGGAAAAGTCTGAGCCAACGATGTAATCATTCTCCACCTTATCATTGCCCCAACATGACTAATGAGCTAGGGACAGTCTGGAGAGAATGAGGAACATGGAAACAGCAGAAAAAAAAAAACAAAGTCGGGTGTTTGCAACACCTTTTATTGTGAACAAGTGCACCGAAATTATGCAGTAGTTCCTCCGGCAAAGCAGAGGGAATGGCTCTAGATTAGGCGCTAGCTGATTTTTTAATTTCTTCCCCAAGTAAGCAGTTGTTTTCTTTCAGGTTGGGGTGTGTGTGTGGAGGAGCTGTTCTTCTGTATTTCATCTTTGATCTGTCTCATGACTTCAATTTTTCTAGTAGAAACCAGAAGCCAAAATGAACTCATTTTTATAACCAGAGTTGCTGGTTACACGTATCACGTGCTTTATACATACTCATGGCCCAGCTGCCTATTGCTTTGAAGACCATGTCTGAATGAGGCCGATTTGTGTGAGCAGTCTGCAAGCCGGGAACATGCTCTGTCGGCCAGGCATCAGTGCTCCTCATCTTTCTTCTCAAGTGGTGGATCCCACAGGTCAGGGGTGAAGATCCTCCTACCCGGTTATTTATACATTGCCTATTGACAGAGGCAGGAGGGAGGGAGAACTGGGCTGTGTTGTCAGTGACCAGGGCAAAAAAGCCCTTGCTTTCAGGAGCACTAAATTAACTGCAAAATAAATAAATAAAATGAAGAGCTCTCTCTTGTTATTGTGCTGCAGGCATCATTTATTAGATGCTGCTGTAGTGTGGAGTCCTTATCTCTCCCTCCAGATAAAGTAAATCAGAACTCCCATAGCTGACACCCTGGGAGTGTTCTCATCTGTCAGAGATTTAGCTGCCCTTTTCTTGTATGTTTTCCCAGAGAGCGATTTTTTATTTTTACTTTAACCCTCAGCATACTCATCATTCATGGCTTACACACTCAGGAAATAAAGGGCCAAGGAGGGATGCTCCAAGGTCTTTTGTTGCCTCTGATGAACGCTTCTTTCCGTCCTCAGTGAGAGGATCGCTGTCAAAGGCAGATGCTTTCACCATGCTAAATGAGCAGTGCCTTTTGCAGCACAGCCAGGGCTTGCAGGCTGCCTTCTCCCTTTGGCTCCCCATCCAGCTGCAGCAAGCAGGCTGCACCCCCTGCACTGGGGCTCTCAATATTATTCCTTTAATGGGGTTAGTGATTTTTCCGCTTCTGAAACATGAATCAAATATACAAATTGCTCTTGAAGGTACATGGGAAAAGCTGTGGTTTTTTAACTCCTGTGACTTCTCTCTCTCTGAGAATTGCTGGTAATTCAACCAGCGACACAAACAGCAGATCCCACGTGGAGGGGGTCCACCTCAGACAGCTGCATGTTTGATAATTCATCACCTGGTTTAAATGTACTTCCCATTTCTCTTGATGACTTACTGTGGAGATTGGGCCAAAAAAATCTACTTTTAATTAGTGAGTAGCAATCAGATTAGAATAGGATGCTAGGAAATACATTATCCTCTGCTCAGTGGATCCTTCCCAAATACTAAAGGACTTTGTGCAAAAAAGGCCCTTACTTATAGAGAGCGTGGACTTTATGCAATAACTCTGACTGTTGGTGGTATTATTAAACTGAGTTCCAGTATAGACATTTAAAAGTATAAATTAATCGTATGTTTTTGGGTTGGTGATCTAGGAATTAGAAAAATTAAATGGTACCTTGCTCTACAAGTGTTACAACAGCTAAGTAACATACATGAATGCAAAAAGGTTTGTTTGTATGCCCTGTTTATACATATATATACACATATCACTTTAAATATGAGCAGGAGTGCGTATTTTATGTGTGTGCAGTGCACTCTGGACTGAGATATTCTGGTCCAATTTTACTGCAGCTGAACAGTGTCAAAAAAACCTGTTTTTCATTCGTGAATCTTTCAGAGACCGATTCAAACAGCAGTTTTTGCCCAGAAAATATTAGACTTGGGAAAATAGAGACTCACAAAATCCAATTCCTTTTTATGGTGATTTTGATCCAGCTGTATTTAGCTTTCAACATTTTTTGAAAATCCAGACAAAGCAACCCTCACTTTAGGAGAACTGCAGAAGGCAGCTCTGAAGCCTCCTAGCAACAGCTGCTCAATTAACTCTGCAGGTCGGTATTCTTGTTTCAAGCAACGGTAAAGCAATCTGTCCCCAGCCCCAGCACTCAGTGCTGCAGTTCCTGGAGCAGTTTCTGGTGCTGGGCAGGACCTGACTGTTGTGACACGTTTTGCACAGAGAGCAGACTTTGGCTTGAAGATCTACAGAACTGTGGATGTATTTCTGCCCACAACCTGTGGTGTAGTTAACTGTGGGGCAAGTCACACACACTTCGAGAACACCGCCAGAATAAGTCACCACTGCACAAGAAGAAGCCAGTGAATTTTTACTAGCCCAATAGACCAAGTTCTATGATTCTAGGATTCTAAATGTACCACTTTTCCTGTCTCGAAGAACTATCTATTAGGATGCCCAACCATGATGAGAGGTAATGGGCTAATGTTGTGCCGAGGAAGATTCAGGTTGGATATTAAAACAATAATGTTCTCAGAAAGAGTGATAATGCAGTGGCACAGGCTGCCCAGGGAGGTGGTGCAGTCACCGTCCCTGGAGGTGTCCAAGAACCATGGAGATGTGGCACTGAGTGACATGGTCAGTGGGAATGGTGGGGGTGGGTTGGTGGTTGGACTGCGTGATCTTAGAGGTCTTTTCCAACCTTAACGATTCTATGATTCTATCCTTCTACGATAACAGTATCATTTCAGGTGATAGCAGAGAACATGGGGATACCTGGATTGCTCTGCTCCAGATATACTGAGTGAACGGTGACCAAGTCAGCTGTGTCAAGGTGACAGGAGGTGTTCAGATGCTCACGGGATTCCAGGGATAAAAGACTGTGAGGTACCTCTTTCAGTGGTAGACAGCTATTTAGAAGAGGTGTGTGCTTTCTCTGACAGGTACACATTGGTATAGGAAGAGAGCACAAATGCACGGGTTAAACTGGACTGGTTTATAGCAGATTAGGATGTAGCTGTTTCTCCTTACTGGTATTGTCTTGTTCTGCAGAATCTGCTTTATTGTTTCTTTTAAAATTGTGCATCTAGGGCTGTGATCAAAAGGTTATTTTCAGACTTTCACGCACAGCACAATGAGCCTGGGACACCAAGCTCAGGGATGGTGCAAGTGCACTGTAAGAGACGACTTGCCTTTACTATACAGAGCTGTGGTAACACTGAAGCTCAGCAAAGATATTTGCAAACCTGTCAGCCTGGATAATTAAATACCAGTTAATACCTCATTTAACATTAACAGTTACTGATAATTGTTGATTTTTATATATTGTTGAATTACCTATAATCTGCAACTGAATACATGGATAAAAGTGGGGGAATTATTCAGATGCAAAAAGTCAGCATGATCAGCTGTCTGTAATATAACCTGGAAACACAATATGGCTTAGAATGGGATTGTGTGGCCCAAAAGATATAGATAGAATCTTTTATCTCCATTAGATATAGGCCAGAGCAGCAAAGTTCATCTCCAGTTTTTGTATCACTGAACTAGTTCAGCATTATCCAGCAGGAACGTGACTTCACTAGGTACCCAGTGTGTTGGAGGGATTTTGGAGATCTGCTTCTCTTGCACACTTACTCATTAGATCAAGATAACAGTGCACAGTGCAGAATAAGGTCTAGATCCACCATCCACAGTGCTGGGAACAAATAGGAAAACCACAAAGAGTATCTTTTGCCGTTCTAGTATGTGGAGTTAGATTGCAACAGGAAGTCTCAGTTCTGCTGCTGAAAGATTTGAGCTACTGTGTTTATTTTTGTTGCTTGTGGCTTTTAGGGCACCAGTATTTTGTGGGATACTGTAGAAAGACAGAGGAAGAAGCAGAGTAGGAGAGAGGGGTTAGAACAAGTCAAAAGGTCCCCCAGGGCAGAGAGGACACCAAAGTGAGGAGGACAGGTGTTAGCACATGAGTGCAATGAACAAAACCGGTGGAGGATGCTTGAAATTCAGACACTTTTCACGTTTCTGATGCTTTTTTGCTTCTCTCCCTTTACACGGCACACCTACCATTTCTTTTTCAGAATTTCAGCTGTACACTTCAAATTCTTTTCATCCTTCCTCTATCTTATGCGCATCCAGGAGATTCTGTGCTTCTCTGAGGGCTGACGTGCCCTGGTTTAAACTGGAGCTGCCCTGAGGATGATTTTATATTTAGTTGCTCCTTATGAGCTGCTGTCAACTGAAGCAGCCCAGAATGTCTGATAGAACATTTGCTGTGCTTCTCTCTGTCCAGTATAAGGATCGGGCTGACCTTGAGAAGGGGCCAGTGCCTTACCCAAAATCTACCAAGGCAGCAAAGCCTCATAGGGAACCATTTCTAGCCCCTTTATGCCATCAGAATAACCCACAAGGTCTGGAGTGAGGGATAAAATCCTGTCCCACAAAATCTGTTGCCAGGAGAGTACAGCTATCAGCTTGTGTCACTTAGAATATATGTATGTGTATAAAAGGTCTAATCACATGTAACCTCTGATTTTCTCCCCTCATGTATTTCCTTGTGTTTATTGCAAGAGGGATATATTGATTTGGAGAGCTTAAGAGAAAGAGTTCTTCTGCAGGAGTGATACAAATGCACAGTCACCTGGCTTCTGCCATCCCTGGGGTCAGCACTCTAACAGGGAGCTTTCAGGAATTCCCTTCTCAGCCTTTATACAAAGTTACTGGTTTCAGCATCCAAGTGCTTTGAGATGACCACCGCTCCCCGTGCCAAGTCCTTGAAGTAGTGGTGGGGGGAAGCTCTGCTCCCCAGCCTTCCTCTCTGCAGTGGAAGTTCGAGGCACCGCAAAGAACACGGCCTCCCCCCTCCACCCCACTGGGCTCCAGGCTCCAGAAAAATGGGTTGGAGCCTTATAAAACAGTCCCTATTTCGAGCCTGTGATGGTTTTCAGTCTGACAGCGTGTGGGTGGGCAGCGGTGTGTCAGATGGAGCACAGTCTCACTCACAGCTTTGTGAGGCTGCAGAAGAGAGAAACGGCACTGCCTCAGTGGCAAGCAGCCTTTCCTGGAACATCTGAGCGAGGCAGAGATGTGGTTACATGGACCCTGGTCTCTCTAGATTGGGTTCCTGGAAAAGCCGTTCAATTATTGATAAGGGTCGCACTGACATCACCAAAAGACAATGAGGCTCTTGCTTCCCTTTAATAATTTCTTACTCAGCAGATCTTTCACTTACAGCTCAGCAGAATCAGCATTGCAGGCACATCAGCTGAAACACAATATGCATGCTGTAAAGGCAGACAAGCGACTGCCCAGCTCTTTTATTTGTAAACTAGGAAGGGATGTAGACATGGCAGCCTGGGTTGATTCTGCTCTGCAAAAGCCTAAATGCCACGATGGAGTTGGCACTGCCAGGCTTTCTTTTCTGCTGATAGCAGTTGGTCCTT
This sequence comes from Numida meleagris, assembly GCF_002078875.1. Taxonomy (NCBI): domain Eukaryota; kingdom Metazoa; phylum Chordata; class Aves; order Galliformes; family Numididae; genus Numida; species Numida meleagris. The sequence goes on from NC_034420.1 coordinate 8,857,249, forward strand.
GTTCTTTGTTCAGAGCTGCTCTTCAGTTCCTCCTCCCCCCATTTATCACATAGGCTGGAAATGAGGATTTCCCAATAAAGGTAAAGGGAAGAGGCTGATCCTAATGCTCCAGATCTAATTCAATTTAACAAGCACTATTCTAGCTCATAAAGCTGCTGCTGTTTTGTTCAAAGTATAGTGCTGACAGCTTATGCAGGGAGGAGCATTAACCCCATCTGCTCCTCGTGCTAGATTTAGTATTCCAGGAAAACTTCTTACACTAGAGATCGAGCTTTAAGCCTACATGTCCCTTGGAGATGTGGAACCAACTCGGAACGTGGCCCTACAGCACCAGGTCCAAGCTGGAAGCAGGCTGAAGCTTCGGAGGGTTTTGTGAGGCTCTGGCACTCATAAACCTGAACCCATAGTGAGTTTGGACCAGAAGCTGAATTGCCACCTAAAATAAATACCTGCAAAGATTTTTTTTTATTTAATGTTTTGTATTCTTCAGTGACATTTCTGAGTCTTCTGGTGGTGGCTGCTGTTCACCTCACTAATGGGATCAGCTATCCGCCTGTGAAGTAAGGAAGCTAATGATTGAGGCTCATTAGTGGAATAGATACACTCTCCTATCAGCAGATCTGAATGTCAGACAGGGCTCCCCATCCATCTGAAAACATCAGACCGCTAACTTGCCAGAAATGTCACACGGTGCTGCAAAATCAATACCGTGCACCAGTGCCGTGCCTGGGGAAGGGCAGCCTGGTGGCGGAGCTTTATTTCGGCACTTCCATTTTGTTCAAGATTTCTGAAGCCTCAGAAGCTGTCACACCAACTGCTTTTCCACCTCCATTTGGCTTTAACAGCAAGTGGGACGTGCGTGTTTGAGCACCCTGTCTACCGTGCAAAGGTAAACAGTCAGGTTCCCTTTTCACAATTAGTCCTGTGTTAGAGGGACATGCAAACATTGGGTTGCCAGCACTGCTGCGTCACGGATGCAAACAATTTTCACTGGGGTGGAAGCCCGGATGATACCACCATGGCAACCAATTTTAAATAGAAACAATAGGGCAGCTCCTTTGCTGAAATAAAGGCACAGGACCACAGGATCTGGTTCCATATTTGTACGGTGTACAGTACAATTTTTGAGCATTTTTATTTTTTTGTGGTTTTATTGCTCAGAGCATCTCAGTCTGCTCTTTGCAATTTCTATGTAGTAAATACAGAGAAACAAAACCATCTCACTGTGGCTAACAGCAGTCAGAAAACAGCATGGTGGATAAAGGGAGTTCTTGCCTACTTCTTTATCTTTGCAGGCATAGAATCTTGAAGTCCCATGTGGAGTGGCTGGTCCAGCTTTGCCTTGAAAATCTCCAAAAAATAAACAAGTCATTAATGTTGGGAAGTTGAAATGCTGAATCATGCCTCCCACACTTCAGAACTTGTGTTCCACCGAGTCTAATTATTTCACACTTGCTACATGGATCTTTGAGCAATCTCTTCTGAGAATATTCACGGTGAAAAAGAAAAAGCTCTGATAAAAGGACTAACACTGGGGCAAAAGTTCTGGTCAAACTCGCTGGAGCCTAATGTTGACTGCTCTCCCGGGAATGGTGGCACCGAACAAGTTCAGGCAAACTTGAAATTACAGTGAGAGCAGGGTACGCAACGTGCAGCTGACTGGGTGTACTGGAACCTCAAGAAAGTGTGAAACCATGCTACACCACTTGTGTATCTGAGAGAGGGTGAAAATGTGTTCCAGTTCCACCAAATCCATCTCCTCTGTTGCAGCCAGCTTGCCCTGAGCAAAGCAGAGAGTCAGCAGAAATAGGAGACTACTTTTTTGCTGTTGCTTGAGTACTGGGGATAGGGAGTTACTATTTGTTTAAAAATAAATAAATGAATTACTAACCTACAGCAAATTCAGGAAGGGAATGTATCAGGTACTTGACAGCTCTTAATGCTGAGAAGGAATGTCAGTGCTATGGCATTGTTTTCCTGTGTGCCATTCTTATCAGACAGGTAGTATCAGCTGCCAGAAATGATGTGGCTTTACTCTGTACTTTGTATTGAAATATAAATGGAGCTGAATACTTGTCATAGTCCTTTGGGCAGGGCTCCCGACTACTGCAGAGTTTAATATTGAGATTGGCAACACGAAGTCAGCTGATGTAATCCGTTCCATTACAGATATTTACGGCATGCCATATTACAATACAGAGGCAGAGGTTTAGAGACTAGAAAGATGTGACAAGCCAAAAAACCAACCCATTCAGAACCGAGGCTGGCACCGTAGGGCTCCCCTCACTTTATATTCACAAAAATTCCTTTCAATGCCATTAGGAGTACACAGGAAGCACAATTCAGGTCAGGCACAAAGCACATGGCAAATAAAGTCACTGTTATCCAAGCCACATCTGACTGTAGATCTGTCTTTAGCATTACCTAGTGACTCATGATCACCAGCATGTATTGTCCAAAGTCATTCCTAGGTTTCCTCATTCTTTGACCAAACATCACAAGCCTTGGCTTATTGTAGTGCAGGGGGAAGGAGCAGCACAGAGGCATTTGTTCCTCTTTCTAGCAGCCTCTCAGTACTCCAGCAGTAGCCCAGGAGCTGGTGCAGTGATTTGTGAGCTATTACAAGTCATAAAGCTATGTGCAGTTTACTTATATTTTCAAAGTCCTGGATATTTCCTTCTTGAATTTCTCACATGCCACCATCCTCCATCAGAAGCCAACCCTCATCAAGCAGCTCTTTTAGACTTGAGGGTACAGGCTGAGCAACTCCCACTGCTGAATAACCCATTTCTTTCCCAAAGCACTCCTGTGGCACATGTTGAGGAAAATCAGCACTTCCACTGCTTTTAAGGGGGCCTCAGCTTGTGGAAGGCACTGGAGAGGCTTCACATGCAGCTGGGGAGTTTCTGCTATAGACCATCGAGGAAATATACACAGCTCCTGGTGCTTGGGATTGGAAGAGTCAAAAATACTGACAATGTGTTTCGAACGCAGTGCTGTTTTGGATACAAAGAGGCCCAGTGTGGATGCATCTTTCCCCAGTTCTCTTTAAAGTTCAAGGGAAGCTGGAGCCCAAGTGATTAACTGAAGTGTATAATGATGTGTTTACTTTTATTTGTGAAGGGAACAGTAAAAAGATAGTATATGAAACAAATGTTGTTTGCTATATCATTAAATCAATTACTTTTGCAATGGTTTCTAAGTGTTGTTAGTAAAAATAACATTGCTTTTACAATATATCATGTAAAGTGATTTCAGCTGCAGTTTTTCTGTTGCTGACCTCTGCACTGCTTGCATTTCAGACAATTTTATACATTTATTGATTACCTGATGTACTATTCTAATTTCTAGGAAGTAAGAACATAGCTCTTAAATCATCCAGACTCTCTGAAATGCTTTAATTTCCTAAAGCAAATAGGGAATATTTTGCCAGGAGCCAGCTCATGGATCCAATTCCACTTTTACACAGGTTTTATGCTTGTACAGCTCCCTTCACTTCAGTGAAAATAATCCTGATTAGCATTTAGAATCGGGTCCGAAGCGTGGGATGGAGGGCAGGTTAATGCTTTTTTTTTCTTGATATTGAGTGCTTTAAAAGCAGTCTGAGACTGTAACCCATTACGATTCCATAGTAAGTGCCTTCTGACAGGATTGAGAAGGATTGAAGAGTTTTTAACCAGCAAGTCCCTCCAGGTCTTTTACAGAACAGTGGAGATTTAGTCATTTCCAGCTACTGGCTATCTGGTGACTACAGGTCAGTGCCAGGTCCAAATAGATAAGTGTCCACACCACAGCCACATTAGCTCCATCGCTGGCACTCTGGAAAGGGGGTGGAAGGAGCATGGGGCTGGTTCTCTTCCCAATCTTTGTAAGTCTTCTATAAAACGTTCTGTAAAGTGCTCTATAAAAATGCTTTACCAAAGTGTATCCTTTGCCTCATGCAGAATTGTCATGCTCCAGCAGCTAAATACACAGGCTGATATTCTCTAAGTACCCTGTCAACTCCCACACCGTGGATGACTGCTCGAAGTTATAAGCACTCCCAAAATAGGGCTGGATTCTCACAGAGCCATCACGGAGGCTCTGTAGGTGGGAGCAACAGCAGAGACAGTAGTATCAACAGTCAAGGATTTTCACCAGGCTGTTATCTGATTTTATTATAGCATATATACCATAACCGTATCAATGTATAGCCTTCCTTTAGTGGATGTCTCCTGTACACAGTTATGGACCCATTTTTGTTGTCAGTGTGAGGTCTCAGGGAGCTAAGAAAAGTCCTTATAACTGCCCTAAGCCCTGGTTCAGGAAAAGTGACCTTACAGTCCATCACTGCGTGTATTTGGGCCCAGCCTGAGCTTCCATCACCCTCCATCATTCAGTGATTTTCCTTTGTAATGGTGATATACTTGGGAAAATAAAAATTGCACGTGTCTACTCTCTCCACAAAAGATCTGAAAATGTTGGTATCAGAATATTTAAATGTGAGTTAAATAATGAGAAGCTAAACAGAGTAATATTCTCAGTTACTGTCAGCACTAAGTGTTGCTCTTTTGGGACTACATGGCTAGAAAGATTGAATCAAGGAACACTTATGGGTCACATTCTTATCTGCTACGCTGCTGTCTCAATCAAATAATGCCAGAGCTGCACTGTGGTAACTGCTGTTGAGATCGGAATCAGGTTATAGATATTCTGTCCATGAAGTTCTCAAAGCAGTGTTATATCTCAAGTCAAAGTGCAAAAAAAAAAAAACAAAAAACCAAAAACAAATAACACCATTTATTTCTGCAGATTATTTTCATGCCTGTGTGCTCCATTTTTAAGAATAATCTGTAAATGAATTATTATCAAGAAAAGTTATTTGTTTGTACTAATCAAGCCTTAAACTTGTAGGCATAATTTGGAACTAATTATTTTTAACTAACTAATCAACATGTTTCATTCATAAGTTGGGATTTATCAATATAGCACATGAAAGGAGAGAACATATTATTATTTCAATTTAGATAATATGCAAAAAGCACTGTGTTTGTAATGACCTGCTTTCACTGAATATAATCAAGCTCCAAAGCTCTATTACAGGCTGGAAATAGCAGCAGCTTACTTTAATGAGATTTCTGGCTCTGGGCCCCAGCTGTTCTACGCAAGGCTCTCCCTTTGCTCTATGACCTACCAATATGTGCTGTCACCAGTAATGAGACAGGACCTATTTCCTAACATGGGGAAAAATTGGAAAGCGTGAGTTCACTCTACTGTCAGTGGCAACACACCCTCCTTCCCCTGCAAGGCAGAAGTGGGGAACGCTGAATATGCAATGTCCCCTGTCCCTGGCCAGCAAGATAAAACATGAAGCCCATAAGGTGGGGAACCAAGGTGAGACTGAAATTCTCTTCTTAACTCATCCCCCCAGCACACAGGCACCAGCATTCATTAGGTACATGCAGAATATGTCCCTCCCCTGCGAAGTACCCCAGAAGAGGACTCCGTCTGTGAGAGAAGGGAGAACAGTAGCAGCCTTAGACACAGAACTTTATGGATTTTGTGGAATTATGCTCATTTCAGAGCTGCACAGGGAATGTGCCAGGAGTCAAAGAGCTGCACTCAATTTGCCTAAAATGGAGCAGATTACCACTGCTCTCCTTTTTAATAATGGAGCTGCAGCCTGGAGACTCCCGATCCAGCAAGCAGAGCTCCGCAATGGCAGGGCTGGGTCCTGGTGTGCTGCATTGAGGTGTCTGGTGACTCTGGGGGAAAAAGCAGACCCATCACACCTTTGTCACTCTGAACTGGACTCTTAATATTGCTTTCCTTACTCTTTTTAATTACAATATCCCATGGCTTTCAAAAGCAGAGGAAAATTCTGTTCTTGAAAGTGATTAGTTAACAATTGTATTTTGTAACACTATTTTTATCTTTAAGCTGTCACTCGCAATCAGTAACACTTTGCACGTGAATCCGTGATTTTGGGGACAAGAAGACACTGTTGTTTTTTCCCTCAATAGCATTGTTAAGTATTTCAGGAATCGAAAATCCACAAACTATTTCTGTGCCCTGAATACAAACCTCTTTGGAAAAACTGATGAGCATTTTAGTCAGAAAATTGAAAAGTGTGTGCTTAATGCACTCCGAAATTAAATGATTTTGTGCTTTTCAATTTGTCTTTTTGCCCTTCTCAAATACCCAAAGGCACTAGCCCACTTTGTAAATGAATAGGCTATGAAATCTTATTTTGAGAAATGAAGGTGTCACCGAGTTGCAGTAAGAATTATACTTAGCACCAGTGCACTTTGTAAGCCCTGACTAATTGGCCCTTGCAACAACCCTGATGCACTCCTCCTTTACTAATAAGAATTAAGGAGCCAGTTATTTTATTTCAGAAGTGAAAAATAACACAGACATTGGGAAGCCAAGTCTCCGCCATACCGGCAGATCCTATCCCAGCGCAGCTGCTGCACTGCTCTTGCCATCCAGCTGCCTCTCAGACACCATGGGTGCCATGGGTAGGCTGGCTGGCCTGGGGCTGGCTCACCCACTCCCAAATATTTGGGAAATGGCACTTGGCTGTGCCTGGGGCCATGCCTGCAGGCCGGCAGTGTTTGTGGCAGAGCAGCCCTTCTTGGAGCAGTCCTTTGCGTGCAGACCGGGCGGTGTTCTTAAGTGAAAAAAGAAAGGCCACATTGCCAGGTTCTGAAGTATAGCGCTAAGAACACCACTGCTGTCACAACACTATTTCCTCTTCTAAATTATTTATGTGTTTATTGTATTTTACATGAGCCGTGGAAGCTAGAGGCATTTTTGCAGTGTCAGGTCATTCTAAAGTACATTCCATACAAAGAATAGGGCTGGAAAGTACAGTTGTACGTGATATTGTTCATTAATATTACATAATTACCACACACAAAATAGTTCTCTGGGCAGTGATAAGGATTTTTTTCATAAAGACTAAAGACTCCAAGGCAATGTATGCCATTAAGGGGTTGCTTAATGTATAAGAGTATATCAGTATATATAGCACATTCATTCAGCTGCAGAAAAATGACAAAGCCGGCTTAGCCAAATGAAGCCATTAGCATGTATAATGTGTTTTACACAAGAGTTAAATGGTTTACTGGTTTTATAAAATCATACTTTGATATTGCAGTGACCAAGCTGAGATACGATCTAGCAAACAGCAGTTGCAGCTGCATCAGCACAGAAACGAATAGTTGGGAGTTTCTCTGAGGCCGAGAGAAAAATTTCTGCAGTCTTTGAAAATTGCCCTGAAATTAAAATTTTCTCTATGTGTAGGCTAATATTAGCTACTGACAGCTTGGCTGGAGTTTTTAACTCAGCCTTTCTGGAGCAATTGTTGAGAATGAAGTGCTGATGCAGCTTTTTGAGTCTGTTGGTTGCCTTTATTGCCATGGAACACGAGGAAGTTCTGCGTCTTATGACATTCATTAGACCTAACGTAAGGTGGAAGAACACCTGAGTGACAAATAATCCCATCAAGGATCCCTCTGAATTTTAGTACAGCCCAGTGCATTCCTTCTAAAGTCCTTATGCTCTAAGTATAGTGTTAATTTTGACTTCTGGTTTAATTTACTAAATTGTGTCCATATGCCGTAGAGTTTGGTATGGACAAGACACACTAACACTTGTTAATATAGAGCTGGAGATCTGGACATCCTGATGAGGCTTTTGACATTCAAGGAAACATCAAGCTTTGCTGCAGCATTTGATATGTAAGATCCAGTTGATAATTCTGTTCCTAGAAAAGTGATTCTTATCCTCTTTCTGCTCCTTTAAAAAAAAAAAAAAAAAGCAGAAGATGATTTACATTGCCATCAGTGAGATTTGAATTCTCAGTTTCCCCACCGCCAGTGTTAAATAGGTGCATCAGCCTGATGCTTCTGGGATCGGCAGTGTGCCGTGTTAACACCAAGTTCACATGTTGAGTCATCGAGGGTTCACCTTTCTTTCCGGATGACACCATGACAGCTGCAATCAGCAGATGTGTGAGAGCTGACAGTCCTTTGATTTAAAAAAAGAAGAGTTTCGCTGGCAAGGCATTTTCCATAAGGAGTTCCTTCTAAGCTCTGCAACTCAATTCACTTCTCAGCTCAATAGGGCCCTGATTTGCTAGCACTGGGGTATCACACATCTGCTCCTGCAGTCTGCCAGGGAGAGCCGCCTTCTTGGGGATTCCTTTATTCTTTTTCAGCCTTAGTGTATCTTTGAACCAATTCTATTAAATCATTGTTAATAATTACTCTTCTTATGGTCATATGGTCTTCCCAAAGTTGTGTGGTCCGGCTAATAAAGTTTTGTTTTGCTCTGAAACTATTTACCTTTTGCTGTGTTTTATTAAGTGTGTACCATTGACTATTTGAAAGGCACTATATTAGATCCAAGCAAATCACAGATCTCATTCGTTTTTTTTTGAGTAAAAAAGTGAGTGAGCAGATTTTTTAACATCAGATCTGCCTTCCCCCGTTCTTCTGTGACCTAAATCATAACGGAGCACTTATCGGGTGATGTGTTACTATCAGAATAAAAGCAGGCAAGGAAACCAAATCCTCAGCAGAGAGCTCTGTGTTCCCACTTGTGATGTAGTCCCCCACTGAAGAGTTTGTCAAGGGCTTTGGGATGCTGGTGCCACTGGCAATCATCTGCCACGGCAGCAAGGGAATCCTCTCCTGTAAGATCGCCAGAAAAGTTGCACTGCTTCCAGAAATGAATCCATTCGGTGTTGTTAGTGATTAGAGTGAGTCACCATAATGACTAAAGGCACTTCAAGTGTAATTCAGTTTGAAAGCCCTATGAGGTGAAAGGTGTTAGATATGCCATGGCCAAGCTGCAGGGACCTTCTTGGTGGATGTGGCAGCAAATCTGGACACTGAATCTCACCTGTATGTGAGCAAATGCCATCAGGAAAACTTTCCCTTCCTTTCTATTGAAAACACTTTTGAAAACATCATTTTAATTGTTGAGGTAAAGGGAAATTTAGGATTCAGTTCCCAATTTGTTTCCATTCACATTATTTAGATGTCCAAGATGTTTTGTTTTTAATTATTATTGTGTTGATTTTATGTTTTAAGTGTCACTATACCTAACTATAGTGTGCAGAAAAGAGGAACAATGCTCATTAAGGGACTGGAAAATAAGACTTATGAGGAGCAGCTGAGGGAACTGGAATTTACTCTGAGGAGAGGAAGCAGAGGGGAGGAGACCTTACTGCTGTCTACAACTGCCTGAGAGGAGGCTGCAGTGAGGAGGTGTTGGTCTCTTTTCTCAGGCGGCAAAAATTAGGACATGAGGAAGTGGTTCCAAGCTATGTCAGGAGGCTTAGATTGGATTTCAGGAACAATTGCTTCTTGAGTAAGGTGGTCAAGCATTGGAACAAGGTGCTCGGGGAAGTGATGAAATTTAGTGATGGGACTCTGCAGGTCAGGTAAATGGTTGGACTTGATGATCTTGAAGGTCATTTCCAACCTTCATGACTGTGATTCTATGATAAGCTATGTTATAAAGGACTAATGTGACTGCAAAATGTGAGCTTATGGTTTGTGATTTAAAAAAAAAAAAAAGACAAAAAACCACCTGCTTAACCTGTTAGCTATATGTTGAATTAGAGCAATAAGATAGTTTTTAGGAATGCTTGTCACTATCTTGGTGTGCCTGCAATGAGAAACAACAATAAGATCTCAGTCACTCCATGGAAACGAGCTTGGTTTTGCAGCTAGGCAGCTGGGAAAGTAAGATTCTCTCCACTAAAAGAAGGCAGCAAATGAAATTCTATTGATGCTAGTATTAAAGAATTTTTAAATGTTTGACAAATTTTTAAGCTCATCATGTAGCTGACTTGATGATTAGCTTCTGCAAAAATTCCGTGGCAATTCAAAGAAGTTCTTTTGTTTTTTATGCATTCCAAAAAAAGCTCAGATGCATTATTTGAGACTCTCTTTACATCATCAAGTCATCAAAGTGCCAACTTCCTCACAGGTTGTTAAATACACTTATTTATAGACACTGCTCATTTTCTTTAGAGATTTGTTCTTCTTTGCAACTACATGTAGTGTCTGCAATCCCTGTATTTTGCTCAGGCATTTCTTTTGTCAAAGAGGTTGAATAAAATGACACAAATTCTGCTGGGCAGCTGATACCATCAATATATCAGCTGTTAAGAAGCCTCCCATGGTTTCAGCAAACCTCATTTGTCAAGCAAAGTGATCAAAGTCCGATTTTGGAAGTTGTTTTCATATCACTCAAATTGATCTGCATCCCACTGCATTACAAGAGTGTGCCTGAAATTAAATTGAGGCCATCTACTCAATAGTCTTTCCCAAACAATTCATGTAATAGCAGTATACTGCCAGAGCAAGGTTCACAGCTTTTCGACAGAAGTGCTTGTAAAGTCTGAATCTGATGATGATGATGATAATAACAGCATGACTAGAGAAGTACAGAAGAAAATAGTACTTTATATCAGATGGGCTCACATACGTTGCAAGCAGTAAACAAAAGGGGACATTAAATCCCTGTAATTACATGTTCACAAACAATGATGTTTTCATGAAATGTAAGCAAGTACATATTCACACATGGAGGAAACGTGTACGTGACTATAAAGAAAAAAAAATCATTTAATAAAATGCTTGAGAAGTACTGAGTTTGGCAAAAATGTCTGTACAGTCCAAATTCACAGCAGGGGACTGAGCAGGCTGGAAAGAGTCTTGGAGAAAGTAGTAGTAAACACCTGGACTGTTTCTCTTCTCTGTTGATTTTTCCACTGATAATATATAAATGTATCTATTTTAACTTCAATATTTTTGCCATTTAATTTTGAACTATATTTTTATCAGCAAATTTTAATTTGTAGATGTGCAAAAAGGACATCCATCTCTAGAAACGAACTATTTTACAGAACTGATATGTAGTAGACCAGAGTTTTGATGTATGTTCTTGGATAAGCCCCATTCCTATGCAATAATTAATTTTAAAGAAAACAAACACATGTCAGTTTTGTATGAATGTTTGTGCCCATAGACCACATAACTGTACATACAGAAAGTCAATCAGATGTGCAATGCATGGTGTTACTCCTCCGGTAACCACAGTCAAAGGAAAACTGGAATTTCACTGTGTGTTCCCGGCAGGCGGGAACAACCAAGCCCATTACCACATTTGCTAAGGTAGACGAACTAATGATCACAGAATATTTCATAAATACCACAGATACATAAAATTCATGCTGCACTGATATTCCAGGCTGCACAGTTGCTGTAACATTTTTCCAGCATTGAGGTGGACTGATCAGGGAAGTGGTGGAGTCCCCATCCCTGGAGGTATTTAAGAAATGAAGCTGGACATGGCACTAAGGGACATGATTTTACGATGGGACTCTATAGGTCAGGTTGATGGTTGCACTTGATGGTCTTGAAGGTCTTTTCCAGCTTAGATAATTCTGTGATCTGTGACTCAGCCCACAGGTGAGGACAGTGACATAGGGGCATGTGGCTTTATTTCCAGCCCCATGCCTGCCTTCTCCTTGCCTGCATTTCCTTGACAGGATGTCTTCTTCTGGCTTTGTTCTGAGGCAGTGCTGTAGTCCAGCTGTAAGGCATCTGCCTTCAGTGAGAACTGTAAATATTTAAAAGCTACCTAAATTTGATATAAAGTTGTTCAAGGATAACTATTAGAGAGTGTCTAAAGGAGGACTACAAATTTGGTGAAGGGTCTAGAGGGGAAGACATATGGAGAGTAGCTGAGGTCCCTTGGTTTGTTCAGTCTGGAGAAGAGGAAACTGAGGGGAGACCTCATCGTGGCCTACAACTTCCTCGGAGGGAAGCAAAAGGGCAGGTGCTGATCTCCTCTCTCTGGTGACCACTGATAGAACCCAAAGGAACGACATGAAGCTGCAACAGGAGAGATTCAGGCTGGATATCAGGAAAATGTTCTTCACCAGAGGGTGGTCAGGCACTGGAACAGGATCCTCAGGGCAGTGGTCATGGCACTGAGCTTGCCAGAGTTCAAGAAGCATCTGCACAACGCTTTCAGGCATATGGTCTAATTTTTGGGTGGTCCTGTGGGCAGCCAGGAGTTGGACTAAATGATCCATATAGGTCTCTTCCTACTCATGATATTCCATGATTCTATGAACTCCAATTTATTGTACATTGATTAGCTCCTATCTGTATATATCACTAATTTGTTGTCTCTTTCAAACCGCCATTTACTTGGGAAATCCTTTAAAATACATGAGTTAAAGTTTCAAAAAAGAATTTTAGAATTACTATCTCAGAAAACTCCCCCTTTTATTCTCTTAAAAATATTTTTAGCACAACTTCTTGTCTTTGTAACCTATTTCCATGTTTCAAGAACTGAAATAGCCACCAGAAGTCAGGAACTGTGGTGTCTTCTCTGCTCTACACCAGCAGCTCTCTGAACGTTGTTACTGACTGTAATCCTCCAGCAGGATGATGGGAGGCCACAGCCTGGGACAGGGTAGAGTAGGGAGGGAAAGGTTCACTTGAGGGTCTCAGCCTTTGGCTGTTTTAACAGGCAGCGTCTCGGATGTTATTTAATTCTTATATATTAGTCATGATATTACAGCACGAAATGCTGTCGGTAGATTTCAGAACGGAGTGCCCGCAACCGGCCCGGCCCGTCAGGGTCTTGCCTCGGGGAGGACACCCTGCCCTGCACAAAGATGGCCGCCCGGGCAGGGAACAGCGCTCCTCGCTCCAAGATGGTCGCCCCACCGGCATCCGCCTGACCTTTTGCCCTCGCCTATGATGGCCACCAAGCTGTGGGCGACGTGCCCAAAACAAAGGTGGCCGCCTCAGCAGGGAGGCGACGGGGCGTGCGTGCCCTTACCAAAAATGGCGGCAGGCGGAGCGGGGCGTGGCTTGTGCCCGGGGAGCCGGGCCCGGGGGTGGGGCGGGGGCGCGCCCGGCGCCGAACCGGAAGTGCCGCGCTGCCTCCTCCAGCTGGTTGTCATTTCGTGCGGCGGCTCGGTCCTGAGGAGACGGGGCTCGGCAGCGGCCGGGTGGGGAGGAGGGAGGCACCGGCTGCGGCACCGAGGCAGGAAGCTGCGGCCGCTGGGGGGGGAGGGAGGGGAAGGGAAGGAGAAAAGGGGAAAAAAGGAAAAAAAAGGAATAGAGGCGAAACGAGGCGGCGGAGGCTCCGCGCGGAGGACTCGTCGCGGCCGGGCTCGCCGGCTACCGCAGCTTCTCCCGGTGCCGCGTAGCCCTGCCCCCCTTCCCCGGCGCTGTCTCCCGCGGAGCCTCCCCCTCCGCCACCGCCCGGAGGCAGCGTCCCCCACCGCCGGCGCCCGGCCGCTGTACATGAGGGGGAAGGCAGCCCGCCTGGAGCCGAGAGGACGCGCAGCACGGGAAGGACTGCGCCGAGGAACCGCCGCCGCCGCCGGACCCCGCGCCCCGGTTAGTCCGCCGGGCCCCTCGCTGCGCGGCGCCCAGCGGCCGAGCCCCCGTCCCATCATCTCCGGGCGATTTAGGAGAACCGGTTAAACACCTTCCATGGGGGAGAGAGGAGCCCGGCCCCCCGCCGCCTGCACCTTCCCCTCCCTGCCGGAGGCTGCTCCTCTCCTGAGGTAAAAAACCCCCTCCCGCCTTCCCCGACAGACAGACGGACTCTCGCGGGGCGGGGGGACACCGCGGGGCACCCACAGCCGGGCCTGGGAGCGCAGCACCGCCCGCTGCTGCCGGCCCCGGGGAGAAGACGCGGCCCGAGGGAGCGCACGGATCTGGGTGGAAGGAGCGAGCCCAGCACCGCGAACACCCTCCTGGCGGCACAGAGAGCGAGAAAACCTCCTTCCCTTTCCTCCTGCGCTGCTCGCTGTCCCCTCCCTTCTCTTTTCCCGAACGCTGAATGCTGATTTCTGAGATGAAAATCCTCTCCGGGCAGCCAGGGCTCGTCTGAAGGACACGCAAATATCGGATCGCAAATAAGAAGTGAGTCTGGCGATCTCAGAAACCCAGCCCGAAAGGAGCAGCATCGATAATCCACCCTTCTCCTGCTCAACTCACTCCCCACCCAGCACACGCAGAATACTAATTTCCTGAGATAAGATCTTACCCCTTTAAACGACACACACGCGCACATACACGCACACACACAGAGTGTATATTATTTCTACGTAGAATAGGTTAAACCCAGCAGCACAGTAAAAAGCCTCCCCTCCAACTCACCCCCCCCTTCCTCACCCCCCTCTGAATGCTGAAATCCTGAGGTAAATTTTTTCTCTTACCCACAGCAAAGACTCTTTTTGAACAGGACACAAATATATATTAGATTATAGAGATGTATTAAATTATTCCAGATTTAAATCTATTTTTTTGCTGCCAAGGGGTTGGGGGACCAGACGTCATTGTATATTTTTTTTTGCTCTTAACTCATTTATGGGCAAGTCAAGGCTGCTGAGGAGGAAGAAAACAGGATAGTTAGAATCTCTTTATCCTTATTCCCCAGAAGCTTTTTCTGTCATTGCTGTGCATTTCCTTTAGGAAAAAAAGGAAACCTCTTATTTTGTGAACCAAAGATTTATTTTTCCCTTTCTCCCAGCTGAAGGGAGGAAGCGGACACCAATTTACGCATTTAAATAGTTGAAGAGATCTATCTTTTGCAAAAAGACAAAAATCTATGATCCAAATCTAAGATAAATTTGCGTGGAGGGAGAAACTGGAATATCTAGCTAAAAACAGGCTACTTGCTAATCTCTCCTCGGAAGAGGAAGAGATAAACACTAAACATCAACTTGTTCTTACAGGGAAGATTCAAACCCTAAATATAATAAATGGGGGATTACGGGTTTGGAGTGTTAGTGCAAAACAACACTGGAAATAAGTCAGCTTTTCCAGTCAGATTTCATCCACATCTGCAGCCTCCACACCATCATCAAAATGCAACCCCCAGCCCTGCTGCTTTTATAAATAATAACACAGCTGCCAATGGCAGTAGTGCTGGGTCAGCTTGGCTCTTTCCTGCTCCAGCTGCCCATAATATTCAGGATGAGATTCTGGGGTCAGAAAAATCTAAAACTCAGCAACAGGAAAAGCAGGAGTCCCTAGAAAAACAGCAACTTTCCCCTAGTCAAAGTCAGGAAGCAGGCATGCTCTCTGAACCCGAGAAAGCTAAAACTGAAGAAAATCAGGGCGATAATTCTTCGGAGAATGGCAGTGGAAAGGAGAAAATAAGAATAGAATCGCCGGTGTTAACAGGATTTGATTATCAAGAGGCTTCGGGGCTAGGTACTTCGACACAGCCCTTGACGTCCACCGCATCTTCTCTGACTGGTTTTAGTAACTGGTCTGCGGCTATAGCTCCTTCTTCATCTACAATAATCAATGAAGATGCAAGTTTTTTTCACCAGGGAGGGGTCCCTACTGCCTCAGCTAACAATGGTGCTCTGCTGTTTCAGAATTTTCCACATCACGTCAGCCCTGGCTTTGGTGGTAGCTTTTCCCCTCAAATCGGACCCCTCTCTCAACACCACCCTCATCACCCCCATTTTCAGCATCATCACAATCAGCATCAACAACAGAGGAGGTCTCCTGCAAGTCCTCACCCGCCACCATTTACACATAGAAATGCTGCTTTTAATCAGTTGCCTCATTTGGCTAATAATCTAAACAAGCCACCTTCTCCATGGAGCAGCTACCAAAGTCCATCGCCTACGCCATCTTCGTGGAGCCCTGGTGGCGGTGGATACGGTGGGTGGGGTGGGTCCCAAGGTCGAGACCACCGCCGGGGACTGAACGGAGGGATAACACCCCTGAACTCCATCTCGCCCTTAAAGAAGAATTTCGCCAGTAATCATATCCAGTTGCAGAAATACGCTCGACCCAGCTCAGCCTTTGCTCCAAAATCGTGGATGGAAGACAGCTTGAATAGAGCTGACAATATTTTTCCTTTTCAGGTGAGTATACCCTATTATACCCATAAGGAAAATAACACATGACTGCATTAAAATACCGTGGAGAGGGTGGAACGGGGGTTTGAGCAGTGCACTGTGATTGTGTTACTTCTGTGTTTGCAGCTAAAAAAAGCCACACGGCTAACTTGAAATGCCACGGTGTGATTTACACTGAGCTGTGAATCATGGTGTTTGTTTTTTCAGTAGTGGTGATCATATAAATATCTGTTTCCCACCGTATATCTCCGATTAGCCAGTTTCCTGCAGCTTAATACTTACACATGTTAAGAAGTAACCGATGAACAAATCTACTTGTAAGCAGCACGTATATGCGCTGGAAGGAGTAAGGAAAACAGTGCTGCCTGATGAAGTGTGAGAGATCTGGGGCCTTCTGAAGTATTTGAAAGCATATCACATCTGAGAAAAGTATTAAGTGATTGTATTTTGCTTTAAAGAACCATATGGGCTTGTAGTTCGGCATAATTTTTGTAGCATTGTGGGGGAAATTATCTTTTAACACGATGGTGATCAGCGCGTTTTGCTTTCCTCAGCAGTGGCAGCAAATCTTAGTTACAGGCCATTAACTCATAACCAAAAATAGATCTGGATGAGCGTCAGGTGGTGGTCTCCTATATTTTCATACGGCCTCATCCTGACAGCAGACAGACTGTGTGACATCTCAGCCCCTCCTTCTAGGCTGACTTTTTATGAATTGGAAATGAACTGTATAATGTTGAGTCTAGCCTGCAGTAAAAATTAAAGCTCTTCATCTGACCACTCATCAAAGCTTGTTTGTGTGTGTGTATGTGTGTGTATACACCTTTTGTGAAGTCCTTTAAAGTGGATTCAGAAGACTAAGAGTTCTTTAAGATGAAGTGGGTTGCTTTTAAATGCCTTCAAATGAGGGCAAAAGTGAAAATTTCAAAATGATTGCAGTGTTGTTAGCCATGGTGTAAGAAGCAGGGTGACCTACTTAAAAATAATTTGAAAGATTCGGAGATAAGGATGGTGCAAGATGTCTCACGTTATAAACCACCTGAGAGATATAAATACGTGCAATAATGACACTGTGGATTCGGATGTAGGAGCATTCAGTTCTCCTCAGTAAACTGTTCAGTTTCTGTTTGGTTTGCAGGGCCAGCCTATGCAGCCTTCAGACAACCGAGCAGCTGCTGGCAATAACTTTCCATTAGAGACCTTTCTGCTGCAGAGCTGGCTGGTTCAGTATCAGGTAGAGCCCACGTACATTTAGAATGCGTAGTAGCGTTTGATGTTAATATCAGGATTTGTAATTCATATAATGAACCTGTGTCCAGCAAACTAAATTTATATGCTGAAACCATTAGAAAAAGGGACACAGCTGGAGCCGGTCTTCTTTCAGCCTCACTGCAGCATGACTTAGCTCACAGTTTAATTCATTCTTTACCCTGACACGTAGCTGATGTACAGAGTGACAGAATGAGATCAAGCGTGTCCTTGCTGCTGTGCGTAAGGCCCGAATGTATGTGCACCGATAGAAACGTGCTTGGTTTGATATCAAGGAAATTCCAGGAAAGTGACAAAGTCAACCTTGGCTTTTGGGTTGTGTTCCAAACATAAAATATCAGACACGCTTATTTTGATCACAGTAAAGAAATAATTTTTGTGTGGCCTGCTGGTATCTGTGTACGTGAACACTGAAATGAAGCTCTACATGTCAAGACCGAGTCTGACACTTCTTCATGCCAAGAAGAGGAAAGTGTTGGAGTGCTTTCCAGTCTGTTACTATTGCTTCTGTGAAGAAAAGGGCAGGGCAGCAGAGCAGGACTTCATCACTGCAGATCTAGAAAGATGCTGATTAATTCTGAAGCCATCTTGGACAACTGCCTTTTATAACTTTTTTTTTTTGTGCAAAATCTTCAGCTCCTTTGGTCACTTGGTGCCTTCTGGTTTTGAAAGCATACTGAGTTTTTGATTCACTGGAAACAAACAATGTAAAATTTGACCTTTGTTGTCTTTTTTTTTTCTAGACTATTCTGATTTTGTGCCTGACAGAAAGCAGCAATAAGGAGTTTTGCTTATTGCATATTTGCGTTCATGCATATATACATAGATGTGAACTATCCTCAATGATTCAATCATTTACTGGTCAAGGCTATTTTGTTACCGGAATCTTCTTAGATTCCTATTTAGGAAATAATTGAAAGCTGTCTTTGCTGCAGCAACATAATGGAGTAATTTGATACAACTATCCCTTTCATTCAATATTTATGTTTTGCTGCTTAAATCATTAACAAGTGTTGCTGCAGCCTAGTGAAAATTAGTTCCCTTAGAAAGCAAGCTGTAAACCAGCAATTGCAGATACTTGGGGATCACTTATTTTTTCCAAAGGTTGTCTTTACTCCAAAGCTCGGTGAAGCACAGAAGTCTATGTTTAGATGCAAATCTTCGGGTAGCCAAGTGTAAGTGCTTATTTCCTCTTTGGAGAGGACAACATTGCATAATGTCCCCATAAGCCACCGATGTGAACTGCTGGTCACTTGAGAAACGTCTGACTTCTGAGATGATGTAGGCCTTCCAAGCAGTGCAGATAGATGGAAAATCCTGCATTGATCCGCTCGATGATCTTACAGTTTGGTGGTAGCTTGCTTGGTATTTGAGAGTCGCATATGAAACACTGCCTTGCTTATTGTATGTATTCTTTATTTGGAATTCTGTCTCATAACGCTTCAGAAGCAGCACGTCTGTAGGAACCTTGTGTTGCAGAGATGGAGCTTGGAGCGAGGTCGGAGAAGACGGCTACCAAATGTGTTAATGAAATTAAGTTTTGATATTGTGCTTTAACCGCTGGGCAGCCTTCCCCCTTCAAAGATCTTTTGAAAAGAGAAAAGCCATTGTTCTTTGTGTGTTCGTTTGAAAAGGAAATGGTGTCCAAATGAAAAAATGGTTCCTGAATAACAAAAAATAGTTGCGCGTTTTTGGACGCGGCGGTCTTCCCTGGGAATTAAGACGTGAAAATGTCTTAACTGTGACTGTTGCATCTTAACAAAGTACTGATTTTTAAAATTATTCCTTCTCTTTCCCTCCTCGCAGCACTGACAAACTAAGTGTTCAGTAATTGCGTTTTATTGCAGCATCGCCCTCAGGATTGTTTTGGCTTTCCTTTTGCTGTGTGCTTGCACTTCCTCATGAGAGTGGAACATCCTGCCTGTTACGCAATGCATAAATCTTGCTTTGATAGGCGCTTCCAGGTTTCCAGATCTCATCTTCCAATGTGCGGGGATGTTTTTTAAATCGGTCTTTGAAGGCAAGTTAAGCAATAGCGTTCAACTTTCTGTAAAAAAAATAATTCAGAATAATTTGCGTTTCTTCCTGGAATCGAGCTTGACAATAACTGCTCATTTCAAAGAATTTCATGTTGGAGAGCACTTCATTATATTCACTTGTTCAAAGCTGTTTTTTCCTTTCTCCTACAGTGGCTAGTTTCCAGGTACATAACCCCTTCCAAATCCACCGAGGGGCTGTGCCAGAGGGACTTTCTCTTCCTTCAGGCTGATATGGAATGTTTGAGAAAACACATACGTGATTACAGACTGCGTTTTAATTCTGAGCTATACGTCACGGTTTGTTTGCCCATAGAAATGGGTTGATTTAAGAAGTGCATTAAAACAAATACCCAGGAATTTGGAATTTAAAAAAAAAAAAAAAAAAAACCCTCTTGAATACATTTGCCAGTCTTTCTTCTTGAAGGAACTTTGCAAGTAAATTTCTTTACCATGCCTCTTTAATATTTACTCTTTGTTGTTGAGGAGCCTTTCCATAAATCACCATGGCTGGTTGCATAAAACGAGGCTGCTGCTTTTGCAGGGCTTTGTCAGATTTTATTCTTCCTTTTAGCAGCAGCAACGATTCCGAGAGATTTCAATCCCTCATTTTAAAATAGAGTAAATATTCAAAGTTGGATTTTTAAATGTCAGTTCACCCATTTTTCAGTAAGACCATCAGCTGTGTAGTAATTAGTGTTTTGTGTGCTGTTCCCCACAGCTATTGGTTTGTGGAATTAGAAGCGCTCTAATGTGGTATGACACGCACAAGTTAAGTACTGTGGAAGTTAACACTGTTCTTGTTTTATAAACTTACTACTGACGTTAATACCTCGGCTTTGGCCCTCCTGTGTGTTTTTGACCTCGGGGTTTCTTTTTAAAGGAGCTTTTGATAGAAGCTATTTGAATTATGTTTGTATTTTCCAAAGATTAAAAGGAGTACTCTTATTAAGCGTTTTGCTTTGAAAATGAATTGCGTACTTAGCAGCCCAGCACAAAGGCTGAGAACACAAGATATTGTGGAGTATACTTTATACATTAGAAAACTTAATATGTGGCTAAAATAGAGTCAGACATGTTACTGGAAATTTTTATAAGGATCTATAATTTTTAATGCTTAAAAAAAGTTTGACAAAACCAGAAGTGCTCCCTCCCCAGAACGCCCCTCTTTGGCGTCACTCAACTTTTTGAGCTTTTTCTTATGGTTCCCTGGTGAAGCTTTAAAGGATGAGCAGGGCAGCACACAGCAACATCCTTTCAGGAAAAACCTGTTTATTCAAAGCCTTTAATTCACTGCCTTCTGGATGGGGGAGCTGGAATACAGCATTTGCAGGGTGCTGGGAAGGAGGCGAAGCCTATCCAGGAGTATAATCAAGTCCAAATTTGCTTTGCAATTAGTAGAGAAATGTGGAACCTGTATGAGTACCGACAATTTACCTCTCCCCACACATCGTGCTGCCTCAGACATCAGGCTTTTTAATTGTGGGAAATAGGTATGAGGTTTCAGAAGGTTTTAAGCTTCCTGTGCTATAATGAGGGTAGCAAATGTAGTTGTAAGTTTTTTAATTTCTGCAAGTATTCTGGTTTCACAGAGCTTTACATAAAATTAAGCCTCAGCTTTATAGCTGCGCCTACTTCATAAATCCTGCTAAGTCACCTTCAATAAATTCCTTAACTCAGTGGCAGGTTTGGCACTGTTATTGATTCCTCGGTCTTGAGAGAAATTGTATTTTATAAAATCAGGTACAGCCTTAGCTATCAGCAGGAGCTCATAACTTGCCATGCTTTACCTTTTGGACACTTTAGGGTTTTAGCATTGGCAAGCTCATCCTGGGAAGTTCTGAACAGAAACTCTCATCTTCAATCTGAATTGCTCGGGAGATTAGAGTACTGTGGGTGCAGATTAATTATAACAGGTCTGCACTTTACTAGTAAAGTTAGACCTTCATTTTCCTGATGTTTAAGAGAATTTAGGTATGGGATTTTTGAGTGCCAAGTGTGATCTTCTTGTGCATCAAATATTCACGTTTAATTTCTTTTGTATAGGAGCATATCCTATCCATATGTTCATGGTTGTTAGCACTGTTTTTTGTAATGAAATTTCTTTGGACTTGGAAAAATAAAAATGGAATAGGAATTGGGATTTTGTGATTTCCTGTTTCCAAGAGACTCCACTTTTCAGAAGACTTCTAAGTGTAAAGTAGTGGGGAAACCGCTGCAGTCACAGAGGTGAAGAGCTTTGCCCTGCATGATCCCACAATTAAGTTGTGACTTGGATGTCCTGCATTGTACTGCCTGTGCTTTAGCAATGAGACTATTATTATGAGCACTCTACAACTTGTAAATGCTTTCTAGACAGTAGGAGAAGCAGGATCCTTTTTATTTTTCTGTAGATACAATTGGCCAGAGTTTAGTTCAGAACTGCTGTGTTTGCTGCTGTCAAATGCTGATGGTCTTGGTAGCTCCCGGCCCGATCTACTTGCTGTCACCTCATCTATATTTTGTGAAAACAATGCCACTTTTTCAAAATGATGTTTAACAAATATCTTTTAAAATGTTGGATGACATTTAAAACACAGTCATGCATTAAGACTTCAGATTGTGTGGGTTTTTTTCTATAGTATTGTGTTCAGTTTGGTCTTTCTACTTCTTTTCTGATTTCCTGGGGGTAAGCACGAGCCAGTTGAGTCCTCTGCGAAGACAGGATTTTAGATGCACTAAACCAAACCTGTGTAAAGCCGAGTTCTTTTGATCAGTCTGTGTAACTAATACCAGGTTGTAGTTAACTTCCTTTGTCAGTGAAGTGTATATATTCTGCTTGATTCCAGGGTAGTCATTACCCGTATATCTTTTCCTTATGAATAAGTAGATCAGAATACAGTAAGCAGTCCAGCCCTGTGGAAAGCACTGTGACTTTGTGAATCGGTCCATTAAAAACAGCACTATATTGTTATTAATTCTTGTTACATGAAGCTTCTTGAAGAAAACATCGCTTGTCCCTACTGAGTACAGTGTGACTTAAGTGCTTTACAGCTTGTTGTTAGCGTGTATCTGAGAATTGCTCTTTCCCATACTTCATTTCCAGCTTATGATCAATATTGCAATTGTTACAACTTGTTGATGTTACAGAATTAAATATGTAGTCATGCATTTCTTTGGCAGTACGGCCACTACCACTAACCTGTCTTCAGTCTGAATTTCTTGATGTATTAGATAAACGACATATGCAAGTTGCACATATAATTCATATGTAATATGTGTTCCTGATAGAATCTTGGTGTGGCAAAATTCATGCTATGATTTTCAAAGAGGTCTCAGAAGATCTTTAAATTGTATAAAACTTCTAAAACAATGCTGACATTGGCTTCCTCTAGTGGTGTGGATTCATTCAGTATCATGATAGATAGCCAACTGAATTAATGGAGTTGCTTTATAACAAGCAGCGTGCAAACAGATGAACTAGTTGAACACCTCATTTGGGCTGGATTTATTGTGATCATTTAGGAGAGGGACATCTTTACATTGCACAGGCTTACTTACTTGCTGGGTTCTTGAGTTTACTTTGTGTTCCCAGAGAGGTGAACTGCTGCATTCCCTTCAGGAGTACAGCCAAGCTCCGTGTAGCACTGGTAGTGGTTCTTAGTCCTTCAGCTCTGTTCTCAATGCTAAGCACTGCCCATTGCAGCAGATCCCTCTGTTTGTTACTGTAGCTGAATCCAACACAACACATTTTAGAGACCAGACTTTCTTAGGGCTCACGCAATGCAGCACATACACAGTGCAGTACATGAGAAGTTGCTCAACTTTGGTTTTTCCCTTCGTTTGTCTCAGACGACTGCAAAGTTAAGTGCCACAAATACAAGAGAGACCTGAAACTACTGAGGTTCTTCTCTCTGTGAGGTAAGAGTTTTAGAGCTGTTTGTGGCTTGGAGCAGAGGTTCATCCCATACGTAGAAACACGGTGCAGTACAAAAGCTGCAATGGAAATATGAGCACCCTTTGAAGGACACAGAGTTTTCAGAAAGTGCTCCCATCTGGAGCTTAGGCTGTTTTTGTCCCTTTAGGAAGATTGCTGCAAATGTAGAGACTGTGTTCCAGTACCCACCACTGAGCTGCTGGATCCCGGTGGGTTCAGGATGCTGTCCCAAGGACTTTTACTCAGTCCTCATAAGGTATTTTAGTGCAACTGAAGTTTGAAATGGGTAGGAATGTGCAATGTACAAACTAACACAACAACCTAAACATTACTACCAAAGGAAGAAAGCAGCTGGAAATGTGAAACTAAAGAATCCCAATGCTTGTGATGCTTCCTCTAAGGTACATCTATGAGCAAGGAAATAAATACTATGGAGACAGAGGGCAGTGCTATGCTGCTCGCAGCAAAATTGATTTGGGACTGGGCTAATGAAACAAATGGTTCCTAACTCTGATCTCTCTAATGGTATTTGAAATGCAGTGCATTTGATTGGAAAAGTTCTGCGTCACTAATAAACTGTTCTGAGGAAATGAAAAACGAAGGAAATGTAGTTGGAAAACAGAATTTTTTTAGCAGTTGGAATATAACTTCTTGGAAATGGATCAGGACTCTAAGAGCTAATGGATTCCTGCTCTTAACATAGTATTAAGTGTTTCAAGTCCAAGATGACTGATTATTGTCTGATAGAAAGAATGGCTCTCGCAGCACTGTCGATAACTGCTTTAGCACTTCATTACTGGAAGTAGGGGATGTTATGGCATTCTGTTCTGGACCAGAGATGCAATTCCCTTTTGAATTCACTCATTTAAGCACGAGCAAATCTGGATCTGTTTGCTTTGGAGAAATTTCAGCTTCGCAGCTAGAGTTAGGGAGAAAAAATATATTTTCACTGCAGAAATAGCAGTAGTTGTAGAGAAGCAGATTAGACCCGATGTGTGCTGAATTACCTTCTTGTTTGAACAGATACCTTCCATGCTTCATCTCTGTTCAGAGATGAATCCCTTAAAACATGCATGAAATAAAGCATTTAGAACTGATGTTAGAATTTGTAGACTCAGAAAAATTAAATGTGAGGTTGCTTCACATATAAAATGGGTAATGGAGAGGTGAATAATTCGGGGAGGAGATTTTTTGCTTCCACTAGCGACCTTTTGTGATACTGTAAAAATTTCAAAGTTTGGTTATCCTGAATTTGAAAATTAAAATAATGAAGTGCCAGGATATTTTGTTTTATGTTAGTAAAGCATCAGATTTGCAAGATGTGGAATTTGTTGTTTTAGCTGGGAAAGTCTGAGACATATCTGTGTTAAGTGGTGGCTTTGGTTAATATGAAGGGGAAATATTTGGTAAGTATGTTCTTCACTTGGGTTGGTGTAATGAAATGGTAAGGTACGAGAGACATCTTGCCTCATGTTTTCTGAATCCTTCATTTGTCTTAATACTTGGAATATCAAGCTTGTGATTTCAGGGACTTTAAAAATAGAGCTAACTTGTCACCTAGTAAACCAGACTGCCACAGCGCTACTACCTGTGTGAAATGCTGCATAATTATGCAGAATTAGGTTATTTATCAGGGTAGTAATTCAGGTGAGAGGAATTCTGTGTGTCTCTGGAATTCAGATTTTCTTGAGTTCAGGCTGAAATTCCTATTTTATGACTTCTCTTTGCCATTCTATCTCCTAGGAGCTGATCTTTACTTCCTAACTGTTAACTTAAATTATTTTTAACATAGTTCATCTGTGTAGCAAGGAATGCAAACTAAATATTGGAGTTCTTAAACAAATGTTTGTTTATTGTATATATATATCAGATTCATATTCCTGTATTCATATTCCAATACATAGTTCCCTGTATTAGACTGACTTTAGTGGTGTATAAGTATGTGCTGTAGTGCCATAGTGTAAAGCAGAAGATTTTATGTTACAGATGGCTTTTTTTGCACTGTATTGCCTAAACTGTCTTTGTTTATTTGCTTGCAGGATCGCACAAGGACTTTTGACATGCATTCACTGGAGAATTCGCTGATTGACATAATGAGAGCCGAAAATGATTCACTGAAAGGTAAATTGAGAAGGAGCCCATTTCCTGCAGCAAATAATCGGGAAGATGTGCTTACTTAGGATGAGAAACTGCAGTTTTGGTTAGGAAAAGTAAGGTTATGTTATGCACCCTGGTGCATGTAGGTCAGCTCGGGTAGGCCTGCTATTTCAGCTGTCCCTTGATGAAGCTATTGCAGCACATGGACGCTGGAGTGTGTTTTGTCTTTGCATAAAACGATGCAAAACACCAACATAAGCCCATCTTCTGTGTAAGTTGCCAGTGTTGTTAATAGATAATGATGTGTGCAGCCTGTAAAAATGATCAGCTTCACAAATCTTAAGCAGATTGGTGAGACGTAGCTTTCAGCCCTAGAGTATTTTCCTGCATGAAGTCGTAGCTCTTTCAGTCCTGGGGAAGGATGAATTTAGGTTTGTCCCTGGGAGAGCACTGAGTGTTTCTGACTTGTTTTTTTTTTTATTTTAAAAATCTCTTTGCCTTCTTTTTCTCTCTATTTTTGCCACCTTGATTGCAGAATTCTTTTTACCATTGGGAAAAGGAAGTGGGGCAGGTTGAACCAACTGCAGTTTGGACTTAACTTTTTTTATTTTTGGCAAACTTAATCTTTCTTTGAAGTTACCTCAACTGACAAAGTACTCAAAACATTGTCTACATACTCGATTGAAGCCTGATTAGAATCTGCTTATGGGACAGAGTTCAGAAGTGTAGTTTCTTATTCTATACAATGAGTAATCTGTGTCAGTTTGGAGGTTATTCGTGTAAGTGAAAGTAGCTGATCTCTTATTTACGCTCATTATCCAAGAATTCAGTTTTGTAACCAGTCATGAGACCACTAAGAAACAAAGCTGGACTTGTGGTTTCTAAAAGTAAATTTCTTTAGATATCAAGGTTTGTGGTGTTAATGAAATATGACTTGTTCTATTGGTGATTCTTTCTCAGTTGACCAGCCTTTGATTAATTGGCAATAACTTGTTTCTTGCATTTTCCATAGCCTGAAATGCAGCTTGCACATCCCCAGTTCTGTTCAGCATGATGAGAAATACAAAAAAATGCTCTTTCCTATTGAAATGACAGGGGGAGCTTGGTGTGGATAGAAATTAATAACAAATGAATTCACAGAAAACAGAAAGAAACTCCCAGTTTATGTGGTGGGAGCCAGGCTTTTATTAAATACGAATGGTAACAGCTTCTGTTTGTTTTATGTGCTGTCTGATGGGCAGCATTATATGCCCCAGCACTGTGCAGTGAACCAAGAATAGGGTGCTCTTCCTTGACAGCAGCACCTGGGATTTGCTCTGAGACCTTATCTTCATCTGCCAGGCAGGCCCAACCCAGGTTTTAGCTGCTCAGATCTCAACACAGCAACACAAAGTGACATAGCTGGAGGCAAATAAAACTTCTCTTAAAAACTGAATTTGATAAAGTCAGATTGATACGTATTTATATTCAGCAACTAGATAAGGGTGGTTCTGTACAGTAGTGTGATATTTAGTTTAAATGCTTTGAAAAGATTATTTTCAACAGTCATCTTTGGGTTTTTTTCTTTCCATGTTTTAAGAATGATGGAATAAGTGTGTCAGTGAAGAAGACATATACTTCTGATACACATTAATTCCTGCTCGAAATTGTTAAACTCCTTTGCAGAGTCATCTGTGTTTTGTCTTGAGTTCTGCAGGCATTGCACCACACTGATCAGAACACCGTGGTATCAGTCTGATTGTGTTCTGGATGTTACTTCTTGAGTTCTTTATACAATTTTATGTTTCATAATTAATAGGTATAAAGCATAAGGAAAAAAAAAAAACCTCAGAACTAAGAAGAAAAGTTCAAGTATTCCCATGTGAAATCCTTTGTTGTTGTGAAGTCTCTTCATTTTTTTTCAAGGATTTCCCCAGCAAAAGCGTTAAGCTTGCTTATAGTCAAATGTGCAGAATGCTAAACTTGGCGGCTGCTTATCTGGTGTAGCAGGCCTGATACCAAAACGTAATTGCTGTAATATACTTAGAGATGGATCTTTATTCAAACTAGCATCTCCCGTGTTGTGGTAATGTGGTAGTGATCATCTGTAAGCAGGGTGGGATTTCTAAGGAGAAGAAATAACTTTAGCTAAATCAAGTGATAGAGCTGGAAAAGAATTGCAGCTTGCCAGTGTGAAGCACATTTCAGCTCTGAAGAAGGGTTGGTGTGGTTTTATTCTTCTGTCAGTGTCAGTTGGTGTAAGATTGTCTTAGCACAGATTCTCTCTCTTCTGTTTTCCTTTTCTTGCCTTGCCTTTGTTTTAACTAGTTGAAAGGAATCTTTAAGAACTCTGGATCTAAAAATCCTAAAATATTGCAAATTGTGGTTGTCAGTTCAGAATCTCGCTTTCCATTTCAAATACCTGCAGTTAGATTATCAGTTCCATAGGAAAATTTTCATTTTGTGTTTTAAATGGGCTAATCTGTGCATGTAATGCTTTTAAACTGAGGTTGGATACTCTCAAAAGGGAAAAGCTTCTGGGTTTGAGACTTTAAAAATAGCCTGGACGAGACACTAATAACACATGCTGCAGAGAGCAATCTCGGAATGGCATGGAAATAATTTAGATGATCTAATAGGTCTCTCTGCTATCTTCCAAGTCCTTGAGAGGCTGTAATGTTGACTTAATGCAAGTTTAGTACGTAGTGCTAATGCCACCCTCTTTCATATTGTAGTGGACTTCAAGAGAAAGAGAAAATGTTAAAATATACCTTCACAACAATTAAAAAGTGCACACAAGGCAGTAGGTGCCAATCAGTTTGGAACATGCAGGCTTTGGGGATTTTAAAGAAATCCTTTCTGTCTTTAAATGCTGTGTTCAAAGCATCAGGTTTTGGATCCTGCGATAAAATAATAAACAGAAATTCTTCAAAATTTAACTAAGTCCATTCACAGTGTGTCCTTCTTGGCTGAAGTGATTAGCCGTGCCTTTGGTTTGTTTAGGAGCCTTATAATTATGTTGTTGGGTTGTCTTCCTGTACAAAGTAGTGTTTCCTGCGTGAGGTTCAAAGGTGACTCTTAACTACCACGGATTACTACATTCAGTTTTACATTTAGCACTTCTGATAGGCCTCTTACCATTTCTTTTCCTCGTTCTGATGTATATTTTTACCCCTGCGTGAATCCTCTTCCTTTGCAGAGCAGCTGCCATTTCAATATGTTATTTTTATCCGCACGAGCGAGCGTGCTGCATTCTGCATAGCCAATGACAATCTGCAGAAGCCTTTCCCCAGAGACTAATTGCATCTTCTCCGCAGTGTGCTCGGCCTTCGTGTGCCGAGCCTGGGATCCAGAGCCTGATTTTTGTATCTGGGTCTTCCAGATGGCAATTTGAGCATTACTGTAATAGTAGTAGGTTGACTAAATATTTCCTTGTTAAGTGACACTGAAATGTCTTTAAATACTTTATAGATAGCAGCAGACTGCTTTGTTACTGAAATACCCTATGGTGCTGCTCAGGGTGTAAGGCTTTTTGCCTGCAAATCGTGCAAGGTGAAATTGAAGCAGAGCAGCACATCTGCTTATAGCACTGTGAAGCTCTCTAAAATTTGGGTGTGAATAGCTCATTGTCTGTGTGAATGCAGCATGGTAAAAAAACCAAGCATAAATATGCCCAGAAAGAAATGTTTCAGAGATAGGGCAAGGTCAGAGTCTACATACAGGTACCGACAGTGTGAGCGGAACAGCAGCTCTACATTTGAGAGGTGAAAAAGCCAGAATGATGAGAACTGGCACTATGTGGGGTTTTTCTGACTGAGCTGATATGCACCTAATCATGTGTTTAAAGAAGTCACCAGCCCCTTGATATTGATCTGAAGAACTATTTCAGCTGTAAAGAAAGTAGGTGGGGATTCCACAGTGAACCTTAAAAAGTGTTCTTTGATCAAAGGGAGGAAAATTGTTTCGACAGCATTTTTTGGAGAGCTGGAGAAGATGAACTAGTTGCTTCTCTTCTAGTTGTATGGATTATGCAACGCATTCATATTGAGTAAAATGGGCCATTTCCTTTCCTGTAGGAACCAGAACATTAGTGAGAATCTGGCCCAGTTTTTTTTGCTTAGGGGTCAATAACAAAGGCTGTGATCTTTAGTAGGTAAGTGGTCCTTTATGCTTGCATAGACTAACTGAGCTAGTTTAAAATCTAAAATAACAGCTTTTTTTAAAAAACATCTTTATGTTTTCATAGCAGTGAGTAAAGCTTGAATTTGGTAGCCAAGGGGAAACTTTCTTCCCTATTCTTGTGTACAGTTACACAATGTGGAGGGGTCTGGAACTAGATGATGTTAAGGTCCCTTCCAACCCAAACCATTCTCTTTATTGAGCCCTGAAAGTCAGAGGCCTCTGGGAGATGTGTGCATCTACAGCCCGACACTGCAGTTGTCCTCATGGCCCCTGCAAGCCAATGTCCTGCCCAGGGGAGCTGCGGTGGTCTCCCCTCGGGCCGCAGAGCGGTGTCAGCACTCGTGTGCCTGCCATCAGCTATCTTTATCTGAGGATCACTCACTTGCAACATCGATGCACCCAACTTACGGTAAATTGTGCAAAAACTTCCTCTCTGCTGCTTCTGGCCCAGCAGGGTTTGCTGTAATGGTCTTTAGGACTTAGATATCTTTTTTTTTGCACAGGCTCTTCCAGAATTTCACCTCCTACACTGTAACCAGGAAAAGCTGACAGGACTTTCAGACTGAGGTGCACGTTAATTAAGAGTAAAACCAATTGTGATGTTATCTCAAGGTACTGCTGAACCGGATCTAATAGCAATAACCCACACCCTGTGCTGACAGAGCTGTGGTGGGGAAACAGTCCACATGGTTGTTTGCCATCAGCAGCTCCCATTGCTGTTCTAGCCACAGTTCTCAGCTGGCTTAGAGCAGAACTGCTGTAAGTGCATAAGGGCGTGCTGTATTTCCAAATATATCTGATGTCTGTAATTTTGGGGCAATATCCAATATTTTAACTTTTTAGTCTTCTGGTGTGCTCTTCCCCCAGTGCATCTCACGCGCTGGTTGATGCACTTTGCTGGGCTGTTCAGAGGGTACCAAAGCTCTCACCTACAAACAGCGCAGCAGTGCAATGCGACAGCAAAAACCCCCTGGCAACGGGAACTCACAGCTCTGCCATTAGCCACTGAGCTCAGTTGGAAGGGACCCATAAGGATCATCGGGTCCAGCTGCTGTTGCTGCTTTCCTTACTGCTTGCGATAAATCTTCATTATACCACGAATACTGCAGAAATGCCAGGGCAAGGGTGCAATCTTTCAGATGTAATATTATAAACATTTTAGCAATCGTCCAAAATTATTTGGAAATGTACAGAAATGTTGCGGTTTAGTGTTTGTTTTCAGTTATAGGAAATAGCTGTTGGAAGAGCTGAATTACTGTTTACAGTAAATGAATCCCCCCAGATTGACCGACACCCTTAATTTTAAGTGTTTAAAGAAGCATGTTGGTTATGGCGCTGCTCAGAGAGTTTGGGGATTTTTTGAAAGTGAATTTGCCTCTGATAACCTTTGCATTTCTGTAGAAGCAAAGGATTTGATGATGCAGATGTTAATGAATGAGATGTTTATACTTCTGCAGGATTTTGGGCTAAGGTATAAAGCTGAGCAGAAATAACACCTCGCCATGTGCTGCCATTGAGCAAAGAGCGAGAAGGTATTAATGTAACCACCCTTTGAGGCCAGGAAATTCCTTCCCCCGCCATCACAGAGCAGTACAAATATCCCAGGGTTTTCTGATCTTGGTCCAGCTTTGAAATCAATGTGAAGATTCCTGTTAAATTCATTAGGGTATGAGGTCTGTGGTTTTTTTGTCCAGTCTTGAAACATTTCTCATAGGCCCCTCGTCATGCCATCCCATCTCCAGAGTCTGCGTGGAAAATTAAATAAAATGCATTTCATACTCCTTACAGAAGATATTTTCTAGAAATGTGCATGCTGCAAGTGATAAGGCAGTTATTGATGTTTGAAATACTACAGAGCAACAACAATACTGCTACAGTATTTAGAGTCAAAACCAGTGACTTGATCTTGACAAGTGTTAAAACCAATGAGGTTGTGCTGCATGCCATACCAGCAGCCTTGCTAATCTGGTTAAGATCTTTTCTAAAGTTTTCTTTGTTTCTGTTTTACATTTTTTGTCTTTGTTAGATTAATCCTTTTTTTTTTTTTTTTTTGTAAGCGTATTTAATCTTTTGCCTTGTCCGGTGTTATTGTCCACCAAATGCTTTTTTTTTTTTTTTTTTCTTTTCTGAATTCTTGCTTTGATAATCTCTGGTCATTCTAGATCATCTTCAAAGAAGCCTTTAATTTGGAGCTGTATTCCATGAGTAGTTTCTGTTCTTGTTTTTAAAAGACAGAGCTCTCCCTGCCTCTCCTCCCAGGCTGATGGAAATACCTGTCCTTCGTCTTTATGCTCACTTTGTTCCCCTTTTTTCCTTGATGTTGAATCGTTTGTTCTTTGAATCCTTTATTAGCCACATTTTGCATACTCTCCGCCATGTTTATCAGGATAGAATTGCATGAAAGGGGCAGAATGAAAAAAGCTGATGTACTTTTCTTAAACCTGAAGATAAAGAAAAAATGGGAGATTTAATGAAAAGGAGGATGAGTTTTGAAAACAGAAAACAACGGATGAGACCTAGGTTTAAATGGGGACAAGTTTGTGTACCAGCACTGCACTACCAGTTGTGTGCTTTGTTCTAGTGAAGACAGCCAAGTGACACTGCTAAGACAGCTGTCTTTTGGGACAGGCTGTTCTGAAAGTGTCTTTGCCATCATAGAAGGTGATGAGAACACAGGAGTTTAATCAGATTGCCTTTTAAAGACTTGCAGTTTTCTGGGACCTATTTTTATTTGCAAAGCAGCAAACCTTTCTGTAACACTCTTTCTTCATGTCAGCCACTAGTGTATCAGTTCTGTTGGACCACTATGGAATTTCTGACAGTGGTTTTCTAGCTGGAATTCTACATACCTGCAACAAATCCATTTTGGATTGGTTTGTCTTGAAAGCCTGGGTATGAAAATACGGGAGCTGGTTCTCGAATGCTTGTCCTTTCAAGGCCCTGTAGCACAGGAGACTTCAGCTCGCTTGCTGGCTGTGCTGGTGGAGTGTGATGGCCTAGGAGGAGCAAGTTAAAGAGTGTATGTGCAAACAAACGTGGCGTTGCCCGCATTTGAGATGTCTGATTTCTTCATCATTCAGAAATGCTTTTTCTTGGAGGATTGAAGAGGAAAACTAAGTTTTAAATGCTATTTAATTTGTTGGGAACAGAAGTAGTGATTCAGCGAAGTCCGTGCTTAACTTTCATGTCTAGATTCTGCTTTTTGAAGGGATATTAACAACTTTTTTTTCTTTAGTACTTAAGCATGAGATGTAATAAAAAGAACTTTTGATTACAGGAGTCTGAAAATACATCTTAAAGTAGATTTATCCTTACTTGGCTTAATTTGTCATTTATTGGGATGCAGATGGGTTAGCTGTGATGCTAGCTGTTCTCCGGATTCTGTTTTCAATAAATAAAACAGTTGGTATTTTTAGATGAGTAGAGCATCCATTTGCATATCTCTGATACCTGTAGATATGCAGATGAGGAGGTACAGAGAGACCTATTCTTTAAGTTTTACGTTGCTAGAGATCCTGATAACGGGAATCCTAGCTTGGCAGTCAGATTGCATAGATATGAGAAGAGTGGAGTGTGGGGACATGTGTGATAGATAATGTATCTATATCACTATTTTTAATAAATGCATAGATTTCCAATGTTTTGTAGTAACGTGACATACAAATATTGTCACTAGTGCACAAATGGTTAGGGAGGTGGAGGCAAGTTCGTGAAAACATTCTAAATAATGTCTTGGTTGTTCACATGTGATTTAAAATTGTTGCAATAGTGCTGCTGTCCTGGATCTAGGCAGAGGAAATAAAGTGCTGATTCCTTTAAAACGTGCTTTCTGTTTCTCTTGCTAGTTGGAGTGGGGCTGTAGTACAGTTCTGTCTTTAATTTTCAAATAAATTACCGCAAAAATTAGTGTCTTTTTTACAGTTACTGTAAATGTGAAAAATGGGGAAATGTTTTGTTGCAGAGACTTGAGTGTGTGTGATAGCGACTTGCTTGTGTTACTGTTCCCTTATTGTTTGGGACTGAAGTAAGAGGATGCTTAAAAAAGGAACAAAGCTGTCATGTTACATTCCAGGCTGCCTTGTGATCATTCCTTCCACAGACAAAAATAAGTTGCTTTGAACCTATTACTGTACTTAAGGAACTCTGGTTTTAAATCTTGCAGCGTGTTGGTGTGTGCCAGTGTAAGTTGAGCTTTGAGTCCCATGCAGGGATCGCGTTTCAAGTTATTCATTAAAGCATGGGCAGAGCTCAGCCTGCCCCTCTGCAGAAGTCGTCAGGCTGATGGCATGGGCAGATATCTGCCTCTCTTGAGGGTATGCTCTGTGTAAAGGATCCAGGAACAGTGCATGGGAACCAGAACTACGAGTGGCAGGTTTGTGAAGTTTCTGCATCTTTTCTACATGTTTCAGTAAAATCAGTAGTAAGTTGTCATGGGTTAATAATATCTTATTCTGTCACGTAGTAAATAAATTCTACCTAATGATTTTTAGCACGTAGCATCCTATTTCCTTTCCTCCTATCAGAAAGTCCATCATTAGTGTGTATTTTGTAGCTGAGAACTTGTTTTGTTCTTTACTGGCAAAGTTGTTTAATACTTTTCCTTTTCTCAGCTGCAAACTGTGCCTTTACCTTTTCGTTTTTGAAGTAAGTATAGCAATAGCTTACGTGTTTGGAAAATAAATGCTGTTAGTTATTCCATCTTATAAATTGGGAGATGTACAGAGGGAAAAGGTTGGATATTTCTATAACTTGTATATTCCTTAGAAGTCACACATAGCATAAAGCAAAGCTCAGTGCCACCAGCAGTGGGGTGGCTGTTTCTCTGGAATGCACATATAATTCAAACACACATCCATTCTGCAGCAGGGGAGTGTGCTTTGTGATTTGCTTTTCTGCTTTTGATTTTTTTATCTCTGACCCTATGGGGGTTCCTGGAGGGCAGGGAAGAAATATTCAAGTATCAGTGATATTTATGGGTTCCACTCAGATTGATTTGCTATAACCCAGCGTAACGCAGTGGGAATTATAAAAATAAAAATAAAATAAAAAATGTGAGTACCTTCTAGACAAAGATGTAGCTATGCTTAGGATTTAAAGCAGGTCTGTTTTGGAAAAGATGGCTCCGTATTATTCTGTTTGATAGCAAAGAAAACTTCAAAGTTAGCTTTGAAGCTTCAATATTTCTGTGAGGAGCGAGGCTGGATTTGGTTTGTCAGCTTTCAGGAGGAGTTAAGTGGTTGTTGAAATGTGTGAAATATCATCTTTTGAGGTTCAGTCTGCGTGGCACTGTGTTAGCCCGGCAGATTACCTGAGCATCAGCAGGAAATGAATAATGAAGGCGGTGGAAGCTCTCACACAAACCCGGTTCTCGTGTTTTAATGGTTACTTTGCACTGTTTCTCAGCTTCTCTCCTTGCTGACCCCCCAGTGTTCGATGTATAAAGTTGTCTCCAACCAAACTATTAGATGTTGTTATGCTGCTAATCTGCTTTGGCATAAAAGTCTGTGCTGTTGAAATGGCGAAGTCAGATTCTACTTCTGTTATTTTTCCATAATTAAAAAAAAAAAATAGAATCATGAATGTTGGGTAGATCATAACCGGTGCCTACCATGAGAATAAGAGACTGTGGTATGTGGTTGTATTGGTGACTGCTGATGTAAAGAGCAGAATCACTGCCTTGAGCAGCTTGTGCACCAAAGGCATGAGTTAAGTACAGAACTGGCAGGTGTTACATCAGCGTAGACTTCACATGTCTTAAAAGAACTATAGCTAGGAAGTGAGAACAAAGATACAGCTGCCATTCAACTTTGGGCATTCAGTTGGCATTATGTTTATGTTAGTGCTAAGCATGAATGCTGTGTTTGGATGCTGGCATACTTCTCCTAGTTGTAGTGTGGCTCTGAGTGGGTTGGGATGACGTTCTCTGCAGAAGATACAGAGCCTCTTGCTTGCTCGTCCCTTTGCTTGAAACATTCCACCCCCGATGCTGGCCTTTTTGTGAAAATCCCCTGCTCTTAATGGCACAAAATACAGCTGCAAGCGCTACCGTTCTGCAGAGTGGGAGGCAGCAGGCACTTCAGTTGTGCTGCAGTTTAGCTAGGATAAGATTTCTCTTAATATGAAATTATGAAAGCCAGAGTCAGAGCTGGTAGATGGCAGCTAGCTGCCTTCCTGGCCTGCCAAGAGAGCATTCTTTTGTTTCGGGGCTGTATTACATTGTGCGAAATTAATGGCATGTGATGAGCTCTGAATTCAATGAGTGGAGAAAGTTTGTATCTGTGCTGCGCTGGGGTAATTTACAAGTGGCTCTTGAGAAACGTTTTGAAATGTCAAGTGTTGGTATTTTGTGGGTTAGAGGAAGCAAAGGGGGAAAACAAGTTAAACGAAGAAAAAAAATCTTAGCGTTTGGTTCTTCAAACCTTCTTCAGTGGTATTTGGCACTGAAAATGCTGTCTAGCTGGTGGCCAAGGTTTTTTTCACTGCTTTCCATGCCAAGAAAGGAGAAAAAATCTGATTGTCCTGAGTGACACAGGTGGCAAAGCAGTGAGGAAGGAGTCCGCTGACCTGAATTGTGTGCACAGATCCTCAGGGGGAGCCGAGTCTGTGCCGAGCGCGGTGCTGCCAAGAGTGGGTGTTCCAAGCTGAGGAGTTCGTGGGGTTTGGTTCTGATTCAGGAACTGCAGGCAGGATTTCATGGCTTTATAGGCAGGGCTGGTTTTGAAAGTGCTCTGCGTTTCTGAAACGTGCACACGCTTCTGATCCCTGTCAGAATGTTGGAAGGTTGCTGATTGCTTTCCCTGAAACACAAGTTTCCCCACACTTTTCATTTGCAGGACTGTGTGAGTGTCTTGGATTCTGTGCATAAACGGGTCTTGTAAAGCCCCCCAGGTTCTTCCATAAAGCTAGGATCTGTGGATCTGTGTGAGCGCGAGGTGATGTGCTCCAATCTGAAGACAAAGGCTTTGTTTTTTAATCTCGGTGTTAATTGTGAATGTATCAGCAAAACATCAGAGACACAAATGATCTTACAGGTGCCAAATAATTGTGAAGGAAATTGGATTGATATGTATTTTTATTTTGAAAGAGGAAACTACTCATGTTTTATTGTGGTTTGCAGATATTTAAATACTTCAACTAATTATCAGCCTCAATTTTGAATGAGGAAGCAAAATAAAAGGTGTGATGTGCTCCAAGTTTCTCGTAGTAGCTTGCCAGCAGAACCCAAGTCCTATGAACAGTTGGCCTCCTTTCAGATACGGATTTTAATGAGATTGAAACAGAAGGAATGTGCAAATGTGATGACAAAGTTTAACCGTGCTGAACAGGTACTGGAAGCTGGCACAGAAAAATGTCGTACTTA
This sequence comes from Numida meleagris, assembly GCF_002078875.1. Taxonomy (NCBI): domain Eukaryota; kingdom Metazoa; phylum Chordata; class Aves; order Galliformes; family Numididae; genus Numida; species Numida meleagris. Next base: position 8,894,001 of record NC_034420.1, read on the forward strand.
TTGCTGGTAGAATTGATTTGTTTTGGGAAATGAAAAGTAGGAAGCAGCGGGAAGCTGTTGAATTATTACAGTGAAGTACAAAGTCAGTGTGAGAGATTCTGTACTGTTGTGCACAAACTGCGGGAGGTCAGAAAGCCAGATTATCCACCCAGACATTTTCTCCTTGAATTTCAGTTCTTCAGCTAGTTATTTGCCGGTAATAATTTCAACCAAGGATTTTGTGAGTTGTACGAAGCGCTTGTAGCAACTGAATTTGAAAACAGAAAGGAGCACAGTTGGCCTCCATGTTCCTTGTGTTAGGGCTGGTCCTGCAGGTCCAATGGTGATTGGTGGCAGTGCTTGACATCGGCGAGGAGGGAGCGTGGGGCATGGTGGGTTGAGCACAGAGCACCTGCTGCATGAGGAGAGATGGATTTACGTACAGGTGCACATCCAGCAGGGGAGCGAGGTGTAGATGCTACAAGAAATGTGCAACTTCAGAAGTAACATTGCTCTCAGAAAGTCTCTTTGACTACATATATACTTTGTCAGCTTCAAAGCAACGTGTTTTTGTCAATAAGAGATGGTGCAAGGAAGGCGTGGTATTGTGGGTGGGAGGGGAGGCCAGCTCATGAACACCAATTTAAATGACCTGGAATATGAAGAGGCTGGAGTATCACTGAGTTAGTATAAAGGCAATAAATCAAGGTCTTTTGGTCCTTATAACAATGTTTGAAAGGCTGTTTTCTTTCTCATTTAACATGCAGCAAGGACATATGGGAGAAGGCGAGGTAACAATATTCCTATTTAATTTTCTAATGTTGACAATGTCTCATGGGAGAAAAACATTAAGTTGTTACTAGTGGGCAAACTCCAAAATATAAGAGTATAAAGCATCAGTTTCACATTAGTTTCCCTAGTCTGCATGCTGTAAGTAAACATTTTAACTGAATTAGGTAGGACTCCACAATAGTGCTATTGAGGCTGAAATATCGCAGTCCTTCCAGTGGACATCTGTATGATATGTTATCCTGCAGAGCTGTGTTGCTGTTTGTGTGTATGTTATGAATGCCAATGCTGGAGAAGCTTATTTTGGTTCTTTGGGTGCCGATGGTTTTCTTGATGCAGCAGAGACTGTAGCGAGTATTTGTCATGGCCTCTTAGGTTAGAGAACCAGATGCTGCAAGCATGCATATTGAGTTATCTCACAGCAGTGGTAATGCTAATGAACCTAAAAAGATATGTTTAGGTATGGAGAATTGCTCCCCTCCACCAGTGCCTGCAGGACTGGGGCCTTCAGAGATGAAACAAATGAAATACTCATCAGTTCATTGGGGAAAAACAAAACATCATTTAAGTATACATTACGATATTTTTGTCGTAGTACAGAGCCAGGTTTACCTAGTTAGAGAAGTAGGCCTTGCTGCATACAGACTGCTCTTTTGATCAAAGAAGTAGAAAGATCCCTGAAGTTTCAAATAAAGAAAGCTGACCGAGTCTGCCATTTTTCATTCATGTAAATTCCACGGACTGTTTATTTTATTTTATTTTTGCTTTCAACCCGTGAGCTGTTTGATTTTTTGCATGGGAATAGGCTGGATATTGGATCTGGTCAAATTTTCTGCTTTCAGGATGTTGTTTCCTTTTTTAAAATGAAGCAAACTACAGTAATTTCTTTTCAAAGGAAGGAAGCAGAGCAGTATAAATTAACCTCGGCAATACATTACTGTGGTGGATGGTAATGAACTCCGAAAAAGCAGACACATTGTGTCGTAGTTTAGGCAAAAGGAAATGTATCCCAAAACTTGTGGCCCACCTCATTAATTGGTTACTTTCCCCAGGTGTATTTATTCCTAAAGCACTCATTAAGTGAATAGAAATCTGTTCAGTTTGTTGTCTAGCTATTGAATACTGTAACCAGAGAGAATTCAGGGATGAGATCAGTTTGTGTGCTCAGTTTATGACATTATACGGTTGCCTTCAGATAATCTTATTTAGAAGTAGTGAATATTATTAAAGAAATCTATGATAAAAGGATTATCACAGAAGCATATTGGGCAGGGAGGGGAAGCATGCTTACAACATTCTCTCTTAGAGTGAGTTCATTAACGAAATTCTTTTGTAACATCCAAGTAAACTTGCTTCTGAGAATGTCTCGGTATTGCCCAGTTTTCAGTCTTCGTTTGTGGTAAATTGGAGTGGGTCTTCCTGGATTTATCAGGATGTTTTTGTTATTTGCAAGTGGGTGGCTTATGATTTGTTTTGATATCGGGAGATTTAAATGTGTAACATATCGAGTTGGTAGAATTCTTCTTCTTGCCATCTGCGCTGTGAAATTTTCTCTCTTCCTTGTAAGAAGCTGTTCACTGGGAAATGATATATACAGCTTAGGTTTCAGTGTCTGCTATTGGGAAACTCCCTACAAAAGAGGTGGGGATGGGGAGGGGAAGTGGGGCTTATATTCTCTTTCATTTTAAAATTCTTACAAAAGAATTTGAGTGAGAAGCATGACATCTATGGAAAGTAGTCGATCTGAGCATCCATTTGAAATACCATTTTGTTTCAAATTGTTGCGAGTTGTAGTGCCTTTATGAAGGAGGTCGTGACCTTTCCTCTGAAATAATGCATTTGAATTACTAAACGATAACGAAAACTTTGAGGGTCATATGAAACCAAGAACAGAATTGCTCATTAAAAGGGAAGGCTGCAAGCAGTTCTCCTGCCAACACGAAAACATTCATATGCATTAGTAACCATTTCAACAGTTTGTGCTTTGTTCTGTTAGTATGTTTTTTCCTTCTTTCTTTTCTCTAACCCCCTCTTCAGGTCAGTCTTCGCTGTTTCCGATGGAAGACGGGTTCTTGGATGACGGTCGTGGCGATCAGGCGCTGCACAGCGGGTTAGGATCACCTCACTGCTTCTCCCATCAGAACGGGGAACGCGTGGAGCGCTATTCCCGGAAGGTCTTTGTTGGCGGACTGCCCCCAGATATCGATGAAGGTGCGCTCGGAAAGGCTCACCCAGAAGAGCTCCTTTTGGCTTAGTGGCAGAAAAGCGGTGTGAAAACTTTTGTCTGCTAATTGAGGGAACGCGTGTTTTCCTAACTCTGCAGAAAAGCTTTGATGTGTAAATCGGGCTTTGTGCCTCGCCACTTTTACTCTGTGGCAAATGTGAGATAATTCAAGCTAGTTTTGGCTATGACGTTGTTTTGCTGCTGAAGAACAAAACCTTACCTTATCACACCTGCAACTGACGCTTACAGTATAAAAGGTACAAGGGGGTGGTGGTGCAACAGTAAACTAGTAAATATCCCCTGCTGAAACTCACAATACTTTGCAGTCCTTCTGTGTGCACCAGAAACTAGGAGTAGGAAAAGGATTTCTAGTAGGTTTGTGAAGTGTATGTAACCTAATAATTCACATGGGGAGGTTTAGGTATGGTTTCTTAGAGGTGATTTTTAGCAGTGATCACATCCTGTGGTAGCTTGTAGCGTGTGCATGGTGAGGGTCACAATTGTTGTGAAGCTTTTTTTTTTTTCAGCAGAAAGTTCCAGTTTTTGTATGTATAGAGCATGGTGTGGTAATGGTTAAAAGAACTACAACTGTAAATCTGCAAAGTTGCTTTTTTTTTTTCCCCAATCACAGAATTATTTTCAATCCCTACTATTTGTCAGGGAGAGAGCTTGTAATGTGCTGCAGTGTGTACTGCTGCCATATGACAACTTGACTCTCATGTCCAACATAAGAGCTACATCTATCCTGTTTACCATAGCTTATGCCTTCAGCACTTAGAAGGTCAAATATAACCGGATGCTTACAAGAGGAAAACATTATAGATTTTTGTTGGTTTTTTGTTTGTTTGCCACCCCTGTTGATTTAAAAGCAGATGAGACAAATAGTTTTGTCTGTGTGAACCCTAGTTATCGAGGCACAAAACCTTTGCTAAATGCATGCTAGGAGGATAGTTTGAATTTGTCAGCGTTGCTTCATGTCAGCACTCTTCTTGCTAAATGCACACTGTAAATTAGAATAAGGACGATGTGATTTAAAGTGTCTGACACCGAAGTCTGAACTTTTTCTGATTGTAATTCTAGGATACATTTTGTGTAATGTATTTTAACATGAAATTTGTCTTAATACTGTTCTAAATGAAGATCTATTATAAGAATAGAGATGTAGTAAGTAGTGTTTTCCTTGGTTAATATCTTCATCACCACATAACCTTGACACACTACCGTTCCTGGGTACATTCCTGATGATCTTTTGGGTACAAAGCAGCTGTCAGTACGATGGCTCGTCAGTTGCTGTTTCATTAGCAATGTCATCAGTGGGTATAAACAGACTGAAAGGAACATAACCAGTAGCACCTTTTCAGATTTCTAACCCCAACACCATGCTGCTGTAGAAGGGTCTGTGACACCTTAAGCAGAATTCAGCTAAGCATTGTGCCAATTTAGATGGCGTTCAGCAACAGGAAGCTTGTTCTTTTTGTTTCCTTTTTTTAATGAAAAATTCTTGTTCAGAGAACTTTAACTAGTGACAGTTCAAATGTTTTTTATGGAGAAGGGAACAATCACTTTCAACAAGAACAGAATTATAACTAGAAGACTCCTAGAGGACTAGCATATGCACATTTTTATCAGCAATTGTGTGTGGAAGGCAAATTTGAAATGAATGCCAAGAGTTGCTTCTTGATATAGTCATATGTTGTTTGCCACCTCTCCTGTAATATTGCATAACACTGTTGTGGAATTTTGCTCTCTGTTAGTTGGAGGTCAAGCTCAGATAGGGTTTGCTGATGTGGCATTGGCATGCAGTGTGAACAGGTGTGACTGACTGCTGTGATAGGCCGTTCACTTTTCTTCAGTCTTTCTGCAGTTTTAAGACCGATTGACAGAGCTGGATGCTTACTAGCAAGTCAGCAAGTTGCCTTTAAACTCTTTGTGGGAGTGGGAGAATAGTTGAAGCTGTGTTATGATAGCTGTATAGACTCCGTTTCCGTCAATTAGTGGCTTTGAGATCAACAGTAGACATAAAAGTAAAATCTTTGAACTGTCCTGTTTTGCAATGTATGTTCTGACTTGTCCTAAAGATTCCCCATCAACTAGTAAGCACTGCTATAATTTGGTAAGCCATTAGGGTCATGGAATGTTTGTTTATATAATGAAGCTAAATGAAGTCTGTTTTTCAAATGATTTTAATTTCAGTTCATGCCTTTTGCCTCTCTCTGTGTAGATGAGATCACTGCTAGCTTTCGTCGCTTTGGACCTTTGATTGTAGACTGGCCACACAAGGCAGAAAGCAAATCTTATTTTCCTCCTAAGGGTAAATATCTGATAATTGTATGAGTGTTCTAGAATTCGTTTTTCTTGATAAGACTCAATTTCAAAAGAGATTTTTGTGATGATGACCAATGTTTAGGGGAAAGAATGACGAATCCTTGGGTTATAAATTGATTTTAGAATGGGTTTTGCAATTTTTCTGCACTAAAATAATTATTCCCTAACTTCCTGTTTTTACTTTATTCAGTTTTCCTTTTCTTTCTTTTTTTTTTCCTGTTGTTCCTTGTTCTGCTTTACTCATTTTTGTAATAGTAATCAAAGCTGGTTTTCTGTAAAGCAGCTAAATACTGTTCACAGATGCCAGAGAGTACTAGCACCTTATATTAACAGCCGTGCTGGGAAGCATGCCTCCACAGCTGTGGCTTTTGTTCAGTTCTTACTACTGGCTTTTCCTTTTCAAAGGAAATGGGGACAGAATGTGTTGATCAGCAATCTCCCTCCCTTCTTTTCCTTCATGACTGTCAGAGGGCTTGCAGGAAGTTTGGTTGGGAACGTGGGAGGGCATCTTAAAGTTTGTCCTTTACCATATAGTAGCGTGATGACATGGTGCCAAGCATAGTTTTGGGTTGAATTACTGTACTATAAGGTAAATACAAGAAAGAAATTATGTACATGTTTTCCCTTTTGGTAGGATACGCATTTTTGCTGTTCCAAGATGAAAGCTCTGTGCAGGCACTGATTGATGCATGCATTGAAGAAGATGGAAAGCTCTATCTTTGTGTTTCCAGCCCCACTATCAAAGACAAACCGGTAGGTAGGATTTTCGGGGCCTGCACAATTCCTGTATGATAACCAGCAACTGTACTCTTCAGATGCCTTTTGTTTTTCCTGTCTTCAGAATGCTAATGTTTAAATTTCCCCAGATCGTCAAATTAAGTTTTCAAAAAGATGAATAATGTATTTTTAAAGTAGACATCAGAAAGTGTTGAAGTCTAGTTACAATTCACATTTTTGTTAGAAAAAGGTTTGCTAAACTTCACCTTTGATGTAATAAATATATTTTCAGGCAGGTATTTTCTGCTTCTTATGGAACAAAATTGTCTGTAATATTATCTGTAGTGTTGTATGCAACCTGTTTTGACAGAGACAAATACAAAAACATAATATGGTGTAGAACTATATGTTATTAATACAAATGATTTTGTGACTGATGCAAGTCTGTTCATAGTTGGGAGACTTCTGTGATACCCTTGTACTTCAAATTTGGCCAGCTGTAGGTAAATACAAAGCTGCTAGTTTTTCATAGTAAATAAACACACAAATTTGAGCCTGTTCCATTGAGATAACGCTGGTCTAGTGCTTACGCTTGCCTAGGCCCGCACAAATAGCGCAGATATGTGTGCAGTAGTGTGGTTCATACAGCACCGTTTGGTCATGATTAAGTAAATGCGTAAGTAAAGGGTGAGTTTTTTTTTTTCCCAGAAATGTGGGTAACAACGAAGTGGGGAAATTCGGTACAATCAAGTGGAGCTTATAAACGTTTCATTCTGGGAAATGATTGCTGAGCATATAGTGAGTTAAAAAATAGTGTAGTTTAAGAGGCTTTCTACTTTGTAGAATACTGTTATAAGTTATATTACTGATATACTTTGAATTGTGAATGGTTAAAAAAAAAAGGCTTTTTGTCCATAGGTTCAGATCCGGCCTTGGAACCTTAGTGATAGTGATTTTGTTATGGATGGTTCACAGCCTCTTGACCCACGAAAAACCATTTTTGTTGGTGGTGTTCCTCGGCCTTTACGAGCAGGTACACTGCGTGTTCCGCAGCACTGGGCATGTTGAATATGCAGTCTGATTTGGGGAGCAAGGGGGGAGAGAAGTTATTTCAGCAAATAAACTATTAAATGTTCCTGACACTTGCAGTGGGGTACATGAATACAAACGAACTATCACATTTGATGCTTTTAGAGGGGGAGAAAAAATAACTAAGTCTACACCGTTTCGTTTTCCTTTCTGGTTTAGTGGAACTTGCAATGATAATGGATCGACTCTATGGAGGGGTGTGCTATGCTGGAATTGACACAGACCCTGAGCTGAAGTACCCAAAAGGAGCTGGGCGGGTTGCATTTTCTAATCAACAGAGTTACATAGCTGCTATCAGTGCTCGCTTTGTTCAGCTGCAGCATGGAGAGATAGATAAACGGGTAAGGTCTTCAAGCATACTCTATTTATTTTTTTCAGAGCTTTCTCTAGAAACGGCTTTCCATGTGAATGTGTGTCATTGTGAAGACTGTAAATGTTATATCAGATGCATTGCATATTTAGGGCTAGATTGTGCCACTAAGATACAACACAGAATAAAAATGAAGGAGTGGCACAAAGCTATTGCTTCTGGAACGTGGGAGGCAACTGTGAAGCTGACTTTCTCAAATTGCTTAGCATAATGGGAAGCATGTCAGCTGCCTTGCCCTTTTATAAGAATATTACACTCGTCATGTACTCCCACTGCAAGGATTTGCGCTTGTAGTGTTTGTATAATGTCAGGGAGGAGGCTATCTGCTGAGAGTGGAGCAGTTTTTACTCCTGTTCTGCATCTTTGTAGAGAGCGGGCAGAACGTAGCAGTAGTGTTCTGCATTGTATGCTGAGTGTTTCTGAAGAACAGCATGGTAATGCATTGTGAACTCTTCAGCAGGCATTGCAGCCTCACGGTCGGCCTGCATTTCTTATGTAAAGGCTGTGCCCAGTTAATGGCTTCATTGATAATCTGCTATATTTGTTAGTTGCTTAATTTTATTCATTTGTTAATATAAATTAAAGGGATATGTCAAATAGATCTGTAGTTTGCTTGCGTGTGCCCTCTCATCTGTATCAAATGCAACTTTGTCCATTGCAGTGATCGCTGGGCCTCAATTTTGAGAAACTAAGACCCTTACATCTATTGTTCTCACTGCTGCTTTGTCTCTAAATTTTCCTTATGTGACTGTCACTATTTATTTCAATTTTATTATTACTACAGAAGAAAACCCCCAAACTTGGCTGATGCGCTGATTATCATTTCACTTCTCCCGTGGCGATGAAGCTTGGGTAGAATGTAACAACTGTTTGTCTCAGGGCCTATGAGTCGGAATGTCTTTGTTCTGATCTTGGCTCTGAAATAAGTTCTGTATGGCTTTGAACAAATAATTTGGGCTGCCCTTGTGCAACTTCTGCTTGCATAAGCAGACATTTGGGTGAATAGGTCCATTGAAGCTGTCGGGACTAGAAATTTAAGTAATTGTGAACTGTGGCAAGTATTTTGCAATCTGTTTCCCCTTCCTTCTCTCCTCCTCCTCCTCTGTGTTTCTCCATTTTGTCTGTTCAGAAAAACCACGGGGAGATAAATGCCCAGAGGATTCGTTATAAGAGCGTTTGGTTGCATAAAAGATATACAAATGCAACAATGGAAATAATACTTTATTAATAATTAGAAAAAATAATAACAAATAGCAAGTTAAGTTTTTCTGTACAAATGAAAAACGAAAGCAATAACAAGAAAGGATTTCCTGTAAAATTAGGCGAGGAGGTGCTGCTAACACATGTGCCCTTCAGAGAGAGAATGCAAGGTAAATGCTCACTGGCCTGCAGCTGCTGCTGCTGCCGAGCATCTGCTGTGTGCTGCCACCCAAAGTGTGCCTGATGAAGTTGCTGTACTTTAAGCTACTTCTTGTAAGGCCTCCGTATGCCCAGCATGGGCAAGAAATGCAGGCCGTGTTGGTCCTGTGCACTATAGCACATGCTGAATAAATGTGCTGAGGACTCTGACTCATACCCCTGGTTTGTAAACTTGCACAAAAAACAGTGGTGCAGTAGCAGGCTAAAGCAAGCAGAGGTGTAATTACCTGTGCAGCAGCACAGCTATGGCCGTTAGGTTGCAGCCTAAGCCAGCCTCTGAACACATATGTTCAAGCACAGTAAAGCTGTGAAGTTGCCATGTTAAGGAGGTCAGCACAGCATAGCTGTAATTTCTCCTCTTAGCTCATCACAGGGTACCCAACCTCAAGCTGCTTAGCAAACTAGATGATGAAGGGAGAGAGTTAAGTCTCTTTCTCTTCAGTCTGCTGCTGCTCTTTTATAAATCCATTCTTCTGAGCTGGCATAGAGGAGTGCTTGAGAAACAAAACTCTAGCAGTGCGAGGGGAGAAAAAGAGAAGGGGGAAAAGGCTGCTGTGTCATCTCCCAAGTTGTTTGTAGGCACAAATGGCACAAACCTACTGCAGTGCCTTTTCTGGAGTGTATTAGGGTTGGGTGAGTTTAAAACGCTAGGAACGTGTGAACCAGCTGGCATACAACTGAGATTTGTGAGTTGTAGAAGGAGCCATCCCTAAGCCGATGCAGAAATAGCAGGACAACGTAGAGACGCCAGTTGCAGTCTGGATATTTGGAAATGTTTGTGAAAATGCCTGGTGGCACAAGCGTCAGAGAAGGCTCGCAAACACTTTCAGGACAGGAACTTGTTTGTGTGCTTCTTTAAGGTGAGGTTTAAGGTTTGTTGTGGTGCTTCTGATATGCACACGGACCTTTCATAGTCCGAGGGAGTGAAGGAGTGGGGGCGGAGGTGGTTACTGGTTATGAGGTGAACCCCAGCCTGTAGGGGATGGCCGTGCTACGGTTGTGATTTGAACACGTAGGCATGTCCAAACGAGCTGTACTCTAGCCAGCTTGTATACTGAGAGCAGCGAGCTTCACCTTCCTGTCACACAGTCAGCATTCTGTGCTGTGGGCAGGGGTTTGTTTTTGGTATGCAAATGCCTAGATTAAAAGCTAGTAGCCTGCAGATGTTGTAGTGTAGATGTGTCCTCCGAGCACCAGCTGCTAAGTTCCTGTGAGTCATTATCAGTTAAGAACTTAAAGAGGTGTTTCTTCTTTCTTGTCTGCTGCTCATCTGGCCCTTCATGCCAACTCAGTAGATGGTCATCAGTCCCATTTTAAGCTTCATGTTTGATACCAGCAAGAGTAGGTGGGGCTTTTTCTGCTGAGTGGACTAAGCCACAGAAAAAGAGAACAGAGATGTGCTGCTTATTGAAGATAATGAATTTTTTTTTAAAGCTGGGAATTCAGACAGTGAAATGTACAAACTAATGCACATTTAATCTGCAGGCAGTGTTGTGTAAACAGTTTACATTCCTACCTGACTGGGTAGGAGCTTAATTGCGCATCACGCTACTTAGAAATAAACCCCCAAAATTCTTGAGTCTTCTGATGTGAATCTGTGTGTATCAGTTCTGCAGCAATGTGTTGATTGTTCCTTTCTGCAAACAAATGACAGCTTGTGTGAAACTGATGCTGAGCGTTGGATTCGGGCTGTTTTTGAAGGATTGGGGGAGACAGTGAGAGCAGGATTGTTCTCCCATTGAGTGCCTATGAGTTTTGGCGTTTAATTCTTGTCCGTGTTGTTCCCTGCTAGAAAACTCTGATTGCGATCCTGCTAGAATACAAACAGTACATGTTGTGGAATTGCCTTCATCTAAAATGTAATTAAGAACTGTGAACTTTCTTCTCGTTTTCTGCATACAGGTGGAAGTTAAGCCATATGTCTTGGATGATCAGCTTTGTGATGAATGTCAGGGGGCCCGTTGCGGTGGAAAATTTGCTCCATTTTTCTGTGCTAACGTTACCTGTCTGCAGTATTACTGTGAATATTGCTGGGCTGCTATCCATTCACGCGCTGGCAGGGAATTCCACAAGCCCCTGGTGAAGGAGGGAGGAGATCGCCCAAGACATATTTCATTCCGCTGGAACTAAATGATCACTGCAGCGCTCGTATGCAGGCCTCAAATTAAGTGCACTCTTCTGTTATCCTGATTGTCCCTACCCCACCCTGCCCTTTCTCTTATTCAAGATAGCATGTCCTTTTGTAGTAGTCTGTAATTTAACAATAGTATAATGAAAGAATGGCCTATAATATGGGTATTTTGTAGAATCTTGTCATTGAAAACTGTATTGGGAACTCCTTTTCGTACTGATAACGTTGCAAATGAGTTGCATTCTCTTGTCTCTACTAGGGAGAGAACACTTAATTTCATGCAACATTTTCTTAGAGGAGAGAAAAATATTAAGAAAAGAGAATTGAAACAATAGAGTATTTTGGTTTTTTAATTAAATTATTGTTAATAAAGAACATAAGAATACTTTTATTAAAATAACCACATAACAATAACACTATCAGTCTGTTCTGACACTTTTCCCCAGGGAAGCCTGTTTTTGCCTCTCTTTTTGTTTTGACTTTGGATTTTTCCAGCAACAGACGGAGTTAGCATTTACCTATCAACAGGAAAGAGCATGTTTAAAGCAACAAAAATGCATGAGTGAAGTTGAAGCAGCATTTTAGTAATGATAGTTCTTTCTTTCTTTCCTTCTTTCTTTCTTTTAAGGGTTTTGAGGCTGAAATTTTTGCTCGGTATATATCTGACCTTGCCTCTGACTACCACCCACATCCAAATTAGTAATGAGATAGGCAGAGCTTACTATATTTTCATCAAAATTATTACGTTTTAAGAATTCCTGAATGTAAAAGTTGAGTAAAGTTACTACTGAGGGGGGAGTGCACTTTTTTTTTCCTTTATGTTTAAGAGAACTCAATTGTCTGGCTACAGCCCTAGAAGTCCAACCAAAGCTAGAGTAATGACAACTAGATAACTGGCATTTCCTCTCCTGAAGGATAAATATATAGATTTTATTTTTGATGGCTATATATAACTCTATATCCTAATATACTAACATTCATCAGGGGCCAGCTTTTGCTCTCCATTTTGACATGAAAAACTAGAAAACCTAAAGATACCTCAAGGATATCACTGATTTTTACTGAAGTTTTGATATTCCAATGTGTCACACAAAGTAAAATCGGCTGCTTGCTGGTTTCCCATCACGGATGTAAAGTTAGTTTTAAATACTCTCTAACTTAGTTGTAACAGAAGGCATGAACCTCCATAGTTTCCAGGTCTTGTTTTGCACTGTTTTGTGCATGAAACGGTGCAAGCATGCGTATGCCTTTCTTACTCTTCTTGTAGAAGGAATCCCAGCTAAAATTCCTCTTCTTCAGAACCGAACGTGGGAAAATAGAGGAACACAGGTATTTGAAGTGCCAACATTGCTAAGTTAATGCCTGCTTTATTATAAATAAGTTCTACCTTGAGAAGCATTAACACAGTACATGTTAATTGAATGATAAAGAGTGGGTGCAGGGGTTTAGTTTGTACTAGCTGAAGGAAGGAGTAGTTCTGAAAATTATTACTTTTGAACTGACGCCCCGGCCAGCTTCTGAAATGACCCTTTAGCAGTGTGCAAACAAACAGATTCGGTGGCAATCTTGTAGACCGCCCGACTGGCATGGTACCATCCTAGATTCTCTCAGACCAAAGACTTGCCCCAGCACTGCTTGGAAAACATCTGCTCCGCTGAAAGCTTTTGCCGGCCCCCTCGTCCCGTCCCCCAGCCCAGATTATCTTTATGAGAAGCAGTTTTTTATTTTCAATACAGGCTTTAATGAACTATACCTTCTCAAGTTCCAAAGGTCAAAATGGAGACATTTGCTGTCTATTAGTCAAGTATAGAAAGGGAGCTGCTTTTAATGAAATCCCTGAAAATATTGACAACAGTAATGCAAATGCAGAGTGCTCTTGTGTAGATTGTCAGGGACTTTTTTTTCTCTGAAGTACATAATTAGAGTTGGAATGTTCCTTTAATTTTTTTAATGCTTGTAGGTGGCTTGGGGTGTGCTATTGTGCCGATCCTACCCAGTAAACAGGTGAGATGGGTTACCATTACAAGAAATAACACTGTTTGAGAACTAGCTTTGAATAATAATTTTCCCTTTGTACATGACCTGCTGAATTTCGGTACAGTGTTTTTGTAGCTAACTTATTTTGTCATGCACATAATGTATATTTGTTATGCACTACTTTTGTATATCTTGTTTTTCCAACAGTGAGCATTTTTAGGCACACTTTTCACTGACGGGATATCTCTTTATGCAATACCTCAATTTTTCATATTGCAAAGAGTAGCTTTTTGTACTTTTATTACTGAGAGATCTTCATATACTTCATTTTTTAATATAAATAATTTTAATAAATTTTATTTTCTTATATTCTGCTTTTTATACATTTCAGTGCTCTGCATACATTTTGAATTATGGATGTTGTGCACTGGCAATGCTATTTTAGAATCTGCAGAGAAAAGAAAGCATGTTGCTTAAACATCTTAGCCCAGCACCAGGTATTTGGTGTACATATAATTTAAGAAATAGTATATGTAAAGTTGAGAATTAAAGAAGAAAAGCATGAAAGTGACAAATGACACTGTCTTTAGACCCTGAAATTGAAATGCATAAATATAGCGTAGAATTTAAACGTAAAGAAACATCAGAATTGTCTACAGCTTCTTACTGAGTTTTTAAAAATTATACACAAACGCAGACGTTTTTGGTGAATGTTTAGCCATTTTTAATATTAATAAAAAATTGATGTTAGGTGTTTGATGCAGAAATGTGTCTACTCTTTTAAATTATATTTAAAGAATAAAAGAGAGCCTGCTAGGTGGCAGGCGCGTAATGTTAGTATGCATGACTAATGTAAGAAATTGTTATTCTACTAATATTCACTTGTGATTGTGTGACAAGCGTGTTTACAGATTATTTGGTTACACTTCGATTTACAGGGCATAAACAATTATAGACATTACTCTGTACTTAAATAGTGGCGACACGTCCTTCTGATTACATGGGATTTGTAGTTGGGGTTACCGTGTAGCTCCAAACATAATTAACATGTAATTAGCGTGCCGGTCTTAGGGCATCACTTCGATTTGCAAAGGGGTTGGTAAGCATGTAGTTTTCTCACACTAGCATGGCACCGGCCATGTATTTACAATGTAGTTACAGAGTAATTACATGGTTATTTTTGCAATGTAAAATAAAGTGTTTCTGATTATTTTGTATGTAAAGGAACCCCACTGCCCCGTGCTTTTTGGTATAGTATATACTTCTCCATACACAGACCTCTGCAGAATGCAAATTTAAAACTTGCAGTGAATGAGTTTAGCGTTTTCTAAGGATGCTGTTGGAAAGACTTGATAATTCACCCCTTTTGTTTTTAGAGGAGTTGAAACCTTCTGTTAAAAGGTGATTTAAAACTTGAATGTGATGAATTGTGGCAAGTTAACTTCAAGTTATGTGCAATACCTATTTCAGACTTCTGGAAGATCTTTGCAGTGTAATTCTTTGTTTTTAATTGCAGACATTTAAAAATGTCATTTTCTACTGTTCTAGTAAATCCTCTTTCTTGCTGGCGTTTCTAAAGAAAAGAATCAGAAATCAATCTTTCTACTAATGTAAATTTGAGATTATTTTTAAAAAAAATGGAATAAAAGGTTTTGGTCATTTGCTTTATTTTATTATTTTAAAGCTACTGTGATAGCATTGTAAGAATTGGGACAATATTGTATTCAACTGTTTTATTTTTTATATTTTTAAATTTTAAAGTATAATTAGTTTTTATAATTTTCATCAGATTTTTTTGTTATATTTTTTGGAAGTGAAACTTTTAGCAAGTGGGTGTCTAGTTTTTACTAATCCCTAATATGTTTTTCCCCCAATGTATTGCTCATATTATCAGAAGGAAAAGTTATTTAAGTATGTCAGTTAATTGTACTACTTGGCTGAATTTCCATATAGTTTTTACTGTGTATGGGGAGGTTGTAGTATTTATTATAGCATTTTAAATAAGGGTAATTCATTTTTTATTAAAGTCATTTTCACGTTTAAGTTCATATTTTTGTATGTTCTACTCTAAGTTATATAACACAAGTTACTTTTTTTAAAGAGTTCATTTGTTGAAGTGCTAGTGAAAATTAATGTTATTAAATAGTTTGCAAATGACTATTTATACCAGTATGCATATAATTTTTAAATATTTGTAATGTGAGATGTTGAATGAATAAAACTTTTAACTCAATGCTCCTTCTTAACCTTTTCATTTTAAGCTTCCAGTAGATACGCGTTCCGTTGTGACCGAAGCTCTTGGGGCTCGGGAAGTGATTCTGGTGAAGTGACGTCGGCGCGTGTCTGAGTGTGCAATGTGTCAAGTACTCGAGGCTGCGTTCCGCGGTCCCGTTCTGGTCTGAACACGGAGCGTGGCTTTGTAGGGGGTGTGTGAGAGAGGCTGTAACCACTTGAGAGATGCCGAGTGCCCTGACCACTGCGTCAAATCGCTGCGAGATAAATGCGCAGTGCAGCGGAAATGGGAAGGGCGATGTCTGGAGGGCTGTAGAGCTGCTGTTGGTTGAATCAGGCTGCAAGAAGAACCGTTCTTACTGCTTACGTGCAGATGTTGTCTTTAGGGAATGTTGAACCCTAACTACTTAATTTTGTGAATTTGGTGCCTGTTGAGAAATCTTGTGTATCTCTGGAAAACCTTTCGGCAGCTTCAGCGCTGCTGTTTCTATTTTTTTTTTCACAGCAATAAGAGTATCAACCTAGCCAAGAACTGGATCATTTCTTTCTGCTCTCTGCTACTAATTCGTAGGGACAAAGAGGAAAACCAATATGCAGCTGAGAAATCAGGGTAACTGGGCAGGTGACGTGTTTAATGAGAAGAGTACCACCGAGGCATGTGCAATGCATGACTCAAGTCGGAAACCACTGTGCAGCTGGGACAAAAAGATAACCAGGCAAGGACCTGTCCAAGCATGGCACGGACAGACAAGGATTGTTTTTCACTTGTCTTGCAGCTGTGATCTGATACTCCCAGAAGGAAAAAGTCTGGAATTTTAAAGGACATTCTTAGATGAGCTTGCTAGCGTCGACTTTAATTTAAAATATCTGATCTTGAATTGTCTAAGGAGTCTTGTGAAGGCTTGCCACCTACTGTACTGCCCTTCAGAAGCGATCCTTGGTGGCTAGGAGTTCCACAATATTTTGTTGTTGTTGCTTTCTAAACTTAGAAACAAGTAGCATTGCGCTGACCAGCGCTTTGTTGTTGGCATCTGAGCTACTAATCTCTTGTGCCTGCATCTGAGGGATGGTGTTGTAAATGTTTTATAGATGTTGAGTATAATTATTTCCATGGGCACTTCAGAAAATGCAGAATTGAGCTGTAATGGGATTAGTTCTGCAAGATGCTAATCACTTGAATTCCCATTGGCTTCGGAAGATGCGAACTTAGAAGCTAATGCCTTTTTAACAAGAAAAAAATTGCTGGTGACTCCATGTGTATACATTCAATCCCTTGAAACGGCTATTTAAAAATAATCATAAAATGCTGGTAAACTTTGGAAAAATACAGACTGGAGGTGGGAGGTCTGCCTAGCAAATGATGAGTTCCGCATTGTTGCGTTTTGCACCAGACAAACAGACAGCACTGGCTGATAATGGAAGTATCTCTCCATTCTCTATATTGCTATTGCTAGGAAGTGGTTTCAGGTTGGCCTCTCCCAGCGTGATAACAAGTTCTCGACATCGCTTTCAAGTGCAGAGTGGTCTTCTAGAAAGCGTGCGCTTATCAGTGCTTTATCTGATAATGATTTCTAACGAGTATGATAGACTTGAAGTTTGGTCCTGCAGCATGGGCTTTTTAAGTCTCCTGAGCCATGGTGGCAGAACTAGTGATGTCTACCACAAACAAGGTGCTCCCATGCTCGTTTTAGTTCACGAGTGCTATAAATGTAGGGGTGCTTATCAAGATATGACGTCTGATTGGTGTGTAAATTAATTAAGAGCTTTTCCTCTCTGGAGACTGCAGGATATTTTGTGAATATCTGCCTCTGTAACGAGGTTTAATTTATTAGAGTCTAAAAAAATCCACCTCTATAAGGTGAAATACCAGAAGCCTGGGGTGTTCCAAACTGAAAATAACCACCTTCATAGCAATGGCCTTGGCTGATTCTGAATTGCTGAGAAGTAAATTGTAGGAAAGACAATATCTCAAGTCTCTTTTGGGTTTCACTTTGTCCTGAGACTATAAATAAATGCTCCAAGCTGACTCCAGAAGGTGGAGGTATGCCTGCGGGGTAGAATTTCAGAATTTCCACAGTACGTGGATCTCAAATATTTTCTTTCAGCACAAACTGCTCGTTGCGCACCGTCAGCCACCAGCTTTCTCTGGGGTGCTGCTTTCACTAAATGAACTGCTACATTCCGCATCAGTGAAGAAACTCAGCTTGGGTGGATATGGATAAAACCCATCTAGTACAGAGTTAAAGGCTAAGGTATGTTTTAAAGAGAGTCTCCTAGCTGTCAAGTTGTTGTCGGACAGTTTCTACTGTCTGTCCCGGTTCTCCAGCTGCTGTTTATTCAGCGCAATGAAAACCTGCTCAGCCACGGTCCAAAATGCACATTGCTAGCCTACAGGAAATCTAAGACAAATAATAGCCTTAGAAAGGATAGATGAGGCAAAAAACACTGACATCTCTTCCTCTGCGTAAAATAAGCTGATTCAGTCTGTCAGTATGAAAAACAGCCTCTGGGATAAGAATATACTTGCAGCTGTCTTCCCAGTCATAGAAATTGAAGGGGTGTGGAGGGGCTGAATCAGTGCTCCAGAGGTGTTACTGAACTCCCCGAGATGGAGAGAAGGTCGTTCTGAAACTTGGTGCTTTCATTAGTGCTATCAGGTAGTACCTGCTTTCATGACACCCAAACTCCAATTTGCTGACTTCTTGTGTGGCTTGTCAGACGTTCTTTAATCGCAAGTGTTAATTAATTTGAATGTGTTTATTACTAAAGAAAGCTCCCTTGGTCGTCTTGTTTACAGCACTTGGGAAACCATAGTGTGGTACTATTCTGTTCAGGGTCCCTCCCAGAATTTGCTGGTGAAAAATTCTCAGTTCTCCTTGTATATATAAAATACAGAAGTAGATAAAATTTGTGCTTGATTGTATTTTTCTTCCTCAAAGTTAATTTTGGTGAGTGATGAAAGCTGAAATTAAATCCTCTGAGCGCAACGCCACGAGAACACCTTCTTGGCTTTGCATTAATTCTGATGTTTTTCATGTGAGTGAAGAACGTTGATTTTACTTGCATGATGGACTGAGTGTGGGTGCAGTTCACGCTCACTGTGCCTTAATAACACTTAACACAGTGTTGTAATCTGTGGAGGATACAATTCACACACTGAGCAAAGCATTACAAAAATGTCTCTGCCAACCTTCTCCAGTCCAACGTTTCAGAAAATGTTTTTTCAACCTAAATCGCCATCTCTCACTGCTGCTGACTCATGAACCGGGACCGCTTTGCTTAGAGATTCTTTATGCCTTGCCGTGCATGTGAAAGCATTAAGTTGTCAGTTTAGCAAAGTGTCATTTTTCAAGACAATACTTGTCACTTTAAGCGTGTGCCCAGTACTGGTTTGTGTAAGGAGTACATTCCTACCGAGCATTTCTGAATTTTCTTTCAGTGAATTAAACGTGATTTTTAGGTATTTGAGGAACATTCTCACTGTAAGCAGCAGGCAGCAGCCCCCAGCTTCGCTGCACTGAGCCAGCTGTTCACAGGCAGATGCCACTCAGTACACACTGCCACAATCAACTTAGTTCTTCAGTCAGTAGCAAGGAAATTTGCTCAAGGCTTGCTTTTACGGAGGGGTGTCTTTGGAGGAATTTGATGGCAGAACAAAGCAGCGACTGCTTCAATTTTCTGTGCAGAGCTGGCAGTCCCTGCAGACAGAAGCCCTGCTCTGTCCCTTTCCTAGCAGCATCCTCGTGGCTCTGGGAATAGGAAGGGAGTGAACTGGAACAGTTCTGCTAAGGCCCAACTACCATTACAAAGCGGACCCACTGCTAAAGAGCGAGTATGTTCAGTGATATTTATGCTGTAGGTAGGTAAGACCCTCCTGTGTGCGGACAGGTACAGTGGTGGTTATATTAGACTGCAGGCACACTTTGGGCTGAGATTGTGTTGGATTTCCGAAGCTAAGAAAACATGAGTTTCTGTGCTGGGACAGATGGACTTGGAAGACCTTGGTTACTTCTAAATTTGGAGGATGATTTATTGCTTTTTGCTTTTTGTATGCAGTACTGAGCCAGCATTCTTCCACGACGTGAGAAGACGATCTGCAGTTTTATCTCAGGTAGG
Source organism: Numida meleagris (assembly GCF_002078875.1). Lineage (NCBI taxonomy): Eukaryota > Metazoa > Chordata > Aves > Galliformes > Numididae > Numida > Numida meleagris. The sequence goes on from NC_034420.1 coordinate 8,913,369, forward strand.
ACTAAGCTTCCCCATCTGTTTGCTCGTGCAGGGTCCTGCTGCACATTGCCCAGAATTACCATTGTAACATTTACTGTTATAATGCCTGCAGCCTTTGAAAGAGCCAAGGGAAAGTTTTCCTCTCTTTTGGAAACAAAGGATGCCATCATTAAATAACAGTAGTTGGCACATTTGCAAAAATCAGAGAAGCAGAAGTCCTTACCTGCCTTTTCTGATAACCTCTGGACAGTAAGTCTCCCCAGAAAGAAGGCCCTTTAGTTCTTGTGTTATCAGCAGTGATTTTTTTTCCCTTTTTTGAGTCCTCTTATGCTTTTGTTTCAGACTGGGAATCCTTATTCAAATACCTTAACACAAAATTCTTCCAAACCAACGGCTTTAGTTTTGTTGACTTGGGTTTTGGTTATAAGATCTATGGATCTTCTCAGTGACTGGAATATCTCTCAAGGGGAGACTCAGGCTTTTATGTAACAAACTTAGTTTATAGTCTGCTAAATATTTTTATCTGCAGCATGAATAAATGGGAAAACGCGCCTCTCCTTATGAGTGGTGTGGATGAAGTGATTCCCACGTGTACGGTTTGTAAGGCAGTCTGAGATACACGGGTTCATTAATATGAAATGCAGGTGTGTTCCAATGGCAGCTGGCCATTTTACGTCTCTGCTGCGCTGGTTTGTCGTTTACATAATTAACTGTGAGATCTGCTGCGAATTAAGAAATGTTACAAGTAAGCAAAAACTGGAGGCATAATGCATTGCTTGGATTTACCAGAGGTGGTGAGTTTTGTTTTGATAATGATTCCTAGTTACAATAATAAATGTTCACCAGCGTGTTCTGTAAAGTCACCACGTTCTAATGAAATACCTCACTCCAGTGACTCTGATCAAGCCTTCTATGAGAATGACAGAGGTACAGTAATTGTTTGTGCTGCTGTTGAGGATACAATTAACAAGGTTTGACTGGAGCTGTTCTCAGAATTAGCATATTTTTCACATAAAAACCTCTGTTAACAGTGTTAAAATTCATATTTCAGATGAATTCACAATTTGATCAGGTTAATGTAATATTTAATTAGCAACCTGCCTTGCCAGAATTACGCTGAATAATTCCTTGTAGTGCACTGCAAAGAATCCTCATAGAAGAGCAGTTCTTAAACAAGAGCAAGTTTCGTTGTTGCAGGGGAGTGACATAGGATGCATCACTAGAAGTGCAGCAGCAGTGCCCTGTTGGCTCTTTCCTTCCTTCCTGACATACATTGTAAGGCATGCTACCACCAAACCTATCTCATTTTAAAATGGTATTTGAGGTTAGTAGAAGATGATGCATACTTGACCAAAGTAAAACTGAAACAACAGATTTCAGGAAACAATGCAAGTTCTGAGCTGGAGAAGGTGACATTTGAATACAAAACAAGCAGCGTGATGAGGTGCAGGCTGAACGCTACCGCCCGCTCTATTTTTACCTACCCAGTTGAAGACGTGGTGAAAAGCTGAGCTGTTTGTTCACAGCAACAAGGAGCGAAGCAGTGGCTCGCTTCTGGTCTGGTCACACTGGGAAAGGGGGGTGCAGAACAGCGTGCAGCAAAAATAGCTCAAATACCCAGTTCTGCAGATTTCTCAGAATGTTTAGGGGGCATTGATTTTGTCAGTAGAAGTAGTTTCTAAATGGGGGCTGAGCTGAATTTGCTTTTGACATTGAAGTCCTGGCAATGCGCTGCTGAGGAAAGCAGGCAAAATGTGTCACACAAGGGACGTGTATTTGTATTAAAAGGGTGAGAGAAAACGCCATAAATACAGATGAATGAACCACTGGTTTGGCAGCTCTGATGCCCTGAAAGGGCCATAGGAAGGGAGCAGCCTGCCAGCTGGCAAGGCGAGCTCCTGTTCAGGAACATACAGCAGCAAGTGTTCATGCAAAGTGCAGCGAGAGCATGTACTGAAATGGGTCCTGCTTAGGTTTGCAAGTGTGTATTTCTGTTCCGTGGGGGATGTGGAACAAGACCTGTGTATTTCAGCAAAAGAAGTGCTTTCTTTACCCAGGCTTTGTGATTAATGGACATGATGAAGTTTGCGCAGCAGAACCAGTCTTTAATTGGTTACCTCATCCTGTGCTTAATTCCCTCAAATTAGGCGCACTGGCTACCTCACTAGGCCCAAATGTCAGCTCAGATCTTTGAAAAGGAGAGAGGCAGTCCCTGGTGGATTTGTTTGATTTTTACTTTTTGAAGTGATTCGGTTGGTGGTTCTATTATATATCTACAACTTCTTTTCTGCTCCTCATGCTTTGCAGCCTGCGAAAGGTGCCTTCTATCACTGGGAAGTAAAAAAAAAAAAAAAAAAAATACCCTGGCAAACTGTCAGGCTGTGCCTCTGGAAGTTATTTCCCTCTTTTTCAACTACGTACACAAACTGCCGTTTTCTGACAGTGTATAAAATAGCTGAAAATCCTGGGATACTTCGCAGAAAGTGTTTTTTTTTTTCCCCTCCCCTTGGCTCCCTGTACCACTGCAGGTTCCTGCAGGGCTGGAAGCGCCAGTTCTGTAGGTAAGGCTGCCATCTGCTGGGGTCCTTCTGCACAGCACCCTGTGCAGCACCCTGCTTTGCCAAGGGGACAAGGGACCTCGAGGGATCTCACCCTCCGCTGATGGCCTCTGGAAATAATATTGAGCAGTATTTCAGTGCCAAAGCAAAGATCAATGGGATGGATGCTTTTCAGTGGTTTGAGAAATCCTGCTGGTCACCAGCGATACCTCCTAGCCCCAGTGCTGCAGTGGCCCTCTTCCCATGGAGAGTCTGTTCCAGGGTAGGGCTCCTGGCTGTGATGGTGTCACACAGTGCCTGCATCCACCAGCTGTTGCTTGAAGGATGAAATGACAACACGCGTTTAATGTTCCCTATATGCTCACTCCGCAGCTGGGTGCCCACCCATCCCCTGGCCGACTGGCTGTTAGCTTGGGGTATACTGGTGTGAAGCTCATGGTTTCAGTGCAGGAACTGTAGGAATACCCTCACTAAAGAGGCCAGTTCCTCTTCTGGAAATCGCAGCAAAGGCTGACAATACATCATTGCCTTTAGCCTGGAGCCCTGAGTATCACTGTATCAATAAGGTGCATCAAATGTATTAACGTATGACTTCAGGCTGCATACACTGTGTTAAATCTTAATTAAAGGAGAGTAGACTGAGATTAGATGTAACAAAGAAATTATTTACTATGAGGGTGTGAGGCACTGGCACAGGCTGCCCAGAGAAGCTGTGGATTCTCCATCTCTGGAGATGCTCAAGGCCAGGTTGGATGGGGCTTTGAGCAATCTGGTCAGGTGGGATCTACCCCTGCCATGGCAGAGGGATTGGTACTAGATGGTCTTTAGGGTCCCTTCCAACACAAACCACTCTGTGATTCTATAATGGTGGCCAAAGGCAACTTTGTGGGGTAGATTACTATCTCAGTCGGGGCAGTTTTTTTGACAGGGTACTGGGTTATACCCAGCTTGGAGCAGGACCATTAAACCAAGGGTGCTTCCTGAACTGCTGGAATTCTGTGGGAAACCATCTTGTGTACGTGTGACTGGATGGTACAAGGCCCGCTTTGCACTAAGCTCACTATTCCTTCCCGCTCAGACAGCATGTCCTTTCTGTTTCCCATTGCCAAGCCAGGATGCTGCAATGGGGCAGTGGCGGCCCATGGGACGGGGCAGGAGGGTGCTCTGCATTCCCGCCAGGTACTCAGCCCCCGCTGCTCAGTGCCTCACAGCACAGCAGGCTGCCCACCAACATGGAGCCAGGCCGTGGCAAGGCGAGGCCGCACGTGCAGCACGTTTATGTCCACAGCTTTGGCTCACACCGCTGCGGATCCATCATCCGCTATGGCAGGGGCTGCCAGCAGGCTGAGAGAGACCAGGCTGGGAGCCCGCTTTCCCGGCAGAGCTTCGCGGACAGGACCAGGGGATGGAGGGCTGCCCCGACGCTGAGAGATGAGGCTGACCCCAGGCCGTCGGCTGCTGCTGGCAGGGTGCAGGCCGCAGGGAGCTGTGCTGGGGTGAAGCGCGTCAGCCTGCGCTGTGGTATGTGTTGCTGAGCCCGGGGAACCCCATGCCTCAGGAGAGCACAGGCTGCGCTCAGTCTCCGCCATGTCCTCCTCTGCGGGTAGGCCGTTTCCATGTGGTAGCCCAGTCAGACTATGTACGCTGGGAGGTGAACATGGCACCAAAGTTTTTTTAATGTGCTGGGTTCAGTCAGACTGGGTGCTTAGGGAGGAGCTTGAATATGCTGTTCAACTCATGTGAGTTGAAAATTCATTACTTCTGCCACAAACTCTTATGCTGTTGAGCTGCAGTGTCACCATCCTGCAAGGTGAGGTGGCTGTGTCCGGGGCAGCCTACCTCATCCTTTCCTGTGATGAGACCAAAAATAAGGATCATAGAACATTCTGAGTTGGAAGGGACCCATAGGGATCATAGAGTCCAACTCCTAAGCAATGTCCACAGAGCTGCTGTGTTACACACTTTGTTTCTGGGTTTTTTCTGCCTTTTCTCAAGTGATTTCTGTCTAACCAGAGTCCTGCTGTGCTGCTTGCTCCTTCCCCACTGCAACTGCTTGAAGATGTTTCTTAATTTTCTTTCTGTGTGGCTGGGACCAAATAAAGTTGGGATGGGCATGGGTGTGGGTGCCTTTTATTTATTTAAAGCACAGAAAAAGAGATTGAGCAGTTTCCCACTGGTTGCAATCTGTTATGAAACATAGCTCTGCTGCACAGGATGAAATGGAGTGAAAATGGAGAGTGTGACCTGGCTTCTGGAGGAGAAGCTGGGGTTGGGAGCTGGGAAAAATAGAAAGCATCACACTGGACTGAGCAACTTGTGACAAGCTGGCATCAAGATTCAGTGTCTTGTTACTGCGCACGTCTGGAAAGCCACAGTCTGAAATGTCTTATTCTTTGGGGATGCTCTGTCTCTGGAGGTGTTCAAGACCAAGTTGGGTGGGGCACTGGGCAACCTGGTCTAGTACCAGATTTGGAGGTTGGTGACCCTGCCTGTGGCAGGGAGGTTGGAACTTGATGATCCTTGGGATCCCTTCCAACCCAAGCCATTCTATGATTTTATGAAATGCTGAGTGACAAAGGTAGGGCGGTCCCGAGCGTTACTAACTTGCTTATCTTCAGACGTTTTCATTTTCTTGTATCTTTCCCTCTTCTTAGAAGCCATTTTTCTAAAGATGACAAAGGGAAATGCTACATTAGTCAGTGATAAGTAGCACCGGTTCTGCTGGATTGTTATCTAAGTGATGCCAAGCAGTGGCTCAGAGGCCTGCTGGGAACAGGAAGCCCTGCTCCCATGACATGGCTCGCTGTGGCTGTGATGGCCTGCAGGCTGCTGGTTTACCTGCAGCCCTGCTGCAGGAGGGGACATGCCCACAGCCATGGCTGAGTTCAGCATCCTTGCATGGTTCACACTTTCACGCAAAAAACCTTGGAAAGCAGTTGTCCAGAATTCCAGAGCCCAGGTGCCTGTTGTCTTCATTTGTAGTTTCTGTATTGTTTTGAAATCTTTCCAGTGAATTTTGTGAGACTTGCCACATGGTTATAATGCAGAAAATGAGCTAGATGATAGCATGACATGAGGACTGATGTTCTGTAACACGCTGGGACCAAAAATAAGCATCTCTGGAAGATGGGGAAACGACAGCTTCCTCAGGGATTTACTGTAAACATTCAGGATATGCTTTCCAATCTCTCCTCCTAGGTGACCCTCGAGAGGAAGAGGCTGATGCCTTTGACTTTCCCTTCCCTTCAAGAAAAGTTAAAAAAGTAATTAAACGAAAGAAGAAGAAGGTATGAAATGCAGGAGCTGAATGAGCTGCCTTTGCATTTGAGATAATAGCTTCCTGCTTGTTCTGTATGTGTCTGTGTGAGAACATAAGGGAGATTAAAAGATTGAATTGGTAGTCTGTTACTGAAAGCCTTACTTACCGAAAAGAAAAATGGGATTATTTTCCCTCTCTGGGGGCTTTAAAATTCTGGCTCTCATTCAATAAAGCACTTAAGTGCGCGCTTACCTTGAAGAATGAGAGTATTCTGTTGACTTAAAGCATGTACTGAAATGTTTTGCTGGATTGGGGCCAGGGCACTGCACACCTTGCTCGGTGAAACCCAGCAGGTAAAAACTTCTGCTCATCCTCTTCCTCTTTTATTTTAAGCAAAGAAATTCCACGGGTAAGAAAGAAATGAAGGCAAGAACAATAGGTATTAACATAACAGTGACAGCGATGCGAAATTACTTTCTGTTTCACAAACGTATTTCTGTTCCCGTTCAGTAGTTCAACAAATGCTTGAAATTTAAAAAGGCACAAAGAGTAACCCATTAGGAGATTTTGTAATGTGTTAGGTACAAGTAATCAGCTAGACTATAATACAGTAATGTCACAGATACTTGATTTAAAGCCTGAAAAATATTACGGACTTCAGAGGAACAGCTAATAACATACTATAATATCACTCTCCCAGTACATTAAAAGTAGTCTTCAAAAAGAACGAGGAAAATGTATTATGTTTTAGCAATAAATGTCCATGAGAAAGGAATTATCTTTAGATTTAAACTAGTTTCACGGATGGGGTCCAGCAGAAGTCGTAACGTTAGCATGTTAACATCCATTTATATTTGTTAGTCTGCCTCTTTGTCTGAATGCCATTGTCAGCAGTTCCAATTTAATATTTTCAATGCGTGCTTGAAATAAGCCCACTATAGATGGAGTTTTATGCCTCTAAAATAAAAGTCATCAGCATCTATGAAACAGATTAATACCAACTTGATATGAGATAGGCTAGGCCATTGTTATACTGGAACAAGGATGCTAGACAAGAAAGTACCATGATATCTCATGTGGAAAAGCAGGCAGTAATTCAAAGTTTGTTGACTTTTAAATTGAGATGACTCTTCCAGTATATCCCATGGATATATCCTTCCTCCAATTTTCCTCCTTGGTGTTACACCTTCCCCCCCCCCCCCCAAAAAAAAAAATCCTCCACCAAAAAAGCCAGCTAGATTTCACAGTCATGCTGGAGAATTCAAGGTTCTGCCGTATAAGAGATGTTTTTACGCAACCTTTTTGTATGCTTCATTGAGAAAATTCATTTTTATCTTTCAGTCCAAAGTCTGGCTTAAAGTCTGGAAAGTAATTTCAAAAATGCTTGAAGAAAATGAGAAGTTCAGACATCGACTTTTGACTTGCAGTCAGTTCAATGGAGAAGGTAAGTAAGGAATTCGTAATATTTGTTACACTAGAGAAAACAAGTCATTGATGCAAGCCCTTTGACTTAAGATCTCTAGGTTTAAGGTCTGTTAAGCTGTTTATTTTGGGTAACATGCTTCACAACTCACAAATTATGGATTTCATTACATCCTTTAAATGCTTCTAGCCATATTTGATCAACTCTTTTGTTTTGTTGAAGGTTCTATAAAAAGTGTATGACTTTGTAAGAAGTGCAGCAAGAGTGTTTTCTGCAGTCTGTAAGATTAAAAATATGAACCCAAAATATCTGCAAGGTTTTCTGAACACACGAACTATGTAATTAAACTATTGTCCTCAGGCTGATCTAAGGCAGCACTTGGATGAATAATAATTTATTTCTTCAAATTGGAAAAGTGGAAAATAGTGGTTGGTTTCATACTGGCAATAAATAAATTAGATGCTCCCCAAAGGTAACTGTAATACAATTTAACAGAATCATCAAACCTGTCCTCACACTGTGCCCTGAATACAGCTATTCCATTACTGGCAAATGACTAGGGAATGAAAAGTGGTGCTCTGCCCTGAGACAACTTCAGTTAGAGGCATTGTGGTTGCTGCGCAATTTAAGATAATGCAGTGTATGCTTACATCTGTAATTGGAATTTCTGGCCTCCTAGTCTGATTAGTTTTTAGGACAGAGAATATACTAATCCATAAGAAGTCACCGGGTAAATTAAAAACAACGTCCTCATGTGCAGTGCTTCTGCTTAGTTTACATTCGGGCTGGTAGAAGTTTCCACAAATATGCATGTTAAGAGTTATATACCAAAATTTATGTCATTTGTTGCCAGCTTTAATAAAATTTTATTGTTGCTCCCTCAACATTCATCTTCATGAGAACAAAAGAAGTGCATTTCTGGTTCAGAACCCAAATGTGTCTACTCCAGTGGCCTGTACTATGCAATCTACAGTGGATGTTGTTGGAACAATAGAAGAAACTCCTCAACATCTTTTGCAATTATTCTGTAAATATTCAGCATCATGTGGGAAAGCACTTCTGTTCGATCTAAAGCCAACTTCTAATTAATTCTGCTATTACAAGATGCAGTATATTAATTGTGTGCTATTGTATTATTTATACCCATCATGACTCCACTGGCCTTTGTCAAATTTTCTACCTAGTTCTCTCTCAAGCTGCCAAAGTCCAACCTATGTAATCGCTCCCCATTTGGAAACTATTTCTTAGCTCTGATAATTACTTTGTTGTCTTAGTCGTTTAGAATGCTATCTCTCTGCTTCTCTATATGCCGTATAGTTCATCCATATTACTGCTCATTTGTTTATGATGATGAGAGACACTCATTAATGGCAAGCCTAACACTGTATCTGTCTCATGCTTGCACAAGGAAGTACCTGTGCTGCCTAGCGACTCCACAGAGGCGGGCATGGGTACCCTTCCTCTTGAGCTCAACCATTCCTCCCAGCCAGGAGAGGTTTGTCTTTCACAAGAGGTATCTTAGGACGTTATCCCTTGATAAACCTGTTGCAGAAACCATTGTAAAGCTGTGCTTCTCTACTCAACTTAAAGGCTTTGAATCCAGCAGCTTCCATGTGCTTTCTGCTGCAGCTTAGATCTTTGCAAAATCTTAGTGTACAGACATTAATGTGTATGAAGAACTTAGCAGTCAGTAAAGAAAAAAATAAGTAAGTCTTCTACAATATGTCTTTGCTTGCTTTTAAGAAAAAGGAGAACAGGAGACAGGGAAAAAGGAGTAGAAATCTTCAATATGTGATTGCCTCCAAAATTTCAAGTTATTATAAAAAAAAACAACAACTGAGAATGCTGCTAATACAAAATCACCTCTTTGGATTTGCCATCTCAGCACACTGGTTGCTGATTTGCTTTGCTGGTTGTTATGGATATGCAATGCGCTACTTTGTTGAGCTTGTATTTATGGTGGAACTGAGTAGACAGGGCCCATCCTTGTTTTCAAAGATTCATTTCTTTTTGTCATCTGGAGGGAAAATATTACATTTATATGTAAGTCCTACTAACTCTTTAAAAAAAACAAACACCTCAAAGAAGTGGAAAAAAAAAGAAAAAACCCAACAAATAACAAATAAACAAAAACCAACCAACCAAACACCACCACCAAACAAACAAGAAAAACAAGAAAAACACAACAAAACAAACAAAAAAATCAGACACTTCTTGTACCTTTAATTCTAATTGTACCTCATTTTTCAGGAGCTTTAATTGAGAATCTACTATTAAGCTCTATTTAGCTGGAAACCATCAATTTTAACACCTTCTTTCTAATCAGTGGATTTTGCACAACACCAAATCAAGGAGATAAGTCTCCTATTGATCTGAATGTTTCACTGAATGAGAAGCAAATGAAATAATTCTGGCAGACTTTTAGATAGGGATCAACAAAACTGAATAAATTTGCATCATTTTGTTTTTCAAGATTAATAGAGCTAGAAAATTAATGCTGCATTTTATATCCTCTATTAATGGTTATTTGGACCGAAACAATCTATGTGACTTTTAATGCTACCTATTTAGTCTCTGGAATGCTGCAAGATCAGATTCAGTTTACTGAAAATGCTGATATATCTCCAACTAATATTGTCCCGTAGGCAACGATATGAACCAAAGTTCACAGAAGGAGGCACTCTCCCTGGACAGGGTATGTATGGAGTCGATTGCCAAACAAGCTTAAATAATAAGCAAAATAATAAAATAAAAAAAGATGCACTGATATTTGTTATTGTTATTAATAAGTGCCAGCCTTACACTTCAGTATTAATGATGTTGGGCTCATTTATTTTTCAAGATTTTAATCAGAGGGGGTATGGAGCAGAGGGCGTTTGTGCTCAGCAGAATGGGTTGTATGCGCTCCCAGCACAGAGAAGTGGGTTTTCCCTTACAAAGGCACAATCCCTGTTCCTGCCCTACACTTCTTTGTGCATGCTGTGTTAATGACTGTTCCTAGCTGTTCTACACCAAGTCTGCCACTAGGGCCGTTTGCTTCCTCTCGTCTCTGCAGCTCGCTCATGGCTTTCTCACTGGAGTGGGGAAATGTTTCATCATGCAGTTTCTCTCTTTAACCCCGGATGATTAATCACAACATGTTGAAAAACTTGGGTCAATGTCCATATGGTGTCAACATTCAAATGTATGCACACATTTTATGTCTGCCCTCAGCAAATACTGGAGGGGACATGCACTGTCTGCAGAGGACAGAAAGGTACAGCATTTAGGAATTGTTTAAAGTACAAGTTGACGTGCTCTTGTGATTTCACATTTTAGCTCTATGGCTATAAAACTTTTTTTCTGTGATCCAGTGAGCGATGCTGGTGGTTGGCACTGAGAACACTATCAACAGAAATACGTGTAGGCCTGTTCTGGGGAGAGGCTGAGTGGGAAGAGTGGGCATAACAGCTTGGGGAAGGAGAAACACTAGTGTAAGGATGCCCTTACGCTTAGGTGCTGTGGAAGCTTCTTGTGAGTTCTAGCTGGCCTCTTACAGAAATCTCCTGTATGTAGTTTAGTGGTCTGTCTGTGGGCTGCCTATACATGCGATGTGCGCCTGAGGATTTGAACAGTCTGTTTGTCACACTTCACATCTAACTTTCTTTTTTTCTGTTAAAGGGAATGTACCACTTCACTTTTGTCATCTCTTTTTCCCTAGGAGGAGTCCATCTTTGGTTGGGTGTAGCAAGAACACAAAGGAAGATGCAAGCCAAAAGGAAATATAAAAGTAGTGAAATTGTTTTCATCTAGTTCTTACCAAAATTAGTGATAAGACTACAAATGATTTACATGAACGCTGTTTCTCTGTTCTTTGTTTGGCATATATGTTTCTGCTGTTCCATAGGTTTGTTTTTAGAATGGCTTAAACAGCTCTGTTGCAAGACATTTGAAGTCATTAAGTGTAATGTTTCGCTTAGTTATTAGTTTTTGAAAGCTTTTTAATGAGCATAGTATTGTGACAGTTTGCTTGTAAAAGAATAAAGACGCACTTTTAGTGTTGATGTCTATTTTATTCTTTTTTTTGTAGCCTGTCAGAATCATAAACATAAACTCAGTAAAGCAGAACCCCACACAGTATATAGAAACACTTTTGTTCTTGGTGATTTGAATAATTTTGATTTTGTTATATTAAAATAACACACAATTACCTTTCTGTTCATTCATCCACTCGTACATGAATCTCAGCAAACATTTTGAATTTGAAACCAGGTGAGCGTTTTCTGCCTTACTGTTCATCATGAGGCACATAATGATATCATCATAACCAGAAGGCATTCATCTAACTGACTTCATTAACACAGTATAATTTTCTTCTGTTTTGGAGTTTTATGCTTGGACTCTTGATTGACTGCTAAAGCCTTTTAAACTAGCGAATTGTGTAAATGGAACACAAAGATTGCATAAAAATAGTGTGTATGTGAGCTTCATAGATAAAACATTCACCTGTCACAATTAGACATCTTTAGTTTCAATAAAAGGATGGTTTTCTCATTGCATAATGTCTTACTGTTTGCAGAGATAATGACTGGAATGTCAGAGCGCTGAGCTTTAATAACATGCCAGTGATTGTGTCATTAAGCAGCAAAGCATTTGGAAGGGTTTAATCTCTGTTTACTTAACAGCACAACTGCAAATATGTAAATGGCATGTGTCCTCCAGTTCTGGCATCAAGGTTTTGTTTTTCTGATTTGCAGTTGAGTAATATTCTGATTTTACTTGAAATAGTTGACATTTCAGCTTGTAAAAGGAAGTGAGAAAGCAAAGTACTCAATCAAGACACGATCATTTTTCTGGCAGAGCAAAAATGTCATAGTTCTTTGGTATTTTCAAAATTCATGCTTGGAGTCGCATGTATGTAGTTATTTATTTAATAAAGGATACAGTCTTCCTGTTCTGTCAGTGAAATGTTTGCATGAAGAGCAGTTAGTTTACACTCTGACTGTAAGCTGTAGAGTTGCTGCTCTGATGTTTCTTTTCTTGTAAGCTGCAGCTGCAGTTGGTCCCCTTACTTGCACGGATGGAAGCGGCCCTGAAAATGAAGCTTTTGTGCTTCTGCTGTGCTGCAGCTTTTTCATCCAGGTGTGATGATGATTTGAGGAGAAGGCGCACGCAGCATTAACCTTGCCATATGACTTTATATTTGTTAACATCTGTCTTCTTACCTACTCATTTTAGCCCTTTCCCAACATGCCCTCGTTCTGCCTTCATCTCACTTCCAGCTCACTCAAGAATACAGCTCACGTCTGGAGGAGAAGGTGGTGAGCAGCAGAGCTTCCCAGCCTGTGAGGTGTGTGAAAGCACAGGCAGGGGCCAGCAAGCAACCCCATCCCAAAAACCCTGTAGTAGTGACAATATAATTCATCGGTTGGGATCTGCTAATAGAAAAGAACTTCTGGTTGGTGGTACTTTGAAAGGGATCTTATGCTTGAAATCACTCTGGGACAAACCAGCTAATGCAGCAGGACAAAAAGGTATCCGCTGGTCTAGGCTCCATTTCTAACTCTTTGGGTGATTCCTAATTTTCCTAGGCTCAGTTTCTAGCTCTTTGTCTAGCTTTCTGTTGCAGTAACTAGCTTTCAAAGGTACCGTTGTGAACAAAGGCTGTCAAAGCAGTGAAGCTACTGAGAAACTGATCTGGAGAAGAATCGAGCTCAGGATGTACGAGGCGATCCAGCTGACATGTGCACTGTCACCATCCTCAGATCCCTGTTGCAATGGATTCTTCTTTTCCTTCACATGATCACTTAGGTAAAAACTGCAAAAAAGAAAATAATTGTTGTGTTGTGTTAAAATACACTTATATGATCTAAGTAAGTGCCATGAAAGAAAATGAATTGTTTATACAGGAAGAACTTTATTTAAACTCTTTCTTAAAAGGAATCAGAAATAAATAAGGGAACTTCAGGGCACTAGATCACACACTTGAGATTCATCGAGCAGCTGACCCTTCTCTGAAGTCCTTAATCATCACTGCAGAAGCAAAAACAAGTGTCATCCCATCCTGCTGTGGATCCTGGGTAGCAGTGTTGTTCTTTCACATTCTTCAAAACGCATATCAGTTACCTGAAGTTTTTAATAACAAATCTCACTTGGAGTGTGAACCGAAGCAGATGTGCGAATATAGAGGTTGTGATGATTCTTTGCACTGCAGCCTTTTTTCTCAGGACATAATTTACCTTTCTACACAGAACAAAAACTCTTGGATATTCGGAAAGTTCAAGAACAGTTCTTTAAGCTCAGCCCTGTGAACAGTTGCCAGGAGATCTAAGGAGGTACGCTATGGTATAGAGGTGGGAGGGAGCAGCCAGGGTTGGTGGAGTAGCTGGAGGCATTGCTGAATTCCTCTATCAGTAAGCACCAGTGCCAGCCTTTGTCTCAACATCTCAGAGCTGGTCTGAAAAACCATTGTTTTGTACCAGGTTTTCATAAATACAGATGATTCTATAGGAAACTAAGTGATGGAGAGTAAGGTCTTCGGTTAGAAATTTACTGGTAAAGCAAAGTTTAATGGGAAATAGCACATCTGCTGGGCCTGAAATGTTTTGATTGGAAGTTTTCCAACTTGGTGAGTTCTTTCCAAATTGAGGTCCTCTGGCTCCTGGAGCACTTCTTGTCTGTCATCCCGGGAGCTGAAGCCTCTCATGTCTGCCCAGAGACACCATGGCTTGAGGGCTTGAAACTCTAGCCCATTCTGTTAGGCTACCACTTCCAAACTACTGTAAAAGGAAGAAAATCCTGGGAGTTTGATCTCCACTTTGATTTCCATGCCTGGAAGTGCTAGGAGGCTTGGCCAGAGGCAGGCCCCTGATGAGGAGCTGTGACTTTGGGCAGGCTTCCCAGGGCAGACCTCAGTGGCAGGGCTGCACTGAGCCAGGGGGGTTTGGGGGCTCCCAGTGCTACCGTGCTGAGCTGCTGTTGACAGAGACAGTGCCACTGATCAGCCGAGGCTTGGGAACATTGACGTCTGTGTTTTGGAAGTCTTCTGATATTTCTGAAGTGACCTTTCTGGGAATTTCCAGTTTGTGGACATTTTCAGAGAAGTTTGTTTCCTGCCTGATTTGGAACAAAGCCTCCAGTTCAGATAAAACCCCATTTCCTGCAAACTGGAGGCTTGGCTTGCCAGGCAGCTCTTCTACTCCTGCCCCATCTGCTCTGGTGTTGAGATGAATCAGATTCTTCTCCCCTAACAGTAGTGATTCTGCAATCCTATGGCCTGTGAGGTTATAACTTGGCTATTGCCAATGCTAATCATATTTCACTGCTGATTCCTTCCATAAAAAGATTTCAGCTCTTGAGAAAAGTTGAGCGCAGGATGTGAAGCTTCTACCGTGGTCAGATTTTGGGAAAGTATAAGGTGACCTTTGTGTTCACTGAACATTTATACCAGTAAATGTCTTTGTCTTTAGGGCTCTTACTGGTAGTCAGTGCTCATGTTTTAACTTCAAAACATCTAATACAATTTTCCATGGCCTCTGATTAAGGAATAGCCTTCAGCAGGCAATTCAATGCTATTTTTTGGAGGAGACTGGGGGACTTAAAACAAATTTTGTGCAGAAGAGACATTTTATGTGCGTGTACAGTAGATCCTTAAATATAAAACCAAACAGGATACAACTTTGATTTGTTGCTCTTGTAAATAGCACTCGGTGACACAGGCACATTTGTGTGTCATGTATATTTTCATTGCATTAGCACTTATATAACTGTGATTATGGGAATTTGCATAAAAACTGAAGCGACCATACTACAATGAGTGTAGTATAATAGGCTTTCCAGCAGTGTGTACTTGAACCTGCCGTTGTCTGTGGCACCTTTTAGGACAGATTGTATAGCATCTTCTGTGCTGTATGCACAGGGCCTATCAGTGAGAGGATCTCTACTTCTTGCTTTAAATTTTAGAATCACACATGCCTAATCTGAGAGGTTCTGTTGAATTGCAAATGTTGCTGGGCTGCTTATGAACATATCTGATTAGCGTTAGTCTTCCCAGAGATCATGACAAGAACATGTTCGTGCTGTGAATGCATGACATTTATTGCATGCCTGCCATTCATTCCTGCATAGGCAAGGAATGGAGGCTGATTAAAACAGCTGTGCAGAAAGGTTCATTAAGGCACTGATCAATGCTCTCTCTCCTCCAGAATCTTTGCAAACTCTTGTATTTTGAAATGAATACTAAATTAACATGGCACTTTTTTCTCCTCTTCTGCTGTATGCTTATTTTCTTGTTCCCAATGGATGCATGAAAGGTAGTCAGCAGCGCTGACGGAATTCTGCGTAATGGATGATCTCCTCCGTAGAAAAAGCTACAAGTAGTTAAACCCAACTTAAAATATCCTTGATCACTTCTTACACCCCTTCATATTTAATGTTTCTTTAATTCCATACAGGGTAAAAATTCTTGGCTGTGATGCTAATTTGTCTGGGGAAGGATCTCCCAAGGAAAAGAACGCACGTGCACTCCTCGCTGGAATCTGTCATCCCAGACCAAGCAGAACAACAGAGATGTGCAATGAGGAGCAGCTTGGAGCATGGCTGGGCACTGAGACTTGTCCTGTTATAACCTTATCAGGTCGACTTGGGATTTCAGTTGAGGATATGGTGAGATTCCATGTTGATGTGCTCTAAATATTACTTTCTCTCGCATCATGGCGTTTTCTAGAGGAAAACTCAGATCTGAATTTGTGACTGTATAGATTTCTTAAGTTGGAAGACTCAGATCAGGGCTGAGTTTGTCTTGAGCTGTCTCCTGAATGCCTGTACTCCTCAGTGGTTGTCGGTGCTCTGTCGGACTCATTTTGAAATGAATTAATGGGAATGTCAGAGACAAACCTGATCTTTCATTGGAAGAGCCCAAGGCGGCAGGTGTTCTAGCATTGCCCTGCCTCCACTGCTCTGGTTTCCTGAGGCTGCCCTCGTGGTGTGTCTTCAAGTTTTGCCGTTTCTCCTCTCAGTAACTTCAGCCTGACCATCTGTTTTCAAATACTTTTATTCAGTGCCTAACACCACCTTTTCAGTGTTTGAAAGCAGATAAAAATAACGTTACCTGCAATAATTTACAAGAACACTATAAGGAAAGTGCACGGTGTGGAGGAAATATATTTGATGAAGAGAGATAATGAGCATAATAATTTCATAGATCATGGAGCAAATACGGAAAATAATGTTCACAAGCATTGAAGAGCAGTTGGTTTCTATGCTCAGACTCGGAGTGACTGACATTTTGTTTACAAGTTGCAGAATTCTTGAATACGGTGAGATGTTCTACCCAAACCTTGCCACAAATACTCTGCCTCTTAAAGACAGGCAATAATCCTCAGTGTAAACTGGTAATGAAAACAGTAATTCCACTTTGATTTGTTTAACTGAAAATAGAAAATAATACATCACGGGAGTCTTATTAAAAGAATCAAGAGAGGCATATATTTTTGTTGACAGAAGGCATACGTTGTTTATTCCTTTGGAGCCTCGTGTTGCTCATATTGCTGCTTTGTCTTATTGCCATCACTGATCTGCTCTGTGTGGGTGGAAATGTCAGACTCTGTGTTCGCTCCATAAGAGCGAATTCACTTCTCGTGTTCACTTGGGTTTACTTCCATGCTGTCTGTAGAGAATGTTCTCTTTTAGGATCTTGCTGGCAACTTGAAGCGTGCGTATTTTTCCAGAAAGCACCCTGCTCTGTAAACTTACTGCTGGTAGTTTGTGTCTGTCTGTGAAGCTGGCATTTGGCAAAGAGGTATTTTCAAACTGAAATCGGGCATATGACCTGAAGTAGTTACAGGGATGGTTTAGTCTCGTGGAGAAAATAAATGGCAGCTGGGGGATGTCATGTCAGGGGCAGCTTTGAGGGATGTAGTATCTCTGCACAACTCCCTCTGCCACTTTGCCAAAATTCTCAGATGGTGCCACTGAAAGACATTGCCTGAAATGTGCTCCTATTCTGAAAAGTCATAAGGTAAAAGCTGCATCTGCTCACTTATTGCAGGTTCTCACTGCTGGGATTCTCCTAGTGATAACGTGGCTCTAACTGCCAGTGCTCGAGTGCTGGCAGATTGATCTGCGTTCTCTGGGTTATATGGAGTATCCCCAGAAGAATTTAGTTCTGTTTAGTTATCAGTACATTTGCAGCTACGTGGAGAGTATTTAGCAGTGGTAGTAATGCACAAGAAGGTATGGGATTCACCTCATTGCTCCTTAGCTGTGTTACTCGAAAGAGTATTCAGGTATAACCAACAGAAGGTAATACATTAAATTGTGCAAGCATATCACCGTATTCATGGGAGTAGGCATGCGGAACAAGCAGGTGCCTTATTTGCAACTTCATTTTTCATGGTGCAACCGCACTTCCCATGAGTTTGCACAAGTGATTCTGGAGATATTATGTGACTGTGTTTGCAAAAAGTGTTGCTTAAGACATTTTCTTAAGTAAGAGGATCTATCTACCTGTTGCTAGGACAGTATTTGGACAGCAGAACATTCAGTACTGATGTTGACGTGCATCAAAATGGTTTGGCTATGAAAGGCATCATTTTGCTTTTCAACAAAGCACTCTCATGTCCCTTTATAATTGCCAGATAAAGATAGAAAACCACCATGCCATTTCTGTGGAGTTACAATGCAATTGTTTCCTTTGCTTCTGTTGTAGAATTTCCCAATCCCTCAATTGAAAACAGCTATTTTGCTGAGAGAGGAGCCGGAGTAGTTCAAATGTATGCATTCAGTAGAAGGGTAACTACAGAGTCTGCGACTAACTTTGGATAATCAACACTTCATGTGGTATAATCTGTAATGTAATGAATGTCGATGGTCAGATAGGAGCCTACTCCAGTGCACCTGCAGAGCCCTCTAGGGTTTGGTGTAGAATCTGGAGAGCTGCTGTCTTGGACAGGACTGGGCTCCTGTCATCATCTGCTTTTTGTGCTTACAGATTTTCTTACAACCTCCACATGTTGAAGGCCCTAATGATCATCCTGAGCCGAATGACGAACATGACATTCATCTCTGTGCCGAGCACGACCAAAGGGCTTTTCAGGGTTTATAGCTTGTTGGTTCTGATGAGGTGTTGGAATGAGCTGCCCATGGAGGTGGTGGAGTCACCGTCCCTGCAGGTGTTCAAGAACCACACAGGTGTGGCACTGAGGGACATGGTCAGTAGGCATGGTGGGGATGGGTTGGGGTTGAATAAGATGATCTTAGTGGACTTTTCCAACCTTAATGATTCGATGATTCTGTGATGTATTTTCACAGATCCCATCCCGGATGAGTACTGGTGGTTGATTTCTGGTATCACTACAATCATAAGTTATTACATTGTACCAATTTAATCAATAATCCGTAGTGAGTGGGTCTGTGTGCCTCTTCAGACCCACAGAGCATAATCCATAATGGTCATTGACCGATGGTTGGACCAGATGACCTTTTCCAACCGTAACGATTCTACGACTGCATGACGGATTCTACGACCCTGCATTCTCCCGTCTCTTTGGGATACGCTCCGCTGTCTTTCTTTGTAGGTATCTTTTCCTGGCCGGTCCGCAGGAGGTGTAGTCACAGCGAAAATCTTGTTGAGTCTTGGACCTGAAGGGCGCCCCGAGTCCCCAGCAGCCCCCGTGTCCCGTGGTGCCTGCAGGGGGCGCCGGGGCGCGCGGCCGTGCGCGGCGGGAACGCCAGGGGGTGCCCGAGGCCGCGCGGGGGCGCGCTCGCGGCGGGCGGCGGCGGCGGCGGGAGGAGGGAGGTGGGAGCAGCCGCCCGCGCCCGCCCTCAGTCGCGCTTGCGGAGCCGCAGCCGCGCGCAGCGCTGTCCCTTCAGCACCGCCGGCACGCGGCGGCCGCCCGCTTCCCCGTTGCATTTATTTCGTTGCGGCGAATAAAAATTAAGAGGAGCCTTCCCGCCCCCGCGCCGAGCCGCCGCCAGTGACCGCGTGGTTTGCAGTAAGTCGGGGCTGGGGGCGGCGGGAGGGGCGCGGGGGGGGGGGTGCGGCCCCCGGGGGTCGCTGCGGCTCCGAGGGGGATGCAGGAAATCGGGGAGGGCGTGGGATGCACCTGGGTGCAGGTGGGCAGCGGGAGGGGCGCTGGTCCCAGGGATGGGGCAGGAGTTGGGGCGGTCGGTGCTGCTCAGGGATGGTGTTGGCGATGCCGGGGCATTGGGAGCGGCCGTGTTGCACAGGGATGTGTTTGTGGGGTGGCTGCGTGAGGCACTGCAAAATCCATGGGTGAGGTCAGCCTCGGTGGGGCACGCTGTGTGCCTGCAAAGCCAGGAAAGCAATATGCCAAGGCAGAGCGAGTGGGCAAGGCAGAAATCCTCTTCCCACTGCCCCTGTGACACTGATCATCTCACCGGTCTTAGGTCTGGAAAGCAAGGTCCAAGCATGGTGAAGCTGGGGAGTAATTTGAACGACAAGAACAGCAAACAACCATCCAGCGAAGATGGGTTTCAGACAGTTCCTTTGATCACGCCTTTGGAAGTAAATCACCTGCAGTTCCCGGCTCCGGAAAAGGTAAAGCAGAATCCAACAGCATTCCTGCGTGGCCATGCATACGGACATCCCCATGCGATTACTGCCCGATGGGTTCCACTGCCCCTTGGGTTCTACTGCCCCTTGTCCATCAGTGGTCTCTGATGAGAAGGGCTGTGGCATAGTGTCTATACAGTAAATAAAAGAGGTTGTCTTTCATGCTGCGTTTATCTGTTTTAACGAGGCAAATGAGCACACAGCTGCCCCAACTCCTTCCCTCCTCAGAGGATACCCAAATATTCCTTCGTACGTGCAACTGGAAAATGCTTAGTGTGTTTCTCTTATAAGCACTGGAGAAATTGAGGAGCAGTTTACAATGCATAATTGTTATCAGCCAGATTAATTGCCTGCATTGAGAGTAATGTGATGACTCTTTCAAAATAAGAAGCTATTTTAATTATCTCACTCAAGGTTTGTTTTCTTCTCTGTGGCTGCGCAAAGCTCATTTGGGCATCTGTGATGCTGCTTTCTACCCATGAATTCCCCCATGCATGGGGTGGTGAGGGAGCAATCCCGCGTTTGGTTTCCCCAACTGGTCCCTCCTGCCAGGGGACAGCTTTCTCCCCCACCCACTCAACACTCTCAGCACTGAATGCAGCACTAAAATGTCCAGAAAGGTGCCACAGTGATTGGCTGAGGTTGGTGGCTGGGGTTTCTTAGATGCAGTATGTGCTAGGAAATCTTTTGTCTATATCGATGCAGCGCCGGTGCCTATCAATGCAACCTGGTGAGGACATGATGAGATCGTAAAAATCTGTATGCCCCAACAATGCTTATAAAAACAAAGCCTGTCTGCAGTGTAGTTCCCAGCTACCACAGAGATGGAGCCAACTCACTTGAAAGTACACGACGGAATGATTAGATCTCATAGGATAATGGAATAATAGTAAAATTAACACTGATTACTATTGAATATACATCCTGTTTTTACTGTGGTACGCAATGAACTTTCTCTAAATACATTAGGAGAACATGATGATGATGTGATAAAACTGTCTCGATAGACAAACTTAGTTTATTTTATGATGGAACTGAGTCAAATGCCTTGACATCCTGGGAACCAGGGCCAAACCAGACAAAGGAGCTAACTTCATTCCCCATGGGCCTCATGGCAACTAGGAGCAATTTTACTGCATTCAGGAGAGTTACGCTCCCATGAATTGCTGTGAATGAGAGGATAAACTGGCCCTTATCTATGACTCTGATAACTACAATTAGGCAAAAATAACTTAGGCAAAGCAATATGGTTTATGGAAAATGTCTGGGAAGCTCAGAGGAAAGTACAGATGTGTGGCAGTAACTCATCTGATGCTGGTACAAATGGTTTATTGATATCACACACACACTATTGCATGATGTGAAGTATATCCACGTCTCAGATGAGACATGGACACCTTAACAAAAATCCTTTCAAGCTAATAAAGTGGTAATGAGTGTTCTCACGACCACCACATTCCAATTGCCTGTTGGTGAACAAATATTGGAGTGTATTGGTCTGGTGTGATTCCGTGCTGATTTTCCTGTTTAAACATGCCTACATCAATAATTCACATGTTGTTAGGTTCCATTACCCTCATTAGCATACATTACTGTCAATGCATCTACTGACATCCGTATTTTTCTTTGCTGGGAGAGCAGGATGTATCTCCAGGAGAGCTAAGCATGATTCAGAACTCATTAGAGTCAATGGTATTGATTCCTGCAGGCTGTGGTTCAGCTCTTGTGTGCAGTAGACCCGGAGTTGACAGCAACTGAAGATCTGTTACCAAAAGAGGAGAGATTATTTGGGATAAAAGCAAAATAATTCACTGTCTGTTTCCTTTGCACTTTGTAGAACAGATTCTGTGAGAGTGAGTTCACCCTGGGGCAAAGAGTTCACCTAAAGACCTGATAATAAGGAGAGGGGCCTCAGGTGAAGAGCTTGGCTGAAGGTTAAGTGGTGGGGGAAACTTCAGCTTTGTATTTCGAAAAGCAAAGCTGCTACTGAGTTCAGTAAGACTGTGAGCCTGAGGTAAACATGGATTTCAAGTCTTTCAGGATGAATTTTTGTTTGGACTTGCCCTGCAGTCAGGAGGCAGAGTTAAAAACAAAAAACAAAAAACAAAAAACAAAAAAAAAAAAAAAAAAAACAAAAAAAACCCATGAAACACAACAACACAGAAATCAATCTGACGTTCTTCTGTGTATTCGCCAAACCTGCCAGCAGCTGATTTTAACTTGTGAGATTGGGAACACAAGCCAGGGTGCTTTCTGTGCCTCCTGCATGGGATGTTGCAGAAATCACTGGAGGTAAAAGCAGTTTGGTGTTGGGGGTGTGTGTATGAGCTCAGAAGGGCTTTGCTGTCATTTTCCTAAAAGCAAATCCATTGCTGCTCGCTTTTATCCACCAGGAGGCAATGCTCCCGGCCTCCAAGCTCCCTTCAAGGAACCACATCTCCTGTAACACTGCAACAAAGGGCTGCACCCCCTGACATTTTCCTGTAGCTGAAACCTAGAGGGGAAAAAACCCAGACACCTGCTTCACACTCCCTTTTCTGGGCTTAGCTTGGCCATTAGAGGATATCTTCATTTATGATGCTGCAAGCTCTCATCCCAGATCTAACCTGTTTTGTTTTGCAATCCAGGGTGCATCAAAACTAGAGCAAGGAGGTCTGGTAGCAGCTTGGGTCTGTGTGTTTGCTGTAGCTCCAGTCTAGTAAAGGTGGAGCGAGGAAGGTTCTGTGCTCCAAGATATGCTGGGTCTGTGCTGGGCAGCCCCACTGATGTTACTGTGTGCGATAATGCCTTCACTTGCTGTATGTATGATGCATGGCAAAGATTTTCAAGTGCTGCTAATACATAGACCCCTCCTTTTTTTCCAGCTGAGTCTTAGACACATGCATGCTTGTCAAAGAAAAACAAATCTGTGGTTTGTCAGCATACTTATCTGTATATCTCCTGAAAAGGAACCCACAAAGCCCATGGCATGTACAGGCTGAAAGTCATTCTCATGGGCTTTAGATATCTGAATTTTTATTTGTTTTAAGAATATTTTTGTAACTGGATCACTTAGAGATGTTCCCAGCGTTGACCTCTGTGGGTGTTTCACCATAGCTTGACCTCTTTCCAAGTGATTTTTTGTGTCTGTCTCCACGTTCAGAGAAAGGGTACAGAGCAAGGCCATCAAAGTGAGACTTGCTCATGTGATGTAACTCCTGAAGCCCATCTCTTTTCAGACAGTTCTTGATTACAATAAATCACGTGGTGTAGGGGAGATATACTTAAAGCTATGCATAAGCTTACTGGCTGTCCTTTTGGGGGTGCTTTCCTAACAGGTTTGTGTTCTGATGTGCTGTGAGCTTGGCAGCTCCTTCTGACTCCCACCTTGATGCTGTTTGGTGTTGATGCACCAAGCGAGGATGTCTCCTGCAAAGGCGCATGTTCCTCCTCCTGCAGCATCAACATTCTGTCCATTCTTTCTGCAGTTGTATGGCTGTGAGAGGAGAAATGTACCCAGGATGGTAATTTCCCCCCAGGGTGCTAAGCCTACTATGCATTTGTATTTATTGACTATCACCAAGCTTTTCCCTCGCTCCTCCCTTCTCTTGCTGGTGAGCATTTGCAGAAGGCAGGGACAGATGCTCTTGAATCATTTTTGCAGGAATAATAGCTGTCACTGGTGACAAGCCTTTGACCTGGCTTTTTGTTTCTGAATGTAATTTCCTTTGTATTCAAAAAAAGCAAAACGAAGAAGTCTTTCTTTTAGGAGCAGAGGGGAAAAGGGTAGCTGTTCATTTGTTTTCCTGGGCGTAGGCAAAATGCTTTGGCTGTAATTGTGACGTGTCCCTACAATGATAATGCTAACAGATCTGTGGCTTTTCGCAGCCCACGCTGCTTCCCTGAAATCTTAAATGAGACCAACAACCGGGGACCTCTTGGTCACAGCGGCTTCAGTGTAATCCAGCAGGAAATGCCTCTGTTCTGGCAGTAAAAATCCTCATTTTACATAATACCAAAGTTCATGAAAGCTATTGTCAGGGCTGAGAAAAACATCCGGCGTGTCTTTTGTGGGGAAGGCTGCAGAAGGCTTATCATGAGGTCCATTGTTCTTCATTTTGAATGCATCTGGAGGCTTGAGAAATAATTTCTCTGGTGACAAATTCCTGCCATCAGCCCAAGAAAGAAAGAAAATTGATGGAACTGCTCTCTTCAAATACGCTTCCCACCCCACGGTCCTTCTCTCATCCTCTGCGGCTGCACCCCGCTCTGGGCTGCCCAGGCTGTGTTTTTATATGGTGTAATCAGGAATTCCTGAAAATCAGGAAGGTCCCTTGAGCTCGCAGCCTGCCCCTATTGGTTTAGCAGAAAATAATGTTTTGTCCTGACCAGCTGAGCAAGCATAATTAATAGTACGTTGGATGACTGCTCCTGTGCCCTAGGGAATACGTGCAGCTCTGTCCTGAAACCCCAATGTCTGCCTGCCCTCTGCAGAGCCCTCAGAGCAGCCAGGGTGATGTGGGGCTGGTTTTGGGTGCTGCCACACGTTGTACGGGCAGGGCTCAGCCCTCCCTGCCGCTGTCTGGGGGGCTCTGGGTGTTGTGTTCCTGCGTGCGCTGCTGGAGAGCTTTGGAGTTCAGTGGGAAGGAGCAAATGGTAACAGAAGCGATGGGGCAGGGTTAGTGATTGTGGCGACTGAAAGAAGGAAGAGTAAAAGGGAGGAGGAGGGAACAAAGGGAAAGAAAGCATGAAAAGAAGAAATGTTATTCATTGTATTGCAAATCTGAAGGAATGGGCAGGCTGTCCTGCCTCATTCTTCCCTTCCTGCACCTGGGAATTAATGCCTAATCTCCACAAGTACCAAGCCTGAGCCTTCCTCCCCATTGACATTTGTCCCCCTCTGCACTGTGCAAATCCATTTGTCCTCTAAATGTGTGTTTGGATGTAAACACCGCCTCTGCTCATTAAGCCATAATAAATATTTGCAGCAACGCTCAGCACTGGCAGCATCTGGGGTAACCTTTCTGATTTTATCTACTCGGCTCGGACAGCCCTACTGGAGGTTCTTGGCGCTTCGTGCTCTTCTTCTCTGGACACGCTGCTGTTGGGCTGCCCTCCCCTAACACACCAAGCATCTCTCATCCTGTGTCTGCTCTGGACAGCACTGTGCTGCAGTCGCAGCGTGCTCGCAGCCTGCGCAGCCACTGGGTAGCATGCAGCTACCTTGCTTGCATACAGATAACGTGTTGCTGCTGCAGCTCTTGAGGATGGAAAGTCTCTGGATTTGTGTAGCCCGTGCAGAAATTTCTCTCCTTAACTGCACTGCTGTCGGTGTCTGAATTAGGCAGGTTAAGGCCAGCTCATGCCTGTTTGTGTGAGCTCCATTGCCTCTCTTAAACCCAGAGATGTCTGCACTGCATTTCTTAGAGCTGCGTTCTGCAGAAGCAGCAGAAATGGACACAGGAAAAATGTGTTAGGGTACGGGTGTTTGGTTAAGCCTGTTGCAATCCATTCTTTATTCTAAGGTGAATTGCCATTGCTGCAGGTATAAGTTATTTCAGCAAGGCTGTGGGTTGAACCCCACATACCAGTTGCTTACTGGTTTGTGAAGTAAGACGGGGAAGGATTCTCGACTGGTGTAAATCTGTGTCATTTAAATGAAATCAATGGAGCTCTGCTAATTTACCCTGGACAATTTTATTGTCACTACTGCTGAGCGATTGATTCTTTTGTCTGCTTTGCTGTACCCTTCCTCATCTGAACCTATGGAAATCAATTTTTGTCGCCCCTTCACAGCCTCCCATGGGTTCCTGCTGGCTGTAGTAACCTAAGGATTTGTAGGAGGACTTAACTGAATAATTTCCAGTCACTTTTGTGCTTATGAGCTGTGCTTTTCCCTTCTCAGCTGCTTTCAGCTCCCAGTGCAGCCTCTGCATTCTGTGCTGCCTTTCGTTGATGATGCCAGGGCTGATTACATTTGCTGTCTTTGTCCTTTTGTGATGTTCCTTATGCCTGGAATATCCTCCTGGCACTGATTCAAGAGAACACTTTTTTTCTACCATCCTCTGTGAAGATCATTTCTAGCACAGCACCCATTAGATGAGCTGATATAGGAAATATGCAAAAAGCAGTCTTTTTCCACCAATTGTAGCTTTCTTTATTGACTATGGAGACTATGGATTTGACCCTTGGACATCCTTTTTCTTTTCCTTTATTCCTTTTTATTTCCTTTTTTTTTTTCCTTTTGCTGCTTGCTATTTCAGGCATTTTGTGTATTCAGATAGCGTGTAGGGTGTCATGGGGACCACCATTACATCCATCCTACACACCAATTTTATTATTAATCTCTGGGAAGTCTGCCTGCTGAGATACATCACCCTGTAGCTTTGGAAGCACTGCTGCCTCTCCCATGGGATGGGACACGGTTGAAATTATCTGGGAAAGTTTTTAAAGACCTAAATGTCTATAAATCTGGGAATCTGCAATAGTTGATTGCCAGGTAGTCTCAGATCACTGGTCCATCCAGACCAACGTGCCCTATTTCTAGCACTAGCCTGTGCAAGAGTCAGAAGGACATACAGGAGATGCACTGGTAGATATGGAGCTGCTCTGCTCCATGAATGTTTCATCCTAAGCCTATAAAGAAAGAGATTGTTTTAAGCCCTGAAACGTGTTTTTTTTCCATCTCTTTTCCTACGCTCTTTTACTATGAAGCATTTTAACTTCAGCTGCTGTTGGCAATGTGCACAGCTCATTTGCCCTTTGAGGCTGGCTGTGTGTGAGGATTAGAGCTTGTAGGTCACTGGAGATTTTCACATGGGAGCAGGTGGTGAATTCTAGCCATCCTTTGGCACGTAGCACATACACACAAAAACAGACTCAGTCTCAGCAGATTTAGTGCCAAAACTGGGGGTCACCATTCTGCTATCATCAGTAACCTGGACAGCATGCCACAGCTGGGACTCGGTCAAAGGTCTTTCTCAGATGCTGATGCTCAGTTGGGTAATGACAGCAAAGAAAACCACCATGTCAGTGGCAGTGCTAAGATTTTATTTGCTGTTCTCTCTTTGCAAGGAATGAATACAGGCATGTCTTTGCAAGCTGAGAGTCTTATTGTCATTTAAAAGTAAGCATGACTAAACCATAAGGAAACTGATGGGTGCGTTACAACCATTTTGTGGGACTACAAAGGGCGGCTTTGAACCTGGCTGAAACCTTTCTCCTTGGTAGGAGAAGTGCATTTTGTTTATCTCTTCTGTCAATCTGAAAGCCACTCTGAGTGAGAGACTCTTCATTATTAATAATCCTGGGAAGTAGTATTTTAAATTTTTATGGTCTGCACTTTGCAGCACCTGAACCACAATATATTACATGCACCGTGGCAGTGAAGTGGGAATTACAGCAAGGCTGCATGTCCTTTTCCCAATGAATAATTTAAAGTTTTCACAATGCCAGTTATGTTAAATATTATTACTCATTTCTTCAGGGAAAACCATTGAGCTCAAACGCAAATATAAAGTGGCAATAAATGATGTTACATTTAGCCAGTGTGAGACAAGACTCAGAATTCATATCAGTTCATTTTCTGAAACACTTACTTCATCCCACTGCAGGAAAATCTTTTTTAAGTTTCCATGCTCAGTGTGGCGTTTTTCCATTTGTCACATTTCACGTCTGGCCTGCTCCTTCCCCCTGAAAGCAAATGCTTTTAATATAGTCCATTTGGTGAGAAGCTGCCCTTCTTTTCCTTTCAGCATCCCAAGGGTCTAGATTTCCCAGACTCTCCTACTGTTTGCTCTCTCAGGATTGTCCACGATGGGTTTCCTGCTGGTGTACACAGCCTCTGATCTCTTGTTTCTCACCTGAGCATACCTGTAATTTTCCAAAGCAGCACTGCAGAGAAGGTGACTGGTCTTGCATTCATTGCAAACAAGGAAAGGTCTCCTGTTAACTCCACTGGTGTCAGTAGTGTTAAGCCTAGAATAGTAAGCGCATTTAAGTTTGGTACTCAATAAATGTACTAGCAAACAGCATCACTGGAAAAATCTTGCTTGTGTGGGCCTGCACGATCGATGTGGCTTGTCCTGTTGTGTTTGGGTTTTTGCAACTTACATAGCTCATTCTGTGTAGGCTGCTACGGGCCGTTTAAGGGATTGGAATAAAGAAGCAGAAGATGCAAGAAAACAAATAGGAAGTAAAAACCTTTCAAGACATAGTGAAATTGTGTCTGCTGTCCTAGAATGACCGAAGATGACAGTTCTGCAGAGGACTGCCATTTTCCATAGAGCATCTGACTTCCTCCCCATCCTAGCCATATCACTTGCCAACACTTAATCCCAAGAACATTACCTTTATAGGGAGCTACTACTGCCCAGTTAATGAAAACCTGAGCACTGTTGGCAGCAGCCACCAGTTGCTGGTGTGACTCAGCACATTACAAAGCTTTTCCCCTGACTGCCCCTGGAGATACTGGGCCCATTCTGCTGTGGGAAGTGCTTGGAGTGGTCCTGCAGAAGAATGCCACAGGAGCCCTATGCCTTGTAGTTACAGCTGGCTGTGGGAACGTGACTGGAGCAAGTTTAAGCTCTGATCTGGCCAAAGCACTTAAATGCACACTTAACTTCAAATATCTGACTAATCCTGCTGATGTTAATAAGACTACGTGCAAGCTTAAAAGCTTCACTGAATTAGAATTTAATGAGTTCAAATGCTAGATAAACTTAGCTTTGGAGGAAGCTGCCAGGACTAGGCATGTGGATTCTTGTAATTAGATGTGTCTTTTTGCTGCTCTGTCCTTTTCTCTTGTTGTAATCTCCTCTGCAAACTTCTCCAGGAAGCAACTTTCAAAGAACAGTTTGATCTTGGGTGTAAAATGAAGAAAGTCCCAGGTAATTTGTTTGTGTCCTCCTTATTTTATCTGTCATAGCATGGTGTATCTGCAGTTAAAAGTGGAAGTTCTCTGGGAAGCAGTGTGAAAACTTTGAGAATATAGCAGTGGCCTAATTTGCAGGGAGATCTTCTAAGATGATATTTATCCAGACTCCATCCACAATACGGGCTTTAAAGGCATACAGCTGGGATGGGCTGGCAGGATGGCTGCTCTCTTTTGCAGATGATCTCAACACAAAGTGAGGCGCAAGAATAAGTTGGATCAGGGCTTAGGTGAAGAAACAGGAAGGCTGGTAGATGTCCAAAACTGTTCTAAGGGTATTCATCCAGCAATCAGAAAGTCACAGTTAATCCAGAAGGCTGACAGTGGGACAGTCCTTGCTTTTTAATATCCATTTGCAGACGTGCAAGTTGTTTTGTGCAATGAATGAAAATGAGAGTAACAGTTCTCTGCCACAGAAAGCTCACACCGTTATGGATGGTGACCCAGAACAGCCCAATTTTTAATCATGAGGAGTATGAGTTAAGATTTAAAGAGTGTACAGGAGGAGGTGAGAACTCAGGGAGCCAAGTGCAGAGTATGAGCTGAATGGTATTGCTGCACTAGGAGTGGCAAAGGCGCTAACTGTCTATTTGGGGAGTGTTCAAGAGAGTCCAGTTAAACACTGATTTGATTGTTTGCATTTGTTGTCTGTTCTCATGAGGCTGGAGCACAACCAAGCCCCGCCGCTGGCTCTGGTACTTACCCCCTTAGTGCAGCACATTTCCACTGTAATAGCATTGCAGAGAAGGGAATGAAGCGATGGGCATTTCTTCCACTTCAGTTTACTTTGAATTGTGACCTACACAGGACCCCAATTTTATATCCCCTTTCACAGTTTCAGTCAAGAACAGCTCCACCGAAGTCAGCAAAAAATGAACAAGAAGAGAGAATCAGGATTGTTGTTTGCTGTGGTTTGTAATAAACGCTCATCCCTCTCCCAAGAAACATGTCGTGGAGTGAGATGAATGTGCCTTGTTTGCAGTGGAACAGTAGGATCCTGGTCTCTGATGGAACTGCTCTGGGGCAGCCAGTGATAAACGAGCTCTGATCATTGCCATGGCTGTGGAGTCAGTGGGGATTTTATTACTGTACATCCAACAGCAGTTGGGTTAGAATTTCTGGAAGACTTCACTGCCAGGGATATTTTTTTTTTCTCTATGATAAAATGGAAAGAAAAAACGAAAAAGAAGTGATGGCAGGGGAACAGGGGGAAGGCAGATATCCTGTCCCACCCTAACAACCTGAATCAGAAAACTAGAAAGTGAAAATAGAACAAACAACCAAAACAGCAGCAATCAATCATGCAAAAAATATAGGGAATATTTCTTTGAGACTCATTATTCTTTCCGTGTGTCCGTTACCATCTGACAGTGCGCACTCCTGTTCCCAGGTGCTGCTGAGGCAGCCCTGCCTGGGGTGCTCTCACTAGGGCTGGAGGCACAAGCATATGATGAACACAGCTCAATTTCCAGAAGCCTTTGCGTGGGCTTCCTGGTGGCAGCTTGTTCGATGGGGGGGTGAGCATTGCTGCAGAAGTGGGATCTGTACTCTGGCTTATTTATTTAGACTGTAGGCGACTGAACAAGACGTCTCTCTTTTCTTCTAAATGCGCGCCCAGAGCCCTTAGCAAAATTGCATTTTTATCCTTACTGCCACAGTATTGAGCGTTAGCCCCACGCTCCAGGTCTTCAGTTTTCTGTTTTTCCTTTGTAATTTTATTTCTGTGCTCTCCTTTAAGAGGAGACCTCACTGACTGCCCTTTCTTCTGCTGAGTAATTCCACCAGGCGTCTGACAAAGATATTTCTGCGGAGCACCTATTTAGCTTTTGCAATGCCAAAAGGCATTCAGCAAAGGTATCTCTTAGGTCCTTTGCTAAAGCCTTTTGATACCTCTGCAAATGTCCCTGCAAAACACTGACCGATGATTGTGGCTCTACGCACACGCATCTCACTTCTGGCACAGTCAGCAAATTGGGTTTCAAGCAGCTTCTGATCTGCCTGGGAGCTGATCTGATTCACTTATTCCCAGACCTGATAGACATTGCTACTGGACTTGAACCTGATGCCTTATGCAGAGTTGAGTGGCTTTATTTTCAGTCTCATGCATGTATGTCGACAGCATATTTCATACTTTCCTCCTTACAAGATATTCATTGAATGTAATGACAAAGAGTGGAAGAAAATGTCAACTATATATAAAAACATGTCAGGCTTTTAATTTTTTTTTTTTTTGGCATCAAGGACCTTCATTAAGACCTAATGTTAGAGCTTGTAGGAAAGTCCTATTTAAAAAGATTTTATTGGCAACAGCATTATTTATCAAGAAGGAAGCATGGATTGGTGACAATTTGGTATCGTGGTTGGTAGATTTAAAAACAGAATGAGTGGAGTTTCAGAGCCCTGGTTGGCAGGTGTTCATGGCTGACTGTATAATTCACTGTAGTGGGTTACAAAAGGCCTTTCCTTGACTGGAATCTAGGGCCCAGCTGTAAGTAGTCCTGAGTGCACCTGCATTCTTTTGAGCAAGAGAATGGGGTTATTACTTGTTGTTAATTCAGAGCTAACCTGGGCAAGCTTGACCTGACTGGAGCGGGAGTGTTGTTTTGTTTGGTCCAAAGTGTGCCAGCCTGCATTCCAGAGCATGGAAGGGGTTGGTTCAGTAGTAGGGTCATAGTGGAGTTAGGGTTCATCCCACATATGCTGAATCAAACTTGTCCCCATGTGTCACATGTTGTGTCTTTAGAAGTCCTGAGATCCAAAATGCTAACATAGATATATTTGAGTGTTTTTTTATCCTCTGTTCTTTGCAAGACTTAATGTTGCAAATACTACTGTAATAAATGTTATGGAGAGGGATTTACTGAAGGATGTAAATATTCATTAGTCTTTAATGATTTGCATTTGAATCCAGAAAATTGGCTTATGACTCCATGCTGATTTTCTCTCACTCTCATTTCCACGTGGCATCAAGTGCTGGAGAATTAAAAACCTGGGGTTTTCTCTGGTCCAAACCACACTTTACTGTCTTCATTTGCATAAAACTTCTTCATTAGCTGGTAACTCAACCTCATATATCGCTTTCTAATCTTTTCCTACAAACCTTCAAGACTTTGTTTCTAATGCAGAGCTTTAGGATCCTTCTTGCCTCTCCCCTGTGACCTCCTGGAGGAGTGTTTTATTTTCACCTTGGCAAGGCTGACACCTGTGTAGCTCTGAAATTTAGAATGGGAGGCCAAAAAGTGCAAGCGTTGGCCCTGTCATGTGGAACTTTAATGTACTTAATCTCTCTGAGCCTTGCAAGTCACACCAAACTGTTATACGCCTTGTGGACCTTGGCTGACGGAATCCTGTGCATCCACCATTGCTCATGGTTGCTCACACACAGCCCCACTTCTGCAGGGATGAGCTCAAACCCTTGGCCAGTGCTGAGGATGGGGACATTTTGCCTCCTCTGGCATTTCCTAGCTAGATTAAGACAATACATCTATGCTGGCATCCTCTAACAACGTTGTTTACCTGCACGGGCTCGTGGTTGAGTAGTCTTTTAGGCATCTGTAACAGGATGAATATGCTCACACTAATACATCAGAAGGGCTATTGATTTCAGAGTGCAGCCCTCTGGGAGCAGGTGGCATTAGGTGTTGTATTTTCTGTGTTTGTGGTTGTCATGGTGACAGTGGTGGAGGCGTTTTACCCAAAATATTTAGGATCATTCTAGGTTACGAATAAATTCAATGTAGATTGAAAATCCAATTTTGGTAATTTGACTGTACCCTTTTAAAAAGTACTTATGGACGTCTCCACTGGCGTAAGCCACCTCGGTTTTATAAGATTAGCAGGAACTGGATTAGTCAGCAAATGGCAGTGAGATCTCCTGGGGAAAACCCAAGGTGACAGAATGAGATTAATATTGATAATATGGAGCCTGAATCAACTGGAGGCCAAACGGCCTAACTTTAAGTTGGCTTCAGTGGAACTTTTTAGGCCGGGGCTTTTAGTACATGAGAGTCTTCTTTTGTTTGAGCTGTTTGTTGTTGTACATGTTCTGCCCATTGAATACAGTATAAAAATGATATGCCTGGCCCTAAACAAAAATGGGTGCTAAGCATTTTGATCTCAGCTATTTTAAGATGCACCATCCTAGGTCTCTGTTATCTGCTTGTCTATTTATCTGCCTTTTAGTTCCCGAGGGAATTATAAGTTTGTGTTAATTGATGGTTATGAGATCCTTCTGTAGGTTTGGGGGAAGGTTGGTGTAGAAAAGCAGTGGCTTAGATAACAAAAAGTGCTTGCTGTGTGCGGGAACTTTAAAAGTGTCAATATTTTCCAGGTAATTGTGAAAACAAGAACAGAGTATCAGCCTGACCAGAAGAACAAAGGAAAACTCAGAGTGCCCAAAATTGCTGAATTCACAGTCAGTTTCACTGATGGTGTAACAGAAAGACTAAAGGTAAGAAATGGTTATCCTGCTGCCTTCCGATGCAAATGCCATTCATTTTAAAAATGCCAAATCAAAGTGACAGTAAAGACATAACAAATTTAACGCTCCCGTCATCACTCGTGTCAAAGAGAGGTTTATCTGCATGAGTATGAAGCTGGTTTTTTTAGGACAGGCTTGAAAATATCTTTATAAGTAGATGCACATAGGAAATGGTTTTCTTCTCCCAGGAAGAGTGATGAAAATGTTTTCCTGCACTAAATGAATGTAAAAAAGACTTGAATCTTATTTTTTTCCTCCTCAAACATTTGTGTTTAAGAAAAAAAGTGAAAATTGACTGAAAGGGTTTGTCATCTTGCAAAAATTCTTTTGTTTTGTAGTCAGGTAACCCTGTTCATATTTAAATATTTTTTTATTATGTATTTATTTCATTATAGATGAAAACTTGAACTGGATAAAAGAAGAGATATTAGAATGTATCCAAGCATATCCTGTTCTGTAAGCAGTTCTGGTTCACAGGAATTAAACTTTTCTGAGGAAAAGTGTTTCCTTGAGAAATTTTCAACAGGCTCTACTGAGACATGGAAAGAAACTCATGAATTATTGAGTGCCTTCAGTTCCTGTTGACTGCAGCAAATTAGAATGCCTCAGTTCCTCCTAAAATTAGACTCCAAGCATGTAGCGGCCTGTATTTTCTGCCTTTTCATTGAAAAGATGTGATGCTTTTACTAAAGCACAGAGACTATAAGTT
Source organism: Numida meleagris (assembly GCF_002078875.1). Taxonomy (NCBI): domain Eukaryota; kingdom Metazoa; phylum Chordata; class Aves; order Galliformes; family Numididae; genus Numida; species Numida meleagris. The sequence goes on from NC_034420.1 coordinate 8,947,241, forward strand.
GAAAAAAGATACAAGATCTGATTTCACTTTTCCAAAGCCAGAGGAAATATCAATGATTTAAGTAGAAAATGTAGAGACTAGGCAATGCCTAATCAATAGTTCTTCTCCTTGAAAAACTGGGATGGGGCTTACGCATTTTTAGAAAGGAATATCATCCTCTACAGTTAAGAGCAATTCACCCAAGTAACTGAGTAATTGACTGAGGTAGCTTCCATTTGGCCTAGTTGTTCTTAATCTTGCAAGAAGTAGAGAAGTTTATTCTAATTATTTTCTAGTAATTTAGAAGACAGTATTACTTTCAAAATCATAATGTGATTCGGGAAGAACTGTTATCATTCTTCTTTTCTAAAATGAGGGATAAGGCTTATTGAACTGATTGAAAGGAAAAAAATTCAGCTACTCTTTCTGAAGCACCACAGAATGGTACTGTTTCTGTTCTCTCCAGAAATTCACTAATATATTTCACATGGAGGATTCTGCAGCTTTCATCCATGATATTTAAAGCTATAATCTATTTCTAAGAAGTCTGTGAATAAATGTGTATAGCTTCCTTTTTCTATTATTTTTTTTTCCAGTGGAGATCTCATATTTTGATCTAAATTACAAAGGATTTACATGCTATTGATTTTGACTAAATTCCTCACTGATCTTGCTGCATGCATAGTGAAATTCATTGTTACCACTGGTAAAGTACCCAGCAAATTAGCTACGCTGAAATCCCCAGTCTTGAATACCACAACAGACATTTTCCGTCATGAAAAACATACAAATCAGAACCAGACACAATGTGCCTGAGAAACAACAGTAAAATGTAAAGTCTCTGGGAAGGGTTGGGTTCTGACCTGCAATAAATAGCATTATTGTTGATATTGGAAATGGTGGTGCATCACTGGAAATTGAGAACTTAATCCTGCAGCCCTGAACAACATTAGTGTGGGTGTAAGACCAGGGTTTGGTGCCATCGAAAGTTCTAGCCCTGTTAGTTGAAAAATCAATCAAGAGCATCTCGTCCTTACACTCTGTGCACTCTGAAGGCCCAGAAGTTAGAAGTGTAGCTCATCTACTGTAAAGCATTTATTTCCTTTCATTAGGACCTTCCATAAGTTATTCTTCCCTTTCTTCAAACCCTCAGCTTGCTGTTGCACTCAAACATTTTTGGATTAAATTTTCCTTTTCCCTTCCTATTTTCTGTGCTGCTCTGCCATTGCTTTTTCCCATGTGTGCACAAGGACTGATGCAGCAGCAGGCACAAGGGAGCAGGAGGCTCTGGGAGCATGCACAGCACTGGCACCAACGGGAAGGTTTAAGCTGCCATCCTCTTTGCTGCACCACGGGGATGGCTGTGGGAGCTTCGGCTCTTCCTATGCAGCCTGGCAACGTGACAGTTTCATTTTTAAGCTATTTCCTTTCCCTAAAGTCCATATGATTTCCATTCTTTGCTGTTCAGTGTCAACTTATTAATCAGTCAGCCTCTCGTCTAAGGCTGGATAAGACTATAAGCCTCTCCCCGCCTGCTTTTCATAAGGCTTCCATGTATCATATTAAGTTTGTAGTATTATTTTCTGACAAAAATGAGCTGAGATAATAGGTAATATTTCATTACCTTTTGTACTTTTTTTTATTGCACCACATTTTTATAACAGTTTATATTTTTAGTGAAGTTATTAAAAATACTGCCCTCTGGTTATAAGCAAACCTATTATCTGGTACTGATGAAATCGTATTACATTTGTTTCTTGTAAGAGGAAATCATAGTAAATACTTAACTTTTATTATCTCAGTTTGGCTACAATTTTAAAAGCTTTAAAAAAAGATAATATAAATGAGATCACCGTATTTTCTGTTGCTGGCTGGTTGCTTTGTATAGCTTTCCAATAGATGTTGTGTTGGAAATATCCACACATTCTTGCTAATTCACTGATTGAAATTAAAGTATTAATCTATACTCGAGCCAATCTATTGGCTGAGCGCACTCCAAATATGTGAGACCTGTATCCAATAACATGTATTGGAATGCATGCTCTTCCACCCAGCATCCAACTAGTGTGAGTTCACCGTAATGCATAAATTCAAGAATTTTCATAAGGAACCATTTTGATACTGCAGTTCTACTGCTCTGTCTATGAGGAGCAATGAGTGTCTCTGCACCTCATACCTGTATGCTGAGGAAACAGTATGGTATGGTAGTGTGAAGAAATAGCCACGAGGTCCTCTTCTGTCTGCTATTATTCTACTTTGGTGACCTGTACAGTACAAAGTGAGATGTGTTTTATTTTTCACCCAAAGGGTAAAATTAGCATCAGTTCAAACAGAAACATGGCAAAGTGAGTCCCGATCATTAATGAGTGCATGTGGAAAAATGCTGGTGGGACTCTGTATTTATGGCTATGCTCCCCACTCACCCGTATCTCTTTGGAGAAGGTTTAAACATTCTTCTTTCAACCTGGGAAGTACTTTTCTTTCCACTCTGCTGATCAGTAGATATGGGAACATTCTTATAGAACGACACTTCCCAAGTTCTTGTTGACTTTTTTTTCCCTGAGTCATACCTGCATTACAAAGAAGAGGAGGATCTCTGGGGAAAGTGTGGGACCTTATGGACATGGCAATCAAATCTGTAGATGCCCTTTATTCTGCCTTTTAGCTATCTTTTATTGAAGAGCCTAATAAATTATTAGGCAACTGTCTAGCATGAGCAAGCTAAAGCCAGAATCTTAGCTTATGCATGCATATTTTTCATCCATCCAGAACAGGATAGATCTGAGCTCTTTAATTATTGTAAAGAAGAGACTGTCCCTAGGCAACAGTTCTTATTTCACACTACCTCTTCCAGGAATTTTAGATAGCTTCTGCAACTTGTCACATCTCCTAATAGATGAGATTATGATTTTCTATAAGTCAGCACACAGTGTCCTGGAAGTTTGACCAATTAGGCTTATTCTTCAACTGGATGAGTCACCCCATACATACTTTATAACAAATGTTTAAATAGTTGTGTGTAGATGGGTTACAAGAAAGTGATGTAAAAGAGCATTATGATTGAGCCATCCGTACATAGAATAAATTTCTTTTTACTCCTCCACAGAGAAGCAATGACAGCACTTTTTTCTAAGCAGACTGGCAGTGATTTGTTGGCCTTGCCTCCTCCAGGCCTTTGGAGTGAATCCCTCTATGGAAGTTTTTGAACTGCAAAGATCTTATTGCGGAGTAACGATGTACACCAAGGTTTCTCAGTCTGAAGGGAATAGTGCCTGGTGTTTGCTTTCCATTGTTGCACTTTTTCAAGGTATTGCATGTTACCATGCTTTGCCATCAGCAGTGACACCAAAGCGGTCAAGAAAGGGTCTGCAAATGTGATGACTCTGTCATGCTCCTTTGCAGAACAGTACATCTAAGTCTGTGCATTTGAGGTAGGTCTTACTGCTTCTTTTTTTTCGCAATTGTATTGTTTGTTACAGATTTTGAGAACAAAGATCTCATGCAAGTAACACAAATCGTGTGAGTTTCTGCCCTAATTTCTATCAATGTCAAAATGAGATTAAAATCTCCTTTGATTTTTGAGCAAATTATCCACTGAATCAAAAATCATTACTTCTGGAGGACAAGTTTTCCAATCATTCTGTTTGTCTTCCAAGCAGTCCAGATTTCACAGGAACCAGATGGATTTATGGGGTGAAGAGTGGGTTTCTACCCACTTTCTTGGCTGTCACTTAACTGGTGCTTGGGTTCAAGACATCGGCACCTGCTTATGAGGAAACAAGCTGGAGAAGAGTTGCTGATGGATTTTTTCACTTGACCTAGTCAGAAATCAGGAGTGTTGGTAGACCTGTGCTAGCCCTATCATCTCCTAATAGCACCGGGGCTGGGCTTGAGCGGCCTTTCAGCACAGGCTTAGAATTTGCAGCACGGAGAACTGAGCTGATGCACATTACTGCTTGTCAGGTGCTTGTTTGTGCAAGTTGCACTTCTTATTAAACAAGCTTGTGTGCAAGCAGTTTGACCTCTGCTATCACAAAATGCCACAGAGCTATTAATTACTGCTCTTTCAGAGAGACAGTGCTTCAATGACCACCATCTTGGTGATAGTTACCTACCGTAGTTGTCTGACTTCTCAAATCTTCCAGAGTTCTTTCCTTTTCTTGGAACATTTTCTTAAGAAAGCTGAACTTAACAGTCTCTCAGCGTTGGAATAATTAAACCATCTACTTGTCTTCAACAGAATAAGCTGGGAGTGGGTGTATGGGGGAGAAATTGAGATATGTAAGAAGCAATTTATCTACTTGGAAAAATCAGCTGAAAGTATTGATTACTGCTTCACTGAAGAATACTGGAAACTTCACTCTTTATGCTACAAGTTGGGAAGATTCATTTTCAGAGTCACTGTCTGTGTAATCTGTTCCTGTTCAGTATACTGTGTCAATGTATTTCTTATCTCCAGATCAATCCTTTCCCCTCTCTCCACCCTGAAACCGTTCTAACACATGCAATATCCAGTGGATGTAATGATTCAACAGACTTTTCATCAAGTCCTTAAAATATAGTGGAACCCATTCAAATGTTTCTGTTATTGAAATACCCACACTGAAACAATTAGTTTCCTCTGACCTAATGTGAATGATGTAGAACAGAATGTGTTTGTCTTCAGCCACACCCTACAAAGCTGACTGTGATGCAATATTTGTTCTTTATCAAAAAGAAGCCGGTATCTGAAACACTTAATTAAGAAAGATTATTCTGGGCCTGGGCCAGGGCTTGATTTCATGTTGGTAACAGCTTTGCTGGAATGGAAGGTGCTTTCCCTGCTTGCACCATCAGAGCGTAACCCACTGAATCCCGGCGTGTTCAGCTTGACCTTGTAGTGGGAGGTTCCTCATGTGACAAGCATTGAAATTCAGAGGGAAAGGCAGGTTCTGGGCTTGGACACTTGTGGAGGAAGATGAAGAGTTTTACTCATGAGCAGGAGCAGGTCTGGATTGCGTTATCTCTGTGGGTAATATCCACTGAGGCATGAACAATAGTGTCTTTACAGAGTGGTGCAGAGAATTGCTGTGTGACCTCTACAGACGTTCTGCCAAATGACTGCACCTTGAGCATAGCTTTGAGAAATGCATCATTTCCCTGAATGCATATATTTATCTACCTGTCCATCCTGCCCTTGGTTTGAAAGGACACATCATCACTGCAGCTGGATAGATGATAACTCTTCCTTGCTCTGCAGCACCCTCACAAAACATTGCATTCCTGTTTCTTCACCCCGAACACTGTTTCCCAAACTCATTTTCCTGCAAAAGTCTCCACTGTAGGCCCTGCTTCCATTGTTATGCCACTGATTTATGCTGATAGTTCTTCCCCTAACCTGCAAAAGCATGAATCCCAGGAAAATGGCATAGAGCATTTCATCATGTCCATTCAGTAGCTAAATAAAATTAAAGGTTCCTTCAGTTGTTCAGTTACCACAGGGCAGGAGTAGCTCATGAAGAAATGGCTTTTCTGAGTGCGAGGTGGGCAATTTTCCTTACTGCTTTTTAATACTAACAAAACAATGTTACCATGGTGACTGCCACATCACATCCGTAATCTGGAAGATGCTGAGTGGCTGCTGAAAGATCCCATTACACTGACTAATGTGAGTGGTGCTTGAGGGAGGGAACACATTCTAAAACACAGAGATTTTTCTCACTTTGGTGATAATTGCTACTGTGGCTGTTTCCAGGCTGCACAGCACTCAAGTGGGCAGTGTGATCCTGGAGAACAAGGGACAAATTGGAGGAAAACTGGAAAAGTGGTAGACAGCATGGAGCTCATGAGCAATGGCAATAGCATTTGGGGTCTTGTTGCACTTGCAACAGCATGGAGAATGTTGCAGTAGGTTCCTATTGAGCCTTGTATTCAGAGTGGGGCTTGAGGAGGTGTCTGTATGAGGAGACTGATTTGGGGGCTTATTCAGCCCTTTGAAAGTTCCCAACTATCATCAGGAAATCTCAATTTCTGCTGTACTTAAGTGCCCTTCTGCTCCGTCTGAGGTTGCCTTGGCAGGTTCTTTATTCCCTGTTCTTCTTGCAGGGGTGGCAGGCAGCCCTCATTCCACCTAAGTCTTCTCCAGGCAGCGATAAGTTGGATATCAGGAAAAACTACTCCAAAAGAGAGGGGAGGGATTGGAACAGGCTGCCCAGGGAGGTGGTGGTGTTCAAGAAATCTGTACATGTGGTACTTAAGGACAGGGTTCAGTGGGCAGTATTGGCGGTAGGTGGATGGTTGGACTAGATGATCTTACAGATCTTTTCCAACCTTAATGATACTGTGATTCTGTAGAATGACTTATCTGTGGAGTCTGAGCTTTGAGTTATCTTTGGGCTGAGTGTTTTTCACTGCAGTGCAGAGGTTCTCCGTTTCTCCTTATTCACAGATCCACTGCCCAGCCTTGCCTGGCCTTGATCTGATGTAAGCTAGCACCTGCATGGATTCAGACTCTCACTTGTGGTGCCTATTAAAGGAAATGAGAAATGTTGCTCATCATCTTTCTGCTTCAGCTTAGCTATCATTCTTCTCCTCCTCTGGCTGTAATAGGAAGAAAAGAGAATAGGTCATATCTGTCCTAGTTGTTCTCACAGCTTGCATGGAGATAGATTGATGGAGACATTTGTGATCATCAGTGACAGTTCTAAGCAGTGAGCTGAGTGTGGATTTGTGCTAGAAAACAGATATTTCTAATCACATTCCCAGGTACGGCACTATGAACCCTGCAAGCTTCCCATTGCCATGTCTGTATAAAAGCCTGAGGTTTTTATGAGCATTTCTAGGTAATGCCTAGCTTTCTGGTACAGATGAAGTCTGAGGAAAAGCCAGAAGGAGTTTCCATGTCTAAAACACAGAAAAGACATGGACATTTTGATTTAACTAGAATGCTCTGAGACTTGCTTGAATGCTGCCTAGTAAAATGAGGAAAACACACACACTCTTTTGCAAAGTCAAAAAAAAAAGCTCTCAAATATATTTTATTTTTGCAGTCTGTGAGCACTGGCAGAGTAATCAGCAGAATAGAATTTTTCAGGGTTTTTTTTCTTTACTTGATTTTTGGAGAGAAGAAAGAAGTTAATTGCTATGCAGAAAATGTCTAAAAATGGAAGTCACAGAGTATTCACATGACTAAACGTTTGTGAAGTAGACCTGCTGAATCTGGATTTTCTAAACCATGATATATTGGAAGAAGAAAGGAGTTACAGAGCAGGAACCTCAACTGACCCTTTGCATTGGAATAAAATGCTTGGAAAAGATTTTCATAAGGGACTGCATGGAGATACCCATTCTGTTTAGAAAATGTAATTGAAGTTTCTGTTTAATTTGAATGATTTCTTATGCTATATCTTTGTCTTCAACAACACAGTGTCGTGGTACCTTGTGGTATCTTTGCTGCCCCATAGTAAAGCCTGTTTGTTGAGTAATTTTCTTGTTAGCATTTGAGGTGGAATGAAAGATGTTTAACGCTATTTGGCTGTTGTAGCAAGAAGGACCTAATGGAATGGAGAGGGAAGAGATTTCAGCTAGCTGAAGCGAAGGCAGTTTGTTGACAGTTGTGGAGAGCATTTGGAGTGTTGTAGCCAAACCACAAAATGCTAAAAAAAAATAATCAGAGATGTGAAATGCTTCACTCATATATTTTTCCCATGTAACATTTCATTCTCTCAATTTATAAAGCAGCACAGGCTGCTGATTGAATGCTAAACAGACCTGAGCTCTCTCTTGTTAGCACTTGCAGACATATTAAGCCTGTTGGGCCAGCTAATGGAACTGGCCTCATGCCTTTGAAGGCATCATAATCAACAAGATTTTTTTTGTTGTTGTTTGCTTTTAAAAGAGTAGCTTTTGTAAGTCATTTGCAGCAATAAAGCTTCATATTTCCAATTTAAAATGAAAAGGCTTTTAATTCACAAGTTACCTAGGGAACACTTTGCTCTCCAAGTCCTCACTTTGTCTTTTATATATCACCCACGTAATAAGTTTTTAAAGAGAAGTGGATGTACTGGACCATGAATGCTGCCATATTATTAGCTTTATTTCCTGACCTGTGATGGTAGACATAGAAGCTGAAATGCATGTGAATATGTTAACCTTTCTGAAGGAACAAACTTCCAATCCATTTTATTTTAACCACAAGGGTGCAGTGAACGAATGTGTTTCAATATATGCAAACTTGACCTTCGATTTCACTTCATCTAAGAAGTATGTGGGACTGGGGAATGGTAGGGGGAAGTTATCTTGTTCCCTGAAATATGAAGAGCTTAAATTATTCTGGACATTTTAAAATCCAGTCTTCTGTTGTGATATGGAAACAGCAGTGTAAAATCAAAATGTAAGAAAGTGGTTGGAGAGGAAAATGCGTGGGAAAAAGGGCATGGAGGAATACCATTTTCTGCCTTAGACTTAGTACGTCAGTACTTGAGCCTGAAAGGTTTGCTTCAAAATATACCCTGTGGAAGAAGGTAATTTCTTAAAGCAAACAGACCTCAGCTTTTCTCGGAGCCAGGCCAGTCCTTGGCCATGGGATGGTGTCACTGCTTGGCTGGTTTTGTTGAGCTCGTGTCAGGTCTCACAGAAAGCCAGTAATGGAGCAGGGAACACAGCCGGCCTTTCTCAAGTGTGCAGCCACGTGCCAATCCCTGGATCTATTCTTAGAGCTCCTAACACTTTCCCTGTGCCAAATCCAGTTTGAGGGAAGCAGGGAGGGGGGAAGATTATGCATGCATAAAACTCTTTGGATGTTGAGTCTTGGCAAAGGGTAGGCCAGAAGACATTTTTCCGATGACTTGATTTATCTTGTATTCCTGTCAATGCATTTTAAAAGGCATCCATCATCATGTTCTGCTCACAGCGACCAGAGGAAATGTCACTGCTAAGACTCCGCACGATGCAAAGAGGAAGGGTTAGCTTTAGAGATGTGTCTCTCTACCATAATCCCACTAATGGAAAAAGCCTTTCAAATTAGTGGTCTGGAAGGAAGTCTCTTCCAGGATTGCTCAGATCAGCTTTTTCTGAAATAGCATGCCATTTCATGAATGGGACCGTGGTTTTGGGAGGAAAAGCACCATTACAAGCAGTGTTCCTGAGTCATTCCACTTGTTTATTTTTAGGCTTTTCCTTCTCTGCTCTGTTCTTCTAAAGGTAGCAGGGTGACAGAAATAAGGAGAGAAGGCTTGTGTAGTTGAATTATTCTTGTTGGAGGAAGGGAAAAAGACCTTTTACCACCTTTCAAAAAAGGCTATGTATTTCTTTGGTGTTCTTTGGTGTTCCTAAAAAGAATAGTACACCCTCTCAATACACACAGCCTATCCTGAGCATAAGGGACTGGTCTTGGAGCCTATTGTAAGGAGAAGGGCTTTACATTTTAACAGTAAGAGCTCAAAATATGACTGTTCGCACTAGTGCAGCTCTTAAAGATGTCACTGCGTCTTCTGCACAGGTAACATGGTTTGAATGATGAGGATCTGTGTGTCATGTGTAACATAGCACATATTGGAAAGTACTTGTTAGAGGGCAAAAAAACAATGTTTGGTTTGTCTTCCAATGAACTTTTATTAAAGTAATAGAGGAAACATTTTTAATGACACTAAATGGCAGAAAAGGAAAAGCAAAACAGAGTTTTTTTTATCTCCACCTAAGTAGAAATTCACTAACATTCAGCAATCAAAGCATCCTCCTTGAAAAAGGCATTTCAGAACTTCCATAAGGAACAGTTGTAAACTGAGCCATGAATTTTCCATTCAAGGGGTTTGACTTGGCACAGAAAGACATCATGCAGACCACAGCTGGCATCAGGCACAGTGAAAAGATCTGAGGCTGTTAGTGCCTAAACAGCCACTAGAAATTATATTACATGGTGGAGACTGGCTAATATAATTGAGCCAGCTAGTTATTGTGCACGTAATTTAATTATTTGACAAATTGCTTAGAAACACAGTGTTCTTGTTCCATACTTGTGCTGCACTCATAGTATTAAGAGGCACAGAGCTGAGGAATTGCTGGTGGATATCTAGTCATCTCAGCAGATAGACACTTACTTTAAAGATCTGCAAACATGAAAATGTTCACTGGTGGGGACATGGTGGAGTAGTGTATGCAGGGATGGGTAGAGCCAAAGGGAACACAGCAAAGACAGGAAACTGGCTCAGAGATAGCTAGTGCTTTTTCTAGTGGCTACATTTGGGGCTTAGGATGGTTGGAGAGATGACTCCCTCTTTCCTTTGCCTCTAACCTGTAAGCCCTTTGGACTTTGCTGGGCTGTCTGGGTTGAAAGAAACCTATGAAACAGTGGAGCAGATGGGAGATTTTTTGCACCCCAAGATTATAATATCCTCACGGATGGTGTTCAGCAGTCCTAGGAGAACTGGGGCCGAGTTATTTTATGGTCATGAATTCAAAGATAAGAAAACAAAACCAAACACAAACCTTTAAACCTTTAAACCTTTAACTTTTAACCTTTATGTGTAGAAGCCATGTAACCGAAAGGAGTACTTTCCCAGAACTCTGAAGATTTAGGCACTTGACAAAGCATCTCCTAGAGGCTAATTAAGAATCTGGACACCATCTGGAATAAAGCTGGGCTGTAATAATGAAGGACAAATCCTACATCTTCTTGAACAGTACTAGGCAAATATGAAGACTCTATTTTACCACTTTATTTGTTAGCCTTTCAAAATTCCAGAGGCTGTTGTTCTCAAAAAATCAGCAAAACCAGCAACGTATTACAAAAGGGTTGTTATAAATCAGGACAGAAATGCCATTTTTGAATAAGTGCAGCCAGATGAATTTTATTGGTGAAGCAGATCACTTTGTGTAACAGGGTGCTGCTTCACTACATTGCTTCTTTAGCCATCTAAACAGTAGATACATCCTCTTCTTAGGGTGTATTTCACAGTCCTTGTCTCCCTGGTCAATCCATCTGAGTAATCGGTCACACAGTGGCTCCCTCTCTGCCTGTTTCTGGATTTTCTTACAGGATGCTGAAGTCGGAGTGGTTCACATTTGGATTTCATCTTGGCATGCAGGTGGGAGGCAGCCAGGATAGACAGCTGGATCTGGAGCTGGGATCTGCTCCAGAGTCTTTCACTTTAGCTGTAGCTTTCATGTCAAGATTTAATGTTGTCAATCTTACATCTAATTATCAGTTGGAAGAAGTTACAGAATGAAGGGGAATAAATTACTCTCCTAAATTTTTCACTGTCAAGCATAAATTCTTATAATAAGATCATGAGTGTATGATAGTAGAGCGCGATGTCCTTACAGCTAAAAAATTTCTCCTGAGTAGCAAGATTTCTGGGACTGGCCCAGTGGTACACTGGCTGATGATTTTGCTTTTTTATTGTAGGTTGTTAACAAGGTTGTCAATGGGTTGATAGCTTTCCAGGTCGAATGGCATTAGCATAAACCATGGAAAGAGCCCTGTTGCCTATCCAAGCATAGCTCTTATGTAGCTCTTCTGTGAAAATAATCTTGACAGAATTTCTGCCAATTTTGTTTGCATCAAACTTTGCCTAATTCTGAGTCTTTCTTTTATAAAGAGAAAATTTAAACAGAATTTCTACAGCTGAATTGCTTTTTAAAGGTCACAGAATTGCCCCAAACCCAGGAACACTGGATGATGTATCCTGGAGAACCAGACATGGCATTCACAGTGACACCATTTCCTGACAAACTTGTCTGTGTAGAGAGTGGACTGCAGTGTAGGAATGGACAGAGGCATCTGGCTGCTGAGGTCCCCTATTTCCATCATAGCTGCTAAGATTAAACTCTGCAGAATATGTTAAATGATATTTATCCAGTAATCAAACTGTGATTTCCTTGACTGCAGCACACAACTCTGTGCCCTCTGAGAGCATTAATTCTCTTCTGGATGCTGTCTGGTTCTTCTCTAGATAGCAATGCTTTTACTGCCGTGGGATCTTCCTGGATGCTATCCTGAGCATATACAAGCACATATGTTGAGTGCTCTGTGGTATCTGTGTCAAACACTTATTTGCTAGGTTTAGAAAGGAAAACATGGCTTGATGATGTCTAAGAAATCCTACCCCAATGGATGAAAACCTGGGCTTGCTAGCATCACACAAGCATTGCATGAGCACTGGAGAGATTTTGTCTGGTTTTCTTCAAACAGATAAATAGAAATCATGTTGTCTGTTTGCATCCTGAGAATTTTTTACTTTGGCAGCAATTGGAGGATGAATTTAAAGGCCGTGGCACCTAGGACTTGTGCCTGGTCCACAAAGAGCAGGAGGTTCTTGCTGAGTTTCTCCAAGGCTGCACTCACTGTAGCTGTTTTCCTCCCAAAGAAACAGCAGCACAGTGGTCTTCAAAAGAAATTTCAGACAGCAGATGAGAAGACTGCTGGCTGAGTATCAGCTGTGATGGACTGTGCTTTAGTATTGGAGCCCAGGCATTGCAGTGTTGTACCAGGTGAGCTGGAGAGTTGAGTTCTCAACCAGAAACCCAGACTGAGCTATGTCAGAGCAATATATGAAAGCCCAGAATGGACAATTTCTTACCCCTCTGAAGACACCTGGGCCTACACATGGTGCCAAATTACTACTGATTTTAGTGTCCTGTAGGAAACTAGAGGAGATTTCGACATTTGTAGTCTGAGTCTGAAGGACTCATTCAATTTATTAAATACAAGAACTCAGTGGGGAAAGAGAGAGCTGTCCCTTTAGTTTTATTAAGCCCTAGTTTAAGCTACATGGAGGATCTCCATATGAATGTCTAATCTTTCTGGAATTTTACTGAGATTTTTCTGCTGTCCATATTATGTAGAGCAAATTTGTTAGATTAGTTATGATTAATTTCATAGAACAGTTATGATTTGGGCTAGGAAAAAAAAAGCACCTTCATTTTTCCAATAGTTATTGCTTCACAGTTTTGTAAGACATAGTGTTCATGGTGAGATGGCTTGCAATCGAGTGCTCATGTTCTGTTTTCTTTCCCTACCCAATTTTTTATTTTTATTTTTAACCATTTTTATGCTGAGTTCTCACAGGGTGAACAATATATAAAGGCGGAATGACAAGCTCCAACACCAGAGCCATGACTATAAGTTATATTTCTCCAGCTGGTAATGTAAGTAATATGTTGTTTAAGTGGAAAAAAAACCTGCAAACCCCTCAACTCACCAGCATAGGTTGGATGCTGAATACTAATGGAGAGCTGTCTGCATTCAGTCCCCACTGGGAAAAAAAATATTTGTCAACTCAGTTCGAACAGTGCATAAATTTGAGGGAGCTGCCATCTGTTGACGGACCCTTCCCCCACCTGCACTGCCTGAAAAACATTCCTTCTAAATATCTGCTCTATGTGGTAGTGTTCCCATCAGCCTTAGCTCGGGATCTGCCTTTCTCTGCTTCCTTCTGTGTTTTCCCCAGGTGCTTCCAGAGAATTTAGATTTCACAGGACTCTAGGGCACCAAAGTACCTCCCTGATCTGTGCGGCAGTCAGGAACAGCCCAAGGCTCTGTAGCTCAGCAGGTCATCAACACTGCATTCAAATCCTCATATGCAAATCAGAGCCTTAAGGTCTGAGTTTTGGAGTGACTCACTGCTCCCAGGTCTTGTTGACTATTGTGGGGAACAATGGGTGCACACTGTCTTTACAAAATGAGGCCAGCAGGAAGGATTCCTCAATGGGTGATACAAAAGCCAGGTCAATGGAACACTGCTGCAATTAGATATCATCCCACTGGAGCAAAACCTAGTGGCAACTCATGTTGCTTGTTGAGAATATATCTTGTTTTTGTCTGTGCTGCTGTGAAAACACCGTGTCCTTCTATGGGAAAGATGGGGAGGAACTGAGTCAACATGCTTGTGTTGATGGGAGCTTAACATCATCTTCCAGTGACATCAGGGGCCTCAGATCAAACCTTTTCCATTTTTTGTGGTGAACGGGGAGACTTTGGGTGTGGAAGTGATGTTATCTCTGCTCTGTTCCAGCAGACGCTCCCCTCTTAGGGGAACCTTTGAGAGCTGTATATGACTTTGGGGAAGGGGTGAGCAAGTATCCCCCTCCAGCTACCCACTCAAGCAGTCACACATGACAGATTCATGCCTGTAGCACTTCCAGGTTTTATCTGCTCACTAAATTTTATTTCCCCTCTGTGAGTGTTTATATTGCTCAGAGACTGCCAAGGTTCATGTTATTCATTAAAAAGAAAAAAAAAAGTGGAGGTTTATTAGGTATTACAGCTCTGTGATTCTTTGGTGTTTGAATGCTAATTAAGCTTTGTATTCTCTGGAATAGAGGTGGGTCTTAGCTCTGACTTGGCGAAATATCCAGGGATGTATTTTTCCTTCCTTTTCCTCTGGGTTTTAACATCGTACACGACATTTCATCCCAGAACAATTTTACACTATGCATCATCATGTGTAATATGGTGTCACGCTGTAATTTTGCAAGTGCATGAAATGGCAGGAGGGAGGTGAAAATGGGCTCAATTACACCCAGGAGGGAGAAGAAAGCTCAGCGGAAGGGACCTGCTCCTGGGAGGTAATGAATTGGGTGTCAGCACTTTGCTGGAGCAGAGCGAGAGAGCAGATGGGAATTTATTATTTTAGGGGCTCAGTGGGCAGACAAGAGGAAAGGAACCAGTCAAATCACATTACTAATGGTCATTTCCGCAGGCTGTGTGCACACAGGGGATTTAGAAAAAGAAGAGACATTCATTCTATCTCCAGACAGCTCAGTTCTTCTGATTTTGAAGGCCAAAAGAAGAACTTGGCTGTTTTATCTAGCTCAGAGTGAGAAGGCTTCAAAACAACTTTGGTGACAGCTCTTGGGGAAGGCAGACATGGAGTTGTTCTGGATGAGGGAGGCATCCCACAATTCCGGGAACATTCCCCTTTCACTGCCTCTTCTTTAGGTGCTGTCAGCCCTGAAGATCCCTGATGGATTTAATTCGAAGTGGACTTTACCATTCCTTGCTGCATCTTTGCATGCCCTGTCAATGTTCCTCTATTTCTTCCAAGTTGCCAGGGCTCTTTTCCACATTCTGTAGATTTTCTTCTTTGAGGTTTTCCATGAGCTCCTTGCTCATCCATGTGGGTCTCCTGCCATCTTTGCCTGATTTCTTATTCTTAGGGATGATCTTGAGCTAGCCCTTCCATTTGCTAAACAAATCTAGAGGATGACCATCTTATTTCTCGGAAACAAGAGGTGCTTTCTCACCGAGTTACGCTCTGTGTATTCATGGGTGGTATTTAGTATAATTTCAGTGAACTTTGCTTCTTCCTTTAACCTGATCCCAAGTTTGTTCCTCCAGGTTAACCCAAGTGAGATTTCTTCATTCATGGTACGCTGTAATTATGGTAGACCAACCAAACTGGAGAACAGAGCATTTCTTATTTTCTGAGCTCATTGCCAAGGCTGGCCTCTAAACACTGGTTTTGGTAGACCAAACTGACCGAAAACGGGACTTGTACCACTGTCATATGTGTATTACTACTTACATTGTTATGAGAGGGGTTACTAGGCCTACTGTGCTCTACTTTAAAATGGGAAAGAATTGACGAACAATTTTTCTATGGGGGACATGCTCTTTCACACTGGCCTGCAAGATCAGGTTCTTTTTGGAGAGGGTTCTTTTTTGTATGTCTTCTGTTGGAAATAGTAGAGAGTGTAGGCATACATAATCCAGGAAGTGTCTCCTTTTGACTATACTTTTTTAAACTGGCATTATTTTTTTCTTTTTTTTCTCTTTTTTGAGGTGTAATATGACTTCCCCTGGGGGCAGAAAACACGGCAAATTCTGTTTCCATCTCCCTTGAATCCATCTGAGGCTTCTTAATCAGCGCTATGAAAAGGGACATGACTTCCTTGGGTTGGGAACCCACGGACTATGTTAAAACTGGTCTGAAATATTTCTGTTCAAACTCACAGTCCAACGTGCTTTGCTGGAGAGGAAGTGGAGCTCATATTTTCTTGGTCACTAGTGAAATTCATACAGCTGTACTCCTCTTTTACCGGCTATCTCTTCAGCACACCAGAACTTTTACACATGTTCTCTGATGAGACCCAGCAATAAGTTCTTCTCCCTGTGCCCCTGTGCACCTGTCTTTTGCTTAATTAACCCATTTTGCAGCAGATTAAGCCCCAAGGAGGAAGTTAATACGAGCAGTTATTCTAAAAGGAGAGTCAGGGCTTCAGTGAATCCCTGATCCAAAAAGCCTATTAGCTCCAATCTTACCCAATCATCTTACCTTTTTGCACTTTTATTCTAAAATATTCTGATTTAACAATTAATTTATGAATCACTCCTGCTAGATATAGTCTCCGTACCTCTCTTTTTCCTGGGATTTGAACAGGATGTGATGGGTTAGATTTGGCATCATACATGCAGATGTAACTTCACTCTTTCTTTTCATCTTAAAAGAGCCACCACAATTGTAGTTCTGGATTTTCTAGCATTTGCCAAGGCTGCTTTAGCTTCTCTGAGAAACTGCACCAGTGCATTATGTGCTTTGGAATACATCTAACCAGGCAGTGCAACCCTCTGCAGGATGGGTGAGTGTGGGATGTCCCCTTCTGCACAGTAAAGCAATGACAGTGGCCCCTCTGGGTCTGTGCAGGGATTGCATATCTTACAGCTTCTCAGAGTGACAGCCACTGCAATGACCAAAGGAGGGAATTAGAGCATAGCTCGGTGTGAGACAATATTAAGCAATTAGCATGCATGTATTGATACATTACATATTATTGATATATAAATAATACTATATTGATGAATTCTGAGATGTATCCAGCGTGTCATTTATTAGCTGCTGTTCTTTACAAGCCTGGTCACTGTGCTGTGGGAATTAACTCCAATTTTCCCCTCTGTACTATGACCAATCTCCTACACATAGTTAAGGAACAACTGCTGCCTGTACATACTATTGAATTTCCTTGGACACCTATACAAGGAAATAAAGATAGTTGTGATGTAACTGTAACAGCAAAAGGGTGAGTGGACCAATAGCTGAATAATTAGATAGAAATGAAAAAATTGTGGTTCTTCCTTGCTTGGACAGTGGGTGACAATGACTACATTTCATACAGGTAAATGCAGCCCTGTTATTGGGGAGGGGGCATATTTTGGATGTCTGTTTTGTTTATAAGGATGAGCACATGCCTGGTTTGTTGGGAATACGCCTGCAGGGTAAGCACACAGTTCCTGCCTCTTACTGCCATTGCAGTTCTCTCAGTGGTTCAGTTTTGATGCAACCAGTGAGAGTTTGCAGCCCTGAGCTCTGCTCCTGGTGGGAAAGCTGGAATCAGGAGCAAGCAGATTGAGAGTGGGGTAGGAAAAAGCCTCATTAATCCCTTTCCCTCTTGTAAACTCATGCCTGACCTCAACCTTTTGTTGTAGGAATGTCCTTGGTGCAAGCTCCTATAGGCTCCAGAGCACAGGAAATTGCAGCACCCTTCTCGTGCAGGCAAACATCCTGCCAAATCCTGCCTGGTGGTGCCCAGCTCCAGCTCCCTGCCCATGCTGCTGGTCATGCAACAGTTCTAAATGATCTTTTACTGCTGTTCACACCTCCATCATCTCAATAAATGAATTTATTTGATTCTGAGCCCTAGTTTGCATGGTAACACTGAAGCTCCAGGGATTATGATTTTTCTCACGCCAGTCTGGATGGGCATGAGACATCCCTCAGCAGGATGGGTTACTGTAATGTAGGCAGTAGAAGTCTAGAGGCTTTTGCACTGCTTTTGTTGAACTACCAGCTGGGACCAAGAAACCTTCAGACAAGGGGACAAGGGAGCTGGAGCTGGTGCTGTCCCAGGTGTTTCAAACATACACCCATGTGCATACACCCTGATGGAGTGATTATCAACTTGAACCTCAGTGCATTTGGACAATGTGTACTTGGGACTCCTGCTCAGTATGTAGGAAGGACACAGGTTTTAGCTCAGCTAAAACCAAGGATCAGGGCTTCAGACCGGGCATCTGAACTGGGACAGTAAACTCGCTGTTAAATGGACAATCTAATAGGGGCCTGGAAGAACTAGAAAGAAGGAACTACAGCAAAGGAACAGAGCAGCACAGCTAAGAAGCCTGCGCAGGAATGAGGAAAAGGAATATCTGGGCTTGGTTGTATCTGGTACCTCCAACAATGGGATCTGGAATGCTTACAGAGACAGCAGCCATGCCTCCTGCCTGCCTGCTTCTGGGCGTGCTGTGGGTATACATGCTGGCTTTTGTCAGTGGTTGGCTGTTCTCTTTTGACAGCTTTGATAAATTGAGAAGGATTTCTCCCCCTCTTCTTCTGCAAGCAACTCGAGGAGTAACTTAGCCTTGCAGCAGAAGGCACAAAGGGACATGCTACTACAGCCTTGTTCTTCCTACCTGCTTACCTACCTCTGCTATCAGAAAAATGGTATCTTGCCACAGCTGTGAGGCCACTTACCTGCACAGATCAGGCTCTGAATGTGCAGCCTCTGGCTGCTGGTGATGAGAGCCTGGGAACGCAAAGTCTCCAAGAAGACCAAAAGCATTGCAAGGGGTTAAACACAGGAATGTGCACTCCTGAAAGTCTGCGGGAGGGATAGAAGGATGTGGTGATTCAGGGCTATTGGATCTAGCCTTCATTCAATTACCATGCTTAGTTAAGTACTGCACAGTGAAGTGAAGACTGCAGTCTGTTAGGATGGATGTTACTATAAGTCATTTAATTATGAGGTTGCTCGTATGCCATTTTAACATATGTAGAGTAACATTATCCCTCTTTTGTAGGTCACTATCCTCATAAGTCTGGCTCTTGCATTCCTTGCCTGCATAGTGTTTCTTGTGGTATACAAAGCCTTTACTTACGACCACAGTTGCCCAGATGGATTTGTTTATAAGGTAAGAAACTTCAGACGGATGAATTGCCTGAGATAATGATAGACTCTATATGACTACATGGTTACAGTCTGGTCTGCTTTTTTGACCAGACCAAACAGAACATTTGGCAAGAATGTGTTGAAATGGGTAAAGTGTTATGGGAAATGTGGGGTTGCATCTGCTTCCATCAGCTACTGTTACACTGTAATTGTTGGGATTAGCTTTGGTGAACACTACAGACAGATGTTCAGGAACAATCCCTCCTATTTGTGAATGGATTTATTGCAGCTGGAATATCCCATGTTTGCTTCCCACACACTCAAGTGACCAAGGTTTACTAGCATACATTTTAATGCAAGGCAAACTCCCAGAGTGCTGGCACATGTGTCCTTTCTGGAAGAAATCCAAATGTGCCCATTGTGTTCATTTATTGTGCTTTTGAGCATCTATCAAGAACAAAGCCATGTAACCTAGCTGCTGAAAGCCTTCTGCCCCGTGGTTTTACATCAAATATTCACAGAGAACTATTTGCTTGCTCTGCTGAGATTAAAAAAAACATATTGCAAAATAGTTCACTCACCCTTTGCTGCAAATGAACTCATAAACACGCAGGAGGCTTGACCACACTGGGGATGGTCTGTGAGCTGGAAAATAGAGTAAGCTTATTTGTACAGTAGCTACTGTGAATTATTCTCTTAGGTTGTATAAAAGTGAAGTTAGGACTCAGACGTGAATTTCAGAGTCAGATCCAAACCTGAACTTCTGAAAAGATTAAAGGCTTTGAACTCAGATTTCTGCTAATCACATTGATGTGGGAATGGGGTCGTCTCATCATTTAATAATAATCATACCTGGGACCCTTTATGTCATTGGTGCTACTTTGTGAATGCCAACCCGTCTGGTATTTTTTACTGTTTCATTGCTCTTTTACAGCTGCTGCAAAGTGAACTGATTTATCTGTGCAGTTGTTAGCACACAAGTGCTCACAGTAGTGTAGAGGAGACACAATGGCAGTGTCTGCACAGCCAAGGAGCTCTGACAAGGGCCGAGCAGTTGGGCCATACTTCCTACCATCCTTCCAAGGTGGCTGTCCTACAGGTCAGGGATAAGACATAGCAACAGAGCTGCACATCTACAGCTCACTCTGCCTCTGTCTGTCCTCTGCCTGGCTGAGGATTAATCCTGAACTTCACTCTATGGAGCTCTCACTCCATCAGGACAGAAGCTGCCCAAGTACTCTGGTAGGACTCCTGGCAGTGGCCTCGGTCCTTGCATATGCCAGTAACATACTGAACCCCTCAAATCTTCATTTTACAGCCCCCATTTCCAACCCAGCAAGGAAACCTGCCTTCAATCAGGGTTGCCAGTAGCAACAGGCTTGGAAGGCTGCTGCCGAGTCTAAACTTTGTGCATTCCCACATGGCTGCTGAAAGGCAATAGGGGTTGTGCAGCAGATGCTCTTGCTGCAGCACATGAGTCAAACTTCATCTACGCAAACACCTAACGACGAGATTTTTAAAAGGAGAGCCTGAGGCTGATGGGACCCTTCTTTACTTCTCTTGCTTTCTCCCCCTTTCCAGCATAAGCGGTGCATCCCGGCCTCCCTGGATGCCTACTACTCTGCACAGGATTCCAACTCCCGGGGCAGGTTCTACACCGTCATCAGCCACTACAGCATGGCCAAGCAGACCAGCTCCCGGGCTGTATCGCCCTGGCTGTCCTCAGGGTCAGTAAACCATGAAGCCAAGGCTGCCAAAACAGAAGGTCATTAAAATTAATGAGTGGTGATGGGCAAAGTGGGAGGGTGGGGGGACAACACCATGTCTATACTGGATTGCTCTAATTGAGAGTGGGTGCTGTGCTAACAGCACGATGGGAATAAATAAGACCCAAGTGCGGGAGTCATCTTAATGGATATTTCTTTTTGTGCATTGTTCTCGTTGATTTGTAACCGAGTCGAGCTCTTGTACAAAGGCATGTTTGATGTTGACTGTACCTTACGATGTAAAAATATTTTTAAATCATTGCTTAACTATTTGTTAGAAAAAAGAAATTAAAAAACAAAAAAAGCAAATTAGATAAACAGCCAGAGAGGGTAAAAGCAGCAAAGGGAATCCTGCAAAACGTTACCATTGCTGGAAAGCTGTGACACGGGCTTAACATGCAGTAGAAGAATAGCTGAAACCCTTTTTGAGAGACAGGGTAGAGAGAACCTGTCAGAGGGACACTGCAGTGTTGTTTAGCTTGCCAAAGGGGGGGGGTTTGGTATCACATTGAATCCAGTATCGATGTGCATTTGCTGATAAATACAAGTATCCCCCTCCTCCCTCAAACATACACAGGTGCAAGAACACCTGCACACACACCTGAACAGGGGCTTAAGCAAATCCAGGAAGATCCAGGCATTCCTAAGGAGCTGTCACTGCTCCAGTGATCTCAACTGGGCTCTGAAGTCCTGGCTGGTATGTGGATGTGGAGCAGGATGAAAACTGCTGGAGTGAAACCAGGAGTGTACTTCTGAGCACAGAGCTGGTGGCAGTCAGAAGATCGGGGCTTTGTCTACTTCTGGCATGGATTTCCTGAGTGACCTTTAGTGAGTTATGTGAGGTTTCATCCTTTGGGGCCTCCCACCTGAGGGTCACCAGGAGACCAAGAAATGCCATTATAACATGAGGAGCTTCCCAAGAGTGGTGATAGTATAAAATATTGCTAAGCCTCTATTATTTTTCCCCTCACCCATGAAGAAAGATGCTCCGGCTTCCCTCCTTCAGCATCAGTTACCTTAGCCTTTAATGTCACTCTAGGCAGTCAGGGTGGGTTGGCCACAGTGTACTCCCAGAGTAGAAGGGTCCCATCAGATCTCTGCTTGCATACCCAGAACAGACCCCAAGCTTAGGCCAATGCCGGCTGGTGTAACACATCCTCTCCCCACAAATGACATGTACAGTTAGAGAAGAGTGGTGGGACTTTAAAAAAAGGGATTCTGTTATTCAGAGCCACTACTTGGCCCATTGCTGAGGTTCTGCTGCTTGGCAGCGCAGGCAGGAGATGCTGAGTAGCAGGAGCAGAGTGCACATGGAGGGCAAGGTTTACGTTGTACTAAGGCTGCTTTTTTCAGATTTGTGGCTAGACTGGGATGGAAATTAGGAACTGACCCCTTCTTCCCCCGCATTGGGCGGTTTTGTCCTCCATTTCGCATACATAGACACTAGAGGGTGTAAATGAGGGCAGAACTCCTCAGTCCTAACAGGCATCATGATAAATAACTGTATAGTGTAGCTAAAAATGTAGTGCCAAATGTCATCGTCTGATCTCCTCTCCTCCCTTCTCCTTCCATCTGTAAATTCATTTCTCACTCAAAATGTACAAACCACTCCCTCCACCCAAAATCCAAACTCCAGCAAACCACTGAACAGTTTATAATTTTGTGGTGTATTTTTTGTCAGTAGGTAGCAGAGACTGAAGTATTTTTTGGTGTAATTCTTGAACTTTTCTGACGGGATTAAAATAAAGCTAGATGTGACTGAGCGTCTCTGTGGCTTGGGCAGGTTTCTTTGGTGGCATGTTGGGAGGTGGTGGTGGGGACGGTGATGGGTGCATGTCGGGAGCTGCAGAATGAGGCCGAACCCATTACTCTATTAGAGGCCTGTTTTTCTTTTGCCCAATGTTTTGACATGGAAACTAGGCAAAAATACCTCTCTTTAGCCTGCACCATCATGTGCTATTATGTGCTGTTCCTATCAGGATGTCAGCACTTGCTGCAGTGCAGCAGAGGTGATGGAAAAGAAACGCAATGGTTGCAAAATCGATTCTCCACAGGTCCTTGTGGAGCAGGGCACATCTCAGACCTATCCTGTGGCCTTGAGAAAAGACGCAGGTGCGTTCTGATGGCCTCAGAGTCAGGATGGATCTGGGATGGAATCTGGGCTTAGAGCAACATCAGTCTCTTCTCCAGCATCCTCTCAAACACGGTGATAAAACAGACAGCTGAAAATAAGGTCTAAAGCTTTTGATTGGTGATTCTTGACTTTACAGAGGGACTTCCTTTCCCCTGCTGCTTTAAGGCCAGTGACTGGTAGAAACTTTGGCTGGCAGCAATGTGTCCTTTGCCATCTGCTTCTGGGGAAAGTGTCCTCTCCTGCTGCAGCAGGCTTAGGAAGGAGAGCTGCTGCAAGAAGAGCACTGCAGGGAAATAGTGCTGACAAGCCAAGAGCCGCCGCTGAACTTTGGAAAAGTTGAGCTCTGTGTGTAAACTCCACAGCTTAGTTTCTAATGAAACCACAACTTATTCATCTCACATTGTTCAGAAAGCAGATTGTGTTTCCTCAAATCCTTCAAGTCTTTGAAATGGAATGATACCCTGGCATTAAATTGGCTCATTCCCAAAGGCTGAAGAATGAGTTATAAAAACCTTTCCTTAAAAAAAAAAAAAAAAAAAAAAGAAAGTGTATTCAGAGTTGTGAAATTGAGCAGCTGTAGGAGAGAAACCACTCTGGTGTTAGAGGTCACTACTGAGTACTTGTGAATGTATTAAATGGCTTCAGCACGCTTTGCAGAATTGAGTCACAGGATAATTCAACCATGGTATTTCTACTGCCACTCTCCCAGTAATACCCTAACCGTATATTTACTTTAATAACTCATTTGAATTGAAAGGGTCTAGTTATTATTAGATAAGCGAGTCAGTGGGGATAGCTATTTCTATTTAATAAAGGAAAGATCAAAATCTATATGGAGCAGAGTGGAGAAAAAAAAAGACCCATGGAAGACTCATGGGAGAGCAAAAGAAAGCAAACAACCCAACTCCAGCTGAAAGTTCCATTACTGCAAATGTTGTTATTACGGTTCTCATACGAGCTGCCGTAGAGCTTCCAATAACAACAATATATTTTAAACTCAGTAACAAACAGGGGGAGGCTATACTGAAGTTGTAGCAAAGCTTATTTCAGTCTTTAAAAGCCTCCTTCAAGGTCGATCCTATGTTTTCAGTGGTGATTAAAGTAGCATATTGGTGACAGTGCAGTCTCATCCTGGCTGTTATCTGTCTCTGAAGTCTGAAGCTCCTGACTGGCTCTACAGAGTTATGTTTTTGCAAGTTATGGCCTGGGCTGGAGCTCCATCTCAGCTCTTCATGGAGCTGACTAAAGCAAACCTTCTCTATGCTCCTCTCAATGTGTGTGTGTGGCCAAGCCATCTCCTGCTTCTTCATCTGTGACTGACCCTGTCTATGCCAGGAGTCCCTTTGGGCAATCCTCTCCATTATACTAGACAGCTGCAGTGGGCTCAGCTTCTCAAAACATCTTATAGAGTCTTCACTATAGATGTTCCCTGATGTTGGCTGTTTCTGGCACATGGGAGACTCCTTTTTTTGATGGATACATGTTGAATTCTCCACCAAAATATGTGTCTGAGTCACTGGGACTGGAAGAGGTGATTTCACCTCTGATGAGATGGATTCTGGGACTCTTTGTCCTATCTGAAGTTGTAGGAAGGGATGAATGAGAAGTATCAGCACATGAATGAGCTCATCTGAAGGGACGAGGGCATCCTGAGCAGGCAGCGATCCCATGGTGTTACTGGCAGAACACATGGAAAAGATATGGAATGACTAAAGGTGTGGGGATGCCATGATGGGAACTCAGCTGCCCTCAGCTGAGGCTCATGAGGAGGAGGAAGAAACTGTAACTTCTTGAGCCTGAGAAATATCAACAGCAAGAAAAAAAGGGATTGGTATCAGCATGGAAGTAAGCATGGCTTTTCCATTCTAACCTAATGACCCTAAAGCATTATATCCTGCTTGACTAATACAGATCGCCTTGTTTTGGAAAAGCTGCCCATTGTTGCTATGACTGCAGCACACTTGAGGGGAATCACTGCACCACTAATGCAAATCCCCTTGGACTGCCTGGAAAAGCAGTGTCAGAAAGAGAGGGGATGATGGAGGACCCTGCTGGCTGGTGATGACCCCTTCTGAAAACACAAATGTCAATCGAGGGATGTGGAGGGGACATTGTGCTCTGGATCTGCATTGACACACAGCACAAAGTGCTCGCAGTGCCTCGTGATGAGATCAGAAAAGGAGCAGTCCATGTCCCTTTGCATGTGCATTTTCCCCCCTTTATCCTCCTCCGTGTTTGCCAGCTGTTTCTGGTTTGTAATAATACCTCAAGTGATAAGTGTAAGGGTCATGCACTGAACTGTCTACAATCACATTTTATACGATTAGTCAGGGTCTTTTTAAAGCACCCTAATTATTACAGTCAAACCGGATTAAGCCGTTGCTCTAATAGATTTCCAGTTCCTGTAAAATAGGCCAAGAGGATGACTTACAGGAGAGAACAGGGGAATGGAAGCTCTTTCCTGCCGTATCTTTTGCCTCATATGCTTTTTTTTAAAATGCTGCGCAGTATTGGGCCGTTACTGGGATCCCACCGGGAGCACTCAGTGACTGTCAGGAGTGTCTCAGGTCCCATTCTGAACAGGTGCTCTTCTGGGGGCAAAAAAAGTAAAAATCCTTTTGATTAAGAATATTACTTCATCTGAGAGGGTGGCTGAAATGTCATTCAATGAATACTAGGTTGCTCCATCACGGATAATGATCTATGGTAAGCTGAAGTATAGGAAAGTGACAAATGCAGTGGCATTATGCTTGAACCACTCATCAGGGCTGAGCAGGATCAGTCCTGAAGAGGCTTTTGTCCCGCAGTAGGCAGACTATGGCTGCTAAAAGCAGAGCAAGAGGAAGTGGAAAAGCCTCTTAGCAGCAAGTTATACAGTTCATTGGCACGGCTGCTGCTCTGCTCTGACATGGTGGCATTGCCCACCACGTTGTGGCTGCACATCTCCTCCATGCTGCTGCCTGCACCCCATGAGCACAAGGACAGGGGGTGGGAAAGGACAACCTGCAGGGTCCCTTGCTGGTAGCACAGAGTGGGAGCAGCAACAAAAATGCTGAAAACTGAGCCAATAATACAATATCTACGCTCGTGAGCAGTGGTGTTTTAGATGAATCAAGTGCCAAAGTGTCCCCATGGATATTGGGGTTGATGATGGCATTACTTACCCTGCCGGTGCCCTTCTCTGTCAGTGTGACTTTTGGTACGCCAGTGTTTGCCCATGGCCAAGGAGCATCCAACTCCAACTTCTCAATCCTGGAGATTAAGAAGAGCAGCGCTCATGCTACATGGGGAATTAAATCACAACAAGCCTCACTCTTCCTCAGAGCCTGTAGGTCCTGAGCTTTCATTTTGAGTGTGCTTCAGCCTTGTGAAAACCCCCTTGGGCTGCTCCTGTCATCCTGTGGCAGGACATACTGCTCATCTCTACTTGCGCAGCACCAAGTGCAACAATGCACATCATGGTACAAACCCATGGGAGGTGCTGCCTGCTGTAACAAAAGGCACGATGCTCAGCAATGATGCCAGCAGTTTCCAGATGCTGGTTGGAAGCTCTGGTGGCACCAGGTCTCTGCTTGTACCGATGCTGGGGTCTTCACCAACACCTTCACTTTGCTGGATGAGTGCACAGCTAATGGTGGCCTTTGGACAACCCGAAAACCCAAACTCCTGAGCTCTCACAGTCACTAAAACCTTCTCAGTGAGCTGCTTTGCAGGCCGATGGGTGAGCCCTGATCAGCTGGCCAATAGCCAGAGCAGGTAAATAGCTCTCCCAGCCATTCAAATGAATACAGGTTTCTGCTGAGCAGTCGCTTGCTTTCAGCCCCTCCAGTTGTGGCTACATTTCAATGGTGGGTAAATTGATTTCTGTGTATATTTTGTATGCCAGGTTATTACAATTACTCTTCAGGATCCTTTGGGATGAAAGCCTATTATAGAGATGAAAGCTCATTAACAATAAATATAAGGGGTCAAAACTCCCCATAAAAATGTATTAGAAACAGATTTTAGTTTGGAAATGTAAATATAGCATTTGGCAGTGGTCCGGACTGGCTAGTCTGGTGAGCAAGACAGCTTAATCCACTGGGAAGATGTGGCTATTTTAATAGCAGCAAGCAGAATTACTCTGCAAATTATGGACTTTTGGCTCACTCGACCACTCATCATAAAGAAGAAAAGGAATTGATGGGATTGTCTTGGGGATGTGGAATCAGATGAAAAAAAAAAAAAGAAAGAAAAGCGAAGGGAATTATGAAACAAGAGAGATAGGAGTGAAAACACCTGAACAGTGAAAAAGACCCTTTTGGGTTTTTTCAGCTTTTTTCCACAAGTTTTCTGCTAGAAAAACATTTGATCCACCCATATACCCAATACTTTTCCATACAAATATCTTATACTTCTCCGTATGAGTACACGCAGATTTTCAGAGGTGCCAATTTGCTTTGCAGGCCTCACCGTGGTAGAGGAGCCACGGTTGTTTCTGTGCTCCTATAACAAAAGGAGAATTCAAGCAAACACACAGAGCAATGGTGCTCCATGCATTTAAGCAGGACCAGTGTTTCAAATGCCAGCTGACAACTCTGATCTGTTTGCATAATCATCAAGACTTTAAGATGAGTAATTAACATGTTAAAGTCTTTGGGTCCTACATATGATAGCAATCTGTGCGTGCTCCATGTCAGGGCTGTCACCCAGCTCACAGCATACCCCGTTATCTGCTTACCTCTGTGTCTTGACCTTGCTTTAAAACGCTGACTATGAAGGTTTTGTTTTAAGAAAGTGAGGCTTGTCACTTTAACCTCCTCCAACTAAATACACAAAGAAGGGCAGAAAACCTATTCTGCTTCTTGTTCAGTGCAGTGGTTTTGCTGCATTTCTCCTGCTGTGCTCAATCTGTGAGGTACTGCAGTGACTGTCTATAAAGAAGGGACACCTGGCCTCCTCTGCAGCCCTTTTATTTCCAGTAATATTTTGGCACATGTCAGATGGAAAAGCTGTTGCTTTTTGCAGAAACCCACATTAATAACCTGCCTGATAGAAGGAGCACAAGAAAGGGCAGGAGAGTAGGGAGGGAAGAAAGAAATAAAGCATCCAGGTCCCCGCACCAGCTGACATTTAGTAGCTATCACTGGTTGCTTCTGCAATAAGTTATTATGAGGCCCATTAAAGATGCAGCAGGACTGGGAAGGTCTGAGTGCACCATCAGAGACTGATGGGAGATGAAGGCTGGGCTGCTGTGTTTGGAGGGAGCGCAGAGGGGCACACCCGGGCTGGCATCCCTGCAGATGTGTGTGTATGGCATGCACACATCTGCCTGCATACATCTGCCTCTCTGTCTAGCTGCATACACACAGGCACTCCCCATTGAAATTCCACATACAAGGAAGATGAAACTGCTAAAATGTAAGTATGTCTTCAAGCAAATATTTCCTGAGGGTACAATTAGTACCACTTTAAGGGACGTACATACAGCCATAACACACCTGCCAGAACTAATTCTGATTCAGGGGGGACTTAGTGCTATTGAAATGCCATCACTCCTTACAAAATGGGCCTTACACTGCTTTTACTGAGCCCCATCTATGCATCATCAATGCACAGGGGGAGACCTGGAGGCCCAAAGCAAGATTGGTATTTTGCAGCCATACTAAACACCATAAGCACCCGAGTTCAGGTGTTCTGCCCATGGGCAAGCAGTGGACTGAGATGTGAGCTCAGAAAACAAAGAGTATCCGGGACCGATCTTCTTGCCTATCGCCCCACCAGCTCTGGCTAATATTCTGTCCAACTGAAACTCACAGACCAGTTATCTGCAAGAGTTTGTTCTCATTTATTAAAATAAATAAATGGATGGCAGTGGATGAGACACAGACACCTGCCAGTTGCTTTGTGGTTGCAATCTGATGAGGTTTTAAGCATCAAGAATTGAAGTAACTCAGCCCACACACCACCTCGATTCAGGTGTGAAAGTAGCCAGAAAACAGCTGGGTTTTAAAAACAAAAGATGAACAAATGGGACATATTCATTCCACCAGGTCAAAAAGAGGGAGATGCTGAATGGAGCTGCAGGGTGGGTGCAGCCAGCCCCAGTGCACGGCCAAGCCACACGTGCTGCCCCGAAACGCAGCGGCAGGCAGGAGCTGTGCCTGAGCCACGCTCAGAGAAAAGTCCTTCAAACAACATCAGAAGCTCCCAGCAGCTTTTCATCTCCCAGTTGGAAGTCAGGAGCACTTGGCAGCTCCTCTGTACTTCCAGTGCCTATTGACTTCCCGCTTGTTCCTCAGGTTATTTAAGCCTTTCTGTCCAAGTCTCAGTGAGAGCAGTCTTTATTAGCGATGTGCCGCACGCAGGATTTGCAGAGCCTTGCTGCTAGTTTTGGTGTTGCAGGGGCTGAGAAGCATCCTGGACCCATATGGAAGGAAATGTGGGGCTGCACACATGTTCCTGCATCACCACTGAGCAGCATGGCGCAGCCACGCATCATCTGGCTCGTTGAGGAGATCTTCCCCTCCTTCCCTTTAAAGTCTCTGAAGGAAAGGCACCAAGTTCAGCCTCAAATCCCAACACTGGCTCCCTGCAATCACACTATGCAAGCACAGCCCTGCAATGGAAAATGCCCTGTTCCAGGAATGTGAATTACAACCCCATCTGAGAGCACTGAAATCTGCCTCTATGCACCACAGATAATATAAGTGTTCCTGAGGGATCCCTTTACATTTCACACCAGACAGAGAAATGAAGCAGAGTGGGGGAAGTTTTCGGGATAGAAAGAGAAGGAGAATGGCTGGAGCGCAGGTAGGGGGGTGTGGAGCTGCACATTTCCATGGTTTGTACATTGGTAAGTGCAGTGCTAGCAATTCCATAGAGCAGAGCACACACAGCCCTGTTCAGGGACACAGCCCAGGGGCTCAGCCCAGCTGGATCCTTGGGCTGGGGGCACTGCTAGGACTGGCCATGAATGCAGGCTGCTCCCAGCCCTCTGTTCCTGGCCTCTGCCTGCAGAAAGCGCTCTCTCCCTGCACAGATGTGTAGCAAACTGCTGAGCTCTGTGCCAGGCAGCAGAGCTGGAAGCCACAGCTGGGCAGGGAGGCAGGGACCAAACCGTGACCTGTGCCATCTGCAAGTGAGAAAGGGGCACCTGAGCTGTGCCAGCAGTGCTGGTGAACTGACTGCCTTTGGCCATGTGGTTTGCATCACCTAATTGGGCAGGAAGATGAGAGAAAGTTAGTTGGTGTGGTTGGGCTGTGAAATAAAATGAATTTTCATTTTATTTCTTTGGACTGTCTGAAAATTGTTAGATTCCCTGTAGGAAGAAGATCATTGTCATTGATGTGATGTGCTGCCTCTATTTCTCCCACCATTTCTCTCTCTCTGTACAGCACATTTCATTCTCTCTCTGTACAGCACATCTTCGTGGGCTTCAGCAGAAATCACTCTCACGCTGTCCCCTCCTCAAAATTGCTTTAGTTCAGATGTTTGGTGAGGACTGGAGCCCCTGTGCTCTCTGCTTTCAGTACAAAGCTGAAGTATGTCTTAATTTTTGGAGAAGAAGAGGCTCAGGGGAGACCTTCTCGCTCTCTACAATGCCCTGAAAGGAGGTTGTGGTGAGGTGGGGGTCGGCCAGAGAAGGTTCAGGTTGGAAATTAGGAAGAATTTCTTCTCCAAAAGAGTGGTCAGGGACTGGACTGGGCTGCCCAGGGAGGTGGTGCAGTCACCATCCCTGGAGGTGTTCAAGAACCCTGGAGATGTGGCACTGAGGGACGTGGTCAGTGAGCAATATTTGCAGTAGGTGGATGGTTGGACTGGATGATCTTAGAGGTCTTTTCCAACTTTAATGATTCCACGATTCTATCACTCATCTGTCAGCTCACAATCAAGTCTTCTTGGACTGGGAATGCCACCACTGGCCACAAAAACAAGAGCAGATTACATAATCAAAAATCACATTAAAAAAATAAAATATTGTCTATAATCTCGCCCTGTCTGTGAAGTCTGGCTGGGAGCAGTCACTGAAGTTTAAGGGAGTTTCATCACTGCTGTGAGACGACTGGAGAAGTGTGCTAATGGCTCACTGCTTGCACCTCTGGGATAACAGCAGACATATAGACATTATTGGATTAATTACCAATGTAATGGCTCTGTACTATAAAAAGGACCTGATGCTATATAACACAGAATGAGTACAAGCACCTGCTGACAAATGGCTCGATGGAGAAATAAGAGCTTGTAACAGCCAGATCCCCTGGAATATGGAGTGTGCCGAGGCTATCAAATGTATCCCAGAGTAACCTCACCTCCAAAATATCATAATGGGAACTGGGTGGGTGCTGACTGCTGAGGCGTGCAGGAAGGAGGGACATGCTGATGCCCTGGGATTTCTGGTGCCCACCCTTACACTGTCCATCAGCCAGCTCCAGGATGCTCCCTGATCTGAATTCAGGCCGACAGTTCCCAGGGAATTTCCTTTCTGAAACTGAAAGGCAAAGCCCCATTGGCAGCAGCTTGCTGGGGCGGGATCCCCTGAGCCACTGGGCTGGTGTGCACCTCCTCTGCTGAGACAGGATCACTTGGGGTAGTTTTAGTGGGGAGACAACTGGTGAACCAATAACCAGTGAAATGATGATTTTCTTTAAGAAACCTTGCTATGTTTGCAGGCAATTATCTCATAGCCATTCCCAAATTGTAATGAGACAGCTTTTTGTCTCATCCTTTCACTGCCTTCAAACCTGTCTAGCTGAATTCACAGTTATCTATATATCCTAAGGATGCTGAAGGCCCACACCATAGTAACGGGGGGTCTGTATGCCTGCTTTTTAATAACTCACACCACTGATTTTCTACCTGTCTGTATTCCTGCCGTCACCTGCAGGTTTTGGAAATTATGATGTAAACCCAAGCAGTTGCTTTGTGGGGCTGCAATAAGATCTATTTTTCCATTTCTCTCCTCAATGGTCTGTTTATGTCAGCTATAACTCTCTTTAATAGTCTTGTCCATTTTCAGCAATTGTCCTACTCAGGAGCTAAGCATACTGAAAAGAAATGATTTAATTTAGGGAGGTGTTGAAATAAAGAGCAACTATTTCAGCTATTCATTAAAGTATTTTATTTTTCACTCTCGGCACCTACATTTTGTCAAAAAATCAACACGAGGCACTAGAGTAAACACTTTTATCCACCTTAATTGCATTAATGTTCAAGATTACATCTCAGGCACTTCAGAGGTATGGTGTAGTTAAAGGAGTGCTGACAGAGCCTGGCACACAAAACTTTTCCTCTGTGCTTGTTCTGCTTGTTATGACCATGGGGAGTCTCAAACTGACTTTAGAATCATAGAATCTTAGAATGGTTTGGGTTGGAAGGGACCTTTAAGATCATACAGTTCCAAGCCCCCTGTTATAGGCAGGGACACCTCCCACTAGACCAGGTTGCCCAAAGCCCCTTCCAGCCTGGCCTTGAATGCCTCCAGGGCGAGGGCATCCAGAACCTCTCTGGGCAGCCTGGAGAGTTCCACTCTCCTTTCCATCTGATCGTTTCCCTCTTTCCCGGTATGGGGAAGGTTGGCACTTCCATGCCAGGAAGGAGGCTTAGGAATGAGAGAAAGACTTTGTTGATGTTACCCTTGTTCCAGCCAGCTCTGCCATGCAGACCTCATCAGTGTTAATGTCCCCTAGCTGTTAATCAGAGTAATACACAGGATGCTAAAAACCATGTGCACTGCTCATCACTTCAGGAGGCTCCCTCTGCCTTTAGACTGGTGTCTCTCCCAGTTATCTCCCATAGCATCCCCTGGCAGCCCATTGAGCTTTGCTATAGGTGGACAAGTAGGCATCTTGCACGGCTGCGGGAGCACTGGAAGCATTCCCATTGCTGAGAAGAATCAAGACGTCTGTGGACCTAGCTCTGGCTTTCAGTGACTGTAAGGCAGGGTGATGTACTCTTTAGAGTATACAGTATACCTATTTATTAACCCAGCTTGCAGCCAGAGCCCACCATTTTTATAGAAGCACATCCATTATTTAATGGAGTCCCTCTCAAAAATTAGTGTGCAGTGGGAAGCCCTGACCCCCAAAGCACTTGGCTGATATTTATAATCCAAGCAAAGGATGCACCATCACCGCACTTTTGTTTACAAATCATACTTCCATACACCTGCATAGGCTGCTAAGTGTGGCTTTGAGGAAAAGGCTGCAGTAAATTGTACCAGCCAGCAAAACATAAACTGCTGAGCATGCAGTTTTAAGATATTGAAGCACAAGTCTAATTGCTGGGCTAGGAGCAATGGGAATGACTATAAATGTGCAGCGTGGCAACATGCTTGAGATGGGAGATCGTCTAGTCCTGACATTCCCTTCTTTCCAGTTTGACACAACCATGACATAATAACGAGGATATGGTCACCATCAGCCCCTGACTTTTACAGGGTGCACAAGGGCAGGGATCCTTCCAAATGCTTTCCTCCAGATTATTGACACTGCCATCAGTACAGCTCTCAGAAGGGATCAGTAGATTCTGCTTCTGGACATCCAGGCCTGTGTGAATAAATGGCATCATTTTTAGACTTATCTGTTTTCACAATCCTTACAGATTTACATTTATAGCTGTAGTTTTATATATATGTATTTCTGTTTCCAATGAAACACATGCACGGGATGGCAAACCCACAGTGAAGCACGACCATACTGTATGGTTATGCTAGCCTCGCCAGATCTCTAGGAAACATTTTAAGAAAAACAACAAGAAATTCCATTATTCTCATCTCCTTATTCCCCTATCATTTTGTCGGGCTCACAGTGGAACACATATCTCATACCAGCAGAGCGTCCACTGCTCAGTCCTGCTGCCGTGGTCATGTTGTGCTCCATACCTACCTCTGGCTCCCCTTGAACATCCTCCTGTAATACAACCAATATACCTCGCAGCAAAGCTGCATATTCAGGATTACATCTCTCTACCTTTTATCTTTTCTTTTGCATATTGGTGCAGACATGACTACACTTGTCGTTCTTCCTTTTAAACCAGCCTTGACAAGACTCTCATTTGCTACATTCTTTTCTAACATGGTCTTTTCAAAGACAACCATCACCACCTTGGGTGTTTTTTTATTCCATCTTTAATTATGTATTTCTTGACATTGTTTGTCTAATTCTGTCTCAGTTACAATGTAGTCCTCATTTAGTTGTGGTGGTAGAGAATCACTCAGCTGCTGCCAATCTCTCACATAGCTTACTATCATTATATCCCCCTATGCCATGACATCTGCACATCCTTTCTTCTGACCTTCTCATCAGCATAAAATATGTCTTTGTATAACTTCACAACTGTGTCTTTGTACACTGCCAATTTCCTTGTAATTCTTTGGCTTTCCCTGTCCAGCTTATAACTGGATTTGAATGTTATATATATGTTTCTTCCCTTGTTTATGCTTTATATGTAAAGATGGACTTAAGAGTTTAACTAGTGCCCCAACACCCTTCTTCTTTAACACTTAATTTTGTTGGACTCAATGATTCTCATGGGTCCCTTCCAATTCAGGATATTCTATGATTCTATGATTTTTTTCCTTTTGAGGAGGTTCTATGTGATGATGCAAGTGCATTCTCTCAGTGTCTCCTAATATCCCATTAACTGCCCATGACTTCCACCACATTGGTGAAGAACTTACTAACACCTCGGAATACCCCTACTTGCTTCAGGTCAATATTCTTCCTATATACTTTAGCAATTAAAAGGAAAATGTCAGCTGCTTTATCCATAAAAATCACATCAGCCCTGTAATTCCAGATTCACTACCATAAGAAATGCAAAACAGGCCTTATTTTTAAGAATTAAATACTCCTTCTTTGCAAGTAGCAGCACTGAATCTCCTATTTAACTTTGTACCAATATTACTATTATGAACACTGCTGCAGTGGTTATTTCCCACAAGGAAAGTTAAGAAAAAAACCTACCCATATCTATTCCTGGCATAATTTAACTCCTGCTCAGTCCATCACTATGGTAATAGCACCAGCAGTGATGTGTTAATGGCAAGGAGACAATGTGGAGACGGAAAGGCCCCATTGGAGCAGGTTGGTCTGACCCAGCTGCCTCGGGAAGGCAGTAAGAAGTGACGTGGGCATTGCATTTCCCCATCTGCGGGCAGTGAGAGCCAATTTGCACAGCTTTAAGAAGCCGATCTGTTGGATATCTCTCTGGAAACCGAGTTAGCCTCATCACTGTGATTGGTAATGACTGCTGCTTGCCAGGGATGGTATGAATAAGATCCGCTCACCAAGGGCACACTTAGGCACTGCCACACGGATGAACACGGTGTTCACTTAGGGATGCAGAAATCAGGCCCTACTCCTCCTTTGTAATGTCCCCAGCCTGCACCCAAAAAAGAGGACAATGTGAAAACAGGCAAAATGAGCCGTCCAGCCCAAATGGTAAGCCAGGGATAGCTTGTTGAAGGATAAGGCACACAAAGAAACGATAGCTCTGTTTGATTCCTATATTCCTATATTCCTATTCCTATTTCTTATCCCCTTTTCTCTCTGATTTATAGGCTTTTTTTTCTTCTTCTTTTTTTTTTTTCCTCCATGGCCTAAATACCACAGCTTTTAAAAGGCATCCTCTTTCAGGCTCAGCTAAACCACACAGAGCATTCTGACCCCGGTGCCTAAGCTGAACGTGCACTAATCCAGTGCTGAAGCAGATTCCTAATCCAAACAAGGAGCTGGGGCTGCCACAGCTGCCAGCTGGGCTGGGGGAGCTGAAGATGGGGCACGGGGCCCTGAGCCCCTTCTATGGAAAGGAGTGGTGAGAAAGACACTCAGGATGGAGGATACAGCGGCAACATCCCCTAAGGAGCGGTCCGCAGGAGAAGAAAGTTTATGAATTTCCCCTACACACACAATAAGAGAAAGAAAAGAGAGCTGAAGCTATGCAACAGTGATGTCGTTAATGACCCTGCAGTCACTGAGCTTTGTAAAGCCATTGAGAGCACCCAGAAGATACTGCCACTGTGGCAGCCATATGAGCATCCTATCATCTACTTCATGCAGCAAGGCACCCCACGGCAAGAGACAGGTCCAGCCACGTTCAACACACACATTTTAGCAAAGGGAAAGGGACATAAGGCCATGAGAGGTGGCAGGCCTGGAGTCGTGCAGAAACAAGAGCTAGCAAAATGTCTCTCTGCTTGCAGGACACTGCCCAGTCCATGAAATAGCAACATCTCCTAATGCCTGATTGTTCTCATCTGCCTTGAATGGTGTTTGTCTTGCAAGATGTGTTACGGTTTGGCTGTGTCAGCTGTGCAGTGATGGATGCTGGACCTGCAGTCTGGGGCTGCAGCCTTCAGCCGTGGGGTCTTTGCTGCTTGCAGAAGCAGAAAAATGCCATGAACTGTGGTACAGGGTTCAGGGGATGGGACAGCAAATGCCTCTAGTCAACTGGAGTTTCTGATAGGCAGGGATGAAAGATATTGTGCAAAGAGAAAAACTCAGATCTCCCGGAAATGTTTGCTGTGATGATTGCCTTTGAATTCTGCTGTCCATTACCAAAATAAAATTCATTCAAAATCTCCTCTTGCTCGTGACCATTCGTCAGGGTTACAAAGAAGCAGGATGATCTCTTACCGCCTTGGCTCAGTTGGTGTTGGCTGCTCAGCCCTTCAGAGCCACACACCAGAACAGTCCTCACAAAGAGAGGGAACATCAAAATTCAGCACGGTGCTTGCATTGCAAAATGAAAAATGTAAACCATTCCCCTGCAACTTTCAGGATGGTTAATGACAAGAGTGTGGATTTATTGAATCGCCACTTTGATCATTTACTTCACACGCTGTCTCATCCTGCGAAGGGCTGAGTACCTCCTGCTACGAGCAGAGGACCTTACACTCCCTGTGCGGAGCTGAGGATGCTCAACATCACACAGAGAGAGGTCCCCAGAACTGATTTGATCCTGACGAATAGTTCTTGTAGAGAAACAGCCCGATACAGCCTTGCATGCAATAAGGTAATTAACAGATCATAGGACCACTTGGGACATTAAAGGCTCAGAGAAGCCAATAGACCAGAGGGCCGTAAATTCTGCCAGGGCTAATCCAACTGTGGTGCATTAAAATAAGATGGGAGAGAACAGAAATAAATGGGTTTAGAGTTTCTCACATACCAGCTTTTTTCCACCATCCAAAAGCTTATTAACCTATGAGTGATTTTCTTTTTTTTTTTAATCACATCCAAGAGTGCAGGGATGCTGTGGTGCCCTGTGCAGCTGGGATGATATCCTCCACTGTGTGGGCAAAGCAGCATCCAGGCAGCAACAGGCAGCAAGGGCACTTGTGTGTCCCTAGCTGGGTTTCTGATAGCACACCTGAGAGGATTGCTCGTGTCCATTTGTCACCGATTTTCCACTAAGTCTGGAATTCAACTCACTTCCCAGAAATGGCACCTGCTGCACCCCAGTCACCTTCACCAGCTTGTCCCGTGCCTCCTGCCACTGCTTTGGGGCCTCCTGCTGTTTCCATGTCCCCCTCCCTTCTTCCCAACAATGGGGTTGCTGGAAATGTGAAATCACCCGGAGCACCTGCTCCAAAAAGCAGCATTTAGGTCACCAGGGTGCCACGAACTGCCAGCAGCTGTTCAGACGATATTTTGCAGTGACATACCACAGAAATGTCAGGTCAAAAGAAGCTGTAAGATGAATGTTTTAAAGGGGTTAAAAGACTTTTTCAAAGGAAATCTCTAGCAGCTATAGACACAAGTCATGATGTGCCAATTCTCATCAAGCCACAGATTTCAATTTTCCTTAATTCTCATTTAACCCTTTTACAGGGTCTAACGTCCCAGAGTATTTTCCAGCACAAGCCCTTGCTCACTGCCTCCAGTTAAACCAGGTTGGCCATAGGGTCACAGAAGGTCACTGGTAACCTTAGGAGGAAATATGTGGAGCTGACTTCTTGTTTACATCACAACAGCGATGAAAAGATCCAGATTTATTGTTGTTAAGTACTTCATGCATGTATAATATGATAAAACAGCAGGGACAGAGAAAAGGCATTTTGGCTCTTCCCCATCAGTCAGATTGGGCAACTGACATCTAAAGAGACGTGGCAGCTTTGAAAGTCAAGGCAAGAGAGAATAAGTGAAGATCTCCTGGGTGCCCACTCTGGGGTTTGAGCCTATCACCCTGAATGCACTCCTGGGTAGGTGAGGTGCTCACAGATGAATCCCTGTCTCTTGGGATCTCCCTGTGTTTCCAAGGAGATCGAGGGGAGATGCTCTCAGAACTGCAGCTCACTGCAGGGAGGTCATTAACCAGGTCTGTGCTGCAGGCACCCATTGGGCTCCGGCAGCCAAAGCCTGGGCAGAGCTCCCCCAGACTGCTGACACTGATCTTTCAGCTTGGGTGAGGAGAAAAAGTCCTTATCTCTTATCATTCACTCAGGCCGATGGATTGCTTGTTTTGTCACAAAAACATTTTCCAGCTCTCCCTCAGATGCTTCCTCCTCGCAGCCCCAGAAGCACTGCCTCTGCCGGCACAGCCATCAGATGCTCACTCTCACGTCTGGAGGCGTGAGGAATAGCCACAAGGGCAAATGTATCACGGAGGAAATTGTTTTCCTTTCCTGACATCTCTATTTTCTCATATGAGGCTCAGATAACCCAGTGCCTTCGCTGAGGACATCTGTTTGTATGAAATACTACAGCACACACCTGTCTCCTGGCATGCGTGGGTGCGCAGGTGTCATGTGGCATTAGATTTGCTCAGCCATCAGAGATGCACTTTGTCATCCCCCTAGGGACAAGCTGTAACTTTCTTCGTGTTAGAACACAGTGGAGACTTGGGGGCAGATTTTGTTTCTATTTTTTATCTTGCTGATGCTGATCAAAACAGTTTTTACTGCTGTCAGTGGAGTGGTAACATGTCAGCATCTGATGCTACATAACTTCCAAAAATGGGGCATGGAAGAAGGGCCAACTGGCAGGAGAACTTAAAAATAAAAAAAAAAACCGAAGCATTAATGTTGGTTCTTTCATTATTATTGGCTTTCCAGTGCTCGATGCTATTGTGCATCGTGCCTGCATGCTACAAGATGGAACAAGCAGTGCATTTTTAATCTGGCAAATAATCTGTTGTCCCAATTTCCTTCTTCAGAATGAAAATCATTAAGTCTTTTAGGATCATTCCTAGCTGAACATCTCTCTCTATTGCTTTTCTAAACCTCCTACCACTCTACTGTCCGGATGCCAACATAAATAATCTTTTCTCCAGAGCATCTTCATAAGACTTCAAACATTATGGAAATAAAGAAAATAAACCCAGTTATTGTCTGAATAATCACTTGTTTATTGATGGAGACAAGTATGCTCATTTTTCTTGCTCTCTGGTGATTAGATTATGATAAACTGTGACATTTAGTGATAAACTTGATATGGTTGGTTACATACAGCTTAAAAAAGAGGCTATCCAATTATTCTTTCATGTGCTGGTGGAATGCATTAGCCTCTTGTGAAGGGTACTTCAGCGGTTATAAAGCAAACTGAGTATCTTCTTCTCTAAGCTGCTGTGACAAAGCAAAGGTCACAAATGGTCCCTGGCCCGTGGATAGCATGTTATGTTGCATCCCACTGCTTACCCACGTTACAGCAAACCCTGACACCCAAGATAGAATGGTGACGTTCTTCTTGTCTGTAAACCATTATGTCTTCTTTGCTGCCTTAACAGCTATACTCCAAGATGCAAAATCTCCCTGCCACAAGGCTCAAGAAATGCTCAAGGGATGCTGGACCTGCCCTGGCAGTGCCATTCCTGCTATGCCAGCCTATGAGACACCAGTGAAGATCTCTCAGATCTTCCCACATGACAAAGACAAACTGCACATCTTTACTGAGATCACTGGCATTACACATCCATCCTGTCGAGTTGAGACCAGCAGATTGTGCTGTTGGCAGATGCTCACAAGATGCTATTTCGTAGCAGCTGTAGAAGGATGACTCCAAAGCCCCAGCACTGGAAGGGAGAGGTCCCCGGACATAACCTTCTATTTCACATGGAGAACATAATCTTCACGGCACAGGTCCTCTAGGAAAAACAACATCCAGTGGCAGCGCAAGCCATCTGACATTTCTCTGTTAGTATGTCCTTATGTCCTGACTGCTGTTGTTCACCGAGCAAAATCAACTGCATCATCAGGAGTAGACTGCCATGAAACTGTGAATTTTAGGACAGTATTTTGGCAGAAGCAATAAGGCATCTGGGCCAGCTAAGGGGTTGAACCATCCAAGCAAGATGATAGGGATTATTTTCAACAATGAAAAAAACAGCAATCCCCTGAGGGAGCAAGGTATGTGCTAAACGCAAAAATGGCACGTAATTAAATTCTTGGCTGTGGAATGAAAAGGTTTAGAGGAACACTTTCCTTTGTCCTTCTGTGTTCCTTCCCTGGGGCAAAGAGGCTGTGTGGGAGTTTGCCTTGGCTGGTACTCTGAGATGGGAGAGTGGGGTCTGCTCTGGAAAAATCTCTTGGGAGAAAGCTCCTTATTCCATGGCTGCCTTTTGAATTTTTTATGTTCATCCAAGGAGAAAAATGCCAGCGCGAGGCCAGACTAGGAGGCCCAGATGTACTTAGGAAACCCAGCAGGGCAGGGAATGGCAAAGGATTTGAGTTTACCTTCCTCCTAAGTTCAGTGACTCCTCCTGGCATCACGGCTTACAAATCAGCACCAATAGCAGGTGCACTTGTGGGGTGAGGATTAGAGTCTGGAAGCTCAGCAGTTCACCTGCATCACTGAACAGCAAGGCGTCTGATGGAGCAGAATACATTTCAGACTGTAAAAAGGCACTTTGTTATCCCGGATGAATGTCTCTCTCCCTCCTCCACTCCCTGCAGTCAGCAGGGACAAAGGCAGCTCTTCTCTCCCTGCTTCCTTGGTACAGCCCTGAACATCCTACCCATGCACCTTCTACCTCCCCACAGCACACACTATCGTAGGAATGTATTTAAATGCTCAGTGTAAGAATTCTGTTACTACCTTTGGTTTTGCACACGTGATGTACACTTTGCAGCTCTAGCCCAGAACACAGCAGCACACCACGACGCGTGCTTTCTGGCTCTCAGCCTTGCATTTCTAACACCCATCTTGAGTATGCTGGGCAAGGGCTGCACAGACAGGAGCAGCAGTGAGGCTGCTTGGCTCCCTCTGAATGCAGCACTGAGAAGCACCGAGCATCCTCACCTCGCTGCTGCTGCTGCAGGTACCCAGCTGGCACTGTGTCAGGGTGCAAAGGATGGGGCTGGGGCTCTGACAACTTGCATGGTCATCCTGCAGGAGAGCAGAAAGGGGAAAGGAAAATAATACACCTGGTTTGTTAGGGTTGCCCCCCAAACAGCTACTCTTAATAATAACAGTAATAATAATAATAAACATTTCCAGTCGTCTATCAGGAATACATAAAACAAGCTGTAGAATACAAGTAATTTTTTATCACTGGGGTATTAACTCATTTTTTAAGAAAGGTGCATAGGGGTTTTGCTTTTCATTTCCAAACTTTTCAGAGGGCTGGGTTGTTTTTTTTTTGGTCTGCACTGCTCAAATTTTCCGTCAGCTACTTCTGAATTCTCCCTTTCCCCCTCCCAGTTTAACATCTAATTTTTGTTCCTTTGTTTCTTCTGGTATTTATTGCAGCTCCATATTTCTTGTGTATGTGTTATTTCAGTTTCCCCTTTGCTTTCTTTACTTTCCTATTGGGCTCCTTTACTTTGTTTTCATTCCTCCCACATGCTTGTCTCCTCAGTCCAAAAACCCACCCAACCATGCAAGCCTGCTTAGGATTAAGCTTGTGATTAAGCACTTCCTTCAAGAATAACAGATTCAAATACTCATTTCCTGAAGGAGAATCACTGTGTGAACCAACCATGAGCTGGACCCGCTTCAGCCGCGTTCCTCGGAATGTTGCTTTTCTCTCTTTTAAGGCAGCTGGGGCATAAATAATCAATATCCCCACAGCAGAGGCCGAGTGGTGGAGCCAAACCAGGTCCAGCAGCTCCGAGAGGCACAGCGTGGGCAGCTCAGAGGTTACGGCATGCCAAGACGCTGGGAACAACGTCTTGGCATGCCGTAATCTTTACGTTGTAGAGATCTTTTTTTTTGGCTGCCAGAGTATGGGAACTAGCTGATAGATGTTGTACTGTGCTACGGTTCCAGGCCAGCTATACACTAAGCTGCTGGAAACAATGATTGATCCCACTGGGTTTGTTAATTATAAGATGAATGGGCAACCAGAAACATATTAGCCAGAAGAAAAGGAACTAGTGTGCAGAGACCATATGTTCCTGAAATTTATTCTAAACATTCCTCAGCCATTCGGAGCAACACATCTTTGATTTTTTTTAATGTTCATGGATGTTTTCCCAGTGTAACCCCCAGTTAAGCACACATCTAACTTTAAACTCAAGAGGAGTTTCACTGACATCATCTGGGATTGTCGTGCATGTGCACCAAGGCCTATGGAGCTCCACTGGCCTGGAAACTGCAGTAATACACAAACTCCTTAGCACCTAAGCACCAGATACAACCAGATTATAGGACTATATTCTCCACTCTGTGCGTACGTGCCCCTCTAGCCATCTATGGCTGCATGGATACAAGACCCAGAGACTGCAGTTCCACAACCAAATGTTCATTTTTTTTTTTTCTCATTGAAGCTTAGGCACTGAAAAAATCTCCTCGCAATTAATGTTTTATTTTGGCGGTGGCTCGCAGCACGCCCTGGGGCAGTACATAAATACAGCGGTGGATGAGCAAGAGACATTTGTTTGGGAATGCCTTTGCATCAGAAGTTTGGGAAGGAGTTAAGAGGGTAAAGAGAAAACACCACTACAACAGCTCGGCTGCTCTCAGCAGTGCTCTGCAGAGCTAAGAACTCAAACCCCAGCACCTGGAAGCCCAGGCAAGAGGCTTACTGCATGTACTTAGCTCTTCAGAGCATGGCAGCAAGCGCTGGGAAAACACAGAAGCTCAATAATTGAGACACTGACACTTGCATTTTCCATCTGTTCAGAACTGTCACACAGATACTATTCCAGATCCTACCCATGGTTAAAGCAGGAGGATATATGTGCACAGACTCGCAGAGAAGCAGATTTTCAGCAGAACGCATTCAGATCAGACATACATGCAAACAGCGAGGGTGCAATTCTGCTTATACATTAACACTGCAGCTTTCGACACCTTGCCAG
Source organism: Numida meleagris (assembly GCF_002078875.1). Lineage (NCBI taxonomy): Eukaryota > Metazoa > Chordata > Aves > Galliformes > Numididae > Numida > Numida meleagris. Next base: position 8,990,202 of record NC_034420.1, read on the forward strand.
GATGACATACAAAGGCAGTGGAAGAAATGGCAAAGCTGACATCCATGCCTTAGCTCACCGTTGCTCATTTTCATTTCTCATTTGTTTCTCACGTGGTTGTCACGTGGTGTTTCGCAGCATTGCCAAGGACTGCGCGAGGCAAGAGTGCAGGGACACCCTCAGTTTGCTGACTGAAGCATCTCCTGTATTGCACTGGGCTCAGATCAGAGTTTTTAAAATTAAAACTTCAGAAAAAAACTTAAGAAAACCTCCCGGCTGGTGCCTGCATCAGCTGTACTCATGGACGGTGAGCTCCTGGCCCTCCAGCTGCTCAGGAGACCTTCCTGCAGCTCTAATTCCTGCAAGCTCTATTAGCAGCACGACGTGGGATTGGAGCAGGTTAGCAGGCTGCTGGTCAGACCTTCTGTTTGCAAGGTGTCTGCAAAATTTCTAACAAGCTTTAGACTATTTTGGAAGCTGTAGTACGCTGCGCTTTGTTAGCTGTCTTGGGAATAGGAGCTTCCTTGCTGCACTGTGAGGAATAGCTGTTTATGTATCCTTAGCTCACACTGTGCATTTAACCTGGGGTTGCACAGAGGTCGGAATCTGGTGTTTGATGGTTTGGCGTTGCTTACAATGAGAACAGAAAAAGGAAAGAGTTTTGTGAAGATCTCACAGGGGAAAAGAGGAAGAAAGCACCTCCTCATCCTTGGCTCTATATAAGTTGGAGAGTCACTGGGTGCTCTGCTCCCCCTTTCTCCCAGCACCCACCTCAGCTGACAGGAGACCCAAGCCCTCCCTGCCATGTGCTCCCTAACAGGGCTCTTAATTTTGTCTCATAAGCACAGTCATTGGTTTAATTTGATACCAAAGCTTTTGAGCCTTCCAGCTCCACTCCCGGCCCCTGCAATTGCTGGAGAATGGCAAGCCTGCTTGCAGCACGACCAGGTGAGGGTCATAGCAAGGAAAAAGCAATTCTGATTTGTGAAAGTGAGAATAGATAACCAGGTACCATTTAACAGCTCTTCTATGATATCTCGGACTATATCTTTTATCCATGTATCTCAGAATTTATTCCATTTCTTTCATTATTTAAATTCATTTCGAACTCAGCGCCAAGAGCACCTTGGCACCATGGAGGACTTTTAACATTTTCATTTGTCATGTCATCAACCTGCCTTGGAAATGAGCTCCACCTAAGAAGACAGAAGACTGATTCTTTGCCACATTTTTTGTTTTTATTTAATAGAAGGAGAAGAAAAAGAGGAGGGAGGGATGGGGGCACTTCATCAGTTCCTGTGGCTTTAGGATTCTTTGGAAAGCCTGTTACCAAGAGGTGGTCCTTTGAGGAGATTCAACTGATACTATGGTGTGCAATTAAAATTATTGAAAAGGATATTAAGATACAATTTAATCACAGTTTGTGAGTACCTGCATGGGGAGAATGTTTGATACAAGAGGGTTCTTTATTCTAACTGAAAAAAGACGTTAAATTGCTGAAAGATGAATTCAACAGATTCAATTAGAGATGAGTTTAATTTATTTATTTACTTTTAATGGTGAGGGCACTGTAGATTCAAGGACCATTCTGGCCACTGGCTACAAGGAAATTAAAAAGAAAGAGCCAAGCTTTTTTAGTCAGGGTTTAAAATCCTAAGCTACTTTTCACTCTGAGCTGTAAAAAAAAAAAAAAAAAAGATTCCTTTTTGAAGCAGTACAAGTCACCTCACAGCACAAAACTACTGGGAGCCACAAATCTCCAGAAGAGAACTTATTTTTCTCCTAATTTTCATGTTAGCTGCATTTGACTGTCTTCCCATTACCAGTTTTGGCATCTAGGTGTAGTAGTGATGTAAACATCAATATTTTAACGTCGAAGAAGAATACAAAATGAAATTGAATTCCAGCAAGTGTAAAGGAAGCACAACAATAGCTTTCCTACTGAATCCTCTGCAGATTCCAGTTAATGGATTATTCATAGACCTTCAGCTCATAATAAGGTGCCCTTTATTCAAAGAATCATGGAATGGCTTAGTTTGGAAGCAACCTTTAAGCCCGTCCAGTTCCAACCCCTGCTGTGGGCTAGCCACCCCCCACCAGATCAGGCTGCCCAGGGCCTCATCCCACCTGGTTCCTTAGAACCCTGGGATGCATGTCACCTGGCCCCACAGACTTGTACATATTCAGCCTCATGAGGTGCTCTCAGACTTGCTCCACTCTTACACTGGGATGGATTTTGCTCCCCTGCACCCTGCTTAGAAGTTCAGGGATGCAAGACACATGAGAAGCATGACTGGCCATGAACACAAAGGCAAAGACTCATTAATTACCTCAGCCTTCTCCATGTCTGAGGAGACCAGCTCTCCCTTTTCATTTATCAGAGGGGGTACACTCTCCTTTTCCTTTCTCTTCTGCTCAGTGTATCTAAAGAAACCCTTCATGTTGTTTTTCACATCCCTTGGCAAGTTCAATTCCATCTGTGCCTTGGCTTTCCCAATCTCATCCCTGCACATCTGGACAGCACCCCTATATTCTTCCCAGGCCACCCATCCCTGCTTCCTCTGCTTATACTTTTCTCTTTTTCCTCCAGCCTGACCAGCAGGTCCTTGCTTAGCCATGCAGGTTTCCTTCCTTATCTGTCTGATTTCTTATTCTGGGGGATGAAGAGCTCTTATGCTCTCAGAAAGGCATCCCTAAAGTGCTGCCAGCTCTGACCTGTTCCTTTGTCCCTACGGACAGTTTCCCAGGGGATCTCATCCACCAATTCCTTTAACAGCCTGAAATTCACTCTCCTGAAGTTCAGGGTTCTGACTCCACTCTTTGCTAGGTCCACATTCCTTGAGATCACAAACTCAACCAGGGCATGGTGACTCCAGCCCAGGCTGCCTCCAATAACCTCGATAACGATCTATAACAATCTCTCCCATATTGGTGAGCACCACGTCCAGCAATGCTTCACCTCCAGTGGGTCTGTCCAATGCCTGAACCAGCAAGCTGTCACCAATGGACTCCAGGAGTCTCCTGGACTGCTTGCAGGTCATCACGTTGTTTTCCCAGTAGATATCAGGGTGACTGAAGTCCCTCATTTCTGGAATTTGAAATGTTTCTCTCTCAAACTGTGATTATTTTCTGCTTCTGTTACTAAGTTCCGTTTTGACACAGTGGTACAACTTCCATATCTTTCTCTTAAAAGTCACTGTCTTACACTGTGTAAATGGAAACAGCAACATTTTCCCTGTGTATGTTCTATATATGTGATGTTTCTTACAAAAAAAAAAAAAAAAAAAATCAAAGCAGTATTTCACAGCAGAGCAAAGTGGTGTGTGATGGGAAATGCAGTTGTACCTTGCAGGTGCTTCCAGGTGATATATAATCAGTGCTGCTTGGCCACACACAGCAATGACTTTTAACAAACAGCAGAAGCATGTGCAACTCCAACAGAGGCCACCTATTTGAAAAGAGAGCAGAGATGAAGGATATCTGTAACAGGTGTGCAATGGTCATTGGTGCCATTCAGCGACAAATACCAGCCTGGCTTGAGTGTGCACTGACCACGCCATGTGCTCGCCCAAAGTCAGGTGTGTACAAAACCTCTCTGCTGACCGTAGCTTTTGCTATAAAGGGAGAAAACATCGACTCTGTAGATTTTCATCTTTTTTTTTTTCCCCTTGTTCAATAAAAGGATCTATTTCTGTTTGGCTATGCCTTGCTGTGAAAACACCGTGCAATTCAAAGTCCCTTGCTAGCTGCTGAAATCTGTACTGCTATACAGAAGGTAGAATTTGTCTTTCACAGATCAAGAAGTTCCCTAATTACTCTATCCGACATGGTTCCCCACACTTATATAGATGTTTTATTTCTCTGGCATTTTTTTCGATAGAAAACAAGGGCACAGATTGATTCCCCAGTTAGCACCATACTAAAATCATCCTAACAGTCTTACTTTCTTTTAAAATGGGATTTTAAAACCTCTACTGCACTCAGTTCAGCCTATTATTCTTTAAGAATAATCCTGCATTAAGAGGGAAGTGACCCAGTGTTCTCATAGGCTTTTCCCCTCTCTGGGCTTTATGATCCTTTGGCACTGATGTTCACACTGGCTTCAGACAAACTGAACCCTAAAGGCTCCGTTTTCATTTGTTAAATGCCTACTAATTCAAGAGGGTATTAGATAACTTAATTAATACAGTAAGACTTTGATAGGTTCAGACATTAGACTCTCCAGAAGAGCAGGATATAAAGCAGACAAAATCACAGTCCACCATCAACTGTTCCTTTTTAATGAATTTCAAGCCCTGATCAGAGGCATGCAAAGAGATTTGGTTGCCTTATTGTTTGCCTCCATGCTGCAATCCTCTGTGATGCTGATGACCTGTTAGAGCTGCTTTGAGGAAAAGGCACAACCGACGCAACTTTAGCACTGAATAGTTGCCTGTTTAATAACGGAGTTTACCAGAAGCAGCTCACTTTGCAGGAGAACTGTAGCACAAGATAATTGACCTTAATACAGTTATGTGCCTTTGCCTTTGATTTGGGCCATACAACTAAATTTGTGGTCAATTACAGAGCCTGCAAGAGTGAGCATGAAGGCATAATTAAAGGTTAGTGAGAGGTGGACACAAAAGGAGTAGCTTTGAAATTTAAGTCCACTAATTCACTCTGGTTCCAGGGACATAAACAAGGTTTCAGTTCTGCAGAGTTCAAAAAGCCATCTGCACAGGTAGCTGCAGATTTCCATTGCCAGAGGTCTCCAGGGCAGCAGAGACACAGCATGCCCACTTCATTAAATGGATGAAAGAAACTCTTTTAGTACAACAAAGTTTTCTTAACATTAGGAAGTACACTTTCAAATAAAGAAAACTCATTTCTGTCTTTCCATTTGTGGAGCCTGTAGCCGAGACAGAACCCCAACCAAGCTCTACATGAGGGCTCATAGCCCTTTTGATCCTCATAGACCATAGAAAAATGCCCTGGTGGTAGCACATCAATGTACAGCCCCCCGGGTAAGAAGGATGCACTATTTAAATTTTAAATTAATGAAGTGAGATTTAGGAGGTCAGACCTGTATTTGATTTCATGCTATCCTATTCTATCCAACACTATTTCAGCACAACCTTAATTATGTTGCCTTTCCTTCTCATTACTCAAATTCCTTACCCATAAAGAGGGAATAATAATATTTATGCAAGTACTACAAACCCCATTTGGTAATGTACATTTGGACATCTTCATGAGGAAGTTACTACAGGAATCACAAAGTGTTGCAAGAAATCTTTCAAAAAAGGTCGATTTCAGTATTTTGTGATCAAAAATAACCAAGTGAAACACAGCTCTGAAAGAACCCATGGCAAGCTCTGAGCATGACACTAGTTGTTTCTCAAAAGGCTCCAATCCATAAGGATAAATCGAGGCATGATGAGAATTCATGAGCTCACACTATGAAAAAGGATCACATTCAGGAGAGATATATACCTGTTCTGTGATGATTGCCTGTTGCAATGAGAGTACAGAGAAAGCAATATACAACCCAAATGATTAAAGGCAAGAAGCAGAAGTCCACTGTAAAAGCAGCAGCCCAGAATGCGTGTCAAGAGTGAATTATGAAAATAGCCTTGTACATCCACGGCAATTTCATAGAGCCATTCTGATAACGATGAACACGACAGCGTGCAATAGGAATAACAATGCCTGGAATTATTTCAAACGATATATTTTTTAAGGACCGTCACTTCAGTTCTCTCTTTGCATCTGTGCATGGTAGCTGAATTAATGATAAATAGGACTCGAGCAATGAAAGAGTCAGCATTACACTCTATTATCAGCCCTCCTTCCTGCCTGGAAATAGCAGGAAGATATTCCTTACAACTGAATTGGAGATGATCTTGTACCCAGGAAACTACAGTTTGTTCAGAGAAACCAAGAGGCTGGGGAAGAACAAAAAACCTTGCAGGTAAATTGGTGCCTGCCTGCAAGGTTGTAGGGATCTATGTTGTTAAATGCTTCACTGTAAACCAGTTTCCCTGCTGAGATCTCTGAGTTCATCGCAAACATTAATGCCAGGACTCACACACCTGCTTGGGCAGGGAAAGGCAAGAGCCTCGGTGCTGCAGGGCCCCCAAAAGGGCATGGGGGTGATTATTTTCTGGGCACAACTGTGAGTGGGAGGGGCGCAGTGGGGTCTGCTCAGGTTCCATAGTGCTTCTCTGGGCTGTGAATGGCGCAGTAACAGCCCTCCCATCTCCCCAGTGCAGAAACACAGTGGTGTGTACCAAGGCAGGCAGGTACTTGGTGCCTCCAGCTATTCTCAGGCAGCCCTGTACTCTTCCTTCTCCCTCTGGCTTCATTACAGAAGTCAGTGCATGGCAAGTGCCGTCACCTGGACAGTTTTTCCCACTGGATTATTTCCTAAAGACATTCAGAGCTCGAGTCTTCCCAAATACTACTGCTCATCTCGGCTTGGCAAGAGGCAGTCACCCCCTGCCACTGCAGCTGCCTTCTCCCTCTTCCAAGTTTATGATAAGATCACATAGCTGTTTAAAAAAACAACACCCTAACCTGACAACCATGCAAGCCCCACAGCAGCCCGTGTTTAGGGAGGCAATCTTGCTACAGGCATCAAATGCAAACTGTAGGGATTGCTTGCCTTTCGCTCCTCTACCTCTATGCTTCAATTGGATTTGGACCCCTCACTCCAGAGCAGAACATTTTGTTGCTGCTCTGCTCAGAGATTCAATTTTGCCCAGTCTTGTGGGGAACAGCCTGCAGTCAGCGAGTGACTGAGGGCATTACTTCACTTTCACCAGTCTGCTTTAAACAAATATTAGAGAGCAGTGCTCCCTTGGGTGCCATTACAGCAAACAGCAATTTTCAAGCAAGCTCCAGAATAGATTGCTCCTGAGATGTTCTGTGTTTGCAGGATGTGTGTTACGCATTTATGAGGGGGGCAGCAATGGGGAAGCTTGCTGCCCTGATAGAGGAACAACAGTGCACCAAGCTGATAAGCCCCACAGTTTTCTTAGTGTGTGCAGGTTCACGCCTGTTTCACACTTTTTCATTTCTTTTCTGAATGCAGAGTTAGGGCTCATTCAGACCCTATGCACTAAGAAGTTGGCACAATGGTGGGACAGAAGGTGTTTGCTGCCTATGTGGATGAGTGATGTATCCTTTCCCAGATCCCCTGTCCCCACGGGAGAGATCCAGCCTGCGGGCAGCAGCTTGATTCACCCCAAGCAGCATTTCCCAGCCCTCCACAGATGAAAGCATTGCGGTCAGGAAAAGTCATCTGTGACGGGAGTGAGCCAAAGTAAGAAAGGTTTCAGCTGGACTCTTCCAACCTGCATTCCACAGAGCTTTGCAGCATTTGGCCTCCCTTGCTGCAGAGTGACGTGCCTCAGTTTCCCTCCACACTTGCATTTTTGCTCATCTCCATGCATGGCACCTGCTGTGGAAAACAGGATTTCCATCAAACTGCCTCCCTCCCAGCTCTCCCCCCTCACACCCCCAGGCCATTTGCCTCCCTAGGTCCTGTTGGGCTGCCCAGTGTCTGTCTGTCCTGTCCACTCCTGAAACACCAACACCAGAAGGGAATTTCTTCTCATCCAAAACTGCCGGAAGACCTGCAAGGAAAACACTGTGATTACAGATCTGCTCCTCCCACCACTAAGCAATGGGTTGGAATTTATTAGGCTTCAATATCTGCCTCTCATCCCATGTCAAGGGTCTGCCCAGCAGAGCTCTGTGTCTCTATTAACAAATGTCTGTGTGCAGAGACCCTCACGCAAGTTAAACATTCTCCTTTTTATGCTAAGCCATGCAAAGAAACCTGACGCGTGCCTGTCTGCACGGTTTTCTGGCCATGACAAGGGGAGAACTCTCAGCATTTCTGATTCCTCTCCCCGCAATAACAGCCCACAGATGACCAGAAGTTCCTCCACTCATTAGCTAACGACCTTTGGTAGCACTGGGCTGGGCTGCGGAGCTGGGTGCCCTGCACGGCTCCATGCTGTGAGGGCCAGCAGCTCCCTGCTGTGGGGACACGCTGTCAGACAGCGCTGGTTTTGCTGAGCAGCTCAGCCTGCAGCACACTGCGATGATTCCCTGTGGGTACAGTGAGGGAAGCACAGATTTGGTAGGGGCTGCATACTGCCTGATACTGGATCAGACCAGCCAGCGAAAATAGAGTTGCTGTCTCAGACGTACTTCATTGGTATTCTGGAGGCAACCAGGCTAGAGACTGCACAAAATTATTTTCAAACAAGAATTACAATTGGAAAGGCAAAAAGAGAGAGAGAGGGAGAATTCTGGGGGCATTTGTCAGCTGAAAGCCTCAAGGTTGTATTCAAGCTGCCTTGCTGATGACAGAATAAAGACAGGAAAACCTGAAACAAATGGTGCTTCGAGGATCAAAAAGACGAGATTCTGCCACAGATACTTAGCGTTAGAAAGCTTTTCATTGTGGAAAGGGGGAGTGGGACCAAGCTGAATCCATGATGAATGGAAATACAAGGCTCTCTTCTGCTGAAAACAGGCTGGCAAGGCAGTGCTGGATGGGGTAAACCCTACACGTCCTTCTAAGCCCGATTTATGCAACAAAGCAGCCATCCTTACACGCTGTAGCACTGTTCCCCTTCATATCTGCTATTGGGCTGATAGACACGATGCTTAATTCTGCCAAATTTGTCAGCCTTGACCTGTGAGTCTGATCTTCGGGAAATTCTATTCATTGCTGAATAAATAATGCATGGGCAGCCATGCATTTTTCATACTAAGACTTTTAAAGGCCACTGTAGTGATGCATGTAAATTCAATTCTCCCCCTCCGCCCCCTGCACACTCAACTGCTAACTAATTATTAACATCTGACTCGTACAATGGCAAGCTGCACCATCCACAGAATCCACTGCTGCGCTGACACTGCTGCCTCCTCTCCATCCCTGATAGAGTTGAAGAGACATAACGCCAGGCAATAGCAAAGCAATCTGTCTCTTTTCCTCCCCCACTCTCCCACTCCCTCCCTCCCCTATTTTTTTCATTTCTTTTTTATAAGGCTCAACAAAAACACATGTGTACAAAGTGGAGCAGAACAAAAGGACCGGCTTGTGGATTTGATATTCTTCTGGAAGCACACTAATCCCTTCCAGAAAAGCAAAGCTGGTGCCTTTACTTGTAGCTGTTGGCTACTCTGTGTGTCAGGGAACTGAGCCGAAGCTGGGCTTTGAGGCAGTTTTTTCAAGCGAGGGGCTTGCTAAATGAAGGCTTAGGAAACAAAGCCAGAGAGCAAATCTGTCATGATTGAGGTCGGCTGTGGGCATGCAAAACCCCCCAGGTTAACTCTGTGCACGTTGGTGCGGGTTGAGCTCAGGACAAGAGCAGGGCCCTCCATGGGGCTTGGGGATGCTGCACTAAAATACTGAGCAGCTCTTCTGAGAGCCGAGAAAGAGGTCGTGGTGATGCAACCATCGGGGTTTCTCCCAGCTCCAGGGGGCACTGCTGGTGTAGAAAGAATCGGGAAATTTCCCCCTGCTCCACCCAGTGTACTGGATGAGATACATCAGGCAACTCTGGTCCTCCTTTTGGGTAGGGGATGAGGTAGAAAGCCTCTAAATCCTTCTTAGCTGCAGCTCGGCCATGCAGAGCCTGGCCAGACAGAGCGCTGAAGCAATAAATATGGAAAAGGCAAACTACTGAGTTGCGTTTCAGTCTCTATCCCCTGGGAATGAAGCAGCAGTTTTACTTAAGTCTTCAGGATCTGCCACAGCAGAAGGTACAAGGGATGCACTGAGGAAGCCACTTTGGGCATCAGAGCATTAGTTTCAGCTTAGGAAATAAAAGGTAAAACACGTGGATTCTGAACAACTCTCAGACCCCCTGGCAGGAGCAAAGTACCCATAGAGTTGCCACAGTTGCATCTGTACTTAAGTAATCTCCCAGGTAAGAGCTTCAAGATGACTATTTATACATTTTCCTGGTTACACACCAAAATTTTAGTCTACAGGCTCCCCAGTGGGACAAAGGACTTTTTCTCACCGCAACTCAGTTGCTATACACTCTCAGTGAGATTACTCACGTGCTCACATTAAAGTGCACGCCTAACTGAGCTGCTGCCGTGGGACCTAGCTTCATCATTATATGCTTAACTTGATGACATTTCAGACCTGAGATCTGATGTTAAATCAGGGTGAAACAGACTGCAGAACGGTCTGCTTCAGTGCTCTTGGGGCTCTTACGAAATATCCGAAGCCGTTCCACGGGTCAGAAGAGGTGAACTTGCTTCTTCCGAAAGTCACAGCTGCTCTCGAGAGAAGGGCACAGGACGGCCATTCGCAGGGAGAACTGCGTCGGCTTTATTCAATGGCAGCAGAGAGAGGAGGAGTCGGGAGGGAAGGAAAGAAGAGAGAAGTGAAGATGGGCGCTGAGATCTTGGGGGGAATGGAAGGGCAAATGCAACTGAGGCTCCGCTGCTCAACTCCTGGGGATGCCGTGTCCAGGAGAGCGTGGTCTTGTGTATGATCAGCAAAGTGGAGAAAAGGAATCTCTCCAGGTGCAGCTTAATGGTTACAGTAACACAGCAGCCTGCACTGAAAGATTTTGTGGCTAATGGCACTCACAAAACACATAGATGTGTAAACCTTTTACAAATTCTCCTCTCCAGGCTGGAGAGCACTTTGAAATACGGGTGAGAGCTGACTGCAAATACATCTGGAGAACTCGGAGAGAAACCTCTCCGAGATCAGTTATCATGGGATGATGGAAATGAAATGCCCATCTTTACAGATGAACGCAGGGCGTCCCTGCTGAGGACTGCAGAGATCATTTACCAGACGTCTCAGCCTGTTCACCAGGATTCAGCTCCAAAGTGATTGCCTGATGGGGGTGTTACTAAAAGTGCTGGCATCAGGGAATCAGAACTCTGTACTTCTGTGGGCTTCTCTTGCCCATTTCATTTGAGACTTTGTGCTGGTAATAGATTTGCATTTAGATGAATGCAAAACTGATCACAGTAAGCACGGAAAGGGAAGATGACCACTTATTGATCCTGACAGCGAAGCCTTCTCCTCAGCAGGCTATTTTAATTGACAGTGAAAGTGACAAATTGCCCAATGTGCCCATGAAAGGGACCCTGTCTGTGGTTCAAAACCCTGTGCCACGTCACACACCCACACTGTCACCGTGGCCACGTCCCTGCCTCGCTCCCACAGCAGAGCTGCGCCATGTCTTGCCCTACGTTGTGCCTTGCAGTCACAAGAGCTGCTCTGGTACGTGTTTTTCTTCCTGCCAGCACCCTGCCACATGCAGAGTTATACCTGGGGATGAAGGTGCCCCCTCTGCTCTCCTCCCTTAGCTGGCACGCCAGAGCTCCCCTCCAGCTGAGCCCTCTTTGCTGCCTCCCTCCTCCAGGGCTCGTTTCAGGGAACCCCCAGGTCGACTGCTCCTGCATTCAGCACCGTTGTCAATCCTTTTAATGAAGAGGCTGAGAACTGGGGTGGGAAAGCTGTTAAATAAATCATAGCCACGCTTTGCATTTTTACAGGTATTTCTCATGCCTAGCTTGCAGAATGCCACACATTAATATCATTGCTCCTTCTTCCCAAAGCTGAGATCAAAGACCTGACTCAAGGTGACCCACGAGCCCATGAGGAACAGCCCAGCCCTCACCTGCTGTCACCCGCTGTTATGCGGAGGGGTGGGCGATGCTAACGCTGCTGCAGGCTCCAAGAACTGAGCATTTAAAAGAAGGGCCAGATGTTATTTAAGGGACATTGAATCGCTGCCATGCAGTCAGTTTGAAAGGGCAGCCCTGTCAGGATGCGACATGAGAGTTTGATGAAGCACCGCTGAAGCTTCCAGCAAAAGCCCCGTGGGCTACAAGGATGCAGGCTGAGCCCATAAATTGCACAAGATTCCCTCCAGTTATCATGTGAATCTTGGCTCTGTGTGCGTGAAGGATGTGATTAGAGACAAACCCTCCCGTTAACACAGAGTATATGGGGACCATTATAGGATGCTTTGACAACAGAGGCATTTTTCTTCAGGTGTAACTTCCTCTCCCCCTGTCCTAATAAATTTCAGGTCTTGCTTTCCACCCCACTGATGCGAGCGGGATGTCAGCACCTCTACATTCACATCAATAAGCTGTGAGCCCTATCCTGGAGAACAACCACAGCAGGACGGAGGTATAAACGCACCCACAGCCCTCAGTCCATCCTGCTCTTTGGGCACAACTTGCCCGCATCCTACTACTGCCCCCACAGCAAGGAAAACCAGGTCCCGTGCTGCGTTCTGCCTGGACCAGCCTCAAATAGCTGCACCCTGTTGCTAGGCTACCTGGCTGCCTTCTGCAAATCCCCATCGCTGCTGGTAACCTCGCGTCAGATTGCAGCTCGCATGGTGGGCTATTTTTAGCTTTTTGGGGGGGAAATGGGGGATGGATGGACAGACAGGCAGAAGAAAGGAAGATAATATTCAAGTGCTGGGATCCTCTGGTCATCGGGTTCTTTGCTGTATGTCTGAAAAAAGCTTCTGAATATGAATGTGTGTGGTTCTGCTTAAACAGGTAGAAGAATGTAGGACCATATTGAAATGTCTGGCTGACTAATGAATATCAAAGGACAACTTTTGTGCTATTTTGAATCCTTGATAATTTGTCTTGTATTCCATAAATGCCAGAAAAGAGCTGGAAACGGCTTTACAAAATGCACTGATGCATCAGAAAACCTGTGAAGGGCTGGCAAGTGTGGAATAAAAAGCTCTTGGCATTTACACAGACACAAGGTCTTTACATGTTTCTTGGATTCAGATGATCTCATCAAAAAGAAGGCAAGAAGATGGGTAAGAAAGTGAAAAATGGATGCAGAGAAGTGATTTCTGCCCCAGACCAAGGGCTGAAGCCCATTGTGCTTAGGCACCTGTGGGACCGAGCCCTGGGCAACCTGAGCAGCCTTTGGGGCTGCACTCTACAGCAGATACACTAGGAAATCTGTGAGCAGGGAGGATCTTATCACCTTCCACATACAAAGAACCTTATCTACGCTGCTACTAATGCACAGGATTGTATATGTTTCTCTGTTTTTTTTCTTTTTCAGAGATGGGGAAACCGAGGCTTGCAGCACCTCACTGACATCTGCCCAGCAGCTCCTCACTGAGGCTGGGGCAAAACCATGGCTGGATCCCATCATGGTTCATGCCCCACAGTGTTCAAAGGCACCTATAGATATCACCTTATTTCGTCCATGTTGCTTCTAGGGCTGGGGGCTTACTGTGTAGACCAGAGACAGCAAGAAAATAAAGGAGCTTTAGGGTTTACTCTACCTCGTTTCGTTACTGCAGTTCAGACACTGCAGTATCCTGGGTTACAGGATAGGCTTCTAGATCCTGCTTTCAGGTCTTTGGAAAAAGAAGAAGTAAAAAGGCTTAAAAAGTGTCACCGAGCACTGTCAAAGGGACACTGGCACAGGTTGCCCAGAGGTGGTGGTGCCCCCTCCCTGCAGACACCCACGGTCAGGCTGGAGGGGCTCTGAGCACCAGGTGGAGCTGTGGGTGTCCCTGTTCACTGGAGGGGATTGGAACTGATGGCCTTTAGTGGTCTCTTCCAACTCAAATGATTCTATGATTCTGTGATTTTTTGCAGTAGTCAGGAGAGACTCTCCTTTTGCTTTCAGAGATGGATTCCTCCTTCAGTCCTGGCTGCCAGTAATAGATGGAATAAATGCAATTCATAGAACTCAGTCCAAATCAGGTCTCCTGCCCTCGTTCCCTCTGTTCTCCTGCACATCCAGCAGCTGTCCCAGGCTGAGCCCCGGCACTGTCCATGCGCCGCAGCAGACGTATCCCTGGCGCTCGCAATCATGGGCTCAATCAGCCACAAGGAGATTATTTCTATTTCCTCAGCAGCTGTTTGAAGGGAAATAATCCCGGAAGAACCTAATGAATTAGCGCTATGGGAGTTGTCTAAACTAATGAGAGGAGTGAAAGTGGGCTGAGAAAAAGGGGTTGTGTTTCATGGAAAGGCAGCACCCTTATTGGCTCTCTTCTGCTTTGGATGTTCAAAGGCCTTTTCTTTTTTTTTCCTACAGCAATTTATTTCCTGAGCGGCTGAAGAACAAAAACAATTACGTACAGCACCAAGTCCTTTTTTCCCTCTCTAAGGTTTCTCATTTTCACTTAGCGAGATGCTCAAACCAACGACATTCCCTTCCTCCCCTTCCCTTCCCTCTTCTGCAAGACTCAAATAATTAGAGACCAACTAGAAACAAAAACAATTCCGAGTAGCAGATGCCTTTTGAGCTATACCGGGTTAGGTACTGTGCCAGGGTACGCTTGCGGAATTAAAATAAAAAAGAAAAGGGAAAGAAAAAAGAAAAAAACATCTTTTCTAGTTCCTTCAAGATCAAAGGAGCAACCCTTGAAATTTGATGGCTGGGAACTTCTGAGAAAGGAGGTTGTTAAACCAGTTCTGACTTCTGTGTCTCCTTTATCAGTGAGGAGACAGTGACATTGTTTGAACTCCATACCAACTTTCCCACTGAGGCTGTGTGATGCTTTCTGACTGCGCTCCCCACGGCCAAGGGCTTGCTGCGGCTCTCCAAGAACAAGGCTACACTCGCACTCAGCACATGCCCACACAAAAGGACGCGGGTGCTTCCTGCATTGCCTGTGTCCAGTGGCCTTGGCAGGAGCAGCAAAGAAGGCTGCAGACCCCCCACACCAGTTTGTAGTAAGGGCTGCACAATTGCTTCACGTTTCCTTCGGATTGCTGGAAGAGGCTGGTGTGCACAGCTGAAGGTGGCAGCTGCTTTTGCAGCACCCAGCTGTGCTGTCACCCACAGTCAATTGCAGCACCAGGATCAGAGTCAACGCTGGCATGTGCACGTGCAAAGCTGCTGCTTCGCTTGCTCTGGGCTGCTTGGTGCTGGGGCCCTGCCTAACACATCCAGCTCAGCTTCCTTGTTCGATCACCTCCTCCCCACTGCTCACAACACAGCATTTGCACCCCTGGAAAATACATCCCTCCCTCCTGCTCAGGCTTTTCTTTCGCCGCCACCACACAAATTATTTTTACAGCAAGATGTTTGCTGTGAAGACAGAGAAGAGTTGATCTATTAAGATATTAAGGGAACAGTTTGGGTAAATTCAGCTCCTCTCTGAGGAGTGGAGACCGGTGCTGTGGACACAGGCCTTCTTCTGGCACCATCTGTGAAGGCTGGGAAGAAATGCATCCCCACCGTCTGCCACCTGTCCTCAGCGCCCCGTGGCGACGGCTGAGCTTCTGCTGTGGTCACTCCTTAATGACCTTCGATCAAAACAAATTAAGCTAGCAGTGATCTACTATTTAAAGTAGCTCAGTCCCCTTCACTGAAATAAGCTCAAGAGCAACCAGGTGAACACTTGGCAGGCAGAGGTGAGAGCTCCGTTGTGATCTGCTGGTGCGCTAACATTTCTGGCACAGGAGTCAGTAAAAGGCTACAGACCTGTTGCTCCCCCCACAGATAAATCTTGTTATTTGCACTATGTATGTCTGCTTGTTCTCTCCCTGCTGTTACTTTAGGCAGTCTACACCCAGCTTCTGCGCCACGGGATCTTCATTTCACTTATGGGAATCTCTCTGGATGTTCACGCTACGCTTTTCCTTTCCCAGCTTCTCTGGTCCATGCCAACATCCCTGCACTGTGCTGAGGTCAGTGGGAATCCTGAGGGCCATGCAGCTGAGTACAAGCAAATGCACTCGCAAGCTTCAGATCGCAGCTGGTTTTGTTCAGAAGCCCATGGGCTGTGTGACACAGCAGCACCCCCACCTCCCTGTGCTTCTGTAATGGGGGGGGACTGGAAAGGGAAAGGGGTCAGCAGAATGCAGCAAGGCTTCCTCTTTGCTCATCAACAAGCATTCCTTGGTTATTCTGAGCGCTGCGGGATGCTACAGCCTCCCTGGTGCCCTGCCCCATCGCTCAGATGACCTGGAAGGCATCCAGTGCCCATTCAGCCATCAGTTTCTGGCTCAGCACAGACTGGCAGGTGGTGCTGAACTAATAGGTTCGTAACTGCCCGCTTAACTCCAGTGCAGAGGTGCATTGGGATGGGGAAAGCCACAACCCGAATGTGGCATGCTCTAAGTGCACAGAGCTGGTGTGTGATCCCATAGCAGTCATGGCCAAATGAGAGCATCCCCCTGTAGCTGTACAGAGTGCAAGAGCCATCTGGGAACCAGATCTTCTCTAGGGCACAGGAATCCCTAGATGGTTCCCCATCCCCCACCTGACCTAATGATGAATAAAGTCTCTGCCTTTTGTCCGGGTAAATGTAAATGCTAGAAAGGAAAAAAAATATCAGACAACCAGATGGATACACACAGAAAAGGGCTTTGCAAGGTCTCCTTTGAATGCTTGTTCTCTGGTTCAGCTTTACTTTACCAAAGTCTCATACTCCAGAAATGTAAAAATAAAACACGAGAAGCAGAATGCTTAAATAGCTGGAAATGGAAGTGGAAATGACTGATGGAGGTTCATCTCTCCAAATGAAATGTGAAAAGAAAACACGGAGCAGAAGAAATGGAGAAAAGCTGAAATGTAAATTAGAAGTTTAAAACTCTTCCCCTCATTTACAAATCTGTGGTGGGAATTTGTTTAGAAATAGATTAATTTTATGATCTCTGTCTCTCTAAAATTACAGTTTTAAAATTACATGAAATATTCATGGAGGATGGGGAAGGTACCAATATCACCTTTGCTCTACTGTTCAAATGAAGCAAACTGAAGTGAAAAAGACAGTGAAGTGACTAAAGAGCTTTTCATTCCAGGAGAGTATTAAAAAAGAAAATTTTGCTTTCCTGTATTCAATGATTACAGTGATAATGGCCACATAAGAACCTAGAAAGAGAAATTTCCAGCCTCTCTAAAATTCTCTGCAGCTTGCAATTACACATAGTCAAATTTATCATGGATGCCAGATGGCACAGCTAGCATATTGGCAGGGATTTTTGAAATAAAAGAGGAAAAATAGCTGGCCCGTTCTGTGCATAGCTTGCCTTCCTTTCTCCCTCCCCTCCTCCCCTCACTCCCACAATAACCTTTCCCTACTTTCTCTCTGAATGTAAATTTTCCCTCTTCTTCATAAAGCAGTTATTTGTGGAAAGACACAATCTGACTTATTTGGGGTTAGACCTTCACCTAAGATACCTGCAGATCCCTGACATATAGCTGGATGAAATCACTTAGTTCAAAGGCTTTTCTTGCAATTAGCACTATTATTTGCACTGGAATGAAGGTGAGAAGTGAAAGAAGAAGGTGATTTTGCACGAAAAGACCCTTAGACTGCAATCAGAGAGTAGGCTGCTGGCAGGATGGACAGAGAGAGAGGAAAGCAGTGATATCAAAAACTTAATACAGCAAATATATTTATCAATTGTGATGTTTGCTAAAGACCCCAGATTGAAAGAGGATGCTGACTGCATGCACCCTCAAATGCCTGATACAGGATTTTTGCAAAGGCTTAGAATCGCATTTGTAAGTGATCAGCAACCAGCTGCTTCTCTTGTGTCACTTGTGGCCAGATTTCCAAACCATCTCAATACCCTCCAGGAGCACTGTGACATGCAATCTGCTCCCTGTCTCAAAGGAGACAAAATTCCTTTGAAAATCTGGCCCAGATGGTCAATGCCAATCAATTCTGGAAAAGCCTATCATGCCCAGAAAGTACCAAGATATGCAGAAGAAGGATGAATGAAACTATGGCTCCTGGAGGGACACAGACCTTATTATCAGTAACAGGGTGAGGAATTCATGCCAAATCTCACTTTGGCTCTTTGTATTGATATAGACTTAGCTCTTCCAAAGTATTCATTTGAATGATTCCATTTGGTTTCCTTAAGAGTCTCTTGCCTAACAGCATCGGAGATACAGATCCTCATTTATATGTTTAAACGTGTGTCGATCCCTCCCTCCATCTGCTTCATCTCACTCGATTATTCACGTCCCACCATTTCAGAGCTGTTTTCATGGCTCGTAACGGTGTTGTCAAGTGTAACATTTCGGAACCTTTTTTTTCTGAGCTGTGTTGACAATTCCCACTATCAGGATATTACAGGTTAAAAGCTTTTGTCTCCCTGTGTCCACACGCTCTCTCTCTCTCTATTTATATGAACATCTAAAGGAAAAAAGCAGGCAGGATGTGAGCGACGCAATTTACTCTGTCTTTAATCTCAGCCCTTGTGTATAGCACTGTTCAAAAAAAAGGCACTAACCCTGCAGATACAGAGCTGTTGCACTGTTCTCTTTTCTGATTTACGCTCCTTGCCCTGCGTGGGTTGGTGTGGACGTATCAGGAGAAGCAAAGAGGCTGCACAGGCAAGAAATGGCTGCTGCCTGCTTTCAGAGATCTGAGACGTCAGCAAGAGCATGCTGCAAGCCCTGGGGGTGTGCTCAGTTTCCCTTTGGCCAGGTTTCTGATGCATATTGCTCCTGGGTATTTGGGATGTGGGTTTATGATGGTCCTGTGCCCCTTGCTCTCTCCAAATCTTTTGTCTCTTAGAGGTCCGTGTGCAGGTTTCAGTTCCTGAAAATGCAACAAAACCATTTACTTCCCTATGAGAGTTTATCCCTCTGTGAAGTTAGGATAATGTTGCTACTACCTGCCCAGAAAGCTCATTTCTCCTGGACACTTTCTTTAGAAACCAGGGACTGCTGCTCAGGCTGGTTTTCCCTTAAGCACTAATTTGCTGGTTGCGATGAGCGTGTGTCTCTGTACATGTATGTGACCCCCAAAAAATCAGTTGTGGTTACAAAACAATCTCCAGAGCACCATTTGGTATCAAATAAAGTCAGAAAAGAAAGAAAGAAAGAGAGAGAGAGAGAAAAAAAAGAAAAAGAGAGAAAGAGAGAAAACGAGAAAGGAAGAAAGGAAAAGAGAGAAAGAGAGAGAATGAGAGAGAGAGAAAGAAAGAGAGAAAGAAAGAAAGGAAGAAAGAAAGGAAGAAAGGAAGAAAGAAAGAAAGGAAGAAAGAAAAAGAAAGAAAAAAAGAAAGAAAAAAAAGAAAAAGAAAAAGAAAAGGAAAAAGAAAGAAAAGAAAGAAAGAAAAAGGAAGGAAGGGAGGGAGGAAGGGAGGAAGGAAAGAAAAAAGAGAAAGAAAGAAAAGAAAAAGAAAGAAAAAGAAAGAAAAAGGAAGGAAGGAAGGAGGGGACGAAGGGAGGAAGGAAGGAAGGAAGG